>NC_082738.1:35155566-36355566 GCF_030144855.1 Hypanus sabinus | reverse complement strand
GTGCTCTTCTCTCTCCCCTCCCCTGCCCCCCCCCCCCCCCCCCCCCAAGATGCTGCCTGGCTTGCTGAGTTCCTCCAGAATTTTGTGTTGCCCAGCATAAGCTGTAGTATTGTATTTTACTTGCAAATTATTCAGTTTTTTCACTTGTAGGATAAAGTAAATCCCCAGTATTCCTGGAAACATTACAAATATGTTTATAAATAATCATAAGAAATCAATACATTGCCCAAGCTATTGAGAAATGACAAATAATGAAATTGTGGCGACCCACTTCCCAGTGCACTCGAACCGGCTCATAAATCGGCGCGCGCCGGCATTGAGGCCAGCCCCAAAAAGGGCACCAAGCCTGTTTCACCAGCAAAGGGAAAAGCCCGCGCATGGGACGGGACTGTGAATATGCGCCCCCTACAGCATTCCTGCCCGGGAAGGGCGGGAACAGGGGGAACAGGAAGGCTTTAAAGCAAGGCTGCAAAGTTTAAATAAACCTCTTTTGCAACTGCAGCTCACCGACTACGTGTCGTTATTTCAGTGCTGTGTGTAGCACACTTCTACAGTTGGTGACCCCGACAGCCCAAATGATACTTGGACCGGAGATGAACAATGCCGCATCTGTTCATGCAGTTCTGTTGAAACTGCCAAGCTTCTGCTCGCTGCGACCTCACCTATGGTTCCAGCAAGCAGAAGCCCAATTCCACATTCGGCAGATAACCTCGGATTCCACACATTACTACTACGTGGTGAGCTCCCTCAACCAGGAGACAGCTGCCCAGGTTGAGGAGTTCATACAATCACCCCCAGCAGATGGCAAATACACAGAATTCAAAGCCCTGCTCATAAGGACTTTAGGACTCTCGCGCGCAGGCGAGCTGCCCGCTTACTGCACCTGGATGGTTTGGGGGACAGGCCACTGTCAGCTTTGATGAACGAGATGCTGTCCCTGGCCGGAGGACACAAGCCCTGCCTCATGTTTGAGCAGGCATTCCTGGAGCAGCTGCCCAAGGACATACGCGTGCTGCTGCTGACGTGGATTTCAGCGACCCCTGGAAGGTGGCGGCCCGGGCAGAGGTGCTGTGGAAAGCCAAGAAAGAGAGTGGGGCGTCTGTCGCACAGATCACCAGGCCACACTCCCAGCAGCAGACCAGACCAGGCCCAGCCACAGAGCCCACTAACCCCAGAGGCAGGGGTGAGGAGACCAACGAACAATGGTACTTCTACCACCAGCGGTGGGGCGCAGATGCCTGCCACTGCAGCCCGCCCTGCAAGTTCCTGGGAAACGCTAGGGCCAGCCGCCACTGATGGCTACGGTGGCTGGCCATCAAGATAACCTGTATGTTTGGAACAAGCAGTTGGGACGACACTTTTTGGTCAACACCGGAGCCGAGATCAGCATTTTACCTCCAAGTTACGACACCCACAACAGAGAACCGGGTCCCACCCTGAGGGCCGCGAACGGCAGCACAGTAAGGACCTACGGCACCCGTACGGTGCAGCTACAGTTCAGCTCCAGCCAGTTCACGTGGGACTTCACACTGGCCGCCGTAGCCCAACCGCTCCAGGGATCAGATTTTTTGCGAGCTCACAACCTACTGGTCGACCTGCCAAGGAAGAGACTGGTCCATGCCGAGACCTTTCAAACATTCTCCCTGGGTGAAGCCCAGTTTCCGGCCCCATACCTAGACTCCATCACATTGTCTGACAATGACTTCACCAGAGTCCTGGCGGATTTCCCATCGGTTCTGGCACCGCAGTTCGCGGCAGCCATGCCCAGACACGGCGTACAGCACCACATCCCGACACAAGGACCACCCCTGCACGCCCATGCTCGGCGGCTTCCCCCGGACAAGGTCCAACTGGCGAAGGAAGAGTTCAAGAGGATGGAGGAATTGGGGATCATACAGCGGTCCGACAGCCCATGGGCCTCCCCCTTGCACATGGTGCCCAAGGCAACTGGGGGCTGGAGGCCATGCGGCAATTACTGCAGGCTGAACGAGGCTACAACACTGGACCGCTACCCTGTGCCATCCATTCAGGACTTTGCAACAAACCTGCATGGATCTTCTCCAAGGTAGACCTTGTCTGGGAATACCATCAAATCCCAATGCATCCGGATGACGTCCCCAAAACAGCACTCATCACCCCATTTGGCCTTTTCGAGTTCCTCTGCATGCCGTTTGGCCTAAAGAATGCTGCACAGACATTTCAGCGGTTAATGGACGCGGTGGGACGCGAACTGGACTTCGCTTTCATCTATTTGGACGACATCCTCATAGCCAGCAGTAGTCGTCAGGAGCATCTGTCCCACCTCCGTCAACTCTATGCCCGACTGAGTGAATACGGCCTAACAATCAACCTGGCCAAATGCCAGTTTGGGTTCGACACCATCGACTTCCTGGGCCACAGGATTACTAAAGATGGGGCAACCCCTCTGCCCGGCAAGGTAGATGCTGTCTGCCATTTCCCCCAACCCAACATAATCAAAGGCCTTCAGGAATTCGTGGGTATGGTGAATTTCTACCACCGCTTCCTCCCTTCAGCTGCCCGAATCATGTGCCCCCTGTTTGCCCTGATGTCGGGTAAGGGCAAGGACATTACCTGGGACGAGGAGTCCGCCGCCGCTTTCATTAAAACCAAAGAAGCCTTAGCAAACGCCGCGATGCTAGTGGACCCCAGAACGGACGTCCCTACCGCCCTCACAGTGGACGCATCTAACACGACAATCGGTGGGGTGCTGGAACAACTCATCGAGGGTCACTGGCAACCCCTGGTGTTCGACCACCCGAGCTCAAATACAGTGCTTTCGACCGGGAACTGTTGGCGCTATACCTGGCAATCTGGCATTTCAGGTACTTCTTGGAAGGTAGGCCCTTCACCGTGTTCACGGACCACAAACCTCTTACCTTTTGCGTTCAAGAAAGCATCCGACCCCTGGTCGTCCCGCCAGCAGCGACATCTGTCCTACATCTCCGAATACACGACGGATGTCCGGCATGTCTCGGGGAAAGGACGTCATGGCGGACGCTCTCTCCAGACCTAACATCCAAGCCCTGTCCCAGGGGGTAGACTATGAAGCACTGGCAGAAGCGCAGCAGGCAGACGAGGAGATCCCTGGTTACAGAACCACAGTCTCCGGTTTGCAGCTCCAGGGACCTCCCTGTAGGCCCAGGTGAGAGGACCCTACTTTGTTATGTCACCACCAGCCAACCCCGCCCCGTCGTCCCGGCAGCCTGGCGGCAGCGAGTTTTCGACTCCATTCACAATTTAGCGCACCCCACCATCAGGACAACCGTCCGGATGGTAGCCAACAGGTTCGTTTGGCGCGGACTCCGCAAGCAGGTCAGTGAATGGGCCAAAACGTGCATGCACTGCCAGACGGCCAAGGTGCAGCGGCACACCAAAGCCCTGCGGCAGCAGTTCCATCCCACCCACCGGCGTTTTGACCATGTTCATGTGGATATCATGGCCCCCTGCCAGTGTCGTGAGGAGTGCGGCACCTCCTCACTATCGTGGACCGGTTCATAAGATGGCCAGAGGCGGTCCCACTCACCGACACCACCTGTGAATCCTGCGCCCGAGCACTGATTGCAACCAATGTATCTCACTTTGGTGTACCAGCCCACATTACCTCCGACAGAGGCGCCCAGTTCACCTCCAGCCTGTGGTCAGCTATGGCCAGTCTTTTGGGACACAGCTGCACCACACAACTGCCTACCACCCACAGTCGAACGGACTAGTGGAGCGTTTCCACCGTCACCTGAAGTCGGCTCTCATGGCCTGCCTCAAAGGGCCTAACTGGGTGGACAAGCTTCCCTGGGTCCTACTCGGCATCCGCACGGCGCCCAAAGATCTGCACACCTCATCGGCCAAGTTGGTATACGGTGCACCCCTGGGCGTCCCAGGAGAGTTCATACCAGCCCCAAGGGGGCAAGAGGAAGAACCCACAGCAGTCCTGGGCAGACTATGCGAGAGGCTCGGTAACCTGGCCCCCATACCCACTTCACAGCATAGGCAGAACCCGACCTGCGTACCCAAAGACCTGAAAAACTGTGTTTGTTTTTGTACGACAGGGCGGACATCGGGCACCGCTACAGTGGCCCTACGAGGGGCCGTTTACGGTGATCAGAAACAACGGGTCCAGATTCACAGTGAACCAACTCAAACCGGCCCATGTGGACTTGGCGCAGCTGGTCGAGATTCAGGCACCACGGCGCAGAGGCAGACCTCCCAAACAGAGTCAGACTGAGGACATTGGAGGGTGTATCGCCGGTTCTGGGGGTGGGGGGTGGGGGGGGAGTTATGTGGCGACCCACTTCCCAGCACACTCGAACCGGCTCACAAAGTGGCGCGCGCCGGCATTGAGGCCGGTCCCAAAAAGGGCGCCAAACCTGCTTCACCAGCAAGGGGAAAAGCTTGCGTGCGGGACAGGACTGTGAATACGCGCCCCCTACAGCATTCCCGCCCGGGGAGGGTGGGATCAGGAAGGCTTTAAAGTGAGGCCGCGAAGCTTGAATAAACCTCTTTTGCAACTGCAGCTCACCGACTACATGTCGTTATTTCAGCGCTGCGTGTAATACACCGCTACAAAATGAACATTTACAAAACTTGAGTGCAACCATATACAATGCAATGCATCAATATACGAAGCTTAATGTTTAATGAGTTTTGTTCTTGAAACCACAAACTGTGGCCTTTGTATTTAGAGTTGCTCTTGAATATGTATTGTGATTTGTAGTTTGAAGACTTGAAACTGCTCTTGCTGAATTGTAACTAGATGTGCATTTACTTTTTAAAATGAAATGTAAACAGCACATTAAGATTTTGTTTTGGAACAGTAATGTGCCAATCCATGAATAGTGTCATGTGAGTTTAATCACTTGGCTTAAAATGAACCTCAGCATTGTATATGGTGACATGTATGTACTTTGAACTTTGAGGTAGGAGGTTTAGATCAGTTGATTTGAATGGCCTAATAGCGTGTCATAAATTTGTATGAATGCTTTGTATCTCACTAATCCCACAGGTCCAGTTATTTCAATACTGAAATCCTTCAACAATTGCCAGTTGAAATGATGGTGGGGTGAATGTAATTCTTTTGATATGTTACAAATGATTTAACTGACCTGTTTAAAGCTGCTTTATTTAAGCCACTTTGGAATGAATACATTGACTCTTGTGTAGATTGGTTGCTCAAATACATTGCCTGCCTGTGGAACAAAATTGGAGTCCTTGTAGGTCATGAATGTTAAATGACTAGTTTAGGCTAATGAAGTAATTTTTTTTTTGTAACAGGAATCAACAATCAAAACCCTAATTTACAGATCAACATGCTGAAACAGCAATTTGAAATCAATGTTTAATTTGGTCCAATCTGACCAATTCCTTAAGAGTGACTGTAGGATGACTGTCTGGAAAAATTGCTTCAAGCAAAGGGTAAATTGATCCTTGAAATAGACACTTGGGGAAAACAATGAAGTTAAAATGCCTATTAAAGGTGTGTTGGGTAACTAGGTAACTCATTTTGGATGAGTTGATAATGGTCTTCCTTATTTAATTCTATCTTCTATTGTTGCTCAGCAGTCCACTGCTGACTCATCTAGATATTGAAGATCTGAGACCTTGACTCGTGGAGACAGCAAAACTGGCATCCTGAAACTTCCCACTTTCATTTTTTTGTGTGTGCCATACTCTGGCAGAGCCTTGGTGACAACTTTTTTTTTCCAAGTGGTCGTCTTGGAGGAAAGATTCTGTGAGTGGTCCCCCACATCCTTCTCACAGTGCAGTTGTTTTTTTAACAAGGCCGACTTGCGAACTCGACACTCAACCAAGCACGGACGGAAAGCGTGCCTGGGAGCGGCCCGGCTGGGTCTGAACTTGGAAACCTTCGCTCTGGATTCTGGCGCTGATGTCACTGCCATCATCAAAAACATTTAAATCATTCAAGACTAACTTTGGATGTAGGTTTTCACTTTTTTTGTTAAACAGAAGAATGTTTTCAAAAATGGACCATGTTCACTTTTTCATGTTGCTGAAAAGGCCCTTGTGAATAAGGCCGTAATACATTGGAACAGAATTGAGCTACTCAGCCCATCAAGTCTGCTGTACCATTTGATCATGGGTGATTTATTTTTTCTCTCATTTGCCTGTCTTCTCATGACCTTTGACACCGTCACTAATTAAGTGCCTATATACCACCTCTGTAAGTATAACCAATGACTTTTCCTCTGCAGATTTGCCTCCCTATGGATAAAGGAATTCCTCCTCATCTCTGGTTTCATTGAGATCCCCCATCCATTTAAACTCCAAGTACAGGCCCAAAGCCACCAATGCTCCTCATAGTTCCCAGGGTCATTCTTTGAAACCTCTTCTGGGCCTTCTTCAATGCCAGCACGTCCTTTGAGAAATGGGGCCCAAAAATGCTCACAGTAATCCAGGTGTGGTCTGACCAATGCCTCAATACTACATCCTTTTATATTCTAGTCCTCTTGAAATGAAATTTGCCTTAATTTATTACTGACTCAACCTGCAAGTTAATTTTTGGGAAATCCTGCACTAGGACTCAAAGTTGCTTTGCGCCTGATTACTGAATTAGCACCCAATTTAGAAAATAGTCTGTGTCTTTATTTCTTCTAACAAAGTGCAAGACCATGCACTTCTCTACACTATATTTCATCCACACTTCTTTGCCCATTCTCCTACTCTGTCCAAGGCACCCTATTTCCTTAACACTGTTGGCCCCTTTGTATGAATCTGCAATGATTCCAGCCATCCTGTTGGTGTAATTATTCTTTCTTGAATCCCCTCCACAGCATGATCTTTCAACCATTATTCTGATGCCCACAATATCATACCTGCCAGTTTCTAACAATGCTACAAGATCATCTACCTTATTTTGTATACTGTGTGCATTTAAATATAACACTTTCAGTCCTGTATTCACTACCCCTTTTTTCAATTTTGTCTCCATGTTACCTGAAGATGAATTCTTATCCCTTTCTAAACTTGTCATATTCTTTATATTGGAGGCTTCTGTAACCCCTCTTATACTATTTCCCCATTTACTTTATTCTTGCTTTAACACTACCCCTCACTTCCACTACTATTTGGTTTAAAGCCCTATTCACAATCCTCATTAAGCATTTCACCAGGATCTTTGTCCCAGCATAGTTCACTTGGAATCCGTCCCACCTAGCAGCTCCCCCCCCCCCTCCCCGCTACTGGTACCAATATCTCACAAAATGAAGCCCACTTCTTTGAGCCACACATTTAGCATTCTGATCTTATTTGTGCCATTTTGCATTTAGTTCAGGTAGTAATCCAGAGTTTATTACATTTCTAGTTCTGCATTTTAATTTAGTCCTTAACTACTTAAATTCCCTCAGCAGAACCTCTGTTTTTTCTACATTGTTGGTACCCACATTGACCACAGTAACTGGATCTTTCCCCTCCACTCAAAATTCCTCAGATCAGATGAGATGCCCTGAACCTGGGCACTAACAGACAACATAACCGTCAGAGACAGGATGGTATCTATTCCCCTGACTTTCCTCACCCCTTGTAGGTTGGGTGTGTGTATTTGTATCCTTCCTCAAGTATGGAGACCAAAACTGCACGTGGTACTCCATGTGCAGCCTCACCAGTACCCTGTACAGTTGCAACATAACCTCCCTGCTCTTAAATTCAATCCTTCTGGCAATGAAGGCCAATATCCCATTTGCTGCCATGATAGCCTGCTGCACATGTAAACCAACCTATTGTTACCTTCTCCTAGCAGGTCATCCTTGGGGGCCATCTTCCTGACATATTTGTGGATGTTTCACATTTCTTTCAGGACTGTGCCCTTGACATTTCCAAGTCCCTGTCGTCCTCTATTCCAGTGGGTGTAAAGTCCTTTAGGCTTTGGGTGGAATCCTCAATGTATTGTTAGTACTTCCCGAGTTTTGATGTCAGCAGCTTCCAGTTTGTTCCTCAGCCATCACACTATTACAGCTGGGTATCTGATGACAGGTAGGGTGAAAGTGTTGATGCCTCTGATCTTGTTCTTCCCATTCAGCTGGCTTTTAGGACCTGTCTCACCCTTTGGAGGTATTTAGATGCTGCAGTTTTCCTTGATTCCTCATTGTGGTTTCCATGTGCCTGCAGGATCCCCAGGTATTTGTAGCTGTCCTGTGCATCTGGTTTGTGGCCTTCAAGTAATGCAACTCCTTCAGTCTCGATGAGTTTTGCCTCAATTCGCTACCATCCAGCTGCACTTTTCCAGTCCAAGTGACATACTGATGCCTCTGCTGTATGCCCTTATTAATGAGTCACATTCACAAATGTAATTTTATATATATACACACACATACCTACCTACCTACCCTGACACTCAGCCATGCTCCTAACCTCTTCAGCCAAAGTGTTAAACTCTGGCCCACTCGTATAATGGTGGCTCCAAAAATGACCTTTGCCCCTCTGAAGCTCTTGAGCCAAAACCTCACTGTTTAACAGGTTCCAGTCTTGTAGAAAGTTGAAATCGAGCAAATTTGAGTGTAGAAAAAGCCAAGTAGTAACAATTGACAAAATATCCAGTATTGGCAACATCAGCAAGATGGAATAATTCAGAAACATGGTAAAATTGAAATTGATTTACTGTTACATGTGCTGAGATGCAGTGAAAAGCTTGTTTTACATACTGCTCATACAGGTCAGTTCATTCACCTAGTGTATTGAGATAGAACAGCGTAAAAATAATAACACAGAATTAAGTGCAATAGCTACAGAGTGCAGTTCAGGTGCCATATCATAATGAGGTAGATGGTGAGGTCCATCATGCCATACTAGGGAACCATTCAATAGTCTTACAACAGTGGGTTAAAAGCTGTCCTTAAGCCCTGGAGGTGTGTTTATGCATACAGAAAAGGATGCTTTTGCGCTGCATTGATAAAAATTAGTGGCTGATAGAGACGTGCAAAAAGTCAGAGGAAATGGAGTATTCTGTGAGTGTTGGAAATCCTGAAATAAAATTGAAAATGCTGAATAGCAGATCAGGCAGAATCTGTGGGGAGAGAGATAGAGCTGATGATCTCTTTTGACATTGGGCAAACATGCAACTGAAATGCTAGCATGAAGTAGCTAAATTTAATGGAAGTAATTCATAACCAGAGGGGCCTTGGATCTCAAGATTCATGATTGTTTAATGTCAATTCCAGTACACAAATGTAAAGTAGAATGAAATAATTGTTACTCCAGATCTGATGCAACACACAAATTAAGGTAAATGACAATAAAAAAGCACGATAAATACGATAGTCTGCTTTTTGATGGGAGTGTGACAAACAGTCCATGAGCAGGGTGGGTGGGATCCTCCTTGATGTTACTAGCCCTTTTCCAGCATCTTTCTGTATATGTCTTTGATGGTGGGTAGGTTTGTGCTGGTGATGTGTTGGACAGTTTTGACTACCTGTTGTAGAGCCGCTGCAGTGCAGTTTTCTTGACTGGTGCTGGTTTTGCTATTGTATCTCTTTGATGACCTGGTTTTAATATTGGTACTGAACGTCAAGCCTCCCCTCACACACACTAGGTTCCGCTTATGAAAGTAAGAGACATCTAAAGCTCCTGAGAATATCATCCACATGGTTGGTATTTGTGCTATATCCTGGATGCTTGCAGTCTATTAGGTAACTATGATCCCTGGTATGCTTCTGAGATGAGAGCTACTAACTAGCTCAAAGCAGTAGAAGCATGCAACTTTCTCCAAAAACCATTCAAATCCACTGGGGTGATTAAGCATGTAAACTTAGTTTTCTCTCTGACAAAATGTCAAGGCTTTAACTAACATTGGCTGGGCTCTGTTGGGCAGGCATGCATGACACTAGGCTTCAAAAACAGCACACTAATTAGACCACTTACGGGAAGAGATTACCAGATCAACACAGGAAAGTGTTTGAGATGCTACTGACTCCTTTTTCTATGACTGTACAAAATGGAGAAGGAGTATTCAGACAACACACACAAAATGCTGGTGGAACACAGCAGGCCCAGTAGCATCTATAGGGAGAAGCACTGTCGATGTTTCGGGCCGCGACCCTTCGTCAGGACTAACTGAAAGGAGAGATAGTAAGAGATTTGAAAGTAGTGGGGGGGGGGGGGAATGCGAAATGATAGGAGAAGACCGGAGGGGTGGGGTGAAGCTAAGAGCTGGAAAGGTGATTGGCGAAAGTAATACATAGCTGGAGAAGGGAAAGGATCATGGGACGGGCCTCGGGAGAAAGAAAGGGGGAGGGGGGAGCACCAGAGGGAGATGGAGATGGGCAGAGAGAGAGAAAAAAAACTAACAACTAAATATGTCAGGGATGGGGTAAGAAGGGGAGGAGGGGTAGTTAGAGAAGTCAATGTTCATGCCATCAGGTTGGAGGCTACCCAGCCGGTATATAAGGCGTTGTTCCTCCAACCTGAGTTTGGATTCATTTTGACAGTAGAGGAGGCCATGGATAGATATATTAGAATGGGACATGGAATTAAAATGTGTGGTCACTGGGTTTGGTTTTTCAAAATCATATCTTTGTGCTTGATGTACTCATCCAGGATATTTATCTGGGGTGCTGTGTATGCAGGGCCTTCAGCATTGTCAAGGATCCTCCTATCCTTCCCATAGTCTCTTTGGGGCCCCTCTTTCTTTCCCCCCCTCCCCTCACCCATCCTACCATCAGGCAGGTGGTATTAGGATCAGGATTGTTAGAATGCGAAACAACTTCTTTCCCTAAGGCATGAGACTACTGAACTTCCTGTCACCTGCCAGGTCTCATCTTGAGTATGAAGTGCTGTTATGTTTTGTAACTTCAAACCATTAAATGAATTCATAGGAAGTCCAAAATGTGAGTCTAACTTTGCCTACTTTAAGTGAGGTCTGCACATGTCGTGTGGTAGAGTGACATATGCAATTCACATATTTGTACATATAATGCATGATGTATTATACAAAAAATGCTTAATTAAACAAATTTACGAGATTGATTAAATATTACATACACAACAGTCCTCTCTGCTTGGTTATAAGCTCCAACTCAAGAGAGGATGCATGTCACGTGTATATACACAGAATTCTGTATAATACAACTACTACGTACAGACATCCACAGCACAGTAAATTTTAAATTGTCTTATTCAGGCCTAAAGATTTAATTGTTATGGATGCTTTGCTCTTGTGGGATAACATCATTCATGAAAAGGGGGAATCACTCTGCTTGGCAGGTGAGACTTGTAACTGTGAAGCAATCTCAGGTTCCTGGGGCTGCCTCTGTGGCAGGTGTAGGAGTTGATGCCGAGACTAGGGAGTAGTTCTGACAGTGGTAGCCACCTTTCTTCCTTTTTCTTCTAGTTTGTGCATCTTGGAAAGGTGCATTTAGTTCACTGGAGTATTCTCTTGTCCTATTGTTCCCTTTATGATCTGATCTCTCCTCTTGGTTTCTTCATCCACAACATAATCTAACAAATTCTGTTTTCAAATCTCCATCGACTCCTTTTTGGCCTTCCATTTATCCAGCTGGGCTTTGGTCTCTGGATCTGTTTTACAAGGAGCTTTTCATGTCCCACTTGAAGTTCATGCAATAACCATAATGCATGTACAAAAGCCGAATGCTTGTAACTTTTCTGAAGCTCCTTGAGCTCTCTTCCAGTTTAAAACCAAGCCACATTTCGCAAGTAACTGCCTGATTAGCATCAGAAGTTTTCTCAGATATTGCCTACAAAAAGATGTTGGACCACTGCTTTTGTCCCTTTTATGATTCCTGTGAGTAGCATGGCCCTTCCTTGGTCCAATATGTTTTCCAACCAGAGGCACAGATGATGACACCAACAACTGTTTGTTCTCTTTGGCAATGATTACTGGTGTACAGCATGGAGACAGCTGTGGCATCATCCAGTATTTTCATTTGCTTTTAGTTGGCTTCATTGCAGGGGATATGGCATGTAAATTGCGGATGGATCTCAAATCAAGTTGTAGTTGTCTCAGACAATCTTGTCTCCACAGTGCTGGTCCACCCAGAAGCTCTGTGTGGCTCGTTCGTTATTGCATTTCACTGTTAAGAATGTCTTTCCAACAGGAGTTATCTTTTCTCCATTTTAAGTTCTTGGTTGGATATGTCCAGGCTTCAGTTCAGTGTCTTTGAAATGCCGTTCAAATTCATTTTGTGGAATGGCTGAAACAGCTGAACCAATGTCCGGCTCCATTTTAATTAATTTGCTGTTCACTTCTGGCATAAACCATATTGCTTGTCTGTTTTCACTTTATAAATCTCAAGGCTACAGAGTCCTGTGTCACTGTCATCATTATCAGACATTTCATCAACAGCATGCAGATTAGTGTTCCATGAAACTGCAATTTGACTTTATCTTTTTCTCTTGCTTGTGCAGTCCATTTATTTTTCCCTGCCAGATGGGTTCTTTGAGTGTGTCCTACTTTGTTTCAATTTATGCAAATTTTGTCATTAAATATGTATTGATCTGGTGTATGTGAGCCCCTTCCACAATAGTAATAATTTTGTTCACTCACTTTCATTCCTCACTGCAACTCAATTGCATTTGTCTACTGTTTCCATTGGTACAGCAATTTCAACTACTTTTAAATGTAATTTGTGCTTCAGTTAGGAGCTGTTCTTGAATTCTGTTTTGTAAGACTCCACGAACTATCAATCTCTCAGTGCATTATTAAGCCCATCATTGAACTGGTAATGCTTAGACAATCTCTTCAATGCAGCCACGTACACTGAAATGGACTCCTCTTCCTTTTGATACCACTTATGAAACTTACACCATTCTGCAATCAACGATGGCTTTGGTTCTAAATATTCCTGCATTACTTTCACAATATCAGCAAAGTTTATTTCTGCTGGTTTAGTTGGAGTATTTAAACTTTGAAGAAAACTGTATGCTTTTAAACACAATGCACTCCCAAAATTGTCACTCTTATCACTGGCTTCAAAATTTGTGCAGTTAGCTTTAGTATACATGAGCCAGTTACCCATTGAGCAATCGAATGTGTCAATTTTTACAATGTTGCCAGCCATTTCTACTTTTATTTATGATTATTATCACCCGGTACTCTTTATGAATCCATGAATTCTTCCATTTTCTATTTTTTAAAAAAAATTGTTGTCCCTTCTGAAGAACATGTGCTGCATTGCTTTTTTTAAAAAAAACTCTATCTGCATGTGGTGCACTTTCTTTTTGCTTGTCGTTCCTCACTATGTGTCAATAGGTCATTAGCTGTCTCAAGTTGATTTAAAATACTTCATCCCCACTTATGTTTTGTAATTTCAAAACACTAAACTAATTCATAGGAAGACATGAGTCTAACTTAGTGTTTACTTGAAGTGAGGTGAGCAAGTATCATGTTGTAGCATGATGACCTATGTAGTTCTCATATTTATGCATGTAACCCAAAATGCTTAATCAAACAATATATTTACAACTTAAATTACTGAAGTATTAAATAGTGCCAATTGCGTTATACGGTTTACTTTTTAAACTTGTGTCGTAAATGCATCGTGCTAAATGTCCATCTTCTGGAATATATTTTATAAATTTAATTTATTTGAAATATTGCTCTGTATGTTTGAGAGTTATGTGTATTGTCTTAGTCACCTTGGTCCAGAGGAATGTTGTTTCGTTTGGCGGTATGTGTATATGGTTGAATGATAAACTTTTAACTTGGAGATTTGTTTTGAATTACCCGTCTGCCCACTTTGTGGCAGAGTTGGTCTTATCCACACTATAGAACTAGCGTGGAAGTGAATTATTCTCAGCTCCAAGGTCATACTCATTTTTGGGAGCCATCTTAACAATGGAAGATGTTTTGAAATTCACCATCTTGGGTGCACCAGCACAACTTTTCATTGTTTGAGGAAGAGTGTGTTTGTAGATTAAGCCAGTAATTCCAGCAGAAATCTCTGTAGCTGTCATTTTTAATGTTTTTTTTTATTTAAACCTTGTTCTTCTTGCTCTGTATAAATCCTCCAGTCTGTAGCCTTTTCCCTGGTGCTCTCTTCTGATTCTTTACACCCTTTGTCTTATCACTGGTTCTTCTCCTTCGGTTCAATATCTGTTGCTCCTTTAAATGTTCCCAAAAATATTTGGGGACCTTTTCTCCCCAGTGTTTAATGTATAGTGTAAATGCAAGCTATTGCCTGTTTATGCAGTAATGTAAATGAGGAATAAGACGTTGATGCAGCAAGTACTCTAAAAGATTGTGACTTGAATAGATTAAAAAAATAAGTGGATTCTAATGACTTCATGATCATTGTATTTACTGATGTAATTCAGTTTGAGTATAGATGGTCACTGTTTGGGCTTAAGTTTATGAAAATAACCTTTAGTTAATGATGGGGGCTGAAAGCTATTTTTGTAATGTTTGATGCAAGTATTTTTCAAATGGTTGGAGCAAACTTTGCTTGCACAGCAATCCCTGGAATATCTTTGCTGAGAGGTGACATTATCTCTACTTCATGATTTGGCTTCATTCTAAGTTAAAAGAAAAATGCATCTGATGCTGGAAATTTGAAATGATTCAAGTTAGTTGCAGTTATCAGATTTTGATTTGTCTTAATGATTGGCGTTCATAAGTTGCATACAAGAAAAAGATTTTAGGAATTAGAACTTTGCCGTTTTCTGTCCTTGCTCGTATGAAGGTGGTTTACCTATTTATGCAAGTTCTTCTCTGACAATAGATGTGTAACAGCCTAATGTAACATTGTATGGAAATACAAGATAACACTGACGCAGTCATGTTTTGTACATTTAACAAGGTGCTTTATTAATGTAGCAGAGTTGATCAGTTTTTCAATGTTTGTCGTCAGCCAGATCAATCTGTCATTGAACTCCGTCGGTTGTTGCCGTATGCTCCAGTATTTGTTGTTTTTAGTTTTAAGTTCTCCTGCGTGAGAGCCAACAGAGGGGTGTCCATTTAAAACATGTGGAAAAAATTTCTTTAGCCAGAGGGTGGTGAATTTATGGAATTTGTTACCACAGGCAGCTGTTGAGACCAGATTGTTGGATGTATTTAAGGCAGAGATTGATGGGTTCTTGATTGGACATGGCATCAAAGGTCATGGGGAGAAGATTGGTGTGGGTGGGGGGGGGATCAGCCATTATTGAATGGTGGAGCAGACTTGATGGGCCAAATGGCTTAATTCTGCTCCTGTGTCTTGTAGTCTTATGGGTGGGGCAAAAGGTGCTCAGGAGGATAGTAGCCTGAATCTGCCAGTTCAAAAGCCTCCTTTTAAAATGTATGTATACTATTCATTGCATTAATTCTCAATAGTAATGAGTTTCACATTGTTACTACTCATTTGGTAGAGAAGTTTCTTCTAAATACCTGATTGAATTTCCTGAAGGTGTATCTTCTCCATTGTTAGGTGAACCCAACAATCTGAGCTTGCAATTGGTCTACAGGCAAGAATAATGCACTACATAGTACACAAGGTATTGGTTTATGGTCTAGTAGTGCAATCACTCAAGTTGAATAAGATGTCTGTTGGTGGGTCCTCGGGGGCTGTAGAGGCTGATCCAGGTTCCACCTTCTGGTACAGTGTGGGCAAGAGTAAGTGGTGGCTGTGGTTAGTTGTTGGGTCTTTTGGTTGTTCAAATGATCTAAACAACTAGAACTCGCACTGTAATGATGCTGCTTTGTAGGTGAAAAAGTTAATTAAGTAAATACAGTTTAACAATTCTTTAGTTAAGAATTTCATCTGTTGGAACATTGTCTTGTCAGACTAGTTTCCAGCTTCGAAGCATGCCAAATTTCAGATAGCTTTGCAGTGCGATGTCTGTGCCAGCAAATAATTTTGAATGGATTGGAAAACCTGTAATTAGCATGCTGAGCTGGAAAGCTAAAATGCCCTGTAAAGTATTGAAATTGTATTAAGGCAGCATTAATGGATTGTTTCTTTTAGTTTTGTGTATTAGGTTTAAATTGTAAATGTTGCTGGTAATATTCGCTTCCTTTTTTAAAAGGTAAAAATCGAGATACATGGCAGTCATGTACAGTAATGATGTAATTATAAGTACATTTTTAATTATGGGTATTTGTCCTCCAGATACTGATATTTAGCTGAACAAGAGCTTGGTCGAGGGGTTGATTGCCTCAACTTCACCTGAGTTTGTTTGCATGTTCTTGAGCTAAAGGTTGTCACTATTCACCAGCTTACAGTGGCATTGACTTCAGGATTTACTGTAATTAGACATTAAGTTCTAAAAGTAACAGGGTGGATTAATCACAGCTGAGTCTTGGCAGCAGAATATTGAATGTATAATATAAAACAAAGGGTAAAATATAATTATGTTAAATAAAACATTATTGTGAATTAATTTAACCTTTTTAAACAATACCCAGTAATGTCTCTAAGCAGCAGTAATTTTGTGACATGTAAATATTATTAGTGTAGTTGGCAAATGGAGGGGTCACTAGCATTGGTACCATTCAGTGACGTGTGTCCTCAATACAAAACAGCTTGTACATTACTATTAATTCGGAGCTTGGAAGCTAATTCCTTGTTTATACAATGACCTGTACTTTAAGCTAGGCTCAGCAGTCTAATCCATAAATGCAGATTGAATGGTCAGTTTGCCCAGATGAGCACCTCTGCGTTCTGTGTGTACATATTAAAATTCATTAATGCGATGTGTTCTCTTTGCATTCATGAAACTTTATTGTTCTTCAGAACAAGGGTCTGATTATGGCAAAAGTAGAAGTGTAGTAGTTGGGAGATATTCTGACAGACATTCATAACTTGATGCCTCTGCTTGAATTGGCTTCATTCCCTGAATGTAACCCATGTCCATTTCTGTATGGGGTCATGTTAAAGTTGCCAGCATTTGGAAGATATTTATTGGCTTAATTAAGTGAGTGATAAATTGGATTTCAGCAAGTCTGACCTTAATAGGATGCTATAAACAGTTTAAAAAAAACTACAAGATCAGTAACTGGTGCAGATCAAAGAGAAACACTATGGAGAAATGCAAGGTCATACTACACATTAAGTTTGCCAAAATAACATTCCTTGCAGCACCCCGCCTCCCACCATAGTCTAATTAAACTGTCAGTTTGGACTTTCCCACCACATTTGTTTGCTGTACAACTCGCAAACACTGGATGTTTATCTTGATACACTTTTGTGTGTGTGAACAGCTAACTAGAAGCTTAATGTGTCAGTGTAGCTAATGTAGGCTGCACAATAGCTAGCAAGTCACAAGATAGTTCAGGACCTACACTGCCTTCTGAAGGAACTTGGAATAGGTCAGTCAGCATCTGGGGGGGGGGGGGGGAGGAATTGTCAAAATCCTTTATCAGGTTTCTACTTGCCACCAACAACTTTCTCCTCTTTAGCCTTCCTTTCTCTCTTCTTCCCCCCCCCCCCCCCCCCACAGCTGCTGCTTGACTTGCTGAGTTCCTAAAGTAAATTGTTGTGCAGTTGCTACTCTGATCAGTTGTGAAAAGCTCCCACACTTAAATTAGACCCATACTCTTGAGCAAATATACAGTATATTGTCTGATTTCTTTCTCTCTGCTCATGGTTAACAATGTGATTGCTGAATTTGCTCTTTGCTATCCTGTAAATGACAGGCTTCAAATCTTGGTAGTGTACTTAAGTTTTCTCATGAAACAATTCCATCTTACTGGTACTGTAAAAGTAATCATGTTGTTGACCATGTTATCTCTCAAGTAAATCTCAGACCTCTGCTTTTCAATAAGGTTGAGTTGTTTTTGACCTGACTCATCTATCTGATAACTTGATACCAATATCATAGTCTTAAACTCGTGCTGTTTATTGGATAAGAGCCCTGGCGATAGATTCAACTTGTGATCAGCAGGACTTTTAGACAAGTGCTCTTACCATCACAGTTTGACCTGCCATCAACCTAAATAAAACAAAAATTGGCCTTTTTATGAAAAGATAATTTCAGAAAATTTCTCTATGAAAAGACCAAGGAATTGCCTTCTTGAATGCATGTAGTTGTTACTGTCAAAGTTGTACAGTTATAGAAATTACAAACTGCAAGTGTTTGAATCTGGAGCGATAGCTGGAGGAACTAAATGGTTTGAGCAGCATGTTACTCTGGCTTTCCAGCATATGCAGAATCTCGTGTTACAAGATACAAGGACATTGCTTTAGAACAGATGATGAGGAATTTCTTCCGCTAGAGGGTGGTGAAGCTGTGGTATTCATTGGCTGTGGAGGCCAAGTTAGTGGGTATATTTAAAGCAGATGTTGGGTTCTTGATTAGTAAGGTTTGTCAAAGGTTACAGGGAGAAGGCAGGAGAATGGGGTTGAGGAATAATAAATCAGCCATGATGGAATGGTAGAGCAGACTCGATGGACAAATGGCTTAATTCTGTGTCTTGTACGTGGAGGGGAGGAGTGAAGGGAAGGTGAGTAAGGGAAGGAATTGTTGACATTTCGGGTTGAAGATCTGCACCAAGACAGTGGAGAGGAGAGATTAGAGAGAAGTGTGATACAAGGGCAGAGCATAAACCAAGAAAAGGGTGGGGAGGGAGTGGTGGTGAACAAAATGTGGAGGCAAGAGATGGGCAGGTGGATGATAGATGAAAGCAACCCAAAAAGAGGCAGATGAAGCTGGTGGAGTTTTTTTTGGGGGGGGGAGGGAAGGGTTTAGAATAGGTGGTCGAAGATGGAGACAGCTGGGAGTGAGAAGCAGAAACAGTCTACCAGTGTTGGAATCTGATGATAGGTCCATTTGAGGAGAGATGAAAGGTGGATAGATCCAGAAATGTATTGGGGAGGGAGAGCCAGAAAGTAAAATATGAAGGTAGTACGTTGATGTAACTTGGTGGGGAGGGTTTCTATGGGGAAAGAGGCAAAAGTAGGTGTACTTGAGTAACACAAAATGCTAGTTTAAGATGGCGCATCTGAACGTGGGCAATAGCTTACTGCTGGCTCTCAAAGCAAGAAAATCAATGAAATACTCTTTATAAAACTGCTTGTATGGAAAGGTGTAGCGAATGATCACCACAGATAATGAAGGTGCAGCTGAATCGAGGGTCGAGGCATGCGGGTGGGAAACAGTCAAAGCAAGGCAGAGGCAGGTTCCAGGGGAAGATGAAGTTGGAGAGGTAGTTGGAGTGAGTGGCGTGGAGAAAAGCTGAAGCACAGCTGTTTCGGAGCCCATTCATCTAAACCAGGAATGAGGTTTGATCCATCTAAGTGCAGAGTTCAAGTGGCGATTGATGCTTGGGCAATTTAACCACTGGGCCAGATGGACTGAAAAGTCAAGGTGTCAGGACCGGAGGTGAGGGTTGAGCTAGTTTTGCTCCGTGATGTTCTACTTTGCTCTGTGTCGTGCCCGATCTGCTCCGGCCTTGGTGTCTGTGAGCTTAGTGACAATTTGCTTCTGTATGATGGACTGAGATTATGGACCTACTCCAGCAATTCCTGGCTTCGGTTTTATGGTCTTTTGTCCTGAATGCTGATGCTTAATTGTTTGCATTATTTGATTTGATTTTTTTTGAGTTGGGTGTTGGTTTTTTTTTAATTGAATTTTTTTGGATTTTTTGTTTTGTGGCTCCCTGTAAGCGGGTGAACCCAAGGTTGTATAATTTATACATTGATGATAAAATATACTTTGAACTCAGCAAATCAGGCAGCATCTATGGAGGGAAATGAGCAGTTGACTTTTTGGGCAGAGACCTTTCTTCAGTGCTGGATGAAGGGCTACATTAGGAACTGTAACCTAGTTTCAAAGAATTATCCCACATGAAGCTGGCAGGGATTTTCTACATGTATGAACTGAGATGCAAATGACTGCCCTTACAGGATTTCAAGTGAATGTGTTGCGAATGCCTGACTATTGTAATTTGTAATAATTGATTAGAGCTCTAAATCTAAGCTGCATTACTAATCTTTATAATTGAAACCACTTTCACTGCAGGGGTGACAAATTCCACCATTTGGAAGTCAGTGGTCAGGCTATTTTCAGGACTTGAACAAAAGTAAATATGGTGAATTCTGGTTAATTGGGCAACCAGTTATTTAGGGTAACCACTCTTAAAGAACAAAAACTAATTGAGAAAATGGCAAGGGTTCCCTTCACTTATTTGGGACACCATACTGCTTCATTGAGATGTGAGAGAGTTGCTGAACCATTTTTAACTAGCGTCAGTCGTGTGCACTTGTGTGACAGTTGGGACACTACACTATACTTAGAGCACACAGTTTTTCAATTGTCAGTTGCATGTGTTAGTTCAAAAAGCAGAAATTTTAGCAAGATATAAGCAGTAAGACAATTCAGAACTTTTGCTCACTAGTTTTGGGCACTAAGGCTTGGAGATGCTAGGTACGGACGGGAGTGAAAATGAAACTATTTCACAAGTTAGGAACTTCAAATAATTTTAAGATAATAGCAATCATCTTGAATGTTACAATGAAAATTGAGATTTGGAGGTGGCAATTGGCAAAAGCATTGTATGAAGGTATCTTCACTGGGTATCTGTGCTGATTTTGTTCACTTGCAGTCAGTCAAAAGAAAATGGTGGCAACAATTCCCCCGATAACTAATACATAGTTTTATAGTACTGCAGAGGTATTGATAGTGTTCTAATTTGTCTGTATATCACTTAAGTACATAAATTTTTACTTATTTAAAACTGATCAGAAATATATCAGAGCCATGTATTTTTAGCTGGTCTTTCCGAATGTGTATCCTATACAAATAGGTTGACAGTTGTGATGTACTATTCACAAATTGGGAAGGGGATTGAGTCCTGCTGTGCTTTGGTATTGCAGTTACTGATCTTATTTTTTTAAATTCTGTGCTTTATACGTTGCCCCCATTCATGCATTTGCAAATATATGTATGCTTCTCAGTTGAACACTTTGGATCTAAATAAGTACTTTTAAATGTTTTTTTTTCAATTGTCAGATGAGATCTTGACGGACAGGAAGCCAGGATTATTCCTAAGCTTCAACCTGCTCCACTTTGAATTGATGAGCTTTTTTTGTGTGCAACAGCTGAATGTATTTTTCTCTGATAATTTTCTCCTTTAACCTTCAAGGGTGGATGAGGTAATGATGCCATTTCTCCATTTTACATAGTGCCAACATCGAACTGCTGGTTTTGATACCTTACTGGACCACTGAATGACCCGTCTTTTAATAGTTGTAATCACTTCTTCGTTCCCTTCCCCAGTTTTTCACCTTTATATGGTGGTGAATTGTGAATGGAGATTCCAGATCAATTTCTATTATTGTTTGTACAAATTTTGGTTTGCCATTGACACGTTCTAACACTATAACCCTCTGTTTTCTAGATGTTCTCGAATAACGATGAAGCTGTGATAAACAAGAAACTCCCAAAGGAACTGTTACTCCGGTAAGGAAAACACAAGCCTCTTTCTGCTACCATGTAGAAGACATTTATCAGAAAGGATTTTAAAATGCTGAATTGTTAAATCTACAAATCATTATTGTTGAATTGTGGTTGACGAGCAACAAAAACTGCTGTGTGAAAGCTAAAATATGAAAAGATCACAATTTGAAATTAGCTGATTTTCTGTTGTAGCTTAAAAAATTGAACATATACATGTATTTAGTTTTTAGCTAAACACTAGAGGCCTTTTGTTAAGCATTAGTTATCCCACTTTGTCTCTTGAAGTTGATCTTGATGTTTTTGGTAAATTTCATCAAAGTATTCAAGCTGTAAGAAGCTACTGAAAAGTTATTGTTTGAAACTTAATATGGATTGAAACCTTGAACAAAAGCTAACAAAAATTCTTCTAGAGCTCTGATTAGCAATGCCAATATTGTCTCAGGTTTACAAGTAAATTGTATTATTAGACTGAGTTAAGTACAAATGCCAGTAAATGCATTAAACTTAAGAAAGAGGACTGGCTCATGGACCTCCTGGTTTTCTCCTCATGAAGTCAATAATCTGGTTCTTGGTCTTGCTGACATTAAGGGGTAGGGGGAGGGGTTGTTGTGGCACCGCTCATCCAGATTTTCATTCTCCCTCCTGTATGCTGATTTGTCACTACCTTTATTCAGCCAATGACGGTGTCATTAGCAAACTTAAATGTGGCATTGGAGCTGTGCTTACTGCAGTCGTAAGTATAAAACGAGCAGAGCGGGGGGGGGGGCTTGTGGGGGACCTGTGCAGATGGAGATTATGGAGTTGATCTGAACTGATTGGGGTCTGCAAGTGAGGAAATCGAGGATCCAGTTGCACAAGGAGGTATTAAGGCCAAGGTCTTGAAGCTGAGGGGATGAAAGTATTGAATGTTGAGCTGTAGTTGATGAAGAACATCCTAGTGTTTCAGAATTGGATGAAGAGCCAATGAAATGGCATCTGATGTTGACCTGCTGAGCTGGTAGGCAACTTGGAGTGGATCCAAGTCACTTCTCGGGCAGCAGTTGATAGGTTTTTATCACGTCTCAAAACACTTCATCACAGTGAATGCAAGTGGTACTGGATAATAGTCATGCGGCAAGTTACCACATTCTTATAATTGAACCCTGTTTGAAGCAGGTGGGTACCTCGGGCTGCTGAAGTCAGGGATTAAAGATCTTGCCAGTTGATCAGCCAGTTTAGTACTCGGTCAGGTACCACATCTGGTCTGGATGCTTTTCGTGGGTTCACCCTCCTGAAGGATGCTCGCACATCAACCTCAGACTGAAATCACAGGGTCATTGAGGCTGTAGGAATTTGCAAATGTCACTCTGTTTTAATGGTCAAATTGAGCACTGAAGACATGGAGCTCACCTGGGAGCGAAGGCTTATTGTCACTTAGGTCTCTTGATTTCATTTTGTAAGAGGTAATGGCATTCAAGCCCTTCCACATCTGTCGAACAAACTTCAGTGATTCCTATTTGGTCAGGAATTGTCACTTCATATGCGAGATTGCTTGCTGGAAATTGTACCTGAACTTTTTGTATCTTGGTCACCAGACTTCAATGCCACGGACCCTGGCTCTCAGCAGACTGTGGATCTCATTGTTCATCCTGGCTTCTGGTTAGAAGACTTTGAATGGTTTTGTGGGGACCGACTCATTTATGACTGTTTATATAAAGTCCGTGACAACGGTCGTGCATTCATTCAGAGCCTGAGTCCTTGAACACGGTCCAGTAAGCCAACTCAAAGCAACCCCATAGTTGTTCCTCTGCCTCATGTGACCACCTCTTTGTTGACCTTGTCTCTGGAGCCTTGTCCTTGAGCTTCTGCCTGTATGTAGGTAGGAGAAGCACAACTAAGTGATCATATTTCCTGAAATATGGTCTGGGCATGGAGCAGGAGAGGTACGTTATTGTAGTACAGCAGTTTTCTCATATGTTGGGTCCCCTGGTGCTGTAGGTTTTATGCTGATGATGATTGGGCAAAGGTTTCTTCAAGCAAGTCTAAACTAATGACCAAATAACTAACTTTAAATTCACCAGCTGACAAAACAGAATTCGAGTGCATATCTGTTCCTCTGTATTACTAGTCCAATAACTTTACTGTTATACTAAAGTTCCTTCCATGGTAATTTAGTAGTGGGTCCTGGCACAAAGTGGCTTCTGTTACCTGGAAACGTTGGTTGGGTTCCTCCCACTGTGACATTTGGTGAAATGGCATTGCACACATGCTCCATTCAATCTCTGTAATGGAATTTGTTGCAATTCATTTCACATAGATGTTGTATTGTGAGTGTTTAATGAACAGCTGCTTTCTGGCATGATGGTGCTGGGTCTGTAACAAAATTTATTCTTTTTAACCCTTGAAATGCAGGTAACTTTGAAATCAAAGTTGACCAAGCCTGCTCAAGGTTGGCTGAGCCATGGCACCCCAAATTGAGTTGTTACTAAGATTCTCATGCCTGGAGATGAAACCTAGCAGCATTTTTCATAGTATATTTCAAAACAAATTTTGAAGAGTATCTTAATTTCTGAGCATTTTCCATAATTCTGTGTAATGTAAGTGATACTCCTATAGAGTATAGAGCGGTACAGGGCCTTTGGCCTCCTATGTGCTGACCTTTTTATTTATTTTGTTTAGAGATTTTTTTGATGAGCAGGCCCTTCTGGCCTTTTGAGTTGCACTACCCAGCAACCCTGATTTAACCCTAACCTAATCACAGGACAAGTTACAATGACGAATTAACCTACCTGGTACATCTTTGGATTGTGGGAGGAAACCAAAGGAAATGCACAATTCCACGGGGAGGATGTACAAAGACTCCTTACAGAGGATGCTGCAACTGAACTCTACTTTAAGATCAATTTAAACCTACCTTTCTACATAGCCTTTCATTTTTCTTTCATCTGTGTGCCTTAAAATTATGCTGGCTGTCCTATCTTTTATAATCTTCTTCAGCTGTCAATCACTTCACATCCTCCACTTTCCAAAAGAAAAGCCAAGGTCACTCAACCTTTCCTCATAAGACATGTTCTCTAATTCAGGCAGAATCATCTCCTGTGCACCCTTTAAAGCTTCCACATCCATCCTATGAGGGGACCAGAACTGAACCCAATACTTAAGTGTGGTCCAGAGATTTATAGAGCTGCAGCATTACCTTGAATCAGAAGCAGGTTTAATATTACTGGCATATGTCATGATATTTTTTTGTGGCAACAGTACATTGTGAAACATTTTTAAAAAAACCTAAATTGCTGTGTGGGTTGTGTGTGTGTGTATACACATACGTGCGAAAAGAGCCTTGGCGATGGGGTTCCTTAATGATGGATGCTTTTTTTTTTGGAAGCATTTCCTTTTGAAGGTGTGCTAGATGCTGCAAAGGCTAGAGCTCATGATGGAGCTGGCTGAGTTTACAACTTTCTGCAGCTTCTTCCAATCTGCTACAGTGGCTCCTCCATACGAGTCAGTAATGCAACCAGTTAGAATGCCCTCTATGGTACATCTATAGAAATTTGAGTGTCTTTAGTGACATACAAGTCTCCTCAAACGCCTAATGAAATACAGCTGCTGTTGTGCCTTCTTTGGAGATCTATCCTGAGCCCAACATGCTGATGCAATTGCAGAGATGTTGACACCCAGGAACTTGAAACTGTTCACCCTTTTCATTGTTGGTGTCTGTGTTCTCCCTCAACCTTCGCCTTCCTGAACACAATCATTTCCTTGGTTTTACAGATGTGGAGTGCAAGGTTGTTGTTGTGACACCATTCAACTAGCTGAACTATCTCACTCGTGTATGCCTTGTCTCCACCTGCAATTCTGCAAACAATAGCTGTGTCATTGGCAAATTTCTAGATGACATTTGAACTGCGCCTAGCCACACAGTTGTGGGTTGAGGGAGTAGAGCAGTGAGCTAAGCACGCATCCTTGAAGTGCCAGTGTTGATTGCCAGCGGGGAGATGTTACTACCATTCCGCATGGTCTGTGGTCTCCCGGTGTGCAAGTTGAGGGAGGTACTGAGGCCCAAGTTTTGGAGCTTGTTGATTAATACTGAGGTTATGATTTGTGTTGAACACTGAGCTGTAATCAATAAAGAACAGGCTGTCCTAGGATTACTATTGTCCATGTGATTGAAGACTGAGTGGGAAGTCAGTGAAATTGCATCTGCTGTAGATCTATAGTGACGATAGGCAAATTGCAGCACGTCCAGGTCCCTGCTTATGCAAGACTTTGTTCTAGCCATGACAAACTTCTTGAAACATTTCATTAGAGGAGATGTGAGTGCCACTGGGTGATGATTGTTGAGGCAGTTCACCTTGCTCTTGGGCATTGGTATGATTGTTGTTTTGTAACAGGTGGGAACCTCTAACTCTGTCAGGGAGATGATAGATATCCTTGAACACTCCTGCCAGGTACACTATCAGGGCCTGATGCCTTGTGAGAGTTCACCCTCCTGAAAGATGTTCTGACGTCAGCCTCTGGGACAGATCATCAGATGCTGCATGGATTCGCACAGGTGTAGTTTTATTCTCCCTTTCAAAGCATGCACTAAAAAGGCACTGAGAGTATCACAGCCATTCATGATATTAAACTTCAATTTGTTGAAAGTAATGGCCTGCCAACCTTACCTGAGCTGCGTGTATCCGATTCCATCTCTGACCTCAGTTACAATAGTTTTCTTCGCTCTTAAAATAGCATTCTGCAGGATGTACCTGGACTACTTGTATAGTTCTGGATCACAGTCTTAAATGCCACAGATCTAGCCCTTGCAGACTACTAATCTCTTGGTTCATCTGTGGCTTTTGGTTTGGGTTTGTCCAGTATGTTCTTGAAGGTGCACACTCTTCTACAAGGTCTTGATGAAATAGGTGACAACTGTGGCATATTCATAAATGAATTGTCCAGTCCATTGACTCAAAGCAATCCTTTAAGTGCTCTCTTCACCGTGCCTTCTTGGTCCTCACCACTGGTGTTGCAGTCTTGGTCTTTGCCTGATTGCTCAGAGTAGAAATACAGCCAGGTGATCAGAACTTCCTAAGTGTGGGTGTGGGATGGCAAAGTAAGCATTCTTATGATTGTATAGCAGTTGGCTCCTGTTTCCCACAGGTGACGTGTTGGTGCAGTAGTTCAGAGACTTCAAGATGGCCTGATTGAAATCCCCTTTTAATGATAGGGAAGGCATTTGTGTGCACTGTTTCGTGCCTGCTGATTACAGTGCTGAACTCCTGCCCGATGTTGGCCTGAGGTGGAATGTACACCACTATCAGGATGGTGAAAAACACCCTTGGCAAATATAATGGACGACAGTTAACTGCTAGATATTCCAGTTTGGATGAGCAGGACTCAGACAGAATTACCATGTCTCTGCACCACAATGTGTTAATCATAAAGCATACTCCACCTCCTGTACCTTTAAAAGACTAAACTGTCCTGTATTTGCAGAGAATGGTAAAGCCATCTGAAATGGCAGAAGATAGCCGAGTTTCCATTTAAGCAGTTCCTCATGTTCCTTTTGAGGTCTTCAGTTTTATTTTTCAAAGACTATACATTTGCCAGCATGATAGTCGAGTGGGGGGGAAGGGGTCTGATGCCTTGGCGTTTCAATCGTATCTGTAGACCGCCTCAGCTTCTGCACTTAAGGAGCCACTGCACTTGTGACCTGAGTCTGGGGTTTATCGATTTTGAGTGCTGATACATTTTTTTTAAAAAGTCTTAAAACAATACTGCTTACTGAAGTACCCATGGTTGTGCCTGTGGATTTCAGCTATAGTAAATGGGAATATTTGTTGATTCTGAACCACCCAAACAACTTTCACAGCCAGATTTGAGGGATTAGGTTCAGGGATGTCTTGAATTGGGTCCATGGCATTCTAAGAGGGGAGGGTGAGCAGCCAGTAATACATATTAGTATTGCATGCCTCCTGACTCTCCGAATGAGGCTACCACGGGGAACCTAGTTTAATGCCTTACTAAAGTTCAGATGTACCACATCCACATTTTGTTTTATCACTTCCTCAAAAGTCAATTGGGCTCTTGAGGCATGACCTGCCCTTAAATGCTGTGCAGGCCATCCCTAACCAGACTCTGCTTTTCCAAATGCTCACAGTCCTGTCTCTAAGAATCCTCCCCAATAGTTTGCCCACCAGTGATGTAAGACTTGCTGATCTATAATTCCCAAGGTGATCCTTATTACTTAAAAAAAAAAACATTTGCCACCCTCTAATTTTGTAATACTCTTGTGGCTGGTAAGGATGCAGAATACAGGCATTGCCACAGCAATCTTTCACTTGCTTCTTGGAGTAATCTTGGATATATCCCATTGGGCCCTGTGGACTTGCCTATCTCAATATTTTTTTTTCAAAAGTTGCAGCACATCCTATTTCTTCAATATGTTCCAGCACATTAGCCTGTTTTATGCTGACCTTGAATTTGTCAAGTTCCCTCTCTCTGGTGAATGCAGAAATAATATTTTTCAGGACGTCCCCTACCTCTGACTCGAGGCACATAGTTCCTCTTTTATTTCTGATTGTCCCTACCCTCACTTGTCATCCTTCTCTTCATATACACGTAGAACACCTGAGGGTTTTCCTTAATACTATTTGCCAATTCCTCTTCTGTCCCCTTCTAGCTCTAAATCCCTCAAGTTTCTTACTGGCTACTTTATAACTCTTCAGAGTCCTGTCTGATCTTTGCGACTGAAACTTTAAACATGCTTACTACTTCCTCTTGACTAAATATTCCACTTTTCTTGTCAACCATAGTTCCTTCACCCTATCATTCTTTTTCTGTCTCAATGGGACTATCTATCATGAACCCCATGGAAGTGCTTCCTGAACAACTTTGGTATTTCTGTCATGCATTTCCCTCCAAGTTCCTGTTCAATGGCATCATAAGTAGCCTTTCAATTAAGTACTTCCCTATTCTATCTGTTCTTATCCTTGTCCAAGGTTATGCAAAAGATCGGGGAGTTGTGATCACTGTCTACGAAATGCTTACCAATTGAGAGATCTATTCCCAGGTTCATTGTCTAGTCCTAAGGTCTAGTATGGCCTGTACGCTGCCTTCTGCAGTCAACCTATCCACACAGTCAGGAATCGTTGGATACACCCAATTAATTCTGCCCCATCTAAACCTTGGCACCTCTTTAGTACAAATCTTCAGATGAACTGGAAGTTCTTTAGCAAAGATTTAGTGCAAAGTATTGATCTGAGATTTATAAGAAATTATTTTTGTACTACTTTTTGACTCCTGAGCTTTGAGCACTTGGCGTTGTTGTTGCCTGGGTGGTAATGTTGCAAATTCACTTTGTATTTGATGTAACTTGGCTCACTCTTGAGTGTTGGGTTTCACCAGTCTTCCTGTCAATCTTTGGGCCACACTGAGGTTCCATTTCCCTTGCTCTTTTTTAAAAAAAAACAAAAACAAGTTCCTCAAGGCTAGCTGAAAGATAGTGGGAAGTTATTCCAATATTCATCCAACTAGATCACCACTCTATTAATTTATTAACTTTAATTTTTGATAGAGAAGTTGGTTTGAAAAAATGTGGTTGGAGGTGCAATATGAATTGCTGACACTTTTCTCCTTTAATTCTGTTGAAAGAAGCTGAGGATATCAACTTGGTGTTAATGGCGTTTTGAGTCTAAGTCATGGCCCAGAGCTTCAGAATTTAAAGGAACACTATCCAATCTGTTTTTGTAATAGACATCTAAAAAATTCTTTATTCTTTGCATTCCCAAAAATTATTTAGGAAGGAAGCAGAATTTAATTAAGCAAAATGTAATTAAAATACTCTTTAGCAGTTGGTTGAAAAACAGCAAGTATTTGTGTAATCAAGTGGGCAGTTAGGAATGTATATTGTGCTGTTGTGAAAGCTTTGATCGTAAACATACCATTATAAATAAATCAGGCCATAAGTGTTGATGCAACCAGATTCATCTGTTGTGCAGCAAGCTCATGATTTGTCTAAGTTCACAGCTGTGATCTCTTGGATATTGGCAAAGGCAACATCTTCCATTAACATCTTTCATTAGGGTCTTGATGAAGAGACCTGATGAAGGACCTTGGCCCAAAATGTCCACTTTTTATTCTTCTCTACATGCTGCTTGAGCTGCTGAGCTCCTCCAGCATTTTGCATGTACCTCTAGATATCAAGCATCTGTAGAATCTTGTATGTCTCTGTCAGTAATCCGACCATGGTTTTCCAAATGTGTTTAAATCCCAGCCCTAAAAATCCTCTCCAATGGCTTATCTACCAATGATGAGAGGCTCACTGGCCTATAATTTCCTGGATTATCCGCATTTCATTTTTTCCTTTTGAACAGAAGAACATGATTGGCACCTGTCCTGTCCTCTGGAGCCTCACCTGTTGCAATTGAGGCACCAGCAATCTCCTCTCTTGCCTCGTAAATTCTTTATTGAAGCAAGGGAGGCAAAAAAACAGGAAATTATAGGCCAGTTAGTGTGACTTCTGTGGTTGGGAAGATGCTGGAGTCTATTGTTAAGGATGAGTTATCGGGGTACTTGAGGGCACTTGATAAAATAGGCTGAAGTCAGCATGCTTTCCCTCAGGAAATCTTGCCTGATAAATCTGTTGGAATGCTTCGGAAATAACGGATAGGTCAGACAAAGGAGTCAGTGGGTGTTGTTTACTTGGATTTTCATAAGTTCTTTGATAAGGTGCTTTGCTTGAGGCTGCTAAACAAGGTAAGAGCCCATAATATTACAGGAAAGATACTAGCATAGATAGAACTTTGGCTGACTGACAGGAAGCAAAGAGTGGGGATAAAGGGGGCCTTTTCTGGTTGGCTGCCAGTGACTAACGATGTTCCAGAGGGATTGATGTTGGGACTGCTTCTTATGTTATGTCAATGATTTGGATGACAGAATTGATGACTTGATGATACAAAGATAGGTGGAGGGGCAGGTAGTGTTGAGAGAAAACATGATATCTGCAGAAAGATTTGGACAGATTAGGAGAATGGGCAAAGTGGCAGATAGAATATAGTGTGGGGTAGTGAATGGTCATGTACTTTGTAGATGGAATAAAGGTGTCGACTATTTTCTAAATGGGGAGAAAAATTCAAAAATCAGGTGCAAAGGGACTTGGGAGCCCTTGTGCATGATTTCCTGGAGATTAACTGACAGGCTGAGTTGGTGGAAAGGAAGGCAAATACAGTGTTGGCATTCATTTTGAGAGTACTAAATTATAAAAGCAAGGAATATTGCTAGCAATTAAGAAAGGATGTGCTGGCATTGGAGAGGGTCAAGAGGAGTTTCAGGAGAATGATTCCAGGAATGAAAGGGTTAATGTATGAGGAGCAAGGAGAAAGGGTCCAAACATGTGACCCCCTCCCCCAATATGGGCTTGGAAGTTGAGACCCAAAGTCACACCTATCTAAAGGGCAAAGGTTGAAGAGTGAAGATAGAGACCAAAGAAGTCTTGAGCCATGTGTTTGGATTTTGAGGCCTGAACATGTAATCAACATCCTGGGATGAAGTCTAAAGTTGGAAGCATTTGAATTGTGGCTCAGCTCAGATCTAACAAGTCTGCATTATTTTTGATTTTCCTTATGCACAACCAAAATAAAAATTATGAGCCAATAAAACCACTGGCCAATCTGTTGTCGTGAAATATTTTTGTATTTCCTAAATCTGCACCTATTTTAATCTCTTATTTAAATTTCCAAATTAAACAGAACCATCAGAAAACATTAACTTCAGTAGTCACAGGAGTTGACTTGATATTGTATACCAATTTTTACTGATGAATCAATAAATCACAAATCAATTTGCAATCAAATTCAATTTTTTTAACAATAATAACTCTAAGCATTACACAGATTTTGAAAGAACAAGGTCTATGGGTGTGATATTCACCCAGTTACCCAAAAAATTGCACTTAATGAAAAAAAATATTTTATCTGCAGTCATTAATGTGGAACCATTTATGGCAATTAATGTCTTTTTTAAAAACCATGGACAGCACACTACAGAACACAACTCTAACCAATGGGGTCAACTGATGCCTACTTCTAACAAATAGAATCTCTGAACTATTCAGATTTAGTCATGAGAGTGGGCAGATTTAAACCAAGCCAACTACTTGTTTGCTGATCCAAATTGTTTAGAAATTTTAGATTTACTTTAATCAATTTGAGCAATTCCACATTTTTAACTAAATAATTGGATTCCATAATAAGAATCATGCAAAGGTCTAACCTAGCAACGAGCACAAGATAAATGGCCAAAATCACCAAGCTATACATTGTTTGAATTGAAGTTTATTTGGGGGAAAAAATCTGTTCTCATCAGCATCTTCAAAAGCTTAAATCAATTTAAACCCTTGTCCTCAACTCTTTTGTATAGTTCTGAAACAAACTAATTTTAAAAAAAGCTACATAAAAGTAGAGCAGCTTTCAATATAAAGCATCTCAATTTCTACTACAAAGGCACGGGCAAAGCCTTTACTTAAGAGTTTACTGGAGTGGCTGTTGGACAGTTTTAAAAGCCAAAAAGTGAGATGTATAAGCACAAGAGTTCCAGAGTGACGACCTGGACTGAACTGAATATTTTAAGTCGTCAGCACCTATTATTATTTTGAAGGTCATACACTGGACCTCTGATACAACGTATCAATAAGACATACCATTGTAGAGTCATAGTAATACAGCACAAAAATGGGCCCTTTGGCCCAGCTGTTCCAAATTGACCACAGCGTTCTGCTGGTAGTCCCAGATGCCTGGGTTCAGTCCACGTCCCTTTGAGCCCTTTCCCTCCATGTACCCATTGAAATACTACTTAAATGCTGCACATATACCCACCTCAACAACTTCCTTCAGCAGCTCACTCCAGGTCCTCTCTGTGCTCTATATAAAGAAGTTGTTCTCTGGTCTCTGTAAAATCTCTCCCCTCTTGTATTTGTGCCCTCTTGTTTGGACTTTCTTTCTTTGAGGTCACCTCTGATTTTCCTACGCTCCAAGAAATAGAGATCCAGCATGGCCAGCCTCTCCCTATAACTCGGGCCTTCTAGTCCAGGCAGCATCCTTGTAAATCTCTTCAGTACTCTATCCAGCTTGACAATGTCTTTCCTATAACAGGGTGACCAAAGCTGTACATAATATTCCAAGTGTGGTCTTAACATTGACTTAAATAATTGCAACATAATGGCCCTGATGGCATGTTACCAATGAAGGCCAGCATGCCAAACACCAGTCTACTTGCGTGGCCACTTTCAGTGAACTGTGCACTTGTATTCCCAGGCCCCACTGTTCCATGACACTTGTCAATTCTCTGCTATTCATTGTATAAGCCCTTCCCTGGTTTGAATGTCCAAAATGAATCACCTCTCTCTTATCCACTTTGAAACCTATTTGGTATTCCTCAGCCCATCTCCCTAACTGATCAAGATCTCTGTAATTCATGGTAACCTTCACTGTCAAAAAGTCCCTCGAACTTGGCACCGGCAAACTTGCTAGTCAGGCCATGTATGTTCTCATCCGAATTATTTACATAAAAAATGAACAGCAAAGGTTGCAACACTGACCCTTGGGGCACTCCACTTCATAGGCCTCCATGTAGAGAATTGACCTTCAAACTAAATTTATCAAAGTGCATCTATGTCACCAAATGCTACCCTGCGATTAATTTTCTTGCAGGCATTCACAGTAGATCAAAGTAACAGCAGAATCAGTGAAAAACTACAAACTATTGGCAATCAATTTGCAAAAGCCAAACTGTGCAAATACAAAAAAAAACAAATGCATAAAGAAGTGATACTGAGAACATGAGTTGTAGGGTCTTTGAAAATAAGGCTGTAGGTTGTGGAATCAGTCAGCGCTGAGTGAAATTATCCATGCTGGTTCAGGTTCAACCATCACCCTCTGCTTCCTATCGTTGAATCCACCTTGTTAGCTCCCTCTGAAGCTGATGCAGCATAATTTTCCAGATCAGAATGCCATGCGGGACTTTGTCAAAGGCCTTACTAAAATCCATATAGACAACATCCATTCCCTATTTTCATTTATCCTCTTAGTTATAATACCGTAAGATATAGGAGCAGAATTAGGTCATTTCATCATGGCTGATCCATTTTCCCTTTCAGTCCCAATCTCGTGCCTTCCCCGCCACCCCCCGCTGTCCCTTCATGTCCTGACCAATCAAGAATCTATCAGCCTCTGCCTTAAATGTACATAAAGACTTGGCCTCCATAGCTGCCTGTGGCAACAAATTCCATAGATTCACCACTCTCTGGCTAAAGAAATTTCTCCTAATCTCAGCTCTAATAGGACCCCCCTCTATTCTAAGGCTGTGTCCTCTGGTTTTAGACACTCTCACCATAGGAGACCTCCTCTACATTATTCTTTCAGGCCTTTCGCCATTCAGTAGGTTTCAATTGCGTCATTCCTCATTCTTCTATGTTCCAGTGAATACAGACCCAGAACTATCAAATGGTCTTCATATGACAGGTCACTTAATCTTGGAATCATTTTCATGAATGTCCTTTGAACCCTCTCCAGTTTCAGCATATCCATTCTAAGATACGGTGCTCAAAACTGCTCACCATACTCCATGAGACCTCATCAGTGCTCCATAAAGTCTCAACATTGCATCCTTGCTTTTATGTTCTAATCCTCTTAAATTGAATGCTAACATTGCATTTGCCTTCCTCACCACAGACTCAACCTGCACATTGACCTTTTGGGAATCCTGCACAAGGACTCTCAAATCCTTTCTGCACCTCAGACTTTTGTATATTTTCTTCATTTAGAAATTTGTCAACCCTTTCATTTCGACCAAACTGCATGACTGTACACTTCCTGACACTGAATTCCACCTGCCACTTCTTTGCCTATTCTCCTAATCAGTCTAAATCCTTCTGTAGCCTCCCTGTTTTCTCAAAACTACTTGCCCCTCCACCTATCTTCGTATCGTCTGCAAACTTGGCAACAAAGTAATCAATTCTATCATCCAAATCATTGACAAATAATATAAAAAGAATTGGTCCAAACACAAACCCCCTGTGGAACACCACTAATCACTGGCAGCCAACTAGCATCATTTTCCAGCGGTCCAATATCCACTATTGTCTCTCTTTTACAGTTTGTGTATCTGAAGAAACTTTTAGTATCCTCTTTAATATTATTGGCAAGCTTACTTTTTTATTCCATCTTTACCTTAATTACTTTTTTAGTTGCCTTCTGTTGGTATTTAAAAGCTTTCCAATCCCCGAAATTCCCACTAATTTTTGCTCTATTACATGTCTTCTCTTTGGCTTTTATGTTGGCTTTGACTTCTCATTAGCCATAGTTGTGTCATCTTGCCTTTAGAATACTCCTTCCTCTTTGGGATGTATATATCCTGTGCTTTCCGAATTGCTTCCAGAAATTTCAGCCATTGCCACCCTGCCATCATCCCTGCCAGTATTCTTTTCCAATCAATTCTGGCCAACTCCTCTCTCGTGCCTCTGTAATTTCCTTTACTCCACCGTAATACTGATACATCTGACTTTAGCTTCTCCTCAAATTTCAAGGTGAACTTGATTATATTATGACCACTTGATTTGAAGGGTTCTTTTACCTTCAGCTCTCTATCCAATTATGGTTCATGCACAACACCTAGTCTGGAATAACTGATCCCTTAGTGGGCTTAGCCATGAACTGCTCTTAAAAAGCCATTTCATAGGCATTCTAGAAATTACCTCTTGGAATCCTGCACTAACCTGATTTTCCCAGTCTACCTGCATATTGAAATCCCCATCACTATTGTAACATTGCCCTTTTGACATGCATTTTTCTGTCTCCCGTTGTAATTTGTCAACCACATCCTTACTACTTTTTGGGGATCTGTATACAACTCCCATCAGGGTCTTTTTACCCTTGCAGAACCTTAGCTTTATCCACAATTCAACATCTTCCTACCCTATGTCACCTCTTTCTAATGATTTAATTTTTTTTTACCAACAGAACCATGCCTCCCCCTCTGTCTTCCTACCTATCCTTTTGATCAATGTGTATCCTTGGACATGAATGTTCCAGCTATAACCATCTTCCAACCATGATTCAGTGATACCTACAACTGCATACTGTACTTGCCGATCTGTAACGGCTACAAGTTCTTTGAACCTATTCCGTATACTGTGTGCATCCAGAAAACACCTTTAGTCCTGTATTCACCTTTTTCAATTTTTGTTCACCTTTTACGTTGCAACTCCTATTGAATGCAATTTTGCTGTATCAACAGTCTCTCCTTGCTAGGAGTCTCCCCACACATTGCTTCTGTTTCTTAACCAACTATCTCATCTTTAGTACAATTACTCCAGTTCCTATTCCCCTGCCAAATTACTTTAAACCCACCTGAACAACACTAACCAACCTGCCTCTTCAGAAAACCTCAGAAGATTCGTTAGACATGACTTGTCATGTACAAAACCAGGCTGAATATTCCTGATCAGGCCTTGACTATCTAAGTGGTGATTCCTTGGAGTGAATTATTCCTTTCAAATATGCACTGTTATATATTTCCATGCAATTTGTACAGACTTTTATCTTTGAAATGAGCCAATATCACAAAATTCAAAGTCATTGTAGATATATACAGCAGGGAATAGGAGAGTGATTATTTGAATCTGAAGTATTGATTCAAAATGAAGTATTTGTATTTAGAAAACAATTCTTTTAGGAACTAAATTCTGGTTGCTGCAATGGGTTGACTGATGAATAATCAGAGGGAAATCAAGTCTGAATTCTAATGATTATTAAATTTAAAGGCGCAAACGCAAGGTAATCTGCAGATGCTGGAAATTCAAGCAACACACACAAAATGCTGGTGGAATGCAGCAGGCCAGGCAGCATCTATAGGAAGAAGCACTGTCGCCGTTTTGGGCTGAGACCCTTCGTTAGGACTAACTAAAAGAAAAGATAGTAAGAGATTTGAAAGTAGGAGGGGGAGGGGAAATGTGAAATTATAGAAGAAGACGGGGTGGGATGAAGCTAAGAGCTGGAAAGATGATTGGCAAAAGGGATACAGAGCTAGAGAAGGGAAAGGATCATGGGACGGGAGGACTCGGGAGAAAGAAAGGGGGAGGGGAGCACCAGAGGGAGATGGAGAACTGGCAAAGAGTGATGGGCAGAAAGGGGGGGGTAATAAATCAATAAGGGAAGGGGTAAGGAGGGGCATTAACAGAAGTTAGAGAAATCAATATTCATGCCACCAGGTTGGAGGCTACCCAGCCGGTATATAAGGTGTTGTTCCTCCAACCTGAGTGTGGCTTCATCTTGACAGTAGAGGAGGCCATGGATATCGTATCAGAATGGAATGTGGAATTAAAATGTGTGGCCACTGGAAGATCCTGCTTTCTCTGGTGGACAGAGCATAGGTGTTCAGCGAAAGTCTCCCAATCTGCGTTGGGTTTTATTTTTCAAAAAAAAAGAGCTTTGCATCCATCACGAATTTTCCTGTCATCTTTCAGTGAAGTGGTGCAGTCATCAGAGAAACAATTGAGCTCAGACCTGCCATTAGAGAACCTGTAACTTGACACTTGGAGCTCAGCATCCAAGTGCACGTGTGGTCTGCACACACTTCAGCTCAAGACAGATGTTTAGGTGACCTTTCTTTTGCATTACAGTCACTGTTGGAATGAGTTCCCATTAGTTCCAAACATTCCTATGGGACGGTTGCTGCAACTTTACAGTAAAAAAAAATTAAGCGGTGTTGGGTTATTGATGCCAGTTGTTTGCCAGTATTAGAGAGGATGGAGCTTGCACTCAACATCCTTAAAGCAAAAGTTCTCTACCAACATACCCCCACTGCACTACACTGCCTTTCAACACTGAAGGTTCACAATGAAACCCTGAAAAATTTGGGCCACTTGTCATATCATGGGAGCCACTTCCCAGTGAAGGCAGGCATAATTGATTCACCATGACTTTGCATATATTAACACAGCTTCAGTCGATTGAGCAATAGCATGTCTGAAGATCAGGATCCATGACCTGGCATGATAATGCTGTGGATTGAGGACTGGTTGACGGAGAAAACAGCAGAAATAAATGGGCTATTTTCAGGTTGAGTAACTAGTGGATAGATTTTTTTTTGTCAATATTGACAATTTGTATTGGGGGGGGGGTAAGTGCACCAACTCTGTTGATACCATAAAGCTGGGGTGGGGGGGGTGGTGGCATGTGCAATGAGAGTCCCAATAACATTACAGAGATGGTTAACTGGTGAGAACATGGCATAGAGTAAAATGTGAAACATCATGACATCGTCCAGCTTTGTAGAAAAGTCGAGTATTTATTTTAGGTGGCGAGAGGGTGGGACCTGGGTTACCTTGTAAACAGATCAGTCAAAGTTAACATGCATGAAGAGCAAACAATTAGAAAGGCAAAATGTATGGTGGCCTTTACTACAAGAGGAATAGACTCCAAGATAAAATACAATACTGTGTGCCCTAGAATTTTTCCCATAATTTTGTTTCAGATGTTTTTTTGTCTTCTGCATTAGTGTGTCAGTAGAAAAGAGCGAATTTTAGATTTCGAAACATTCACTTTCTAAAAAATTAAATGTTAGAGAATTTTTTGTATTTCATTAAAGAAAGTAACTTTTTAATTAATAGACCACTTTTCAAATAAAAACTTGATTACTTTATTAGTGTATAGTCCAGTGCATGATTTAACAAAGATAAACAGATCAATGACGTAATGAGTTGAATGAGCTGAACTGATTAACTGAAACAGAAATGGGTCTAAAAGGAATGAAACTGGGTGAAGGACAACCAGACTTAAAGGTGAGGGTGTGGCAGATATGACTGTTTAACCATCAAATCATCAATTCTTACACCATGGCAAGAGTGTGCACAGTGGTCATCCTGCTGAAGTAAGGTCTCTCCAAAGCAGACATTTTTGTGGCAGACAGGAGTTTCAAGGTTAAATGAGAGAAAATTTGCAGATGCTGGAAATCCAAGCAACACACAAAATGCTGGAGGAACTCAGCAGGCCAGGTAACGTCTATGGAAAAGAGTACAGTCCACAGTCTTGGCCCAAAACATCAACTGTACTCTTTTCCGTGGATGCTGCCTGGCCTGCTGAGTTCCTTCAGCATTTTGTGTGTGTGTTGTCAGGAGTTTCAAGATGTGCGGTCAGCCATGGAAACTGAGTGCAACAAACGAGAGAAACATCAAACTAATGTCACTTTTAAGTGGGAGGAAGTCCAGCATTGCTATCAGCTCTGAACTCGCAGAAACCACTGGAACCCAAGTAGACCTCTACAGTCAGGAGAAGTCTTCTCAAAACTGGTCCTCATTGAAGAGTTGTTGTTAAAAAGCCATTCCTCCAAAATGGAAACAAAGCCAAGAGACTTACCTATGCACAAAAACACAAGGACTGGGGTACTGAACAATAACAGCAAGTGCTCTGGACTGACAAGTCAAAATTTGAAACTTTTGCCTCAAACAGGAGGCAGTCTGTCTGTAGAAGGGCTGGAAAGTGCTACATGAATGAGTGTCTGCAGCCAACTGCGAAGCACGGCGGAAATTCCCTGCAGGTTTGGGGCTGCATTTCTGCAAATCGAGATGGTGGTCTGGTCAGAGTTAATGGAATCCTCAATGCTATACAAGGTACAAGCAGATTCTCGTCCATCATGCAATACCATCAGGGAAGTGTCTGATCAGTCCCAACTTCATTCTGCAGCACTGCAATGACCCCAAACACGTGGCCAAGTTCATAAAGTGAAAAGACAGTCAAGGAGTTCTGCATCAGATGGTGTGGCCTCCACCGAGCCCTGATATCAACATCATCCAGGCTGTCTGAGATTACCTGGAGAGACGGAAGCAAGTGAGGCAGCCAAAGTCTGCAGAAGAATTGTGGCAAGTTCTCCAAGATGCTCGGAACAACCTACCAGCCTATTTTCTTTTAAAACTGCATGGCACTGTACTTAAGAGAATTGATGCAGTTTTAGAGGCAAGGTGCGGTCACACCAAATATTGATTTGATTTATTTTTTGTTTACTGTTCTTTATAGTAATTTTCTGATATTTAGAAACCTTTCATTTCATTATTTTTGAAAGCATCTGCTCTTTACAGAATTTTCTTATATGTGCTTAAGACTTGCAGATTACTTTAATGCCAGTAAGAGGCCTGGTCAGACTGCACCTAGAATATTGCAGAGAAGTCTGGTCTCCCAACCTAAGAAAGGATATACTCAAGAAGCGCAACAATGGCTCACCACGCTGATATGGAGAATGATGGCTGACCCCGTATTCTACAGGGTTTAGAAGAATGATAAACAATCTCATTGAAGAATCCAAAGTTCCTAAAAGGGTGGATATTTCTCTGTACTAGAGTATTTAAAAGGAGGAGAGTCTTAATCAACAATTTGACACTCAAGTGTTTCATTGTTATTCAGTTAAATGGTCCTTTTTATTTGTATAACTTTTTAACTCTTTCTATGAAACTTTGGCTACTTGGGGCAGCCAATGTGTCCTTGTTAATTGGAATCCACTCTATATAAGAAAAAAACAACCAAATGACCCCTTGGAGCTGTTTTAAACTGCTCAGTTTAAATCTATGCCCTCTCATTTTTTGATATATTTCCATGGGGGGGGGGCAGGGAAGAGGGGAGATTTTGACCATCTCCCATCTTGTCTGATTCTTCTTCTGTCAGGTCACCCCACCCCTCAGTCTCCCTTGGTCCAGGGAAACCAAGCCCAGCTTATCCAATCTGTCTCTATAGTTATAAAACTCCAACTCAAGCAACATCCTGGTTAATCCCTTATGCAGTCACTTTAGGGAAACTATGGACATGGACCCCCAGCACCCTCTGTTCAACAACTTTCCTTAGTGCCATACCATTTACTGTACATGCTCTACCCCTGTTTCACTTGCCAGAATTGATCACCACTTGACGGGGTTAAATTTCATCTGCTTTATATCCTGCTATTCTCAAGCACCACCAATTTTTGTGCCATTTGCAAACTTAATCATACCTCGCAATTCACAATTGAATCATTAATATATACCAGAAGCAGCAAAGCTCCCAGTCCCTCTGGCACATCACTAATCATTTTAGAAGTAGCTTCCTTGTACAGACTACAGAGTTTCAAGAAGGTGTCCAATTTACTGCACTGGAATTTTATCCTGAAGAAAAGATTGAGAGGTAATTTATAAGTTTCTAAGATGCTGAGTGAAATGAATTTTGGGGCTGAGCAGAGTTCCAGGGATCAAATATGAATAATTTTACATGAAACAGACTTTCTTGTAAAGTTGTTGGTATATAAGGTGCTTTTAAGTATTTTGAAGGTGTGGTTCTTTACGAGTTGTCCCAAATAAAGAGCTGCCCCTATTAGCCGATAGCCCCAAAAACCAGAATCTACTGTTTATGGATAGTGTTAATTTCTGAAATGTGCTGCCAGTAGTGTTGGCCGGAACAGATACAATTCCCATGTTTAGGAGGCATTTAGATAAACAGGCATAGCAGGATGCAAGTCCTAATGTGGGCAAACAGATTGGCCATGAGATAGGCCAAAGGGCTCATTTCTGTGCAGTAAGACTTTTTGGTAACGCAGCCTCTTCAATGTTTTCCGGTCCTAAGGCTAGGTGGGAGCAGAGGTTGGGTTAGGCGGTTGATGGATCATTTACTGTACAAATGCAGATTAAAAGTGAGGATGCTTGAAGTTTTTTTTAAATTGTTTTATGTAAACAAATCATCAATATATGCAGTTTCCTTTGGGGAATTGAATATTTGTACAATGTAATGCACTCTCCTCTGACTCTACCAGAAAGGAAAACCCATGTTCTTTTTAAAAGATGACTACACTCACATTCTAAAAGGCTTCTTGCAAAATGTTAAATCCCAACAGGAAGAAGAACTTTTTTGTATTAAATATGGTATGTTTCAAATTATTTGATTTAATTACACCCTAGTGCATGTGCTTTTACTTAAGTATTGAGTTTGCATGCAGAAATCTAGAAGTGAAAATTGGGAATAAAATGGTTGTGAACTTCAGAGGTCCGAAAAAATGTAGATGGAACTTAAAATAAGACATTATTTGCAATACCTCCTAGGATGTTACTGAATGGAAAAGCAAATCTTCCTGAACAAATAAAAAATCAATTTAAAACTACTTTGGAACCTTTTTGGGAATAGTTTTTGTAGCTTGCATGAGCCTGTCTCCCTCCTTGGGTAGATATTTCAAGATATTATTAGGAGAATTCAGGAGCTTTCTCCCAGAATTTGTCTCCCAATTCTGAACAACCATTTGTGGGAGCTTCCTGAAATGAATTGCTTGCTACATTTCCTAAATCACCAAAGTGACTATTTCATTAGATGCAAAGCATTTGGGATATTTAGTTTATGTCATTTTGAATTTTGAGACCTAAGCTGTTTTCTTAGCGGTGAATTAACATAGCATAGTGCAGGCAGCTGGGGAATTCTGAATCCCACAGTGCTGTCCTGGAGACAACGCCATTTATTTACATTTGGCAGTGTTGTTGACTGAGAGGTGCTTTGTATGTTTCATGTGTTCAAAAGCACTGATGACTAGTGTAGAGCAAGAACAATGGTATAGCAGACCACCCTTTCTCCAGTGTGACCAGGAGAACGTTATGGAGAGAATAAGAATAGAATTATACTCTTTATTTTTTGTTTTGTCAATAACTATAAATTATTTATTTTAAAAGCTTTATCTGCATATCTGGATGGACTACTTTTAATGTTTTGTTTGTAGTTACATTGGCTTGTTAAAGTTTACATTAAACTTAATTGTTGCTGCAAATATAAACCCGCAGCTTTCTGGATTGGACCAGCTTTTAATTTGCTCATTTGTATGCAGAATTCTTTGACAGAAAAGGACTTGATTTATTTACCATTTATTCAAGATGTGCAATCAGCTTGCTAAGTATTGCCAACATTTTCACTCATGTTTTAACGAGTAAAAATTAACATTTTAAGTCTTAAGAACATACAAAAAAAGATTGTCCTCTTGACAGTGTTTGGGTGACAAACTTAAAATTCTGCTTTTAGTCTTTTAATGTTCTTAAGACATTGCATAAACCTGTGTCATATCCTTTCCTCAAAATATATAGTAGATAATGAAGTACAGCTGTTGTTTAACTAAATCTGGTGCATGTTTTGGGCAAATTAACAAATGTAAATTGAATAATCAGGTTGCCCACTTTTTGTGGTGGTTCCATGTTGAGGGATTTACTTAAAACGTGTCAAATACTGTTTAGCTTGTACAGAAACTAGATAGAGTAAGAGGTATGATTTAGTAAGTTTGCTGATGACACAAGATTATTGGTGGTACTGATAGTGAGGAGGGTAGTCTTCATTTGGTAAGGGCAGGGAACTGGCAGATGGAATTTAATCCTGAAAAATTAGGTTATATGGTTTGGCGGACTTGGAAGGCTGGGATATGCACAATTAATGGCAGGATCCTAGGAAGTATTGAGCCACTGAAAGACCTAGATGTACATGTTCACAGATTCCTTCAGATTGCAGTATGGGGTTGAAAAGGTGGCCAGAAGGTGGTGAATTTGTGGATTTCATTACCATAGACAGCTCTGGAGGCCAAGGCATTGGGTATATTTAAAACAGGGGTTGATAGTTCTTGGGGTGTCAAAGTTATGGGGGGATGCAAGAGAATGGGGTTGAGAGGGATTAAAAAATCAGTCATGATGGAATGGTGGAGCAGACTCGATGAGCCCATTGGCCTAATTCTGCTCCAGTGTCTTATGAGTAGCTGCCTTTATTTGGAGCTGAAAATTCCTTGTAAGTAATGAGTGAAGGTTACAAAATTCTGAGGGAAACAGCTGGTAAGAAATGCCCTTTTTCAATGTGGTATTTGTGACTAGAGGGCATAACTCAAAGGTAAGGAGTAGGAGGATTTTATTTTGCCCAGATTGTAGAATACATTCCCTGGGGGGTGGATGATAGAGATACTTGCAATGTTTAAATAGGTGTTTAGATTATTACTTCAAGTGCCAAGGCATAGATGGCTATGAGTAAAGTGCTGAAAAAAAGTCTGTTGAATTAGATGTTTCAAGAGTCGCAATTGCAATGAAGGTGATTTACAAATATGAAAGTGAAACCACTGGACAATTTTAAAACCACTATTACCAAAGATAGTTGCATGGCAAGATCTTGAAATGGTAGTTTGAATAAAATGAACGAAAACTTCCACCAAACCAAAATAGATTGCACAGCCTAACCATGCAGATGAGCAGGAATTAAGTCCAAAGTCAGCTCTGAGTTGGATGGTTTAGCTTGGGTAGTTTCAGAAGTGAAGCATTTTCTCGCCAGGAGTGAAAGAGAGGGAGGGGTTGTTTTGTGTGTGTATGTGGGGGTGGGGTAGATGAAGACAAAAGAGGCTACAGATGCTAGAATCTGGAACAAATACTGCAGGTACTCAGCAAGTCAAGCAGCATCTGTGGAGGCAAAAGGTGCAAGTTGATGTTTCAAAGACGATTCACCTGAACGTTGCCAGGATGGAGCATTTCAGCTCAACACATATTGGATAGCTGGCCTTGTTTTCTTTGGAACAGAGAATGCTTGAGTTGGGTTGAGATGCTGAAACACTGAGCATTGTCTAAAGCAGGGGCTCCTAGACTTTTTATGCCATGGACCAATACCATTTAAGCAAGTTGTCCATGCAGCCCAGGTTGGGAACCTCTGGCCTGAAGGAACAATACCTCATATCCTGCTTGGGTAATCTTTAACTTATAGAATTTATTGAATTAACTTATTGAATTTTTTGAAGAAGTTACGAGGAATGTTGACGAGGGTAAGGCAGTGGATGTAGTCTATATGGACTTCAGCAAAGCCTTTGATAAAGTTCCACATGGAAGGTTAGTTAAGAAGGTTCAGTCGTTAGGTATTAATGCTGGAGTAATAAAATGGATTCAACAGTGGCTAGATGGGAGATGCCAGAGAGTAGTGGTGGATAATTGTTTATCGGGATGGAGGCCGGTGACTAGCGGGGTGCCTCAGGGATCTGTTTTGGGCCCAATGTTGTTTGTAATATACATAAATGATCTGGACGATGGGGTGGTAAATTGGATTAGTAAGTATGCCGATGATACTAAGGTAGGAGGTGTTATGGATAATGAGGTGGGTTTTCAAAGCTTGCAGGGAGATTTATGCCGGTTAGAAGAATGGGCTGAACGTTGGCAGATGGAGTTTAATGCTGAGAAGTGTGAGGTTCTACATTTTGGCAGGAATAATCCAAATAGAACATACAGGGTAAATGGTAGGGCATTGAGGAATGCAGAGGAACAGAGAGATCTAGGAATAACAGCGCATAGTTCCCTGAAGGTGGAGTCTCATGTAGATAGGGTGGTGAAGAAGGCTTTTGGAACGCTGGCCTTTATAAATCAAAGCATTGAGTACAGAAGTTAGGATGTAATGTTAAAATTGTACAAGGCATTGGTAAGGCCAAGTTTGGAATATTGTGTGCAGTTCTGGTCACCGAATTATAGGAAAGATATCAATAAATTAGAGAGAGTGCAGAGACGATTTACTAGGATGTTACCTGGGTTTCAGCACTTAAGTTACAGAGAAAGGTTGAACAAGTTAGGTCTCTATTCATTGGAGCGTAGAAGGCTGAGGGGGGATTTGATCGAGGTATTTAAAATTTTGAGAGGGATAGATAGAGTTGACGTGAATAGGCTGTTTCCATTGAGAGTAGGGGAGATTCAAACGAGAGGACATGATTTGAGAGTTAGGGGGCAGAAGTTTAAGGGAAACACGAGGGGGTATTTCTTTACTCAGAGAGTGATAGCTGTGTGGAATGAGCTTCCTGTAGAAGTAGTAGAGGCCAGTTCAGTTGTGTCATTTAAGGTAAAATTGGATAGGTATATGGACAGGAAAGGAGTGGAGGGTTATGGGCTGAGTGCGGGTAGGTGGGACTAGGTGAGATTAAGAGTTCGGCACGGACTAGGAGGGCCGAGATGGCCTGTTTCCGTGCTGTGATTTTTATATGGTTATAGGCTACCTGTGTCTTGTGCTTGCTCACTCTCCTGATCTACTCATTCTTCTTATACCTCCATCCCCTTCGACCTGTTCCTTCCTTCTTCAGGCACTTGATCTGCCCATCACCTTCTCACTACATCCCTATCACTATTGTTCCCATCTGCCCATCTCACCACCCTTATTTGTTTCCATGCTCCACCCTCCTTTGCTGTCAAAAACCCATCATCAGCAATCATTTATTATCGCCATCTATTCCAGCTTCTACTATTCCCTCCTCCATCTGCCTGTCACTCCTCCTCACCTGGATTCACCTATCCTTTGCCAGCTCTTGCTCCATTCATACCCCTTACCTCTTTATGCTGGCTATCTACCTTCTACTTTTTCAGTCCAAATGAAGGATCTCAACACAAAATATTGACTAGCCACTTCACTGATGCTGCCTGACCTGCACTTTTCCCCTAGCAGTTTGTTTTTGCTTAGATTCCAGAAACTGCAGTCTTTTCTGGCTCTTTTCTGGTTGGTTCAAGGAGTGGATTCATTCTTACTAATCACTGTTCAGTGAGTTTTTAATTAAGTTTTTCACTATTATCTGTATAGAAGCACTACCTAGGCCTCTTTGGAGGTTATTTAAGAGTCAGTCATATTGCTGTGGGTCTGGGGTTGCACATTGACCTGACTGTGAAGTTGGCAGATTTTCTTTCCTAACATACATTAATTTTAATGATAATCCACTAGTTTTATAATTAATAAGAATAAGTTTCTGAATTGCAAATTAATTGAATTTGTATTTAACAGCTGCAATAGATGGATTTGAAATATGGTCTCTGGTTTACTGTGGACTGGCAGCTTCATAGCTATACCTCTGTTTCTGCGTATTATACATATGAGACAGTAAGATTAGTGGCACATTGTCTATATTGGAATTACTTTCATTGTACAAAATCAAAGATCGCTACATAGAAGGAGGCCAATTGGCCCATGCTTGCTCTGTGTGAGAGCACAAAGGACACTGTAGATGCTGTGGTCAAATCAACATGTAGAAACAAGCTGGATGAACTCAGCAGGTCGGGCAGCATCCGTTGAAATGAGCAGTCAACGTTTCGGGCCGAGACCCTTCGTCAGGACTGAAGAAGAAGGGGGCAGGGGCCCCATAAAGAAGGTGGGGGGGGAGGGGGAAGGTGCAGGTGAAAAACCAATCAGAGGAAAGATCAAGAGGTGGGGGAGGAGAAGCAGGGAGGGAATAGGCCGGAGAGGTGAAGAAGGAATATAGTAAGGGGAAAGCACTTTGGGTAGTAGAAGGCAGAGTCATGAGATAGGTGATAGGCAGCTAGAAGAGGAGGCAGAGTGAAAGTGGGATGGGGAAAGGGAGAGGGAGGGAATTACCGGAAGTTGGAGAATTCGATGTTCATACCCCTTGGTATAACATTCAATCCCCTTGGTATGGACATCAAATTCTCCAACTTCCGGTAATTCCCTCCCTCTCCCTTCCACATCCCACTTTCACTCTGCCTCCTCTTTTAGCTGCCTATCACCTATCTCATGACTCTGCCTTCTACTACCCAAAGTGCTTTCCCCTTACTATATTCCTTCTTCACCTCTCCGGCCTATTCCCTCCCTGCTTCTCCTCCCCCACCTCTTGATCTTTCCTCTGATTGGTTTTTCACCTGCACCTTCCCCCTCCCCCCACCCTTATAGGGCCCCTGCTCCCTTCTCCTTCAGTCCTGACGAAGGGTCTCAGCCCGAAACGTTGACTGCTCATTTCAACGGATGCTGCCCGACCTGCTGAGTTCATCCGGCTTGTTTGTATGTGTCTATGTGAGAGTAGTCATGTTGCCCTTCCCCATTGTACCACTGAGCAATTACAGTCGGCCCTCCTTATCTGCGGATTCAACCAACCGCGGATTGGGAAAACCCGGAAGTTCTCTCTCCAGCACTAGTTGCTTAAGCATGTACAGACTTTTTTCTTGTCATTATTCCCTAAACAATACAGTATAACAACTATTTACATAGCATTTACATTGTATTAGGTATTATAAGTAATCTAGAAATGACTTAAAAATACAGGCAGTCCCTGGGTTATGAATGAGTTCCATTCTTGAGTCCGTCTTTAAGTCGGATTTGAAGTCGGAACAGGTACATCCGGTATTATTTAGCGTCAGTTAGTCAAACGTTTTTCTCAATATATAGTACATATTTTACCTTTCTATGCATATAAAACACTTAAGAAACATACGTATTTCAATAATTTAACCACTGCGTTGCTTAGTAATAATTGTAGAGTTCATTGGGGCAGGGTCTTTCACATTCTCCATTAAAATTGTTCCGATCGTTGACCGACTGTAGCCTAACACTTTTCCAATGACCGATGGCGCTTCACCTCTTGCCGATTGCTTTGTTACTTCCACCTTATTTTCAATCGCGATCATGATTATTTTTGTGAACAGAAACACTGTGGATTCAGAGCTGTGCCGCTAGGTCCTAATGTCCACCGCATGGAGACATGTTAAATAAAGTCCAGGGTTCCGCTGGGTCCTGAAGACCACCGCACTGATACATGTTAAATCAGGGACTTGAGCATCCGCGAATTTTGGTATCCGCAGGGAGTCCCAGAACCAATCCCCTGCAGATAAGGAGGGCAGACTATACTTATAAAGAAAGATCTACGATTAATTTTTGAATGCCATGATTGAATCCATTGTACATTACAGATCCTAACTGCTACTGTTGCCAGTTACTTTCATTTTACATCCTCTGTTTCTTGACCCTTCAACCAATTGGAACACTGTCTCAATCTATTTTGTCTCCTTAGTATTGAAAGCCTCCTATCCTATTTTCTGCATGACCTCTTCTGTTTTATGAAGAACCCTGCCATCTGGATCTTTGTCAGAGATATTTTTGTCACCGAGACTTTAAAATGTTGTCAAATTTGGCTCCTTTAGGAGAAGAGGACAAACTGTAAGTAAATATGTGGAATTCAGCAAATGAAGTTTGGAGAACCAGACCATGTATCTTAGAAATCGAGGTTGTGAGCCTGAATAGTGAAACATCAGGTAGATCCTAGTTACCTGAAGCCTGAGATTGATGTGTTAAATTGCTAGAGTTAATTTTTTTTGCACAGCCTTCGGTGAAGGCAGATTGAGTCTATGTGGTTAATAATTGTGCTGAATCTACCTGTGGGCTTGCAGTTGTGAGCTGCTTAATGTATTACTCAAAGCTTTCTGTTTCTGCTAAAGATCAATTGGAGAGTAGACCTGCTGAGTGTTGCAGTTTCTTTAGTAATTTTTATGATCCATTTATTTTCATTATTAATAAGTAATTAATTTTACACTTGGCATTATTATTAATTTGTGAATGAAGCATTTTCAAGGCAAAAGTGATTAGATTGCTGAGAATGTTGTCTCTGGTACTGGATCATTTTCATTGATGATACATGCAAGGCTTTTCTCTTCCATATTGGATAATTGTTCCCATGGTGATGGCAACAGAACTTATAATGACTGTACTGGTTGAATTCCTCTGTGGACACTACTTGAAGTCATCGAGGAAAAGGAATTATTTGTGTTTTAACCATATACCACCTACTAAACTTTTTTTTAGTTGCTTGCACCATTCCTCATCTCTACATAGGGACCTCAAAGTCGAGCAATGCTGCCAGACATATCTACTTCCTTCTCGTTTCTTTTTCTTTTGTATAGAAAATTGTGTTTTTATTATTTGTTGACAGCATGTGGATGTCATTTTAAAATCAGAAGGTATTTTTTAATTATTCGCTGAAATGTGGTTTGTTGAGCCATTTCTGATGGTATTTAAAATTGGAAGTCAGAAGACCAGATCAGATAAGGATGCAAATTTTTTTTTTTACTAATTAGTGAATTCGATAGATTTTTATAATGTAATAACTTCATGGTCATTGTACTCTGGATTTATTTAATTTGTGGATTTTAAATTTCCCAGTTGCCTTCTGGTTAAGATGGCACTACCGAACATGTGCAACAGCTCTCTGGTAGTCAAAAAAACTAAGAAATCTGACTAAAAGCATCACTAAAAATACCTTTCCTGAGGAAAATTGGGTTAAATTATCGCCACAGTGAAGAGGTGAGCAATGGCGAGTCAAGATGGTGTGTTGCAGAATCGTTGCAGATGGAGTTCCAATGCTCATACAGCTGACTTGGGAGCAAGGTTGGATTGGTCTGGGTGGCAAAAGGAGAAGTGAGGACTCGGGCAGAGAAGTTCCGATGCTTGGTCAACTGGCTTAGGTGTGAGATTGGATTGCTCTGTGCGCTGAGCTGATTTGAAGAGCTTGAGAGCAACTTTTGGCTGAGTGACGGAATCTGGGCCCAGAGCAAGTCACTGGGTGGCATGGTCTAGGCCCGGAGCCTTTTGCAGCAACGGTGCCTAGACCCTGGTGCAAGGTACAATTCACTGTTTAGATAATTTAAATGCTGGTCCAGATCGGAGCTGAGAGCTGATTTCACTTGCTCTCCGTGATCTTCACACCTCTTTCCAGGGCACGGAGCCTTTCGGTATTCTGTTGTTGGATCAATCTAAACATCGGCTCAGATAGACTGAAAAGATAATAGTGTCAATCGGGATGCGAGGCAGTTTCACTAGTTCACAGCAATGGTCATCTCTATGGCACTGAGGCTTTGAAGACTGCCCCAGCTGCTGTGCTTTGTGCCTGCAAATATGATGAACAGATAATCGAGGCTTTGAGCCTATTGTGGGCAGCTCCGGAATTTGGATCTGAGGACTCAATTTTGGTTTGGAATGCTGTTGTTTGCTTCAATTGTTTCTTTTTTTCTTCTTCTTGTGCATTGGGTATTGTTTTTTATTTTTATATTTTTCTTTATTTGGGTTCTTTTGGTTTCTGGCTTTGTGGGTACCTGTGAGCAAGCAAATCTCAAGGTTGTATAATTTATACATTCTTGTACTTGATAATAAATGTACTTGACTTGACTTGAATTTGAATTCATGTTTGTATCTGCATCAACCAATTTAGCCCTCTTTATACCAGTCTGAATAATTGTATCTTGCTCCTAGATTTCCATGATAAACTGAACGAATAAAACCATGATCAAAAAAATGTGTTCTGGTGTATGACTTATCCTTAATTTGGTAGTTTAGTGAAAACTGTCCTTTCCAAATCCTCACCAAACCAGAAGCCAAGATTAATTGTGCCATTGGACTGAAGTTTGTAAGTTGGTTTTCAAGCCCTCGGTGTGATATGAGCTGTAAAATTTGATAACCCTGTTGTAGATTAATAATTAGATTTTTTAATAGGAGGATGAAACTTAATGATTTGCATTTACACCTTAAATTGTTTTTGCGATTTAAGTGAAAAACATCAATTAGTGGTCATCATCTTCAACATAAGAACCGGAAATAGTGCTGGAAATACTTAGTAGATCGTGGAGCAGTAAATGGATAATGTTTTTCTGATCTTTTCAATATATTATTTTAAATTTCTGATTTCCAGCATCTTCTGTTTTATTTGTCTTTAAACTAGAGTTTTTAGCAAGGATGCGGGGCTGATCCTGGTTAGAATAGACAGCAGCTGGAAGAGATGTACTTTGTCAAAGACTTGCTTTGTAGATACAAAAACCTGCATGGTGCTGTGTGCAGATACAGTTGTGTGATATCTCTGAACTTTATGCCTCCAACAATATATGGGACATTAGCTTTTATGCACCCTAACAGCTGTGTTATCTGATGCCCTGCAAGTTACCAGCTTCTATCCCCACATATCTTTGACAGACTCTGTGCTGGAAGAGCACTACTTCAAACCAAATGGTTCAATTTAATATCAGAGAATGTATACAGTATACAACCTGAAATTCTTACTCTTTGTTGACATCCACAACACAAGAAACCCCCAAAGAATGAACGATAGAAACATCAGAACCCCAAAGCCCATTGTAGCTACTTGTAGGTGATGGATCTTCAACTGAGTCTTGGTTTCCCTGCATAATGGCAACTATCATTTCCAGGTACTGTGATGATAGGACACATAGTCCCAGGGAGGGAATTATCATCATGGTCTTGGGCAATTGAGGGTGACTTGTTCCTATTCTGGTTATTTGAGACTTCTTATAACTCAGTGTGACTACTTGAAGTTGAGATCAGGTAGATCTATGAACAGTAGTGAAGTCATAATTAAAATTAAGTTGTGGTTGAAAATCTGATTTTATTGAATGGCAATGTAGATTGAAGAAGTCATAAACTATAATTTTCTGATATTAACATTATGGGTCTCGAGTTTTACCACTGTAATTGCATAGAATCAGTGAAAATTTGAAAATCTAGTTTGCTATAATTTATCTTGGAGGAAATTGGCAGCAGCTTTTGCTGCCAGCGCCCAAGTTTAGATAATTGTTCCTGGGAATTCTTTAGATAATTGTTCTTTAAAAGAATAAGATCAGTTTTTAAATAGTTTTCCCTGTAGTAATGGGATGAGCAGAATAACTTGTCCTTGCTTTCCTTTACCTATTCCCACCAAATCCCTTTTCTCTCCCTGCCATCTCCCCACCCCACCCCCAAGAAAAACATCCTAATGTTAGTGAAGTAAACATCCTACTTAAAAGAAACATTTGTTTGGGTCACAAAGCCATTACACAATTAAGACTAATCAAACAAATAGTTGTTAATTGTTAAATTTATTACACTACTTTTCTTAATTTCAGCTTATCTACATCCTTCATTGCTCAAAGATTAGTTGATTCTGTACAAATTTAGGATGGAGTCCAAAACTTTCTCACCATTAAGCACAGTGCTCATAGATTGAGAGACTAGGTGGGAGCATGTATACAGTACCTGCACGCAAAGCATTGTACATTGCTTTACCTGGCCCAATTCTAATTTTTGGCTGAGCTATTTTTTCAGCCATCTACTTTACCAAGACTTAAAATAAAAACATTGTCTAGATTTCCAACACTGGCTATAATTTAAAACAAATACAGTGGACTCCAGTTAATTGGGACACATCAGGACCAGTATATTTTGGCCCAATTAAGTGGCTGCCCCAATTAGCCGGTTTCATGGAAACAGTTAAAAAGGTATTTTTAAAAAAAAGACAACTACCATTTAACTGAGTAACAAATTGTGTATTTAAATGAAATACAGAACAAATTAGAACTCTACTAATACTTCTACAGTACTAAAAAACTGTATATTAGTTCTTAACAGTTATTGACGGAGGAATTCGACCACTGTACACTACCATGTTCTTTTGAATGACTTCAATTCAACAAAATCAGCATAGACACCTAATGCAGATAATGAACCACCTTCATACAATGCTTTCGATGATTGCATCTTCCAAATCTTTATTTTTATTGTAACTCTCAAGATGATTGCCAAAACCTTAAAATTCTTTATAGTTCTTAACTTCAAGTAATGAAGTTGTTTTCTTTACACTTCCAGCCATTTCTTGCAACTCCAAGCATGAATACTTAAAACTCCAGTGACTAAGACAATTCTAAATTGTCATACTGCTTATTTCTTGACATCTATCAGTGACAAAAATGGCTGCTTTTTGAAAACAAACACAGGCAACTGACGCTATTTAAAGACTGTTATGCTCGAAGCACAGTGTAGTGTCTAACAGCCACACAAGTGCATACGACTGATGCTAATTAGAAAATCGGCAATGACCTCTGGTCCCAATTAAGCAGGATAGTGTCCCAAATAAATGAAGGGAATCTCAGCTATTTTCTTGATTAGTTTTACTCTTTAAGAGTTGTCACAAAAAAGTTACTGCCCCGATTAACTGATGGCCCAATTAACCCGAATCCACTGTACCAAGCAGATTGGTGTAATGTTCCACAGTAACCTAATCTGAAAACTCAATCTTGCCATCAACATGGTGATACCTGATTCTACCTCTGCACTCTTTCTCTTGGCACATATTCAGAAATGTAGAATTGGGTGAGATGGTTTTATCTCAGAGAGCATTTGAATGACCAGAACTATTGCTCTGGTTACCTATTTCAACTTGCACAGTGAGGTTCTGTTTCAGTGCTCTCCTGATCAGGCATCCAACTAGCTGCTAGAATATAATTTAAGAAATAGTTTAAAGGTAAAGATTAGCTTTCCAGCATTTGCAGAATCTCTTGTGTTTAAGATCAGCTTTTTGTCATATGTACATTGAAACATACAGTGAAATGTTATTTGCATTAAATAAAATTAAATCAGAATCAGGTTTATTACCACTGTCATGTGTTGTGAAGTTTGTTAACTTAGCAGCAGCAGTTCAATGCAATACATAATATGGAAGAAGAAGAAGAAAAAATATAATAATAAATCAATCAATTACAGTCTACATATATTGAATAGATTAAAAATTGTGCAAAAACAGAAATAATATGTATTAAAAAAGTCGGGTAGTGTTTATGAGTTCAATGTCAATTTAGGAATCGGATGGCAGAGGGGAAGAAGCTGTTCCTGAATTGCTGAGTGTGTGCCTTCAGGCTTCTGTACCCCCTACCTGATGGTAACTGTGAGAAAAGGGCATGCCCTGGGTGCTGGAGGACCTTAATTATAGACGCTGCCTTTCTGAGACACCACTCCTTGAAGATGTCCTGGGTACTTTGTAGGCTAGTACCCAAGATGGAGCTGACTAAATTTACAACCCTCTGCAGCTTCTTTCAGCCCTGTACAGTAACCCCCCCACCCCCCCATTACCAGTGATACAGCTTGTCAGAATGTTCTCCACGGAATGTTCACCCCCTCCAGTTCGCCTACCAGCCCCAACTAGGAGTTGAGGATGCCATCGTCTACCTGCTGAACCGTGTCTACGCCCACCTGGACAAGCCAGCGAGCACTGTGAGGGTCAAGTTTTTCGACTTCTCCAGTGAGTTCAACACCATCCGCCCTGCTTTGCTGGGTGAGAAGTTGACAGTGATGCAGGTGGATGCTTCTCTGGTGTCATGGATTATTGATTACCTGACTGGCAGACCACAGTACATGCGCTTGCAACACTGTGTGTCAGACTGAGTGGTCAGCAGCACTGGGGCTCCACAGGGGACTATCCTCTCTCCCTTTCTCTTCACTATCTACACCTCGGACTTCAACTACTGCACAGAGTCTTGCCATCTTCAGAAGTTTTCTGATGACTTTGCCATAGTTGGATGCATCAGCAAGGGAGATGAGGCTGAATACAGGGCTATGGTGGGAAACGTTGTCACATGGTGTGAGCAGAATCATCTGCAGCTTAATGTGAAAAAGACTATGGAGCTGGTGGTGGACCTGAGGAGGGCTGAGGCACCGGTGACCCCGTTTCCATCCAAGGGGTCAGTGTGGACATGGTGGAGGATTACAAATACCTGGGGATACGAATTGACAATAAATTGGACTGGTCAAAGAACACTGAGGCTGTCTACAAGAAGGTGTCAAAGCCGTCTCTACTTCCTGACGAGACTGAGGTCCTTTAACATCTGCCAGACGATGCTGAGGATGTTCTAGGAGTCTGTGGTGGCCAGTGCTGTCATGTTTGCTATTGTGTGCTGGGCAGCAGGCTGAGGGTAGCAGACACCAACAGAATCAACAAACTCATTCATAAGGCCAGTGATGTTGTGGGGGTGGAACTGGACTCTCTGATGGTGGTGTCTGAAAAGAGGATGCTGCCCAAGTTGCATGCCATCTTGGACAATGACTCCCATCACTGTTTTTCATCATTGAAAACAGCATTTCATCACTGTTGATGTGAGTGCTACTGTGAGGACAGCTTGCAAGTGTGTGTTCCCTCAGTCTGTTCTGTAGCTGATCTGATTGGGGCTTCAATTCTAATATGCTGCCTGAGCTCCATGAATTTTACTTCCCCTCTAAACTTTTCCATGTCCAAGTAGTTTAGGGAGGAAATACAATTTCCAACTTTAGACAGCCTGTACATACAAGGGAGCTTTTGGGAGACCAGCAGGATGAATGGGTATGGATTTGCTGGCTCCTGCAGGCATCTGTTGCTGGGTGGGCATGAGGCATTTTCACATGCCTACTCTCCCCAAACCATTTCCCCTCCCCCATCCCACTGCTGCAACAATTGGAGGTTTGGTCGAGCCTAGCAGAGTTGGGAACGCTGAGCAGACTCACTCACTCACAGGCTCATTGAATCAGTGAGGCTGACTGATGGATGCTGTTTCTGTGCCAGTCCACTCTCCCATCGCAGCTGTTTTTATCTATTTTTGTCTCATGAACAGTTTGGATTACAGATAGTTCTCTGGGGCAGAACTCCATCATAATCTAGGGACTACTTGAATATATTTAATGATCTCATACACCCAGTGCTCTAGGGTAGGGCATTTCCAAGTTTCACAAACCTTTGATAGAAGACAATCCCCTTCATTAATATGGGCATCTTTATCTTGAGACTATACCACCCAATTCTAAATTCTTAAAGGGGAACAATTTCTACGTGTTTACTCTATCAAGCCCCCTCACTCTGGTGTTTCAAGAAGTGTACTGGGTGCAGTTTGTGTATTTGTAAATATATCTTTGCCATTTTTAGCACATCTCACGGGTACAAACCAATCATATTCCTTCAGAAATTAACTTAATCTTTTTCCATTAATTTTCATCAACTTCCATTTGAAAGTTCTGTTATTCATATACAGTGGTGCTAGAAAGTTTGTGAACCCTGTAGAAGTTTCTCCATTTCTGCATAAATATGACTTGAAGTATGATCAGATCTTCACACAAGTCCTAAAACTAGATAAAGAACCCAATTAAATAAATAATGCAAAAAAATTACACTTATTGAGGAAAATAATCCAATATTACATGTAAGAAACAAGAGAAAATCTATAGGTGCTGGAATTCCAAGTAACGCACACAAAATGCCAGAGGAACCCAACAAGCCAGGCAGCACCTATGGGGAAGAAGCTACAATTGATGTTTTGGGCCAAGACCCTTTTGCAGGACTCCTCCAATTGTCGACAATTGCTCTTACTGTGGACTGATGAACACTCAGGTATTCAGAAATGCTTTTGTAGCCCTTTTCTGCTTAATGCATCTCTATAGTTCTTCTAAGGTCCTCAGAAAGTTGTTTTGATCAAGGCATGGTGCTGATAAACAGATCTTTCTTAAGAAGAGCAGGCTCTGTCAGTATCCTGACTTTGTGTGTCTTTTTTATAGGACAGGGCACCTCGACAACCCACACCTCTAAACTCAACTAATTGATTGGAACACCTGACTCCAAATAGCTTTTGTAGAAGGCATTACCCCAGAGTTTCACGTACTTTTTCCAACAAATACATGTAATATTGAATAATTTTTCTTAAGAAGTAAATGAGCAAGTATAATGTTTTTGTGTTATTTAATTGGGTTCTCTTTATTTAGTTTTAGGACTTTTGTGTGAAGATCTGATCCCATAGGTCATATTTATGCAGAAATAGAGAAAATTCTACAGGGTTCACAAACTTTCTAGCACCACTTTACATAAGGGAAGTGTGTACTGATCAGTGAACCTGCCAATCTGAACATCTTTTTGGGATGGGGGAAGGAAGCTGAAGCACCCACAGAGAGAAGCTATAAACTTCACGCAGCTCCAGGGATCAGGATTGAATTGGGGGCACTGGAGCCATGAGGTGGCCACAAAGGTTTGGTCGAGGGAGGCAGAGGAGCGCTTATAGGACTACTTTGAATTGGTGGACTGGACAATATTCAAGAATTCATCTTTGAATCTGAATGAATATGCCACAGTTGTCACCAATTTCAAGGCCTGTGTGGTAAATATGTGCCCTTAAGAACATATAAATCAAAAGCCATGGTCTTTCATGGTCTGTTGAGGGCTAGGTCTGTGGCGTTCAAGACCAGTGAACCAGAACAATACAAGAAGTCCAGATACGACCTACGGAAGGCAATTTCAAGAGCGATAAAACAATTCCGATTGAAATTAGAGATGGAATCAGATGCAAGTCAGCTCTGGCAGGGTTTGCAACGCATTACTTCCTACAAAGAAAACCTAACTTCGTGAATGGCAGTAATGTTTCACTCCCAGATGAGCTCAATGCCTTTACGCATGCTTTAAAAGGGAGAATAAAATTACATCTGTACGAATTCCTGCAGCATCCAGTGTTCTCTGTCTTGGAGACTGATGTCAGATATCTTTCAAGAAACCTCATAGGACCCCAGGCCCTGATGGTGTACCTGGTAGCGCACTGTAAACCTGTACCAACCAACTGGTGGGAGTATTCAAGGACATCTTCAACCTCTCACTGCTGTCGGCAGTGGTTATCACCTGCTTCAGAAGTGCCCAAGAAAAGTAGGGTGAGCTGCTTCAATGACCATTGCCCACTTGCACTCACATCTGCTGTGATGAAATGCAAGGATTGGGACCCACTGCAATTTGCCTATCGCTACAATAGGTTTGCAGTGAATGCAATCTCACTGGCTCTCCACTTAGACTTGGATCACCTGGACAATAGCAATACTGATGTCAGACTGCTGTTTGTTGATTAGAGCTCAGCGTTCAACACCATCATACCTTCAGTACTAATCAACAAGCTCCAAAACCCAGGTCTCCCTCTGCAACTGGATCCTTGCCTTCCTCATTGGGCAATCACTGTCAGTGTGGATTGGAAATAACATCACTCCTCACTGACAATCAAGGGTGCATGCCCAGCCTACTGCTCTGCTCTCTCAACACTCGTAACTGTGTTGCTAAGCACAGCTCAAACACCGTCTACAAATGTGCAGATGAAATAACTATAGTTGGCAGAATTTTAGATGGTGATGAGGAGGCATACAAGAGCAAGATAGGTCAGATGGTTGAATTGATTGTGAGCTTCAGGATGGGGAAGCTGAGGGAACACACGCCAGTCCTCATGGAGGGATCAGCAGTGAAAAGGGTGAGCAGTTGCAAGTTGCTAGGTTTCAACATCTCTGAACACCTATCCTACGCCCAACAACATATTGATGCAATTACAAAGAAGGGATGATAGCGACTGTATTTAGTCTGTTATGTCCTGAACATTTCCTGGCCTATGTTTCCTCTTTAACCTGTGTTGTTGTTCCCTGGGACACCTGCAAGGCCACTCCCACTCTCTCTTTCTCTTTCCCAGCACTATCACACCATACGTCACCCTTTTTTTCCCCTTTACCTTAACTTTAATAAATACCTTTTGTAATTCCTGTTGTGGCCTGACTCTTTTGTGTTACGTCCAGAGAGCTGAGGTTGTTACATAATGAGGGCTCATCCAATTTTTTTATTTTGAAAGGATGGGCCTAAATTGAGTTTGCCCTTAGATTTTTTTGTTGTGTGGAGGCCTTTTGTTTGTTATTTTGTTTTGTGGTGTGTTGTTGCTTTTCCATTTATCTCCCTTTTGGTATAACTGCTGCTGGGTGAGTATGGTTGTTTGAGTACATTAATTAGTGCATGAGTACCCTGGTTAGATAGGGGAGTGTTCCAGCTGGACTGAGTAATCAGTTTGTCATATGGTTCACGCCTTTATTGTTTTTCTCTTATTGTTTTCAAGGTTATCCTGGGTAGAAACTTGTTCTCTGGTGGGGGTAAGCATTTCAGTACTACATGACCATTAGCCTGATGGTCTGTGCTTCCTGAAGTTTCGCTTTTAAAGTCGCCTCTTGCCCTGTACACTTCAGAATGTGGGTAGGATAGAGTCAAGGCTAGGCTTTTATCTGAGGAGGGACGATTGCTCATTTGTATGTTTGTTTAAATCTGCACTTATTGTGTGTTGTTTAGATTAGTATTCAATCGCCATACTCACTTTGCAGTGGTGGTGGGGTGTGGGGGGACAAAATGAGAGTGAAAGCATTTAGTGAATTAGTTAAGTTGGATGACTTAAAGTGACTAAATTTTAGGCATGTTTGACCGCTGGAAGGCTGTTTACAAGAGATCAGTTTTTACAGCTGGCTTCTCATTACAAAATTGAGCTTACCAGCACTGAAAAATAGTTAAAAGGGAGTGTAAAAATCTTCTTCAGGGAAGTGTTGATAACACTGGTGTTCTTGAGATTAGTTCAAACAGCCCCTGTGCCCTAACCTACTTTGTCAGAGGCTGAAGCTAAAGGAGATAGCACTGCAAAAGAAACAGAGGACAGGCACAAGGAATTATTGTTAACAGAACTCCAACTGCACTTAGAATATGAACATCTCCTTCAGGAGTTAGAGTGTAAGGTGGCTCATAAGTCTGATCCTTCTGAATTTGATGTAGGTAGCCATATTAAGTTAGTTCCACCATTTGCAGAGAAGGATGTCGAGATGTACTTCTCTCTTTTTGAACAGGTGACTACTGGACTCTGCTTTTACAAAGCATTTTGAAAGGGCTCAGGAAGGCTACTCTGCTCTGAGCATTGAAAAGAGCTCAGATTATGATTAGGTCAAAGTGGCTATCTTGAAATTTTAGAAGTTGCCTCCTGAGCCTTATCGCCAATACTTTAAGAGCTATAGTAAGCTTGACCAGCAAACATATGTTGAGTTTGCCAGAGAGAAGAAATCTGTTTTACCGCTGAGGTTTAGCTCAACAAATAGAAACTAAAGAACAACTTAGTCAACTCGTCTTGCTTGAGGGATTTAAGAGCTCCCTGCCTGATGTTGTATCTGTTTATTTAAATGAGCAAAAGGCATCAACTCTTGTGCAAGCTGCTGTATTGACAGATGAGTATGTCTTAACCCATAAAGTCAGTTTTGGCATTAAACAGCAAGTTGAGTACAGGGGTAAAAGCCTATCCCATTGGGCATGATTTTTAAAACCAGTACCCCATGCCTCACTCTTAGCTACGAATTTTACATCTGAGAATGCCACAGTATGTTTCTACTGGAAGAAGCCTGGTCATCTAATTGCTGAATGCTCAGTGCTTAATAAGAAGCAGAAATCTGTGAAGCCTTTAGCTTTTGTGAAAACTGTAACAAATCCCTCTCACTCCAGAAAGTGATATCTCAAGCAAGAAATACAAGTTGGCTGGCTCTTCTTCCTTCCTGATGGATGGTTTTGTTTCTTTTGCCTCTGATCCTGAGTTAAAGCAAACCATCAGGATCTGAAGGGACACAGGAGCTTTTTAGTCTGTGATTCTGTGGGATGTTTTGCCATTCTCCAATGAGTCTATTTTGGGTTCAGAGGCACTTGTAAAGGGTTTGGTGTAGGTTTTTTTTGTCCATGCATTTGCATAGCATTTGGTCTCCAATCAGGTTTGGTTTCTGGTGAATTTGTTGTTACCTTTTGTTCCTATTTGAAGATGTGTCTTTCATCTTAGGGAGTGATTTGGCGAGTGGTAGAGTGCTCTCTACTCCTGAAGTTAATCCTGTGGTGCAAGAGGGCCCAGATGAGCTTGAACTGACTTTCCCAGACAACTTTCCTGTTTGTGTTACTACTCATGTAATGTCTAAGAAGATCAAAGCAAAGGCTAGAGCTCTGACAAATCTATCTCTGTAACACCTTTAAGGCCAGAGGTGATGTAGATCTAACAGGGTTTGGCCAAGTATTTTTCCCTCTTGTGAACAGCTAGTGCTTGAACAGAAAAGAGACCCTTCTCTGTCTCCTTGGTTTGAAGAGGTGGTGTCAGAGGAAGCAATTGTACAGGCCACCTGTGGCTATTTTATTAGCAATGAAGTGTTAGTGAGGAAGGTGGAACTCCTCCAAAAAATGTCCATTCAGGATAATTGGGGTAGTATTTATCAAATTGTTTTTCCTGATGTTTGCCAGTCTGACTATTGTGTTTGACTCACAATCATTGGCTTGCTAGTCATTTAGGCACTGGGAAAACTCTTAATTATGTGTTTAGGCATTTCTTCTGGTGCCAAGTGTGTTAAGTTGTTGGTAAGCCTAATCAAAAGATATCTGTTACTCATCTATGTCCTGTACATTTCCTGGCCTGTGTTTCCTCTTTAACCTGTGTTGCTGTTCCCTGGGACCCCTGCAACTACCCTTCCACTGCCAGCACCTGCTGGGGATTGCTTTCAAACAAGGCCACTTCCACTCCCTCCCCCATCCTGCAGCCAGCACTACAACACCACACCATGCTTTTTCCCTTTACCTTAACTTTCATAAATAACTTTTGTTTTTAATTCCTGTAATGCCCTGACTTTTTTGTGTTTCTTCCTGACAACCAAGGTTGTAACAGAGGCATAGCATCATAGACCACTATAGCACAGGTACAGGTCCATTTAGTTCATGCTGGACTATTAATCTGCCTAGTCCCATTGACCTGCACTTGGAATGTAGTTCTCCATACCTCTTCTATCCATGCACCTATACAAATTTCTCATAAATGTTGAAATCAAACCCTCATCCACCATTTCTGTTGGCAGCTCGTTCCACACGCTCACCGCCCTCTGAGTGAAAAAGTTCCCTTTAAACATTTAATCTTTGACCCTTAACCTATGGTCTCTAATTTTAGTTTTACTCAACCATAGTGGAAAAAGCCTGCTTGCATTCATTTTGTATAACTCTCTCAATTCTTCTGTCAATCTTCTACACTTTATTCTCTAAAGTCCTAACTTATTCAACCTTTTCCAAGTGTTGGCAACAATTTTGTCAATTTTCTGTGTACTCTTTCAGTCTTATTGAAGTCTTTCCTATTTCAGTCCACACTTGCCAGATCCTTTCTGATACCATCAAAATTGGTCTTTCTCCAATTCAGAATCTCAACTTGAGGACCAGACCTATCCTTTTCCATAATTATCTTGAAACTTTTGGCATTATGATTACTAGATGCAAAGTATCTCCCTGCACAAATATCTGTCACCTGCCCTTTCTTATTCCCTAATAGGTGATCTAGTATCTCATTCTCTCTAGTTGGGACATCTATCAACTCATTTGACAAAGCCTATCCTGTCCAGCCATTTTACAGTGTGGAAATCCCAGTAAATATGTGGAAAGTTAAAATCGCCTACTATCACAGTCATATTTTTTTACAACACTCTGCAATCTCCATATAAATTTGCTCCTCTAAATCCCCCGATCTGTTGGTTGGTCTATAATATAATCCCATTAAAATGGTCACCCTTTCTTACTCCTTAGTTCCACCCAAATAGCCTCAGTAGACGAGCTCTCCAATCTGTCCTATCTGAGTACTGTTGTAATGCCACTGTCCCCCTTTAATCCTTCCTGCTCTGTCACATCTAAAACAACAGATTCCTGAAACATTGAGTCGCCACTCCTGCAGCCAAGTCTCACTAATGGCTACAGTTATAATTCCATGTACTGATCCATGCTCTGAGCTCATCTGCCTTTCCTACAATATTCCTTGCATTGAAATATATGCAGCTGAGAACATTAGTCCCACCATGCTCAACCTTTCGATTACCAACTTTGTACGTAGGCTTAACATCTTTCCTCACAACACTCCAGTATCTGTTCTAATACTCTGGTTCACATCCTCCTGCAACTCTAGTTTAAACCCATCTGTGCAGCACTGGCAAACCTTCCTACAAGCACGTCAGGTGTAAACCCTCCCTTCTCTACAGGTCCCGTCTTCCCTTATAGAGAGCTCAATAATCCAGAAATCTGAAGCCCTCCCTCCTGCTCCATCATCTTAGCTACATGTAAAACTGTATGATCTTCCTATTTCTGGCCTAACTTGCATGTGGCACAGGTAGTAATCCTTAGGTCAAAACTCTAGAGGTTCTGTCCTTTAACTTAGCACTAAACTCCCTGAACTGGCTATGCAGAACCTCATCACCCTTCCTACCCATGTCATTGGTATTGACAGTGGCCATAACCTCTGGCTGACCATCCTCCCACTTACTGTGGAAGTGATCCGAGATGTCCTTGACCCTGGCAACTGGGAGGCAACATAACATATGGAAATCTCTCTCTTGTCCACAGAAGCTCCTGTCTGTACCCTAACCATCGAGTCCCCTCTCACTTGCCTCTTTTCCCCTCTTCCCCTTTGAGCCAGAGAGCCAGGCTCAGTGCCAGAGACCTGACCACTGTGCCTGGTCATTCTTCCTTCTCCATCACCCCCCCCCCCCCCCCCCGCCCCACCATCAGTATCCAGAGAGGTATACCTGCTGTAGAGAGGAACAACACAGCGTTACTCTGAATGTTCTGACTATCCCTACTCACTACTCTTTCTCCCGCCATGCAATCCAATGTCTTCTTGGCAACTGTGCCACACAGACTTTCATGAGGAGTTTGAAGAAATTTGTTATGTCACTAAAGACTAGCAAATTCCTACAGAAGTACCATGGAGATCATTTTGACTGTTTGTATCACCATCTGGTATGGAGGGGCCACTGTACAGGATCGGTAAAAAGCTGTATTCACCTCCCCAGCATCGAGGACATCTTCAAAAGGTGATACCTCAAAAAGGCGACATCTATCATTAAGGACCCCCATCATCCAGGACATGCCTTCTTCTCATTACTATCATCAAGGCAAAGGTACAGGAGCCAGAAGAGAGACACTCAAAATTTAAGGATTAGGTTCTACCCCACTGCCATCAGATTTCTGAATGGACAATGAATCCATATACATAACCACTTTTTTTTTGTTCTTGTTTTACACAAGTTAATTTAATTTATTTGTTCAGTGTGTGTGTATGTATGTGTATATACAGGAAGTCCCCAGGCTATGAACGAGTTTGGTTCCGGAGTCCATCTTTAAGTCAGATTTGTACGTAAGTTGGAACAAGTACATCCAGTATTATTTAGCATCAGTTAGTCAAACGTTTGTCTTAATATATAGTATATATTTTACCTTTCTATGCATATAAAACACTTAAGAAACGCATGTATTCCAATAATTAAACCACTGCGTTGCTTAGTAATAATTGTAGCTTTCATCGGGGCAGGGCCTTTCACATGCTCCATTATTCTCACTTTATCCTTTAAAATTGTTCCGATCATTGCTCAACTGTAGCCTAATGCTTTTCTAATGACCAATGGCATTTCATCTCTTTCTGATTGCTTTATTATTTCCACTTTATTTTCAATCGCGATTACTTCCCATCAACGGAACAGAAACACTGCGGGTGACCGGTCCTGAGCTGCGCTGGCTCCCGAGGTCCGCTGGGTCTTAAGGACCACCACACTGAATTCCCTGGGTCCGAAAGTCCATCGCACTGAGACAGGTTAAATGGGACAAGTGGGTTCGGGTATTTGATCCTCCACAATATTCTGTGTGGGAATTTAAACTGGAGCTGGCAGTGTATTTTTTTTACGAGGTTGAGTTGTGAGCTCGACATCAACCTGGCACAGATGGTACGGGAGTCACTGGATCGAAATCAACCTGGCACGGGAGCGGTCTGTCACTGGATCGAACTTGGGAACCTCCGTTCTCCAGCCTGGCGCTGATCTCACTGCGCCACTAGCCGGAACGGGTGGGGCAGGGTCAGGGTGAATCTTGCTAAGAAAAATTTAAGCCAAAATACAAAGTTACACAGTCAACACAGTGTCAACGGCAAGGACTTAAAATGGCTGTTGACATTCTCCTTGCTTGGTTCGTTAAGTATGAGTAGTCCGTAAGTCGGACGCTCATAACTCGGGGGGAGAGAGAGAGAGTGTGTGTGTGTGTGTAAAAAAAAAATCTGCAATTTATAGTTTTTTATTATGTATTGCTGCTGTACAACAACAAATTTCATGAAATATGCCAGTGATATTAAACCTGATTCTTACTTTTACCACCTTAACAATTCTGAGTATTCTGTTCCTTCAGCACTGATCTCTCTTGCTGCGGCTATGTCCTTTTCTCCTTCAGCTATGGAGGTCATAAGTTATTCAGAGCAGGAAGGGCTAAGGCTTTTGAATTGGTGATCTGTGTTGGGGAGAAAGTTGAATGGTTAGTTATTAAGGTAAACACCAATGACCAATTAATCTACTAACTGGTACATCTTTGGACTGTGGATGGAAACCAGAGCACCCAGAGAAAACCCACATGCATACGGGAAGAACAGATAAACTTTCTTACCGAAGATACCGGAATTGAACTTCAAACTCGAACACAGTGAGCTGTAATAGTGCTGCGCTAGCCGCTATGCTACTGTGACACCCCACTATAAATTGTTATTCCATTAATACTCCAATGCGCTTTTAATTTTGTTCTTAAGCTACATAATCTGATTTTCCAGTGAACCTTTCAAGAAAGCACAGGAAACAAAGCTTTAAGTTTCAAGGAAGCATGAGAAATTGAAGATATGAGGCCAAGACCTGGAGCTTCCTTTAAGCTCATGTGGTTCCATTATCACCTGATGAGCTAAACTGTTGGTATTTCTGAATAGTATGAAGGTTAATCAAATGTAATACTTTAAGTAGATACCTACTAACTTTCTTTCAAGTTCTCACCCACTTCCTACTTAACTGTGATTCAGATATAATGTCTGAAGTACTTAAAAAAAACATTTTAACTGAGAATCTGAAAGTAGTAATTAGAAATCTCCAGCCTTAAACCTCAGATGTTGGGACTTTTTTCTGATCTCTTAATTAACCCCACATTTAGTTGATACACCCTTATGGTTGACCCTGCTACTGCATGGACTCTTGAATTGGAATTTTCCCCCTCATTATGAAATCTTTCCTATTCTGAAGATGCTCTCCAGGTTTTTTGCTCTAAAGCTCCAACGCCAACATTTTTAACTAAACTTAGCCATTTGTCCAAATTTCAATTTGTGGCTGGGCACAGAAGTTTAGCAACTTGTCCCTTGAAGTATTCTGGTATATCTAGATGTGTTAAAGGTGTTAGGTAAATGCAATACAAAAGATTTCAAATACGTTTATGTGCAGGGAAAGTGTCAAATAATGATCAAACTATCAGCTCTGATATTCCATTATCAGATATTTCTTGAGTGAGCAAGTTGATTTATTATTGAATAAATGTCCTTGATTGTTGCTTCACTATTTTGAAACCTGGAGAAAATGCTTAGACCATAAGATATAGGAGCAGAATTAAGCCACTCAGCTCATTGAACCTACTCTGCAAGAACAGCTATTGATTTGTGTGTTACTACCATTTGCAGAACCAGAACCAGTGAAACAAACTGTTTTGTGTCTTCTTGGGTAGTGCCCTGTGATTAATGAGTTCTTTGCTTGGTGATTAGGTTAATGTTTGGCCCGGATTTTACCTCTTTTAGAGCAGGAGATGTCTGATGGGGTAGACAAGTGATTAGTTTGTGAGGTGATAATGTTTTTTCCACCATTTACACTGGGTTCTGATTTATGAACTTGCAGCTCTCAGTGCCACCCTGAATTCTTCTCTTCTACTTTTTATGTTCTTGTGGACCAGGGCATTGCCTTTTCTCAAGACTTGGAGCACATCCTTTAATCTTGCATTTATAAGACATTAGACAAACTCTGCAAGAGGTGGCTCACAAAAGTCTTCTGAAAATGAATGGAGAAAGGGTTCAGCCAATAAATTATGCCTGTCATTTCACTGCAAAATTTAGATCAAATGCTTTAAAGGAGTTTGGAAATGTCTCAGCATCATTTCATGTTTGTCATGAAATGCTCTACATGATTCAGATATACAGTGTCTGAAGTACTTTTCCACTGAGAATCTGAAAGTAGTAACTGGTTTTATTTTCAAGTATTAAACATACAGTATGTACACATCTGCCTATTTCTTCTATGTTTTGTATGGTTCTTCTATATAACTAGCGAATCAGCATTGCAAAGTAATTAAGACAGCACCAGAACAATATAATAACAATATAATAATAGAGACAGAAGCACTGCCTCTATAATAATAAAGGGGAGGCTAGTCTTGCTCAAGCACATTGAGCTCAAATTTATTGCCTCAACTGTCGAGTTATCTCACCAATAATTGAAACTTTTTTTGTATGGTTTAACACACTGATGATGGAATTTGATCAGTAATGTGAGTAAACAAAGATAACAGTGCCTGTCTTTATTTTCTAGTTGTTCTGGGTTCACTGCTCAAAATTGGAGCCCATGAGATCCCTTAACCATAGAATAAAAAATATGGATTGCCACTTGTCCTTGTGTGATGATTCTATAGCCTAGGGAATCCATTACAGTAACCACCAGAACCTGTTTTGCAAACTATTAATGGTGACAGTTACAATATTTGCAATGGCCAGTCCACCTGTATGCATGTGAAATTGCTGGTTTATTTGTTTTTATTTCCATCCAACTCTGTTTCATTTTCTGTCTCTTTCCACAGGATATTCTCCTTTCTAGATGTAGTCACCTTGTGTCGCTCTGCTCAAGTCTCCAGGGTAAGGTTTAAGTATCCTTCTGTTTTTTTTGAAACTCTGATCCAGTCTGTTCCCAATGATTAAGCTAATTGAAGAAGTATATAATGTAGACTGATAAAGATCTAGTTTTTGCCCCTGGTGAAATCAACTGATTCACTACCAAGAATTGGCAAGAATTACTGTAACTTACCATTTGTTTTGGAAATGCATGTATTGTTGAGGTACAAGGGAGGCGAACATTAACAAAGGGTGGAGAGGCAATTAGAACATCTCTATGAAAGCAATAGAGGAAATATACAAAGATTCATTCATTATAGCATAATGCCAACTATGCTGTTGATAACCTAATGTTACTTGGGCAACCTAGTTGGTATGATACTTTACAATGAACTATCTGTATAACACACACAAAATGCTGGTGGAACACAGCAGGCCAGGCAGCATCTATAAGGAGAAGCACTGTCGACATTTTGGGCCGAGACCCTTCGTCAGGACTTCTCCTTATAGATGCTGCCTGGCCTGCTGTGTTCCACCAGCATTTTGTGTGTGTTGTTTGAATTTCCAGCATCTGCAGATTTCCTCGTGAATGAACTATCTGTTTTTGGTTTGTGCTTTACTTTTCCAAATCGAAATTAATTGTATGTTGCTGGGTTTAGCTCTGTGGGGTTTGTGTGGCCACTGGAATGTGTGAGCTGAATATTATGCACAAATAACTTGAATGTAGGCTCCAGCAAAAGCTGCTGGTTTGCATTCATATTGATGGACGGTAACCCAGCTTGTGTTCCTGTTCAAGAACATCAGCCCAACTGTCAAAAACCCATTACAGATTCCACTGATCAGTAGATTAACACAGTTTAGAGACTACACCTTGTATTGGTTGATTCTAATCCCAAACAAGAGAAAATCTGCAGATGCTGGAAATCCAAGCACCACACAAAATGCTGGAGGAACTCAGCAGGCCAGGCAGCATCTATGGAAAAGAGTACAGTTGGCGTTTTGGGCAGAGACCCTTCATCAGGACTGGGTGAAGGGTCTCGGCCCGAAAGCTTGACTGTACTCTTTTCCATAGATGCTGCTCGGCTTGCTGAGTTCCTCCAGCATTTTGTGTGTGTTTGTTTGATTCCAAACAGTTTAGTTGCACACTGAGAGTGGGCCTGTGTAGAACCTTACAATGTATTCTAATACTACTTAATAGAGCTATATAAGCTATACTCTTATCGGAGGCTAGTTTCTATGTTGGCAAAATAGTAGTGATCTTGCTAGTTGTGGAAAATTAACTCCTTTAGCCAACTAAAAATGTTTTAACTTATAAATTTTATTTTGATAACCATCGTGCAGTGCAAAATCTTCAGAATATCTAAACCTTTTACTTTTAAATTATGTGCACATCATTGAGAAGGCCAGAATTGTGGGTAGTTTAACTTTAATAGGATACTTAATGCTATGATGAAGATTCAGCGAAAAATTCCTTTTTGGGCACCAGTCTGTGATAGCTAATCTTCTTTCTGAGAAAAAGATTGAAAGAAGTTCTGATCCAAATCTCCAAGATAACCTGAAGTAATATTTTGAAGATTTTCCATCAACTTTAAGCTGTGATCCAAGTTTAAAAATCATGAATAATGGCGCAAATTCCATTCCCATTGCCCTGAAAACTACGTATTCCCCATGTTTGTTTGATTCTTGTCAAATGACTAACGCTGAGAGGGGAATCTATTATGTGTGTGATTAGACATTACCTGACTTCTGGCCCTGTCAGATTATAGTAAGCAGCTGGTCAGAGTAAAAATAGTTTGAATCTCCAGTTGATTTTGTGAAAGTTTTGGTCACATTTTATCCTTGAATAACTTGAGACATTTGACTTTGAAGATCAGCCAGTCATGGGTTGCATGCATGAAGAATCTGATTAAATTGTGAGAAATCTGCTAAACATTTACAGGTTTTTGCATTTGACCCAGTTTATTGGATGGGGCCTTAATGAAAAAGCTGGTCTTTCCTTGCAACTTTTTTTATGCCTTTGAATTTGTGTTGTTCTTTTGTCATGGATGTAAAAGAAGAAAGCAAGATAAAAATAAAGTTGCATGTTATAAGTGCTGGAAGGAAAGGTAAGATCATTTTGCCCACCTCTCATGACCTGGATGTTCCAAATCAGTATCTGGTAGTATTTTGATCAATCTTCACATTCTTTTTTCGCCCTGTTGCAAATTAATTTCAAGCATTTGGTACTACTGAATAAACCCATTCAGCATTGCCAATCTAAAATTTGTTTATGCTATAGTGTTGCATTTCTGGTTTAATAATGAAGTTTCCATGATTAAATGGGACACTGGCAGTATAAATGTGCAATTAGATAATGGATAAAATGCAGAGTATTGGTGAATATAAATATTCATGTTTGGGTAGCTACCATGGAGAGAAAACTGAAAAAACAACACCAATTCCTAACTTCATGAACATTTAGAACGTTTTTTTGTTTTTTTTCAGGACCTTCAGTATTTTGCTGATTAGTGCTGGAGGGTAGTATGCACAGTGTCCCCTCAGAATTAGTTTTTGGACTGCTTTTTAATCTTTTTCCATAACAGATGAAAATTTCAGCTGATGGAATAAGAAATTGGTCAAACAATAATGTGTACAGATTTCAGGAGGACTTTGAGGTGCATAAGTACAGTGCAGATGAAATACAGTGCAGAAAAGTGTGCATATAGGCATGAGTTGATCAGTTTTCTGCATTATTTCATTCTATTATTCTAGACCTAACCATGTCTTATAACCATTTAAATACTTTGTGTAATATGGTTTTCCCACTTCTTCCTTCCTCCTTTTCCCCCATTAGTTTACTTTTAAATGTTATGTTCATTTTTTATTTGTTCTTAGCTGATCATTTTATACTTGATGTTTTGTTACTGCATACCTTCTCTGGTGTATTCAGGTACTGTTTGTTTCAGATTTGTGAACAGATCTAACTGCAAAACTTTGTAGTCTCGCTTTCGTTCATGTAACTTCAGCACTTTACTAGTCCAGTTTGCACAGGATCATGTTAGTTTAAATAACTATTACTAATGCAGAAATTGTGATATTTACATTCTCAAGGAAAGGAAGCCGAAGGGTACGAATTATCACATGCTTGTTATGCAAGTTATTTTGAAGTGCTGAGTGAGCTGCCAAAAATTTGGGTTTGGGCCCATTCTGTTACATTTCATGATTCAACATCTTTACAAAGTGATTAAATTCATAAGTGAGTTCAACCCAGAATAATCTGGATCTAATCTACAGGAAGCAACTCCAACTTCAAATGAATTGGATGGAGTTGTAGATCCAGATGATATTTAATGGTCAAATTTGGGAGTGCCACATAAAGATAATAGTGGCTTATTTTAGAGTAACACACATTAAATGCTAGACAAACTCTATGGAGAGAAGTAAACAGTTGACATTTTGGACCGAGACCCTTCATTAGACCTAAAGAAAAGCCTTAACCTGAAATGTCAAATGTTTATTCCTCTCTATGGATGCTGCCTGACCTGCTGAGTTCATCCAGCATTTTGTGTGTTACTCTATATTTACAGCATTTGCAGAATCTACTGTGTTTGAATAGCTTATTTAGTTCCATTAAGGGTTTTGAAAGGTATTGAGGATAAAATTGAAAAGAGGAGTTTTGAACTATGAGTCTCCTAAATATGTCTAATCACTGCTGAACAGCAATCAATAAAACATATTGTAGCTTTACTTTGGGGGGGAGGAGGTGTGGTGGGAGGAAACACCATTCAGATTGAGTAATACTGTGGTCAGATTCCCAAAGCACCTTGAATGATAATTGTAATAACACAAAATATATTTTAGTATATCTGTCAGCTGCCCGAGCTACAAAGCAAGAGTGAAGACCAAACTTTTCTGCTCCAAGATGATTAAGTAGTACATTATGAAGTCTTCTGGATATTATTTTCCTCTGCAATTGTCACACTTAATAACAGTCAAACAAGATTGATATAACTGGTTAAAGATAAAATCTAAGATCAATGTTAGGAAATTATTTCTGAAACCATTTAAATTTTTGATTGAGGAGTTGAAACTGTAGAACCTTCCTTGGCCATTAAAATGGGTGAGCTGCGACCATTGTCACTTGCAGTTTGGCAAAACTTATTGTAAGTTCCTTGAAAGACTGCACACAATTTGACTTGAAATCTAGAAATCTAATTATTAATATTTGAGGATTAGTCAATTAGTATTGAAATATTTATAAATGGTAGTGAAGATTTATGTAAAAGTATGAAATACTTGTTCTACAAGTAGATAAAACAGTCCATAATTTCATTAGAAGTAGCTGATAGGAAGAAATGTTGTTTTTGCAAAATGTTATTCAAAACTCTTTTGTGCTCAGTTAAGATTGAATAATCTTTGATTTAAGTTGAAGAAAATGTAACATTGGTCTTACTTAAATCATTGGTTAGTGAACAACGTACTCATTTAAAAAAAATTCTCCCAAGTTGTATTAGAGATAAATCTTAAATTATTACATTAGACTGGTAAAATAATAGAGTGGCTTTTAATGTTCTATAATTTGAAAACGTATTGATACCTAGCGATTTTATTGGACTTCTACTGACAATCTGCAATTAAAAAAACTACTTGGGTACAAGATCTTGAGAAACTATTTGCAAGATGGGTTTACCCACTCTCAGTCATTTAGTGTGTCTCATGGTAGAAGAGTTTTGCAGTGAATTCTGAGTTTCAGATAATTTTTATTATCTTTCATATTTACTATTCAAAATGGTTAAGTTTAGCTCAAAAGTTTTTTTTCCCAGATTTGGATGTAAAAAAGTGAAACATTTTTCATAATGGAAACTTTTTTTAAGAATTGGTGTTTACACATTCTGTTGTGTTACTCAGCCCATGTAATTACATTTATAATTTTTCTTTTAACCTCCCTCCACCCTGTTCTGACCATTGATTTCTGATTCTTGTCCAGCCTAGCTTTTTGTTTGATTTTCCCCTTCTGCCACTTCCTATGTTCTGCTGAATCACATATTTTTGTTTTTGCAATTTGTATTTTTTTGCCCCTGATGAATGGATGCACGGTGTAATGAATTGACAGCTAATAGATGAAAGGCAGGCACTGGGTACTAAGAATAGATGGCAAAATGCAGAACACTCCGGTGTAAGGGCATTGAGTTTGAGCCTAGGAAAGAGTTGGGTAATTGGATTCCAAGATTGGTATGTGAGGGATATGTTTGGGCTAGGCTGGCACAAATGACGTAGCACACCACACTAGTATTTTAATGCTAAGTCCATCAGTGGAGAGAGTGGCTAGACTCCATGGGATTGGGAGTCTTATATGATTGTAACATTACAATTTTAGTCGTTGTAAAGAGATGGTCATTTGGGGGTTTTCAATGGACCCAGCAAAAAAAACAACAGCCTTTGTGACATGCTTACTTTGTTGTGTTTGCCTTGTTTCTCATTTTAAATTAAAATGTAGAAAAGCTACCAGAACTGGCCCTTAAGGGACTGTTAAATGTTATCCAAGGGAGAACTCATCAGCTGTGTTTTAAGGTAGCACTTGGTCTTAGAACACAGAACAGTACAGGCCTTCAGGCCACAATGATGTACTGCCTTTTTAACTTAAAGATCAATCTAATGCATCCCCCATACACTCTCCTTCAATCACTTTAAAATTACACTTCCTCATATTAGCCATTTCTACCTTGTGAGAAAGGCGCTGTCTGTCCACTCTATCAGTATCTCTTATCATTTTGCACACTTCTATCAAGTCAGCTCTCATCCTTCTCCTCTCTAAGTGCTCTAAAGAGAAAAGCCCTAGCTCACTCAGCCCTACCAGGACCATTTGGCCAAAGTGTGGAAAGATGAGCAGATTTCCAGTTGAGAGGTGGCTCTGAGAGTTCTTGATATTGAGCAGCATTCAACTTAAGGGCACTAAATTAGGGAAGCAGAAAAACAGCTAGTAGAGGTATTCCCTCACATCTAGTGACTCTGGTGCTGTCAGTGGACTTTGCACATTCACACTGTGACTATGTGGGTATTCTTCTAGATCAGGGGTAGGCAATCTTAAGCACAAATGATTTTCTAGCATGCGTTATTCATTAATTTGAGGCAATACATAACTAGATGTACTTAAATGGATAATTCCCATATTTCAAGTTTTTTATGGCATTTATCTGACCCACCGTCCACCCATTAATACGCGATCCGACCCACAGAGGCAAAAAGGTTGCCGACTCCTGTTCTAGATTCTCTGACTCCCTTCAGATCTCAAAGACAAGTTGTTGACCATTGCAAAATTGCCTCGTGTATCTGAGTACTAGAATCTTGGGGAGGTTGTTAGGAAGGTGAGGAGAATAAATAAGGTTGGTGTAAATGGTGAATACAGACTTGGTGGGCCAAGGACTTCTGTCTATGTTAGGCACAGGTGAGATATTGGAAAACAGAATCATAGCTAATGATTTTATTTATTGATAGCAGAAATTAGCCAGATAACTACAGAAAGTGCGTCATGTGTCAGTGGTCAGAAATACTGGAGAAATCCTAAGGTATAGGAGAAAGTTCATTTCAAAAGTTAGCTGATCAGGGATAGCATGACTTTGTGCAGGGGAATCCCATCTCTGATTTGAGTTTTTTTTTGAGGTAGGAAACTGAGAAGATTGATGAAGGCAGGGGTGGCTGATTCATGTATGGACTTGTTTTATTAACACATTTGATGGGTTTCTGCATAGCAGGTTGGTTCAGAATATTAAGACCCATGAGATCCAAGGCAAGCTGACTAATTGGATTCAAAATTGGTTTGATGATGGGTGGAGGACAGTGATGAAGATGTAATTTTATGATTGAAGTCTGTGATCATGGTGTACCACAGGGATCAGTGCTTGGACCCTTTTTCTAATGTATATGATAAACTTGGATGTGAATATAGGAGGTATTAGGAAATTTGTGAATGACATAATAGTTGGTATTATGGATAGCAAGAAAAGTTGTCTAAGGCCGCAATATGTTGTAGATGAGATGGAAAGTTGGGGTGGATGTTAGCAGTTGGAATTTAATCCTGACAAGTGCAAGGTGATGTATTGTGGGAAGTGAAATGGAGATAAGATATATATGGTGCTGATGAGCAGAAGAACCTTGGCATTCAAGTCCTTAGTTTCCCAGAAGTGGCAACACAGGTAGATAGGGTTTTGAAGAAGCCGTATTGGCATGGTTGCCTCATGTTTGTATGGACATAAAATATAAAAGCTTGGAGGCTGTGTTTCAACTTCACAAAACACTACTTGGACTGCACTTGGAGTATGTGTGCTGTTGTGGTTGCCACATTATTGGAAGGGTGTAGTTGTGCCAGGGAGAATGCAGATGAAATTCATCAAGGTGTTATTTGGATTCTAGGAATTCAGTTATAGCGATTGGATAGGCATGGTTTGCTTACAATGTAGTGAAGAAGGCTGAAGGGGTAATATGATGGAGGTATGTAATTATAAGAGGCATAGAAGGGTAGACATTTTTTTCCTACATGAGGGGCATCAAAAACAAGTGGGCATAAGTTTAAAGTGAGAGGATTAAGTTTTGAGAGGAAGTACTATACAGAAATAGTTGATATGGGGAACTCACTGCCAGAAGAGGTGGTGAAGTTTGATACAATTGCAGTGTTTTCAGTGAGATTTACACAGGCACTTAAATAGGTAAGGCGTAGAAAGATATGGGCCTAATGTGAGCAAATATTGTAGATGATAAAAAAGTTGGCATGGACCAAAGGGCTCCTTTCTGTGCTGTACAGTTTTCTCTGGGTATGACTTTATATGACCTTATAAAGCTGAGGTCAGTGAAAAACAGGAGGAAAACTGCACTATGCTGGAGTCATACTTCACACTGAAGATAAACAAGGGTATTGGAAGCCACATATCTCAGCCCCAGGACCTTGCAGCAGGAGTTCTTCTGATGTGTATTTTGAAACCAGAGGTTGCTTGTTGAAGCACATGTACCCCAGGTTATAAAAGCAGTGCCTTTGGCTTGAGAAGTGATATCAAGCCTTATGAGGTTAGTGCTGTTGCCTTTCTCATTTGAGAAGAGGGACAGATGCAGCATTAATAGTTGTTTCAGATTTAAGTGTAGTCCACTATGGAAGCATGCGCAACATTTTAATTATAGCAGGCCATTTTGCCCTTTCAAATAAATATGAAAGAAGTTCATTTCTCCACCTATGTGTAATTTTAGCTGTTACTAACTGTCACGTTGCTATTATGCTTCCTGCAATTGTGTTCCCACTGGGCGTATTCACAATGTCTTGAACTTCCTTACAGACCAAGTTGGAAAGCTGGTTGTTCTTTTACAAGTTGATCGTAACACTTTTATAACAAAATAGATAAAATCTAGTTGTTAAGCATAAGACTCTCAAGCTCTCAAAGAATAAATTAAACAACATTAAAAACTTGGCCCCTTAGGAATATTTTGCTGTAAATGAAATGTGAGTTGATGTATTTATTACGACAACCTCATTAACTCCCTAGCTTCTACAGAGCTACCAGATGGTAGAAAATCTGAACTGAATTGACACTGACTATAGTAAAATTCTATGTAGCAAATTATCTAATACAGGCTGAAATATTGATGCATTTCTTAAGTTGATAATATAATTCCTAATCAATGAGATTGTAGGTCTGCTTAAAAATGGATGAGTATCTATAGCAGAATTTTATTGTCCATCAATGCTTTGTGTGAGGGTAGGGAAATCATATCAAAGCAGCTGATGGACTGAAAATAAAATAGTGAAAAATGCTGCTGATGTTCCAATATACCATTCCAACATTGTTGTAAACTCGTCCTGTACCTTAGTTTGCGCAATTCATCATGCTGTAATCATCAAGAATCAGGATTGGTTGCTTATATGTTTGCATTTTGGACTTTTGAGATGTTAGTCTATGCGCTAATATTGTCATTGCTTAATAACTTCTGAAGGTAGAAGGCAAAATAGAAATTCAGACAAACACTTCAAACCGATCTCCATGTACTAATGATTGTAATTATTGACCGGTATTCTGATTGAATGAACAGAAGAACTCCCAAGTTTTTCGAAAAGGGTTTGAAGTCTCTAACTACCTAGTTGATTCAAATTCATGGCCATGATCTTATGGGATGATGCAACTCTCAGGCCTTTGATCATGGTAGAAACCTAAGTTAGAACTGGGACAAAATTTATTCTATTTACTTAGGAAATTGTTTTATTAGACACAATCTCAAAAGGGAAATGTTATTCAACTTAGTAGCATCCTTCTTTATAAATCCATTTCTTCACCTCAGTCTGTTTATTCAAATTTTCTCAGATTAACTGAATTATTTTGTGTTTTCAGTATTGGAATGTCCTGGCACTGGATGGTAGTAACTGGCAACGGATCGACCTGTTTGACTTCCAAAGAGATATAGAGGTACAATGTAAAAGACCTCCTGAACAGTTACAATGGAAAAATTGAATATTGCTACAAAAATTGAAATTATCTTCTATTAGGTTGACTGCAATCTCCTAGAAAAGTATAATTGTACTGTACTTAGATCATCATGAAGGTTCTGGGTGAACAACCAGCAAAAGTTGAACCATGGAACAAAATTGTGTAACATTTGATTAATTACAAATGCATTACACTTGATTAGTAATGAAAAGCAATTTCCTTCTTGACTACTTCAGTCTGATGTGGTTGATAGTGGTCCTTTTATAATCATGAGTTTGTGAATTCAAGGACTGTTCCTAGTCTTGAAGCATACTTTTTATATGTTGGAGCAGTTCTTGTTGAAATGAGACAGTGTTCAAGGGCTCAGATGACCCTTTCCAGTGGCTTATCCCATTATGTATGGTTCAAAAAAGAACAAGCAGTTCCTGCTCTTTTTCCACCCAGTTCTATCAACCAATCCCCATTACTTGAGCCTACATTTTGTTTTGGAATAAAGCAGTGAATTTTGGATATCTATGTCACATTCCCAATAGTTACTTTACTACAAATTAATTCAATAGTTGTGAAAAACTTTGGGACTTCAGATGCACAAAAGCATTGAACTCAAATTTGTTGCTTAGATCAAAAATTGATGAATTCTTGGTGATAAGTATGAGCTTACACTGCAGTTGATTAATTGATGTCTTTGTGTTGATTATAACATTTCAAATTCTATTCCTTTGAGCTAATTTTCAACCATGGAATTGTAGATGTTTGTGATTGAATCGTAACTGGGTACCTCAATAACTGTTAATAATGCTAGCCCTCTTTTTGTTTGCATTAATTAGTATATTGCTTAGAACAGAAGTTCTAACTGACATCTTCAACATCTCTCTGGAACAGTCCATTGTCCCCGCAGACTTCAGGATGGCCACCATCATCCTGGTGCCCAAGAGAGTGACCACTAACCTGCCTCAACAACTACTGTCCAGTTGCACTGATCTCAACAATAATAAAGTGCTTTGAACAGTTGGCTATGGATCACATCAAGTATTATCTTCCTGCCACATTGGACCCTTTCCTGTTCACTTATCGCTCAAATTGGTGCACAGATGATGCCATAGCCTCTGTCCTCTACTCTATCATGTCCCACCTGGAATATGACGCCTCAACTGTCAGGATGCTGTTTGTTGACTTCAGCTCAGTGTTTAATACGATTGTCCCTCAGAAGCTGGAGGGTAAACTGTCCTTGGTGGGTCTTAATACCTCTTGCTATAACTGGATCTTGGACTACTTGACAGAAAGGCTACAGTCAGTCTGTGTTGGCAGAAGCATCTCTAGCTCCATCATGCTGAGCAGTGACAGCCCCCAGCATTGCATGCTCAGCCCACTGCTGATCATTCTGCTGATGCATGACTGCACTGCTAGATCCAGTTCAAACCAAATCATCAGCAAACTTGATGATACAACAGTTGTTAGCCTCATCAACAATGGCAATGAGATGGCATACAGAAAGGAGGTAGAGAGGCTGGTAGAATGGTGCAAGCACAGCAACTTGAGTTTCAGTGTAAACAAGACCAAAGAGATGATTATGGACTTTAGAAAGATACAAACTGACCACTCCTCACTGAACATAAATGTCTCCTCTGTGGAGAGAATTAGGAGCACCAAGTGTTGGGAGTACATAATGGATGATCTCACCAGGTCCCCCAACACCACTTCTTTGGACAAGAAAGCACAACTGCATCTCCACATCCTGAGGAGATTGAGGCGAGCAAGGCTTCCCTCTCATTCTAACCAATCATTACAGAAGCACCATCAAGGGTGTTCTGACCAACTGCATCACTGTCTGGTAGGCTAGATCCTACAAATGATTGCAAGGACTGCTGAGAGGATCATCAGGATCTCCCTTTCACCCATCAGAGATAATTGTCTGGAGTGCTGTGTTTGCAGGGCTCTTAGAATTAATGATTCCTCCCATCCATCCAACAATCTCTTTGACCCTCTACCATCAGCCAGGAGGTGTCTTAGCATTAGGACAAGAACAGTTAGGAAAGGAAACAACTTTTTCCCCCAGGTGGTAAGTCTACCAAACTCCCTGCCATCACCCAGGCTGCATCTCTTATGAAGTGGCAGTAGCATTACACTGTTTACTTTTTAGCTTGTGTAGTAAATGCACCTTATTATTTGTTAATTTATTTGTGGTAATAACACAACTTTTATGTGTTGTGTGTATGAGTTATATTTACTGTGTTTTGCACCTTGGTCCAGAGGAAGGTTGTTTCATTTGGTGGTATATGTGTGTATAGTTGAAAACAGTCAACTGAACTTGAACTTGAGCTAAGGAAATTGCTTATAACAGTTTCATTCTGATATGATAGAAAAACTAACAATAGGAAGCAAACAGTTCATTGAAAAAAAACTTTGCACTTCTAAAAGGAGTATTATTTCAAATTAATGCTTATTTACTAAAATTTTCTCTCCAACCCCAACCTATTAATATATTTGTCAAATCAAATAAGCCAAGAAATAAATAATGAACGTGTCATGTATTCTCTGTTGAGTTGGGGATGTTGGAATTTTCTCCCATGATGTATCCGGGGATAACGGAAGAACTGTCTTTCAGTAAGGGACACTGTGTTCAGCTGTATTCTAATGTTAGTGTAAACTAAGCAAGTTTAGCTTTCATTGAAAGGTCATTGTGGCATTTTACAACTGGGAGGTGTATTGCTGTGTCAGCTTACTAAAATTGTCTTTCACATCATCTATTAGAGTGCAGGAATAGAAAAAGAGAAAATACGAGCTGCATTGGAGATTAAAATAGAAGCGTTATATCATCATAACAGGCCTGAACTCGTGGTTAGTCAGTGTGGGAAAATTTGAATGAACTTGGGGACCAATGACCAAAGTATTTGGTGGGGTGTGTAGGCGCACATTTTACCCTTATTGAGGTACTTGGCAAAGGTTTCCTGTTTACTTAAATAATTTTTTTTAACAGTTTGAGTTCTTTTTCATAGGGATAAAGCAACTGGAAAAAAATGCTTGTAGAAAGTTAATTCTACTTAATTCATCTGGAGTGTCATAGGTTTTATGTTGTAGATATCTTAATGCAAAAGTGATATCTATGATTGTAGTCTGTCCATCTTCCTTGTGTTGTTGAGGGCTTCAAGCATACACATGCATAGATTGTTTTTGCTGCTTGTGTTCTGCTGGGGGGCATGCTATATTGGCACCAGAATGCGCTGAAACTTGCGGGCTGCCCCCAGCACATCCTTGGATGTGTTGTTTGTTAATGCAAATGGCACATTTCATTGTATGTTTTGGTGTACAGTACTGTGCAGAAGTATTAGACATGTATCTATCTATCTTGGGTACCATAGATTTTATTTGTATATCTATCTATCTATCTCTAGGGTACCCAAGACTTCTGCAGCGTGTTTGTAAACGTGGAGCAGAGAGTGAATTAGTAAATCTGGTGGGAGCAACGCATGTTGGGAATGGCAAGGGTGGAGCACCATGTGAGGGGAGTGAGGCGGCAGAGGACTGCTAGGGGTGGGGGGTGGGGAGAGGAGGTGGGTGCGGGTGCAGACACACTCTGACCTGAGATGCCAGGCTTGGTCATTTGATTCCAAACAATTAGTTTACTGATCATTACAGAATGTCTCTCTGGTGCTTCCCTCTCTCTTCCACTTTTCCCATCTATGATTCCCCTCTCCCTGCCCTCTTCCTACGCTCAGTCCACAATAATGTCCTGTATCAGAATCAGGTTTATCATCACTCATGTATGTCATGAAATTTGTTTTATTTTGCGGCAGCAGTATAGTGCAATACATTAATGTCTTAGGCTCCCCAGCTATATATATGTGCCTAAGACTTTGTCACAGTACTGCACATATGACAAATAAATCTGAATCTAGAGTCATCTTGCTTAAAAAATGTTGCACGTAGTGGTCCATGCATTACACAGCACCCAATTCTAATTTTGTTCTATCAGTAAGCTTGCTGCGGTTGAGACTGGCTGCAAGTTAATTCCCTTGATTTGTCATTATAGCAACTGCTTTTTTATTGTTTTGCTGTTGTTCTGTGAGGAAAAATTTGATAAATTAATCTCTGATAAATTAACCTGCATGGCCTCTGGGCAGTTGTTTGATCAGAAATGTCAAGCAGGTGTTCTCTCCTAAATTTCTTCCCTACACCAGTCAAATCCACACGTGGTTCCAAAAGATCCTTGATCTTAGATGATGCCAGTCAGGAGTTACCTTCTGGATATGAGAGTTAGACCACATTGTCCACATTTTGCCTCACTAGAAACAACTTGACCAATGCTCTGAAGCATCCCTAGATATTAGGTTGCTGGAGTGTTAATGTATGGAACAAGAGGATCAATGCATTTTCATCATAATGCAGTGTGATTTTAGATGATAATGAGTGGGAAAGGACAAAGGAGTGGACACAGTGCCTGTAAATTGCACAGAGTACAAAAACACAAGAAAATAGCAGCATAAGTTGGCCATCAAACTCATGAAAACTGACATTTTTTTAATAATGTAATCATGGTTGATCTACACTGGCCTCCCCTTCAGCACTGTTGGTGCATAGTTGTCTATACCTCTGTCTCTCCCCCTGGTCACAATTGGATGGTTCAGCTCACTCCTGGATCAACATCCTCTTCAAACCAGAGCCCATCACGGTCAGATCCCCCAATGTTACGCTGGTGTTCTTCTCTGACTGCTGCCTTCTCGAGTCTCCTGTTACCAACGGGAGGACCAGGAAACAGGCAGGGGGACGTGGAAGCTGAACATTAAGCTGCTGACTCCAGAGAACATTAAGGAACTAGAGAGGGAATATGCAGGTTGGAGAACCTTGAAATCAATTTTTGATTCCCCTCTTCACTGGTGGGAAGCGACTAAGGAGAACATCAAGAGGTTTTTCATCTGCAGAGGAGTTCAGAAGGCAAGGCAGAGTCCGAGGGAACTGTATAAACTCCATACAGTGTTGCAGCAACTTCGCGTTCTGCAGTCGAAGGAGGTGAATGTGAGGGAGTAGCTACAAGAGATGAAAAGCCAGCAAACCCAGCACTTTACCACCAAATCCACCAAGATTATCTGTTCCAGGGTCCATGTTTTTCATGTTTCTTCTTCCAAAAGGTCTATATGGGGATCTCTGTGATCCACAGCCTCAAGAAAGAGGGCAGCTAAGTAGTATCCTCACAGACAGAAAATTTGAGGATCCGTAGATCCTTCTATGCCAGTCTGTATTACAGAAAGGCCACAGATACCACAGCTGCCCAAAGCTTTCTGTTGCCTATCATGGAGCTGTTTGTTGACAGCAAGCAGGAGAGTCTGGACCAGCCACTGACCCTAAAGGAGTTTACTGGCTCCATCCATTCCTTTGACTCGAATAAAACTACTGGAAGTGACGGCTGAGTTGTATTTGGCTCTGTGGGACTGGATAGGCCCAAACCTGCTGCAAGAGTCCAATGTTATGTTTCTAGCTAGCAGCATGTCATGCTCCATAAGGAAGGCCATCATTGCTCTCATCTACAAGCAAAAGGGGGAAAAGGATGGCATCAAGAATTGTAGACCCATTTCGCTCTTGAATGTAGACCGTAAAATCCTGTCCAAGGCCATCACCAACAGGGTCAAGTCTGTTCTGGGACCAAACCTATGCTGCACCTGGCAAGAAGATCTTTGACTGCCTCGTGCTGCTGAATGACACCATTGCCTATGTGCAAGACGGGCACCTGCCCAGTCAGCTTGGACGAGGAGAAAGCCTTTGACAGGATATCACATGCGTATGTGGTGGACCTACTCTCCAAAATGAGATTTGGCGTGGGAATCAGGAATTGGATCCAACTGCTCTACACAGGCATTTGTAGAGTTAGTACAAGTCAATTTGTGGGAAACAGATAAGTTCCCCATCAAGTCTAGAGTCAGGCAGGGTTGCCCACTCTTTCCTGTCTTGATAGTGTGCTGTATAAATTGTTTGTCAAAGCACTCAAGAAGGATGATAGCATAAGAGGGATGATGCAGTCAGGCAGTGGGGGGACCCAAGTGAACTCCTCCCTGTACATGGATGGCGTCACTGTCTTCTACTGAGACCCAAGTCAGCTCGCAGATTGATCAGCATCTGAGACAAGTTTGAGTTGGCATCAGAGACCGGGGTTAACTGCATGAAGAGCAAGGCCATGCTCTTTTGACAACTGGTTTGACCAATCCAGTATCCCCTTCACCATCAAGTATGATCTGGTTCGGTGGGGTAGTGGTGTTTAACAAGAATTGGCTGGAGCAGACTGGGAAGGTAAAACAGAAATTGGGACTGTGGAGATGACGCTTCCTATCAATAACCGGGAAGAACCTGGTCATCAGGTGTGAGGTGCTCTCAGGGCTGCTGTACTTGGTGCGGGTGTGGTTCATCTCCCACTTCTCCAGCTTGGGAATCACCCAAGCTGTCTTTAGATTCATCTGAGGATTCACGACAGAGCAGGTCAGACAGATCACAATGCACAAGTCACTGCACAACGAAGGAAAAGTGTACCCAATGTCGCAGTCACCATAGTGACCACCTTTGTGTGTGGCAGCATCAGGCTGTGTGTGGAACCTAAATACGTGGGCATCAAGTACCACTAAGTGCCGAAGTTATATCAGTCCCTGGTGCTGTGAAGGATATGTCTGGCCCTGTTGCCTGTCCTTTGTGGAAAAGTTCTTCCAGCCCAGCACCTTTGACCACAGGCTATCTGGCAGTTGTCAGCATGAAACATCCGCAGACATTGCAAGAGAAGGACTCAATGGATACTGTGGGCTGGTTTGTCAAGCAGATTGTCCACACCATCTAGCAGTGAGAGCCCATTGCCTATGGGATGACTATAGTGGGAAGTGACGGTATCTCTTCTCTTCACATACTGTTGTTGTGCAAAGATGGTCTGGAGATGCATTAAAGGGCATGTGTCACATTTCATCCCGAGTCGCTGCGTGACAGAAGACTCTGATCTACAGGCGGTTCCCAGGGAAGCACACATAGACAAACATCAAGTGCTGCTGGCAATTCATCAACTTGGTGAAAGATGCTCTTTGGTCTGCCCGAAACTTTGTCAACAGCACAGTGGGATGTCTGTGGAGGAATGCTGCCGACTGACACATTCCAGGCTGCAGGATTATGTGCTGAGAGATGCACTAAAGCTTGGTGCAGCCACCACAAACGCTTGATAGGGATGGAGCACGCTGTAGGGTTGTCCTGCTGGAAAGGCAGGGGCCAGTTGGTGGGGGGAGGAAGTCCTTCAATTATTGTAGTCGTTAAAATACCAGCTCAGAATGCCATATACAGTAAGTGGCACCCAGTGCTGTTAACGTACATGAACACTATGGAAAGCATTGACCATGCATGTAAAGAATGAAGGCTTTGTAGCGTGTGTTACACGCAGTGCTGAAATAACGGCACGTAGTCGATGAGCTGCAGTTGCAAAAGAGATTTATTCGAACGTCATGGCCTCGCTTTAAAGCCTTCCTGATCCCACCCTCCCCGGGTGGGAATGCTGTAGGGGGCGCGTATTCACAGTTCTATCCCGCGCGCGAGCTTTTCCCCTTGCTGGTGAAGCAGACTTAGCGCCCTTTTTGGGACAGGCCTCAATGCTGGCGCGCGCTGATTTGCGAGGCGGTTTGAGTGCGCTGGGAAGTGGGTTGCCACATAACCCCCCCCCCCCCCCCCCGAACCGGTGATACACCGCCCCCCCCCCAATGTCCACAGTCTGGACCGGACTCTGTTTGGGAGGTCTGCCTCTGCGCCGTGGTGCTGGAATCTCGACCGGCTGCGCCACGGCCAGTTTGAGTTGGTCCACTGTGAAAACCTCCTCTCTCCCCCCAAAATCCAGCACGAATGTGGACCCGTTGTTTCTGATCACCGTAAATGGCCCCTCGTAGGGCCGCTGTAGCGGTGCCCGATGTCCGCCCCGTTGTACAAAAACGAACTTACAGTTTAGCAGGTCTTTGGGTATGCAGGTCGGGTTCTGCCTATGCTGCGAAGTGGGTATGGGGGCCAGGTTACCGAGCCTCTCGCGTAGTCTGCCCAGGACTGCTGCGGGTTCTTCCTCTTGCCCCCTTGGGGCTGGTATGAACTCCCCAGGGACGACCAGGGGTGTGCTGTACACCAACTCGGCCAACGAGGTGTGCAGATCTTCTTTGGGCGCCGTGTGGATTCCGAGCAGGAACCAGGGAAGCTCGTCCACCCAGTTAGCTCCTCGCAGGCGGGCCATGAGAGCCAACTTTAGGTGACGGTGGAAACGCTCCACCAGTCCGTTCGACTGTGGGTGGTAGACAGTTGTGTGGTGCAGCTGTGTCCCCAAAAGGCTGGCCATAGCTGACCACAGGCTGGAGGTGAACTGGGCGCCTCTGTCGGAGGTAATGTGGGCCGGTACACCAAAGCGAGATACCCAGGTGGTGATCAGTGCCCGGGCACAAGATTCGGAGGTGGTGTCGGTGAGCGGGACCGCCTCTGGCCATCTTGTGAACCAGTCCACGATAGTCAGGAGGTGCCGCGCTCCTCGCGACACTGGCAGGGGGCCCACAATATCCACATGAGTGTGATTGAAACGCCGGTGGGCGGGATGGAACTGCTGCGGCAGGGCTTTGGTGTGCTGCTGCACCTTGGCAGTTTGGCAGTGCATGCAAGTTTTGGCCCATTCACTGACCTGCTTGTGGAGTCCGTGCCAAACGAACCTGTTGGAGACCATCCGGACGGTTGTCCTGATGGAGGGGTGCGCTGAGTTATGAATGGAGTCGAAAATGCACTGCTGCCAGGCTGCCGGGATGATGGGACGGGGTTGGCCGGTGGTGACGTCACAAAGTAGGGTCCTCTCACCTGGTCCTAAGGGGAGGTCCTGGAGCTGCAAACCGGAGACTGCAGTTCTGTAACTTGGGATCTCCTCGTCTGCCTGCTGCGCCTCCGCCAATGCTTCATAGTCTACCCCTTGGGACAGGGTTTGAATGGTAGAGCGAGAGAGAGCGTCCGCCACGACATTGTCCTTTCCCGAGACATGCCGGACATCCGTCGTGCATTCAGAGATGTCGGACAGATGGCGCTGCTGGCGGGACAACCAGGGGTCGGATGCCTTCGTGAACGCAAAGGTAAGCGGTTTATGGTCCATGAACGCGGCGAGCAGCCTGCCTTCTAAGAAGTACCTGAAATGCCGGATTGCCAGGTATAGCGCCAACAGTTCCCGGTCGAAAGCACTGTATTTGAGCTCGGGTGGTCACAGGTGTTTGCTGAAAAACGCCAGGGGTTGCCAGTGACCCTCGATGAGTTGTTCCAGCATCCCACTGTCTGCTGTGTTAGATGCGTCCATTGTGAGGGCGGTAGGGACGTCCATTCTGGGGTGCACTAACATCTTGGTGTTTGCCAATGCTTCTTTCGTTTTAATGAAAGCGGCAGCGGACTCCTCGTCCCAGGTAATGTCCTTGCCCTTACCTGACATCAGGGCAAACAGGGCATGATTCGGGCAGCTGAAGGGAGGAAGCGGTGGTAGAAATTTACCATACCCACGAATTCCTGAAGGCCTTTGATTGTGTTGGGTCGGGGGAAATGGCGGACTGCGTCTACCTTAGCGGGCAGAGGGGTTGCCCCGTCTGTAGTGATCCTGTGGCCCAGGAAGTCGATGGTGTCGAGCCTGAACTGGCATTTGGCCGGGTTGATTGTCAGGCCGTATTCACTCAGTCGGGCATAGAGTTGACGGAGGTGGGACAGATGCTCCTGACAACTGCTGCTGGCTATGAGGATGTCGTCCAAATAGATGAAAGCGAAGTCAGTCCATTAACCGCTGAAACGTCTGTGCGGCATTCTTTAGGCCAAACGGCATGCAGAGGAACTCGAAAAGGCCAAAAGGGGTGATGAGTGCCGTTTTGGGGACGTCGTCCGGATGCATCGGGATTTGATGGTATCCCCGGATGAGGTCCACCTTGGAGAAGATCCGTGTGCCGTGCAGGTTTACTGCAAAATCCTGAATGTGCGGCACAGGGTAGCGGTCCGGTGTTGTAGCCTCGTTCAGCCTGCGGTAGTCGCCGCATGGTCTCCAGCCACCTGATGCTTTGGGCACCATGTGCAGGGGGGAGGCCCATGGGCTGTCGGACCACCGTATGATCCCCAATTCCTCCATCCTCTTGAACTCCTCCTTCGCCAGTCAGAGCTTGTCCGGGGGAAGCTGCCGAGCACGGGCGTGGAGGGGTGGTCCCTGGGTCAGGATGTGGTGCTGTATGCCGTGTCTGGGCATGGCTGCCGTGAACTGCGGTGCCAGAGCCGATGGGAAATCCGCCAGGACTCTGGTGAAGTCATTGTCGGACAGGGTGTTGGAGTCTAGGTGTGAGGCTGGCAACTGGGATTCACCCAGGGAGAACGTTTGAAAGGTCTCGGCATGGACCAGTCTCTTCCTTGGCAGGTCGACCAGTAGGCTGTGAGCCCGCAAAAAATCTGCGCCCAGGAGTGGTTGGGCTACGGCGGCCAGTGTGAAGTCCCACGTGAACTGGCTGGAGCCGAACTGTAGCCGCACAGTACGGATTCTGTAGATCCTTACTGTGCTGCCGTTCGCGGCCCTCAGGGTGGGACCCGGTGCCCTGTTGCAGGTGTCATAACTCGTCGGAGGTAAGACGCTGACCTCGGCTCTGGTGTCGACCAAAAAACTGCGTCCCGACCACTTGTCCCACCCATATAGGAGGCTATCCCGATGGCCAGCCGCCGCAGCCATCAGCGGCAGCTGGCCTTGGCGTTTCCTGGGAACTTGCAGGGCGGGCTTCTGCGCCCCACCACTGGTGGTAGAAGCACCATTGTTCGTTGGTCTCCTCAGTCCTGCCTCTGGGGTTAGCGGGCTCTGCTGCTGGGCCTGGTCTGGTCTGGTCTGCTGCTGGGAGCGTGGCCTGGTGATCTGTATGACGGACGCCCCACTCTCCTTTTTGACGTTCCACAGCAAGTCCGCCCGGGCTGCCACCTTCCGGGGTTCGCTGAAATCTGTGTCGGACAGCAGCAGGCGTATGTCCTCGGGCAGCTGCTCCAGGAATGCCTGCTCAAACATGAGGCAGGGCTTGTGTCCTCCGGCCAGGGACAGCATCTCGTTCATCAAAGCCGATGGCAGTCTGTCTCCCAATCCTGCACCTGCACAACTGCAACAATATCTCCCTATTTTTAAACTCCAGACCAAAATGTTGTTTGCCGCCTTAATTATTGTGAGTAGTGCACTAGAGCACCTAGAACTCTTTGTACTTTGCATTTTCTCTCCATTTAGATGACCTGGCTTGATTTCTCTTCCTGAAGTGCAACGAACAATAGTTTTGTTTAAAAAAAACACCAAGGAAGTGGAGACAATGCATGAAGTGACAGAGAAGAGTGAAAGTGTGTTTTGTTTCAGTGTAGTACTTGTTAGAATCAGATATATTATCACTGATCTATATTGTAACATTTGTTCTGTGACAGCAGAATAGTGCAAAAATACCGTAGGCTAAAGTACGAAATACTAAGATAGTGCAAGGAAAGAGCAAAATAGTGAGGTAGTGGTCTTCGACTGTTCAGAAATCTGGTGGAATAAATTTGTTATGGACAATCTGAACAGAATGTGGTACTTTTACTGTAAGGACAGCATAAGAATAGGAGCATTATGCAATTATGTTTAATAGCACATACATTTTTGGGCTAATAGTTGGTTAATTAGGTGATATTGTATAATGAACATTCATTTTGTGGTTATAGATCTGAATGGAACATAACATTGGCTGTATGTACAATGAATATTACATGCAATTATTGTCTGCATAGTGTGACCGCCAAAGCTGAATTTGTTCATTATATCATGTGTTTTGTAAATTCTTCAGAACTGTAAGCGTTGGTAAATTGATATTGTCACATGTACTGATATATAGTGTACAGTCCATACAGATCATTTTCATTATAATAGTGTATTGAGATACAAGGCAAAACAATAACAGAATGCAAAATCAAGCGTTACAGAGATTGCAATGTAGGTAGACAATAACGCGCAAATAGCAAGGCAAATTGTGAGGGCAAGAATTCATCTTGGTTCATTAGTTTATAACAGAGGGAAAGAAGCTGCCCTTGAGCCTGGTAATATATACTTCATCTTTTTTGTGTTTTCTGCCTGACGAGAAGGGGAGGGGGAAGAAGAGAGAATGTCCAGGGTGGGTGAGGTCTTTGATTATGTTTGCTGGTTTACTGAGACAGCTCATGCTAAATTGATCCTTCAATAATGAGTTCTTCAATAAGGAGAAAAGATGATGCAAAATGCCATCAACCTGGTCTCCCGCCACACTTTTAGGGGTTTTGCTGACACTTTGCAGCCCTGCCAGTCTGGTTCTGAAATCTTAAAAAATCTTTCCAGATGCTGATGAACCAACATTTTCTGTCTTCAGATTAGTCTATACTACTAGGCATTTGCAATTGGTCATCTCCCTGACAGCTTGAACCACCCATAATATTCAAATTGGCAATTGTCTATGCATACCTGTCATTCCACTGGGTGCTTAACTTTTTAAGACATTAGCACCCTTTGTGGAACAAATATTTTAATTTGTAAAACACTTCTTTTGATATCCTGGTTGCCCAAGAACATAATCTTCGTGTTTTTATTATGCAAGCGCTAACTCTTATCATCTGGTGCACTTGCATGTTGAGAAAGTTTGGTGGTTTAATGCAAAAAAATATAATTGGCTATGTAGAATCATGGCATTTTGATGATGTCTCTAACACCAAGTTTACCTTTTAAAGGCAAAGTATAGGAATTTTTTTATTGTCCTTCTCTGAACTTTGATTATTACAACCTGATAACAGTATATGTTTCTTCATTTTGTCTGCTAAAGTAGGGGGCTTAGCCTGAGTACAAGGAATATAATTTAGATAAGGGCCTATCTCCAAAATGTTTACTTACCTTTTCATTTTCTGAATGTTATGTGGCACTCCAGCATTTCTCAATTCCTGTAAATTTCTACATCTGTCTTCATCTTATTTTTATACAATTAACTGTCCAGTTAAAATATTGACACTTTCTATCATATTTTGATTTGAAAAATGGAATATTTTCATTTGGGTTTTGAAACTATTTAATTTATCACCTATATTCTTTTATATTGTGTTACACAGGGCCGAGTAGTAGAGAATATTTCCAAAAGATGTGGCGGCTTTTTACGGAAGCTTAGTTTGCGAGGATGCCTTGGAGTGGGAGACAACTCTTTAAGGTAAACTTGTACTTTAAAGCAATTACAAGTAGTGTACAACTGTCTTTGTTGAATGGTGATGCAGTGGAAGATTTTGAAAGACCAAAGAAACAAGCAATATGTAAAGGTGAAAATGCACCACAACTGGGATTAGTTTTTATTTTACATTTATTTGATAGAATGAATTCTTTTCCAGATGTGCCTGTCTAGCAAACATAGCACTTGTTTTTTCCAATACATTTAATGATCTTTGAGGCTTCCCAGACAAATATGAGGGGTGATTGATAAGTTTATGGCCTAAGGTAGAAGGAGTCAATTTTAGAAAACCTAGCACATTTATTTTTCAACATAGTCCCCTCCTACATTTACACACTTAGTCCAGCGGTCGTGGAGCATACGGATCTTGGACCTCCAGAAAGTGTCCACAGATGGGTTTGCGGCCTAAGGTAGACAATAGACAATAGGTGCAGAAGTAGACCATTCGGCCCCTCGAGTCTGCACCGCCATTCTGAGATCATGGCTGATCATTCACTATCAATACCCAGTCCCTGCCTTGTGCCCATATCCCTTGATTCCCCTACCCATCAGATATCTATCTAGCTCCTTCTTGAAAGCATCCAGAGAATTGGCCTCCACCGTCTTCCGAGGCAGTGCATTCTACACCTCCACAACTATCTGGGAGAAGAAGCTCTTCCTCAACTCTGTTTTAAATAACTGACCTCTTATTCTCAATCCATGCCCTCTGGTACTGGACTCTCCCAACATCTGGAACATATTTCCTGCCTCAATCCTATCAAATCCTTTAATTATCTTAAACGTGTGGCGACCCATTTCCTGGCACATCCGAACCGGCTCACAATTAGATAGCCTACGGGGGTTTGCGAGCACAGAGCTTTGGAGCCTCTGCGCCACGGGGGGCAGGTTGAGGGAGGCTTAAAAGTGAGGCTGAGGATTTCGAATAAAGTTTTTTTCCTTCGACTGCAGTTACCGACTCCGTGTCGTAATTTTAGCGCTGCGTGTAGCACACCGCTACAATTGGTGACCCCGACGGTCCAAACGATTTTTGGACCAGAAATTACCAACGCCGCCTCTGTTCATGCGGTTTCGTTGAAACTGCCGGGTTTCTGGACACAGCAACTGAACCTATGGTTCCAGCAAGCCGAAGCCCAATTCCACATTCGTCAGATCACCTCAGAAGACACCCGCTACTACTACGTGGTGACCTCCCTCGACCAGGACACAGCGGCCCAGGTCGCGGAGTTCGTACAGTCGCCCCCGGCAGACGGCAAGTACACGGAATTCAAAGCCCTGCTCCTCAGGACTTTCGACTCTCATGGCGCAAGCGGGCTGCCCGTTTACTGCACCTGGATGGCTTGGGTGACAGACCTCCATCGGCTTTAATGAATGAGATGTTGTCTCTAGCCGATGGACACACACCCTGCCTCATGTTCGAGCAGGCATTCCTGGAGCAGCTGCCCGAGGACATACTCCTGCTGATGTCCGACGCGGATTTCAGTGACCCCTGGAAGGTGGCAGCCCGGGCAGAATTGCTGTGGAACGCACAGATCTCCCAGCCACGCTCCCAGCAGCAAACCAGTCCAGGCCCGGCCGCAGAGCCCGCCATAACCCCGTCCCAAGGAACACTGGTGCTTCTACCGCCAGCGGTGGGGCGCAGAAGCCCGCCGCTGTCGCCCGCCCTGCAAGTTCCCGGGAAACGCCAGGGCCAGCTGCCGCTGATGGCTACAGTGGCTGGCCATCGTGATAGCCTCCTGTATGTGTGGGATAGAAGGTCGGGACGCCGGTTTTTGGTCGATACTGGTGCCGAGATCAGAGTTTTACCTCCGACGAGTTACGACACCCGCAGCAAGGCACCGGGTCCCCCCCTGAGGGCCGTGAACGGCAGCACAGTAAGGACCTATGGCACCCGTCAGGTGCAGCTACAGTTCGGCTCCAGCCAGTTCACGTGGGACTTTACACTGGCCGCCGTAGCCCAACCGCTTCTGGGTGCGGATTTTTTGCGGGCTCACAGCCTACTGGTCGACCTGCCCAGGAAGAGGCTGGTACACGCCGAGACCTTTCAGACGTTCTCCCTGGGTGCAGCCCAGTTGCCAGCCCCTCACCTCGGCTCCATCACGCTGTCCGACAACGACTTCACCAGGGTCCTGGCGGATTTCCCATTGGTTCTGGCACCGCAGTTCACAGCGGCCATGCCCTGACACGGCGTACAGCACCACATCCCGACCAAGGGACCACCCCTCCACGCCCACCCTCGGCGGCTTCCCCCGGACAAGCTCCAACTGGCGAAGGAGAAGTTCCAGAGGATGGAGGAATTGGGGATCATCCGGCGGTCCGACAGCCCATGGGCCTCCCCCCTGCACATGGTGCCCAAAGCGACGGGAGGCTGGAGACCGTGCGGCGACTACCGCAGGCTGAACGAGGCTACCACACCGGACCGCTATCCTGTGCCGCACATTCAGGACTTTGCAGCAAACCTGCACGGCGCACGGATCTTCTCCAAGGTAGACCTCGTCCGAGGGTACCATCAAATCCCGATGCATCCTGACGACGTCCCCAAAACGGCTCTCAACACCCCGTTTGGCCTTTTAGAGTTCCTCCGCATGCCGCTCGGCCTGAAGAATGCCGCACAGACGTTCCGGCGGTTAATGGACGCGGTGGGACGGGACCTGGACTTCGCGTTCATCTATTTGGACGACATCCTCATAGCCAGCAGCAGTCGTCAGGAGCATCTGTCCCACCTCCGTCAACTCTACGCCCGACTGAGTGAGTACGGTCTTACAATCAACCCCGCCAAATGCCAGTTCGGACTCGATACCATTGACTTCCTGGGCCACAGGATTACTAAAGACAGGGCAACCCCTCTGCCCGCTAAGGTAGATGCGGTCCGCCACTTCCCCCGACCCACCACGATCAAAGGCCTTCAGGAATTCGTAGGTATGGTCAATTTCTACCACCGCTTCCTCCCATCAGCTGCCCGGATCATGCGCCCCCTGTTCGCCCTGATGTCGGGTCCGAGCAAGGACATTACCTGGGACGAGGAGTCCGCCGCCGCTTTCGTTCAAACGAAGGAAGCTTTGGCGAACACCGCAATGCTAGTACATCCCAGAATGGACGCCCCTACCGCCCTCACAGTGGACGCATCTAACACAGCAGTCGGTGGGGTGCTGGAGCAACTCATCGCAGGTCGCTGGCAACCCCTGGCGTTTTTCAGCAAACACCTGTGGCCACCTGAGCTCAAGTACAGTGCTTTCGACCGGGAACTGTTGGCACTCTACCTGGCAATCCGGCATTTCAGGTACTTCCTAGAAGGTCGGCCCTTCACCGCGTTCACGGACCACAAACCGCTTACCTTTGCGTTTACGAAAGCGTCCGACCCCTGGTCGTCCCACCAGCAACGCCACCTGTCCTACATCTCTGAATACACGACGGATGTCTGGCACGTCTCGGGTATGGACAATGTCGTGGCGGATGCGCTCTCTCGCCCTACAGTTCATGCCCTTTCCCAAGGGGTAGACTTTGAGGCACTGGCAGAGGTGCAGCAGGCGGATGAGGAGATTCCGAGTTACAGAACCGCAGTCTCCGGTTTGCAGCTCCAGGACCTCCCCGTAGGCCCGGATGAGAGGACCCTACTCTGTGACGTCGCCACCGGCCAGCCCCGTCCCGTCGTCCCGACAGCCTGGCGGCGCCGTGTTTTCGACTCCATTCATAACTTGGCGCATCCCTCCATCCGGACAACTTTCCGGATGGTTTCCAGCAGGTTCGTTTGGCACGGACTCTGCAAACAGGTCAGTGAATGGGCCAAAACGTGCATGCACTGCCAGACAGCCAAGGTGCAGCGGCACACCAAAGCCCTGCTGCAGCAGTTCCACCCCACGCGCCAGCGTTTCGACCACATTCATGTGGATATCGTGGGCCCCCTGCCAGTGTCGCAAGGAGCGCGGCACCTCCTGACTATCGTGGACCGGTTCATAAGATGGCCAGAGGCGGTCCCGCTCACCGACACCACCTCCGAATCTTGCGCCCGGGCCCTGATCACCACCTGGATATCTCGCTTTGGTGTACCGGCCCACATTACCTCCGACAGAGGCGCCCAGTTCACCTCCAGCCTGTGGTCAGCTATGGCCAGCCTTTTGGGGACTCAGCTGCACCACACAACTGCCTACCACCCACAGTCGAACGGGCTAGTGGAGCGTTTCCACCGTCACCTGAAGTCAGCCCTCATGGCCCGCCTGCGAGGAGCCAACTGGGTGGACGAGCTTCCCTGGGTCCTCCTCGGCATCCGCACAGTGCCCAAGGACGACCTGCACGCCTCGTCGGACGAGTTGGTATACGGCGCGCCCATGGTCTCCCCGGGGAGTTCCTACCAGCCCCATGGGGGCAAAAGGAAGATCCCGCAGCAGTCCTGGGCAGACTACGCGAGAAGCTCGGTAACCTGGCCCCCATACCCACTTCACAGCACGGGCGGAACCCGACCTGCATACCCAAAGACCTGCAGAACTGTAAGTTTGTGTTTGTACGAAGGGGCAGGCATCGGCCACCGCTGCAGCGGCCATACGAGGGGCCGTTTATGGTGCTCCGGAACAACGAGTCCACGTTCGTGCTGGACTTGGGGGGAAAGAGGAGGTTTTCACGGTGGACCGCCTCAAACTGGCCCATGTGGACCTGGCACAACCGGCCGAGTTTCCGGCACCTTGGCGCAGAGGCCGACCTCCCAAGCAGGTTCTGGCCCAGACTGTGGACATTGGGGGGTGTATCGCCAGTTCTGGGGGGGGGGGGTTATGTGGCGACCCATTTCCTGGCACATCCGAACCGGCTCACAATTAGATAGCCTACGGGGGTTTGCGAGCACAGAACTTTAGAGCCTCTGCGCCACGGGGGGGGGGGGGGGGGGGGGGGCAGGTTGAGGGAGGCTTAAAAGTGAGGCTGAGAATTTCGAATAAAGTTTTTTCCTTCGACTGCAGTTACCGACTCCGTGTCGTAATTTTAGCGCTGTGTGTAGCACACCGCTACAAACGTTTCAATCAGGTCCCCTCTCAATCTCCTCAATTCCAGCGTGTACAAGCCCAATCTCTCCAATCTCTCCAATCTCTCTGCGTAAGACAGCCCTGCCATCCCAGGAATCAACCTAGTGAATCTGCGCTGCACTTCCTCAATTGCCAGAATGTCCTTCCTTAAACCTGGAGACCAAAACTGTACACAATATTCCAGGTGTGGTCTCACCAGGGCCCTGTACAAATGCAAAAGGACATCCTTGCTCTTGTACTCAATTCCCCTTGTAATAAAGGCCAACATTCCATTTGCCCTCTTCACTGCCTGTTGCACTTGCTCATTCACCTTCATTGACTGATGAACTAGGACTCCTAGGTCTCTTTGCATTTCTCCCTTACCTGACTCTACACCATTCAGACAATACTCTACCCTCTTGTTCCTGCTTCCAAAGTGGATAACTTCACATTTATTCACATTGAATGACATCTGCCAAGTATCTGCCCACTCACCCAGCCTTTCCAAGTCTCCCTGTATTCTCCTAACGTCCTCTTCGCATGTCACACTGCCACCCAGTTTAGTATCGTCAGCAAACTTGCTAATATAGTTTTCAATGCCCTCATCTAAATCGTTGACATAAATCATAAAGTGCTGTGGTCCCAATACAGAGCCCTGTGGTACCCCACTAGTCACCTCCAGCCAGTCCGAGAAACACCCATTCACTGCTACCCTTTGCTTTCTATCTGCCAACCAGTTTTCTATCCATGTTGAAACCCTGCCCCCAATGCCATGAGCTCTGATTTTACTCACCAATCTCCTATGTGGCACCTTATCGAATGCCTTCTGAAAATCTAGGTACACAACATCCACTGGCTTACCCTCGTCTAACATCCTTGTTACACCCTCAAAAAACTCCAACAGATTAGTCAAGCATGATTTGCCCTTGGTAAATCCATGCTGGCTCAGCCTAATCCTATTACTGCCATCAAGATGTGCCACTATTTCGTCCTTAATAATGGACTCAAGCATCTTCCCCACGACTGACGTTAGGCTAACAGGGCGATAGTTCTCCGTTTTCTCCTTCCCTCCCTTCTTGAAAAGTGGGATAACATTAGCCACTCTCCAATCTTCAGGAACTGATCCTGAATCTAAGGAACATTGGAAAATGATTACCAATGCATCCGCAATTTCCTGAGCCACCTCTTTTAGAACCCTCGGATGCAGACCATCTGGACCCGGGGATTTATTAGCCTTCAGTCCTACCAGTCTACTCATCACAGTTTCTTTCCTAATGTCAATCTGTCTCAATTCCTCTGATATCTTATGACCCTGGCCCATCCATACATCTGGGAGATTGCTTGTGTCCTCCCTGGTGAAGACAGATCTAAAGTACGCATTAAATTCTGTTGCCATTTCCCTGTTTCCCATAACAATTTCTCCCAATTCATTCTTCAAGAAGGAGATGAGTTATACAGCTCTCGTTACGTGCACATGCAGGTCAACTCTTTGAGTGATTATGCAGAAAGTTTGGAGTTAATAACTCATCGGGGTGATTGATAAATTCTTGGCCTAAGGTAGAAGGAGATGAGTTATTAACTTCAAACTTTCTGCATAATCACTCAGAGTTAAAATGCATGTGCATGTAACAAGAGCTGTATAACTCATCTCCTTCTACCTTAGGCCACAAACCTATCGATCACCCCTGCTGTGGACACTTTCTGGAGGTCCAAGATCTGTATGCTCCACGACTGCTGGACTAAGTGTGTAAATGTAGGAGGGGACTATGTTGAAAAAATAAATGTGCTAGGTTTTCTAAAATTGACTCCTTCAACGAACTTATCAATCACCCCTCAATATTCAGAATTTTGAACATGGCAACACAATTACATGAAGGGAGCTGCATGCTTGCAGGATCAATCTTTCAGTAATAGGAGGGGGCCATTTTACTTTGTGATCAAGGTGCATCAAGACCTTTATTGTCACTTAATCATTTACCAAAGAGAAAACATCTACCCACTTTAATTGCAACTTGCCCAGCATCTCATGAATTTTTGTGCCTAAAAGTATGTTTCCATTCCTCTTTATGCTTCCTGATTTTAGCTCTTGATTTACTCCAAATTTTATGCCTTCATGTTCTTGGTCTGAACCACATTTATCATCGCTGATGTGCAGTAAGTCGTGAAATTTGTTGCTATGCAGCAACAGTAAAGGAGGATATATATAAAATACTATAAATTATAATAAGAAATACAATACCTATAAAAAGTATTCACCCCCCCCCCCCCGGAAGTTTACATGTTTTATTGTTTTACAACATTGAATCACAGTGGATTTAATTTGACTTTATTATTACACTGATCAACAGAAAAAGACTCTTTCATGTCAAAGCGAAACAGATCTCTACAAAGTGATCTAGATTAATTGCACTGAAGCATCCCCACAGCATGATGCAGCCACCACCATACTTCACAGTAGGGATGGTGTGTTTTTGATGATCTGTGGTGTTTGGCTTACACCAAACATAATGTTTAGTCTGATGGCCAAATATCTCAATTTTTATTTCATCAGACCATAGAATCTTCTTCCAGCTGACTACAGGGTCTCCCACATGCCCACTCCAAACTCTAGCTGAGATTTCATGTGAGTTTTTTTTTTAACAGTGGCTTTCCATTTGTCACTGGGTGACTGGTGAAGCACCCAGGCAACAGTTATATGTGCAGTCTCTTCCAGAGTTGTCACAGGTCTCTTGGAGACCTCCCTCACTAGTCCCCTTCTTACATGGTCACTCTGTTTTTGAGGACATCCTGCTCTGGGCAGATTTATAGCTGTGCCATATTCTTTCCATTTCTTGATTATTGACTTTATTGTACTCCAAGGGATGTTCAGTGACTGGGAAAGGATTATTGGAAGGTAATGTTCAGGCAAGGCAGAGTTAGCTTCAAAGTTCAAAGTAAATTTATTATCAAAGTACATACCTTGGGTGGTGGGGTGGAGATTCATGTCTACCGAAGGAGGTATAAGGCATTCCTTCCCTCTAGTAGCCTGCAGGTCACCCTTGGGCAAGGTATAATGCCTGCATAGCCATTCTCCACCCCCCACCCCCAATCAGGGTCATGTGAAGTCACGAGACCAGGTGGTGGATGGTCATACAGACATGTGGTGCATGTCTCAAGTCCTGGTTATGCGATTGCTGATGCTAGGCAGACAGTCTCTAAAGAGTATTGATAATGGCTGGGTCACCTGTCTTGTAAACATACCGCCAAGAATGGCAAACCACTTCTGTAGAAAAATTTGCTAAGAACAATCGTCGTCATGGAAAGACCATGATCGCCCATGTTATAGACATGACACATAATAAGCAAACATATATGTCACCATATACAACTTTGAGATTCATCTTCTTGCATGCATACTCAATAAATCCAATAACCTTAATAGAATCAATGAAAGACTGCACCAACAGGGTGGACAACTGGTGTGCAAAAGACAACTGTCACATACCCTGTGACTGGGTTACCAAACCAGCAGAAATGGGATAATACGTTGGAGTCTGGTGGTGCTGTAACTAAAAGTGTTTATTAGTAAACTAAGTAATACAGTACAATAAAATGCAAATATACATATAAAAACAGGTTAGCAATGATATATACAGAAGTGTGGAAATATAAATCAAATCCAAGCTCTATCTAAGTCTAGGGGTAAATGAATAGTCTTAAGATGATGCAGAGTTCAGTTCAGTTTAGTTTAATTTAAGTCGTGGTAGTTGCTGTGGTACCATTGGGGGGGGAGAGAGAGAGTGAGCGAGAGGTGAGCAGTTGCAGCAGGCAAACCTTCCGTTATCTTTTTGTCCCGTTGTGCTGTTGTGGTCACCGACTGTGACCCCTCCGTTCCCAGCCAGACCATTCTTCAGTGGTGAGCCCATCAGCCAGGCAAGGATGGACACACACAGAAGCCCCCACTGGTCTGCCTTCACACACTGTGAGCCTCTGATCGATTTCCCCCGAATTGATCCTCCAAACCCCCACCTTCCTGTGGGTGCACAACGCTCTTTCAGTGTCCTGTGGCGTGTCTGTCTGTGTCTCAGCAGACTTTCCTTTTATCTCCCCTGCCGGGGTACCAGCCATCCATCAACTGACCATGTCCATCAAACTGGGCCACTCCTTGCTGTTTCAGCAAGAATGTTAACGAGCAAAAAAGAGTGTCCTTGTAGCAAAGGTAAATAATCAGTGAAGAAGCCATAATACTAAATTATGTGTGTGTGTGTGTCTCTCTCTCTCTCATCTGTGTAAGATGCCTCCACCCCTGCTCTTCTCTCTCTCTCATTAGCAGTACAAACAGTGTCCAAAAGCCAGTCTCATTCTCCCGACATTTTAAAGTAGTTGTCCACAGAAAATATGAACCCTAGGGGTACATAACACAACAAACTGAGCAAATGCAAAAAGAAAAAAACACAAAGTAAAAATAAACAAATTAGCAATAAATGGAGAAGATGAGATGACAAGTGTTTGAAAGTGAGTCCATTGGTTGTGAGTATATAGAAACAGAAAACTTACAGCACAATACAGGCCCTTCAGCCCACAGTGCTGTGCTGAACACGTACTTTAGAAATCACGTAGGCTTACCCATAGCCCTCTATTTTTCTAAGCTCCGTACCTATCCAAGAGTCTCTAAAAGACCCTATTGTATCCACCTCCACCACCGCCACTGGCAGCCCATTCCACGCACTCACCACTCTCTGAGTAAAAAACTTACCCCTGACATCTCCTCTGTACCTACTTCCAAGCCCTCTCATGTTAGCCATTTCAGCCCTGGGAAAAGCCTCTGACCATCCACATGATCAATGACTCTCATCATCTTGTACACCTCTATCAGGTCACTTCTCATCCTCCATCGTTCCAAAGAGAAAAGTTCCTCAACCTATTCTCAAAGGCATGCTCCCCAATCCAAGCAACATCCTTGTAAATCTCCTCTGCACCCGTTCTATAGTTTCCACATCCTGTAGTGAGGTGACCAGAACTGAGCACAGTACTCCGAGTGAGGTATGACCAGGGTCCTATATAACTGCAACATTACCTCTCGGCTCTTAAACTCAATCCCACGATTGATGAAGCTTAATGCACCGTCTGCTTTCTTAACCACAGAATCAACCTGCGCAGCAGTGAGTGTCCTATAGACTCGGACTCAGACCCAAAGATCCCTCTGATCCTCCACACTGCCAAGAGTCTTACCATTAATACTATATTCTGTCATCATACTTGACCTACCAAAATGAACCACCTCACACTTATCTGGGTTGAACTCCCATTTGCCACTTCTCACCCAGTTTTGCATCCTATCAATGTTCCGCTGTAACCTCTGACAGCCCTCCGCACTATCCACAACACCCCCAACCTTTGAGTCATCAGCAAATTTACTAACCCATCCCTCCACTTCCTCATCCAGGTCATTTATAAAAATCACAATGAGAAGGGGTCCCAGAACAGATCCCTGAGGCACACCACTGGTCACCAACCTCCATGCAGAATATGACCCGTTTACAGCCACTCTTTGCCTTCTGTGGGCAAGCCAATCCTGGATCCACAAAGCAATGTCCCCTTGGATCCTATGCCTCCTTACTTTCTCAATAAGTTTTGCATGGGGTGCCTTATCAAATGCCTTGCTGAAATCCATATACACTGCATCTTCTGCTCTACCTTCATCAACGTGTTTAGTCACATCCTCAAATTCAATCAGGCTCGTAAGGCACGACCTGCCTTTGCCTTTGACTATTTTTAATCATATTATGCCTCTCCAAATGTTCATAAATCCTGCCTCTCAGGATCTTCTCCATCAACTTACCAACCACTGAAGTAAGACTCACTGGTCTACAATTTCCTGGGCTATCTCTACTCCCTTTCTTGAATAAGGGAACAGTATCTGCAACCCTCCAATCCTCCGGAATCACTGTCCCCATTGATGATGCAAAGATCATTGCCAGAGGTTCAGCAATCTCCTCCCTCATCTCCCAGCCTAGGATACATCTTGTCCGGTCCCAGAGACTTATCCAACTTGATGTTTTCCAAAAGCTCCAGCACATTCTCTTTCTTAATGTCTATATGCTCAAGTTTTCCAATCCACTGTAAGTCATCCCTGCTATCACTAAGATCTTTTTCCATAGTGAATACTGAAGCAAAGTATTTATTAAGTACCTCTTCTATCTCCTCCAGTTCCATACACGTTTCCATTGTCACACTTAATTGGTCTTGCTCTGTCCTCTTGCTCTTCACATACTTGTAGAATGCCTTGGTGTTTTCTTTAATTCTGCTCGCTAAGGTCTTTTCATGGCCCCTTCTGGCTCTCATAATTTCATTCTTGAGTTCCTTCCTGCTAGCATAATTTTCTAGATCTCTCTCATTCCCTATTTTTTTTAACCTTTCGTAAGCTTTTCTTCTTGACTAGATCTTCAACAGCCTTTGTACACCATGGTTCCTGTACCCCACCATCATTTCCCTGTCCCACTGGAATGTACCTATGCAGAACGCCACGTAAATATCCCCTGAACATTTCCCACACTTCTACTGTACATTTCCCTGAGAGTATCTGTTCCCAATTTATGCTTCCAAGTTCCTGCCTGATGGCTTCATATTTCCCTTTACTCCAATTAAACACCTTCCTAACCAGTCTGTTTCTGTCCCTCTCCAATGCTATGGTAAAGGAGATAGTATTGTGATCACTATCTCCAAAATGCTCTCCTACTGAGAGACCTGACAGCTGACCAAGTTCATTTCCCAATACCAGATCATGTACAGCCTCTCCTCTTGTAGACTTATATACATATTGTGTCAGGAAACCTTCCTGAACACACCTAACAAACTCCACCCCATCTGAACGCCTTAGAGAGCTGCCAATCCAATATTTGGGAGATTAAAATCTCCCATCACAACCACCCTGTTATTATTACACCTTTCCAGAATCTGTCTCCCTATCTGCTCCTCAATGTCCTTGTTACTATTGGATGGTCTATATATTTAAAAAAAAACCAGTAGAGTTATTGACCCCCTTCCTGTTTCTTACTTCCACCCACAGAGACTCAGTAGACAATCCATCCATGACTTCCTCCTTTTCTGCAGCCGTGACACGATCTCTGTAATCAACAGTGCCATGCCCCACCTATTTTGCCTCCCTTCCTGAACTTTCTGAAACATCTAAAGCCTGGCACTTGAAGTAGCCATTCCTGCCCCTGCACCATCCAAGTCTCTGTAATAGCCACAACATCATAGCTCCAAGTACTAATCCACGCTCTAAGCTCATCTGCTTTGTTCATGATGCTTCTTGCATTAAAATAGACACATCTCAAACCATTGGTCTGAGTGCATCCCTTCTCTATCATCTGCCTATCTTCCCTCTCGCACTGTCTCCAAGCTTTCTCTATTTGTGAGCCAACCACCTCTTCCTCCGTCTCTTCAGTTTGGTTCCCACCCCCCAGCGATTCGAGTTTAATCTAGTGCATTTCAGTGATAGCAAATGAAGTTGAATAAGGTTATCTCCTCGGGTTCAAGTGCCTGATGGTTGAGGGGTAATAACTATTGAACCTGGTGGTGGTGTGAGTCCTGAGGCTCCTGTACCACCTTTCTGATAGCAGCAGTGAGAGGAGAGCATAACCTGGGTGGTGGGGGTCCTGATGATGGATGCTGCTTTTTTGTGATAGCTGAGGGAGTTCATGATGATTCCTCAATGTTTTGACAGTCAAAATGAGCATAGATAGCATTGAGCTCATCTGGAAGCAAAGCTTTGTCACGTATATCTCTTGATTTCATTTTGTAAGAGGTAATGATAGCATTCAAGCCCTGCCACATATGTCAAGCATCCTTCATCGATTCAAGATGAAATTTATGAACTTGGAGGTTAAAGGACATTATATACTGCATTCATAAAACAGTTAACTTAATTTGTGAATCCATTCTAGAATTTTTAATTGCCCTATAATAGACTGGGGGAAATGGCTCAGATAGTCAGACCCACTTTAGACTGAGAGGCTTGTAATACTTAATCTTCATTGATGCCTTCTAAGGATGAGAGGAGTGAGCTCAGCATGGAAACTGGATGTGAGATTTTTGGATGTAAAATTCCTGGCAGTCCTGTTTAATGTTTGGGAGGTCAACTAAATGTTGATTAAATTCAGATTCAAATATTTAACACATATACATGGAAACATACAGTGAAATGTATCATTTGTGTTAACGCCAGCACAACCAAAGGATGTGCTGAGGACAGTCCGCAAGTGTCACCATACATTTCAGTGCCAACATAGACTAGAGTGTTCATCAGAGCAATAGCAAAGAAGCCTTTTTCCTTCCTACCACTTAACCACCCAGTCACACAGATGTCCTCCAACCCCAGGACAGGCCACCTCCCAGGTCTTCATCCTCCACTGGACATGCAGACCCATTGACATCTGGCCTCCTGATAAATTTCAGATTGATTCTGTATGATCTACTAAATGTGCTTGATAAATGTGAATTTTGGAAGGCAATTTTCTCCTCTTTCTGTTCTCCCACCCCAGATGCTAATGTCACTGATCTTGTGAAACCAGGAACAATGAAGCTATATTAACAAATAATTATTTCTTTTGGATGAGTAGCCTTGTCAAGAAGAATGAATTTATCAATGTACTTTATCTACAAGCTCCATAAATTTGGTGTTCTGTAACTTCATAATTTAGAAACCATTTTGAGAATTTAAATCAAAAGAAAATTGGAAATAGAAAATACTTCAACCATATGAAACTCTGTGATTAATGCTGTGCTGTGTTCTTTGAACTTTGGACTAAAGTTCACAACCGACATAGAACAAAAGTGCTCTCTTGAAGGAGAATGATTTTTACATCTGGCATTATCACAATTTACAAGTATAATTCAACAAATTTGATTTAAAAAAAAAGTATAAATCTGCCAAAATTAAAAGTAGTGAAATGAGAAATTGCTGTGTAATTGTAACGGAACAGAGATCCAAAGACCACTGCTGACTTTGATCATAGAATATTAACAACTGTTCATGGTAAATTCAGAAAAATACTGCTTAATTAGGGAAATAAAAGCCAGCCAGTCAGGGCTAATTATCACTTTCAGTCCACAATACACATTCAGCTTGATCATATTTAACCCTAGATTGAACAGGAGGTTGGATTCTGGCCATACATATTTTCCTCCTTTCATTAAGGTGAAAGATCTCTGCAGCTTGATCATGTTTGTGATGGATACATTTTCCGATTTAGTGAAAGACCTTGTCTGTTTCATTATTGCAGCTTTGCATAGTTGTCTGCTAGGCATTAACAACCAACACAACTTAAGGATGTGCTGGGGGCAGCCCACAAGTGTTGCCACACATTTAGGCACCAACGTTGGATGCTCACAATCTCAGCAAAACAATACAGGTCACAACAAAACAGAACATAATAAGTAACAAAGTAATAGCAGCAAAACAAGCCCCTTTCCTACCTCCCACACACACCAGACCAAACTCCAAACCCAGGTCAGGCCTCTGGGCCTCCAGTTGGTTCAATAAATTATTAGTTTCACAGTTAAATTCTCTTTCCTTGCAGTTTTAAATTGCAGTGTTGTAGTGTGGAAAGCAAGTAGCCTAAAAGATTTAAGGTAGTGGAGTAAATGGTGGGGACCAATGACTCAAAAGTACTGGTACTGGGAAAATACATCCATAGGCCAATTATGAACACTGTAGTAAGTCTAGCATCAATAGGGTTGGCACACAAAATACTGGAGGAGCTCAGGAAGTCAGGCAGCAACTATGGACAGCAGTATAAAAGGCTGGCTTCTCTCTTTCTTTACATTCCTGATGAAGAGTTTCAACTGTCCATTAACCACAGAGTAGCTTTATGTAGGTCAGCATAATATCATGGGCTGAAGTCCTGTACCATGATGTACTGTTCTTTGTTCTAAGTGGGTTTCAATTCTTTGGGCTGACAAGCCTCGAGAAAGAGAGAGCTGTTCCATTGGACTAAGATTGACTTGAAACTATCTGGATTAATGTTCTTGCAAATTGATTGAGAAATTAGAGGTGCACGTATCAAGGATAATATAATGAGATTCTAATCTATAATAAGACAGGACAAAGTAAATTAGAAGTAATAATTTAGAGGATGAATTCATGTAGAATGTTCTGTAGATCAGTTGATTGGGGAATCAATGAAGGTACTAGATATTTTAAACGCAGTGTTGCATAATGAGTGGATTAATTGATCTGGAGCTTTAGGGGTGATGTTCAAAATCTGAAAAGACTTGTGTTTAAGAAATTAAAATCTCAATTCTGAATAAAGCATAAAATTGCTTTGGTAGATCTGAAAAGTATCAAAAGGTAGGAGAGTAAGCATTTGAAGAATTAATTTATAGTTAATAAATAATGTATGTCCCATTTTAAGGTCATGTTAAAACCCGGGAAAAGTGGTCCAGCAGTGGCCGTGAAGAAATTGAAGATAGTATTAGATCAAATGAAAATGTTGCCAAGAAAGAGAGTAAGACTGAACTTTTAGGAGCTTTTCAGAATTAAGTAGAGTCCAAGACATTGATAAGGATTAGGAGAACAGAATGAGAATCTGGGAAAAATGCAAAACAGGTCCTGAGATTATACAAGTATTTAGAAAGGAAAGGAGTAGCTGAAGGATTAGGTCTGTGCAGACAGAGATTAGAGAAGTTATATTATGGATTAAAGAACTGGAAGAGAAATTAAACAGCATTCGTATTGGTACAGGCGACATAGACAAGAAAATGGAGGAGGTCCTGAAGAAGGAATATAGGGAGTTGGGTAGAAAGGGAAACATGAGGGAGAACTTCTTTACTCAGAGGGTGGTGAGATTGTGAAATGAGCTGTCGGCAGGAGTGAATATGGGTTCGATTTCAACACTTAAGAGAAGTTTGGATAAGTATGTGCATGGGAGGGTATCAAAGGCTATATTCAATGTGCCAGTTAATGGGATTTGGCAGAATAATTGGCACAGACTAGATGGGCTGAAGGGCCTTTTTCCATGCGGTAGTGCTCTATGGCTCTATGCCCTATTTGATTATATTAGGGTCTACTGAGACATCTAGAATGTTGTGCCGACTTGGTCTCTGCATTAGGGGTAATATGGAGGCTTGGTCTCTGCATTAGGGGATGATGGGTTTGTCATATGACAGGGGATTAGACATACTGCTGCTATGCTCTTAAATTGGGGAAAAAATGCAGAGTATCTTGGTGAAATGTATAAAATTCTAATGGGTTTTGACAAAGCAGATACAGATTTGTTTTCTTTGGCTAGGATGTCTAGAATTAAAGGATTTTTTTGGGGGAAAAAAAGGTCAGTTGTTTAACAAAGAGAAATTCCTTTATCCACCACGTGATGAATCTTTGAAATTCTCTTTCCGAGTCACTCAGCATAGAGTTTGATGTTAAGGAAGTCCGTGTATATGGCGATCATCAAGCCATATAGCACTGAGAGCAAATGTCATCTGTGATTTTATCTGCTCTGCTGCTCAATGAGGGACCAAGTGGTCAATTTCAAAGTTCAAAGTAAATTTAATTATCAAAGTACATGTATGTCACTGTATACTTCCTTGAGATTTATTTTCTTGAGGGCATTCACAGTCAAACTGCACACAAAGGTGTGCAAAAGACAACATTGTGCAAATGCAGAAAGAAAAACTAATACTAATAAATAAACAAGTAATAAATACCAAGAGTATGAGTTAAAGAGTCCTTGAAAATGAGTCCATATGTTGTGGAATCAGTTCAATGTTGGGCAAGTGAAGTTACCCTCTCTGTTTTAGGAGCCTGATTGTTGAGGGGCATTAACTGTTCCTGAACCTGGTGGTGTGGGACCTAAAGCTCCTGTACCTCCTTCCTGATGGCAGCAGCATGAAAACAGCATGGTCTGAATGGTGGAGGTACTTAATGATGGATGTTGCTTTCCTGTGACAGCATTCTTTGTAAATGTGCTCAATGGTGTGGAGGACTTTACCTGTGATGGTGTGGGCTTATCCACAAATGTTTGTTGGTTTTTCTGTTCACAGGCTTTAGTATTTCCAAACCAGGCAATGAGGTAACCAGTCAGTATACTCTCCACTATGCATCTATAGAAGTTTGTCAGAGTTTTAGATGACATACCAAATCTTTGCAAACTCTATTTCTATTTCTTAGTTGCTTTCAGAACCACCAAATGAAACTAGAAGTGTAGCTTTCAGGTGCAGTCTTGTTCTAAGGTGAAAATGTGAAAGATTCCAGACAGGTCATTGTATTGTATATGATAGTACTTATGTGAATGCATGCCATTGTTTTTCAGGGCAGAGCGTGGTAGTGATTCAATGCTAGTGTAATCCATTTGGTGGAAAGTTTTTGTTTCTAACTTTGCAATACATTTAAAGTGCAAGTACACTTCGTAACATCTCTATTTTATTGTTCCAGAACATTTGCTCAGAATTGCAGGAATATCGAACAGTTAAATCTGAATGGATGCACAAAAATCACAGATGCGTGAGTAAAGCATTTTACAATAACAAGCTTGTAGCCTTTGTTTTCTAATGTGGGCCTGGATGAATGGTAAACGTTACAGTGCAAGCTGTGACCAAAGCTGGAAAGAGTAGTAGAAATGATGTACCTATCAGTAAATAACCTACTTCCTTTGATGCAATGATGTGCTGCTAACTTTCAAGAAGGCAGCTTTTTATGTTTGTTTTCCAAATCCAGTGTCTACCAATATAACTGATGAAGTGTGAATTTCTGGCAAGTTACTGTAAAAACTCTAGATCATGAATTCATGAACACAGTGAATTACAAGCTAGTTTCTATTGTTACCAAAAATACATTGTTTTTAGCATTGCCTCCACAAATGGTTGTCCTTGTAGCTTGGGTTTTATAGTTGCAATACTTTAGACAAAGCCATAATTAATACAAACTTCTGAGGTACTCCATGGAATCCAAAAGTTACTGTTGGTAATTTCCTTGTCCTACTCAGACATTTGCTGCTTTTTCCAATATAATCTTAAGAAATAAGTAAAATGGTGAAAACTTCAGCTATATACAGTGTTGTATAAGTCAATAACACCATTAGACATAGTAGCAGAATTAGGCTATTTGGCCAATCAAATCTGCTCCACTGTTCCATCATGGTTGATTTATTTTTCTCCTCAATCCCATTCTCCTGTTCTAGCCATAATATACTGCACACTAAAATTACAATGACATCTATTTCATAGCGTATGAAGCTACTGTTAGCAAATGCCCTTTCCTTAAAAGCACTTATCCTGAACAAATACTTAATTTTAAAAAATATTTTATTTTAACTGTATACGTTCATCTGCTCCTCAGTCTACTGGTGCTGTTGATCCTGCAGTCCAATCATTCATGTGTATGTATGCTCCCTAAATCATATTTTTTTAAAAAGATGCTTGACAGTGCCAGGAACCTGGTGTTACCTGTCTACAGTGGGTTCATAGAGTGCAAAGAAATCTATACGAACTTCTTCCTCCATGATCCTTTAGCAATAAAAAGGTGATGTCATTGCCAAGGTCACAGTGATATCCTGCACACTAAACCAGTGAATAATCATACAGCACAGAAGTGGGTCCTTCAGCCTAACTTGTTCATGCCTTCTAGATGAACATCTAAGCTTCCATCTATTGCTTGCATTTGGCCCATATCCCTCTAAACCAGGGGTTCCCAATCTTCTTTATGCCATGGACCCCAACCATTAACCGAGGGATCAGTGGACCCCAGGTTGAGAAATCCTGCTCTAAACCTTCCCAATCCACGTATCTGTCCTAATGTCTTTTAAGTGGTAGGCTGCTCCAGAAGATTAGATTAGATAGAATCCGGGGAAAGCTAACAAATTGGATATGCAATTGGCTTGATAGTAGAAAAGATTTGAAGTAGAGGGCGATGGTGGAAGGTTGTTTCTCGGACTGGAGGCCTGTGACTAGTGTCAGTGCTGGGCCCGTTGTTACTTGCCATTTATATTAATGATTTGGATAAGAATGCACAAGGCGTGGTTAGTAAGTTTGCAAATTACACTAAAGAAGGTAGTATATTGGAAAAAGGAGAAAGTTATCAAACATTACAGGGGAATCTTGATCAGTTTAGTAGGTAGGAGAGGAATGGAGTTTAATTCAGATAAATGTGAGGTATTGAAGTTTGGAAAGAAATCCAGGTCAGACTTTCACAATGAATAGCTGGGCTCTGGGGAGCGTTGTAGAACAGAGAGATCTTAACATACAAGGATATGATTCAGTGATAGTGGAGTCACAGGTAGATGGTAGTGAAGGAAGCTTCTGGCACACTGGCCTTCATAAGTCAAGGCATTGAGTATAAAAGTTGGGAGGTCATGGTGTGGTTGTACAGGAAGCTAGTGAGGCTGCACTTGGGGTATTATATTCAGGTTTGGTTGCCCTGCTATAGGAAAGGTGTTATTAAACTGGAAAGAGTGCAGAAAAGATTGACAAGGGTGTTGCCAAAACTTAAGAGACTGAGTCGTAGGGAGAAGTAGACTAGCTAGCACATTATTCTTTAGTGTGTAGGACATTGAGACGTGATCTTATACAGGTGTATAAAATCATGAGGGGCATAAGTTGAATGGATTCATTCTTTTTCCCAGGGTTGAGGAAATGAGAACTAGAGGTCATAGGTTTAATGTGAGAGGGGAGAGTTTTAATAGGAACTTGAGGGGCAACCTTTTTTAAACAAAAGGTGGTATGTACTGTATGTGGAATGAGCTGCTGAAGGAAGTGGCTGAGGCAGATACAATAACAAGTTTTACAATACAGATGGAACATTGCATGGATTGGAAAGCTATAAAAGATGTGGGCCAAATACAAGTAAATGGGACTAGCTTGAATAGGACATCTTGCTTGGCTTAGATCAGTTGGGCTGAAGGGCCTTTTTTCCTGCTGAGTAACTCTGACTCTAAATGGTATTTTTGTACTTGCCTCAACCACTTCCTCTTGTAGTTTGTTCCATATGTGTGTGAAGAAGTTGCCCCTCAAGTTCATTTTAGATCTTTCACCTCTCATCTTAAATCTCTACTGCATGGCATGCTTCAACCTGACTAGCAACTACCTTTGAATCACAAATTTCTGGGTGGGGAAGAGCTGTGCAACAAAACCAAGAAAGGAGCAGACAACAGTTTCCATCATGTCCAACAGAAGATGATGAGAGGGGCTAGGACACATATAGGCTGAAACAGCCTAGGCATTCAGAGAGGTTTCAATTAAAGTCTAATGAACTTTGTTGGAATGTACTTCCAGAAGTCATATGACAATGCCTATTGACACTGCCATTTACCACATGTCAAACTGATTTAATTGATTTTCTTTTTACTTAGCAATCAGAGACCAGACTTTAATCAGTTCAAATGTATCCAAATGCTTAGACATTTGTTTCTAATGACTGATTCTTGTAATCTCCCACCTCAAGATGTCAAATCTGCAATTACAAGCCTGTAGTTACTGTTTTTAGTCTTGCATCCTTAAATAATGTAGAGAGGTATTTTTGTTTGCAAACTAGTTATTTCGTCCCATGCTGCCATTGTGATAAATTAGTATGCACATTGGAAATTGCCTGCTATGCTAAAAATGCTGAATTAAATGTAGTTGTGGTTAAGTGATGTTAATTTTATTCCCCGTGGCATTTTGATGTTGCATATTGCCTAACCCTGGTTGTCTGTTATGATCACTCTTCTAAACAAAACTGCAAAAAAGTTTATTTTCCTTCCATTGACCTTGCACTTCAAACAGTGTATTAATTTATATTGACAAGTGAAGTTTTAGTAAATTTTTCAGTCAGGCAAAACTCTGCAATGATTTTTTTTCCCCCCCAGTGTGTTGTTGCTATTATTGGAGAAAAGGGACAAAAGCAGAAAACGATTGAAATACTCAGCAGCAGTGAACAGAGGAGGATGTAATCCTTTTGACAGTCTTGTGCGAAAATTAACATTGAACAGTTAAAATGGATTCTTGATCACTTTTTCTGTTCTTGTTTTACAGAACCTGTACTAGTCTCAGTAAATTTTGTTCCAAGCTAAGAAGTTTAGACTTAGCTTCATGTACATCTATCACAAATCTTTCTTTGAAGGCTCTGAGGTGAGTTTCAATGATAAACCATTTTGTTATCAGGGTCATTTTCTTTTTATTAAACATTTTCAAGTGGTTGTGATTTTTAATTCCATGTTTGTACTTGCATTTTGCATTGCCAATCAGTAAATTAATGCAAAGTTAGACATTCCACTGAGTTAATGAATAGTAATCAGTTGAATAATCTGATTGTATTTGGATAATGAAAGTACTAGTGTGAAGTGGATAAACTATTCTGAAGAGAAGTAATTTATAACAGAAATTCTATTACCACAACATCATAAAATAGCCAACAAAGACCCAAATAAGGCATTAAAAATCTCATGAATGTGATTTTGTGTTGGGAGTCAACATTAAGACTGCAAGCACATAGTGGAATTTGCCTTTCTTTAATGAAATAATAAAGTTGTTTATTTTCAAAATACAAGAAAAAAAGCATTGGAAATTCTCAGCAGATTATCCAACACCAGTGGGGAAAAAATAGATGCAAAAATAAGTATTGAGGTAGTGAAGCAGTGGCAAGAAGGAAATGTCAGTGATAGGATAGCAAGCAGGGTAGATAAAATTACACCAAATAATAGTACAAAATAGAGCAAAAGAAACACAATGCATCAGGAGACAATATAAACTGCAATGATGTAATCAATATCACCAAGTGGGTGTAGGGAGGAATGAGTAGTGTTTGATTAGAAATTAAGTCTGGAAGACTATAAAATCCATAATGCAGAGATAGTCATTTTGTCATCCAGGCTCTGAAATGTATGAAAGAATTGATGTCCATTTAGAAAGAAATGTCTAAAAGAGATTTAAAAGTTAAAGAACCTTTGGTTTCTGCTGAAATACAGAATTGAGATAAGGTATAAAGGGAAGGCTTAGCACATGAACTATAGAAATCACCTTATATCTCCAGTTTTCCTGGACTAGAAGATTTCATGCTGTGTCAAGGAACAGCTGCTTGCCTCTAATGCAATGTAGAATCCCAAGACAATTAGTTACATAATGGTAATAGTTTTGTAGGTTAAATACCTTCCAACAACTAAAAGCACAACAAAAACTAACATAGTAGGTGTGATACCTTAATGGATATTTTCCTGGATAATATGTGAGCTCAGAGTTCAAATCCTGTCACATCTTGGCATTTTTGAGAATTCATTTTGAAGTAGTTATAAAGCTACTCAAGTGCCATTTTAAAACAAAAAAGGTTCTTTGTTGCTCATTAACTGTTGCTTGTTTTAACCATAGTGTAGCTTGACTTCCATGTGAATTGGCCCTGTAAGCCCTTCTGCTAAGCACAGCAGTGCAAAATGAATGCAGCCTCACAACACCCACTTGAAGGAATGAGGGATGTTGTTGCTGACAGTCCACAACAGCAGGATTTAATATCCTTCCATGAACTGTGTAAACAGCCTTGGAAGTATCCATATAAACAAACACTGTGGTTAGATTAAATACTCCACTGGGCACTACTTTGATTCTGTGCATTGATTATAGTATTTCACTGAAATTTCTTCGTCTTCCCATAATTTGAAAAGTGCCAATTTCTGGTTATTGCCGTTCTCTCTGGAGAGAGAAAACTTTCTTTGGTAGTTTTGTCATTAGATAGTCATTTGCAAAGATTTTATCAAGGAAATATTATGAATTTTTAAAATAATGCAGTGTAAAAGACCATCTCATTTCAAAGCAATGCAACTAGTAAAGTAATATACTTGCATGACTGAGCCACAAGGAAAATTAAACTTGCTCTGCCTTTACTTCTAGTGCTATTCCTTGGTTAAGTTGATCATTACATTGGGGTGGAATTTGTTAACAAAGTTTGGAATTCTTATGCAAATACAAAATTCTCATACTCTTGAGTTCTACTAGTGAGCTCCTAGGTTTGCTTTGATGCTAGAAGCCAGGTGATGAAGTGTAGGTTTGCAGAATTTCCCAGTGCCTAGTCTGGGGAAAAGGGCCAACAGAGCTAGCAGAGGATCCACAAGCCCTTTTATTTTAATGGACAGGGACTCTTAAGGAAGAATGGAAAGAAAAATAGAATGCATTTTAATTAATTTTGTGTTTGCTTTAATATCACAACTCTGAATGTAAATCTTTTAATAAATTAAGTCATTAAAAATTGAATTTCAGGGGGGAAAATACAGAAACCTTTAACATTTTTTATGGCTAGCATAGCTGGGTTTTTACAGCCTGTCTTGGGTTTTGTCAGTTATTTCATTGGTGCAGCTTGTTCTGACCTATCTGTGTGACAGAGTTTGAATACACTAGATCCTGCTGCTTTCCAGAACCTTGACTTTTTGTATCTGGATTAGTCTTTCACAAAGTTCAGTCTCTGCAAATCGGGTGAGTGCACAAGTTAAATGCACCTTACTGATGATTGTGAGCAGCTGAGTGGCACTTGAAGTTTTAGACCCTTCCTTAAGTTAAAAGCTGCTGTAAGATTTGGGGAAAATAAGTTGAGAGAGGAATAATCTCTAGCAGCCTACATGGTACAGTTCCTCAGATTTAATCTATGGCTAGTTTGCATAACTAACAAGCTGGGCGATGTACTGACAAATATTCTCTAGTTTCTGGTTCAGTAAATCCATTAATAAAATAATAGTGATTTTCCTTGTCAAATTGCATCTGTTTTATACTAGTGGGGAAAGGAATCAATGTGACACTGCATTTGATTTGTAATGTTTTAGGATGATATTCTGTAGTTGTGATTGAAGCATTTGAGCTTAGTTCTAGTGGTACGACCTTGCAATACTTGTCAAGGGATGGCAGTCATGGTTGTTCCCTGTGGAGATTGGTTGCAGAGGTTTCCCAGCCAAATCAACATGGTGGTTGTCATCAGCTCTGGGCCTGGACGAAAGGAGCAAAAAACAAGCAGCTCGTAGGATGGGGTAAGAGGCAGAATGAGCCTCTTGTTGGATTTGGAGTAGGCGAAAGGAGGGAAGCTGGAAGCCAGGAGCAGATGGGCAGTGATCTGGCCATCTCTGCTGGCCCACCAGCTGGAGAGTGTCGTGGTTAAGGGTCGAAACACTCTGAAGGTTGGGAACCACCTGATGACATCTGCTCCTGGCTGAAGGCTACAGCTACCTCATAAGGTATCTGGAGAATGCACCCTAACAGGTGTATGTAACAAGTCCAACATCTATTTGATTGCCTTTGTTAAAGTTGCAAAGTAAGTCATGTTTTTGGGAAGTAATTATTTTTCACTCTTGTCAGCTTTTCTCATTTAGGGTTTATTGTGATCATCTACTTTGAGCAGGAGCCTCATTCAGTTGAAGTTCTAATAAGAGTATATATTATAATTCAATTGCCAATCCATTCTGCCAGTGAATGATGTTGCTTGCTTAGGTGCTCATCAACATGAATCTGTCCTTGTATAGTTTGTTACAAATATGATTTTATTTTCCACCACTATTACATGTCTGCAGTTATTTTTGAAGAATTGTTTGTTTCCAGTGAGGGGTGTCCACTTCTGGAACAGCTGAATATATCCTGGTGTGACCAGGTGACGAAGGACGGAATCCAAGCCCTGGTGAGAGGTTGTGGTGGTCTGAAGGCTCTGTTCCTTAAAGGATGCACACAGGTCAGCACACTGATCCATCATATGTCTGCCAGGCAAAACCACTGCAAAATTTTATTTAGACTGACAATAATGGATAGTTGCTCTTTAGCCTTCAGGTTTCATCTTTTTCTTTGTTGCTGTTGTGCTTGCTGTGATTTATAGTAACACAATGATTGAACGGAACAGCTTTTAAAAGCAATTCAACAGTAGATAGTGTTAAAAAATTTTAAAGAATGTTGAAGGTGGTAGGTGTTGTCACTGCTATAATTTGGGACACAGCTAACTTGTATCCTAAAAAGAATCCAGTCAACATTTTGTTCTTTTATAATCTTTAACTTAACCGTCCTCATGATCTGACAGTAGTCAGTCCATCATGGTGATGTCAGGAGGATTATTGAACCAAATGGAACTGACTCAACGTAGAGGCTAGCTTGATATAACTAGATGGGCAATAGACTGGCTTAAGGCTTAATGGCTTATGTTGCCTTTTAAAGTTGTCATTTATGCAAAATATGGACCTATGCATTGACTACTATTGTCACTTATTGAAGCCTGTTTCCTCAGTTGTTCCAGTAGTTAAGGTATTGGCTCAGGTGTTTATTGATCGTTGAGTTGAATTTCTGTTTTGCCAGTATTGGTGCAACGTTTTACTTTGCAGTGAATAACTACTGAAAGATGTAAGCAACTTAATCTATGGTCATGGCCACCTTGACACTAGAGTGTAGTGAAGTATGACTCCCTCAAGCTAAAAAAGCCTTCTAATTTGCCTTAGAATCAGGTCAAGTTTACACTTGTTTTTAATGTTTGTTGTTGATATGCTGCTGAAATGGCATTGTGCCAGTTGGTCCTCACCTCAACAATTGCACTGCTGGAATGGTACAAATCTGCAGAACTAATGAGAAACTACTTAATTCACATTGCCTCCATTCCAGAGCCAAGGACACCCCGAACATTGGGGACTGAGTTCCAGGTTATTCATTTTGCCTGTGAGAAGATGAGCCTTGTGCTCAACACCTGCAGAGGTCCCCTACTGACTTCCTACTGTACCACACTAACATCCTACACTAACGATTCTTGGCAAGACTTGGAAAATATATAACACTTTGTATATCTGGTGGGGAGGGGCCCTCAACAATGATGAAATTCACCACAATCTTCATTCTAGTATGGCAGCCTTGTTTGAGGAAAAGGCTATTTAAAGCTACAGGCATCGAGTGGAGCACAGAGATGTTGGTTTAGTGGGCAGCAATAATTCTTGTCCTTTTATATGCTTATTTGTTTAGAGATGCAAAATGGTAACAAGTCTTTCAGGCCCACATTGCCCAATTATATCTATGTGACCGATCAACCTACTAGCCCATGCTTCTTGGAATGTGGAAGGAAAGCAGGACACCAGGCGGAAACCCATGCGTTCACAGGAGAGTGTGCAAACTCCTTACAGACAGTAGCGGAATTGAACCCGGAATGCTGGCACTGGAAAATGTTAGACTAACTGTTACGCTATCAGACTGCCCTACTGTAGGCAATGCAGTTCCTGAGTGCTGTACTACCGACAGCAAATGCTTTTAAGATTCTGGAGTGATACCATTAATGCTGTGACTGCAGGATCTTCCAAATTCACTGGAAGGATAACTGAACCAATACCATCTTACTCTTACTTGCTAACACCTGCAGTTGAACTCATTCAGTTACTGTGGCTAAACCATATTCTTTACAGATGTGACATCTGACCTGAATTTTACAATAAGAGATTGAGATTGTTTCACCAAACTGCTGAAGCAACATTTTGGATGGCCGTGAGAATATGGAGTTCAGCCAATAAGAATGCAGAGAAGTCCAGTGTAAATGGCAGGAGCCTATCACCTCCAATTACCAACCTACCTGATTCATTGGGCATCTCTTGACCTATTAGCCTCATAAAGCAAGTAGTTCTTGATTGTGAGAGATAGTCAAAGAAGGAAGATGCTAGAGATGCAGGGTTCCCCAACCTGTGGTGCACAGAGTCCTTAGTTAATGGTAAGGCTTCATAGCATAAAGATGGTTGGGAACCCCTGCTATAGATGCATCTTGAGAGTTGAATTTTTTAAAAATGTTGCCTTTTTTAAAAATCAAAACCAACAACATTGCAGTTCCAATATTAGGAATAAACATTCTAGCAGACATATTTGGGCCAGGTCTCATTTATAGAGGGAGAACCAGAGTTGTTGTTTCAGGCTGATGACTCATCAGAATTATTTTGCCTGAAACCTATTATAGTCAGACAGCATGGAAATAAGTCCTTAAGCCACTGAACCCATGCCAACCATCAAGCTAATCCTATGCTGAATCCCATTTCATTTTCCCATTAATTGCCCCCCAATTCTACCACTCACATACATACTTGGGACAACTTACAATGGCTAATTAACCTACCACACTGCAAGTCTTTGGGATGTGGGAGGAAACTGGAACCCCCCCCCCCCCCCCAGGGGAACCCTCATGACATAAAAAGAAAATGCAAATTCTACCCTGTGCCCATTTCACTGGAGCTGTGTGGCAGCATCTCTGATAGCTCTGCCATTGTGCCATCACGCTGGCTGTTCTTTCTTGGAATCTCAAAATTATGTTTAGTGTTCTGTCGTTTCCAAATAAAGTGGGCAGGCAGGGTAGAGTAGCTGTTAGTGTAACGCTATTACAGTACCAGCGACCCAGGTTCAATTCCCACTGCTGTCTGTAAGTACATTCTTCCCATTGCTTCAGCTTCCTGTCGCGTTCCAGCGACGTATGGGCTGGTAGGTTGATTGGTCACGTGGGTGTATAGGCAGCATGGAATCATTGGGCCAGAAAGGCCTGTTTACATGCTATAAAATAAAATAAATAGAAGTTGGAACAGTGGTTATATTGCATTGAAGGTTGGATCCAGGAATGACTGAATTATTAGTTCTATTTATGTAATGATTTATAGTTGATCCTTGTTACCTTTTGAGTCAGTAACTTGTACATCTTAAAATAACTTGTTCTTCTTTTCTACGCAGCTTGAAGATGAAGCTTTGAAATATATTGGTGCTCACTGTCCTGAGTTGGTCACCCTGAACCTACAGACTTGCTCTGTAAGTGCATCTGATGAAAAAAGAGGAAAAGATTTTTGCTTATAAAACACAAATAAAACCAAAATGAGGCTAAACATTGCTAACCCTCTCACCCATTCCCCCCCCCCGTGGTTTGCAGAAGAGCAAAGCATATTTTGCAAAAATGCAAGCAATGTTAGTTTGCTGATGAAAAGGTTACATTGTGTCACAAAATTTTGTTCAGAATTCCAGTCAAATCTGCAATATTTACCTTAATATTTTTAATTAGCTTAATGATTGTTCAGCTGTAGTAGGGTCTTGCTATTTCAGTCAGAAGCAGTTCATTTTTTTTTCTCCCTTCCCTCACCTCAGTTTAAGACCATAAGAGATAGGAGCAAAATTAGGCCATTCAGCCCATCGAGTCTGATCCACCATTCTGTCATTGCTGATTTATTATCCTTCTCGACCTTACTGTCAAGACATATCAAGCTCCGCTTTAATTAAGGACACCCAAAGATTTGTCCTCCACAGCCGTCTATGAATGAATTCCACAGATCAACTACCTCGAGCTAAATAATTCCTCCTTATCTCTGTTCTCAAGGGACATCCTTGTATTCTGAGGCTGTGCCCTCTGGTCTTGGACCCCCCCCCCCCCCCAACTATAGGAAGCATTTTCTTCATGTCCACATATCTAGGCCTTTCAATATTCGATAGGTTTCAATGAGATCCCCCTCGTTCTTCTAAGCAGTGAGTACAGGCCCAGAGCCATCAAACACTCCTCATACATTAATTCTTTCACTGCCGGGGTCATTCTCATGTTCCTCCTCTGGACCTTCTCCAATGCCAGCGTGGATTGAGGCATTTGCTGTCACATAAAAGGGGTGACAGGTTTCACCAGCGCAAACCACCCTTGATTTGTTCTTTAATGGGTCAATCCTGAAACGTTGCTTTTTCCCTAGAGACCTGCAAAATATCTTTCCTAGGGGCTTACCTGGTACCTTTTTGAAAGTCCCAATTATCTCCATTTTGACAAATTCTATAAGCCGTGAGTTCCAAATCATAACTACTCTGCTTCAACAACATTGCAAATAGTGTAAACCATACAGTCCCTCAAGTCTCTTCTTTATTTCATTAAGATCATGGCTGATCTGATCTTTGGCTCTTTGGCTCCCCTGTACATTCCTTTCTTTTCTTTCTTTTTCAATCTTTTTATTGATTTTCATATATACACAAAAAAAATAACATAGTAATAAGTAAATTATGAATACAATAGACTTGAAATCACATTGATAATAAGATAACAATATCCTACTAAACATCAACAGAAGAAAATACCTTAATCAATCAAGTCCACATGATTATATGAAAAAAAACAAAAATAACCATTAAAAAAGAAAAAAAAATATTAAAAATATGTGAAAAAAATATATATTAAAAAAAATAAAACACTAAACTAAACTAACATGGGCAATAATAACAGTTTACAAGTATATGATAGTGTCAAAGAACTCCGGAACTCCATACCTGAACATGAATAAGCAGAGAGAAGGTCTGGAAAAGGCCAAATTAATTCATATGAAAATGTCGAATAAACGGTCTCCAAGTTTCTTCAAATTTAATTGATGAGTCAAAAATAGTGTTTCTAATTTTTTCCAAACTCAGATAAGAAATAGTTTGAGAAAGCCATTGGAATGTGGTAGGAGGATTTACTTCTTTCCAATTTTGTAATATAGATCTTCTGGCCATTAATGTTACAAAAGCAATCATTCGTCTGATTGAAGGGGAAAACTGATTACCATCTTCATTTGGTATGCCAAAAATTGCAGTAATAAAATGAGGTTGTAAATCTATATTCCAAATTGAGGAAATAGTAGTAAATATGTCCTTCCAATAATTATGTAAAGTGGGACATGACCAAAACATATGGGTCAATGAGGCCACTTCTGAATGACATCTGTCACATTGAGGGTTAATATGAGAATAGAATCGAGCAAGTTTATCTTTAGACATATGAGCTCTATGTACAATTTTAAATTGTATTAAAGCATGTTTAGCACATATAGAAGAAGAATTAACCATTTGCAAAATTTTTTCCCATTTATCTGTTGATATGTTATATTGAAGTTCTTTTTCCCATTCTTGTTTAATTCTAACTGATATTTCTGGTTGTATCTTCATAATCATATTATAAATAAAAGCTACTAATCCCTTCTGACAAGGATTTAAGGTAAAGATCAAATCTGTAATGTCCACCAAAGTTGAATTAGGAAAAGATGGTAAAACTTTATGTAAGAAATTTCTAATTTGTAAATATCTGAAAAAATTAGATTTAGGTAATTCAAATTTATTGGAAAGTTGATCAAATGACATCAAAGTATCTTCAAAAAAGAGATCACGAAAACATTTTATACCTTTCCTTTTCCATATGTTAAAAGCTTGATCTGTCCAGGAGGGTTTAAAAAAGAAATTAAATAAGATAGGGCTATCAAGAACAAAGTTTTTCAAAATAAAAAACTTACGAAATTGAAACCAAATTCGTAATGTATGTTTAATAACAGGATTAAATATTTGTTTATTAAATTTAACTAAATCCGCAGGAAGACAAGAACCAAGAACAGAGAATAGAGAATATCCCTTTACCTCATTACATTCCAAATTTACCCACTGTGGGCACAGTGGTGAATCCAAATCTAGTTTCCAATACAATAAGTTATGAATATTATTTGCCCAATAATAAAATCTAAAATTAGGTAAAGCTAAACCACCATCTTTTTTTGATTTTTGTAATTGCTTTTTACTTAACCTAGGGTTTTTATTTTGCCACACAAATGAGGAAATTTTTGAATCAATGTTATCAAAAAAAGATTTAGGAATAAAAACTGGTAGGGCTTGAAATAAGTATAAAAATTTCGGTAAAATCATCATTTTAATAGCATTAATCCGACCAATTAATGATAAAAACAAAGGAGACCATCTTGTAGTAAGTTGATGAATTTGATGAAGCATAGGTAAAAAATTCAGTCTAAATAAATCTTTATATTTCTTGGTAATTTTTATACCTAGATAGGTAAAGTTATCAGTAACAACTTTAAATGGTATCCTATCACTCAATAAAGTTTGTGCATTTAAAGGAAATAATTCACTCTTATCTAAATTTAGTTTATAACCAGAAAAAGTACCAAATTGAACCAACAAGGATAAAATAGCAGGAATAGACCTATCAGGGTCAGAAATATATAACAGCAAATCATCAGCATAAAGAGATAATTTATATAACTTCTCATTACGGGTAATACCAAAAATATTAGGAGATTCACGAATAGCAATAGCTAAAGGTTCTAATGCAATATTAAATAATAAAGGACTTAAGGGACAGCCTTGTCTCGTACCACGAGATAATTGAAAAAAAGAGGATCTGTAGTTATTTGTAAAAACAGAAGCAACAGGTTTATGATATATTAATTTAATCCATGATATAAAGTTAGGACTAAAATTAAAATTTCTCAATGTATTAAATAAATATATCCATTCAACTCTATGTACATTCCTGTCATCTGAGACATAAACATGCTTCAATTAGTCTTTTTAACAAGCTTAGTTTTATTCCACCACCATCAAAGAAGCAGATACAGTGTACACAATCTTTCATAAAAAAGTTAGCACAGCCCTTACAGATGTACTGTAATTTATTTAAAGAATTACGCAGCTGCTTTAAACAGTGGTGCTATTGAACTGTAAAACTATCCAGTCTAACAATTACCATTAGATTGCTCGTGACATTATTATCACCTTCTTCCACCCAATCTTCTTTTGAAAAGTTGCAAATGCCATGCTCTTAATCTACAGTACATTAGAACAATCTACAATTTGTTCTCCACAACAATTTTTCTGAAAAAAAAACTCCATTCTCTTCTCCTTTGTCAAGCCACCAGTTACCGTTGTTCTCAGAGTTCAGTCCTTTGCTCCTTTATTAACTTTGGATGCTTCTTGTATTTTCTCTGAGAATGTTGGGGAGATCTGTCTTTCTGACACTTTTTCACAGAGGAAACACAAGTTGAATCATTTCAAATCCACTTCTACTTTTCATGTTGAATCATTGCATTCTTACGTTTCTTGGTCTGTGACACCCATCTTGATGTTTAATCTTTTCTTCAGTTGTATAAATGCATAATTGCAGTTTACTCTGCAAGCAGTCCTCCAGTGTAATTGGTATTACTGAAATTGTCATTGTATGATATCATAATATTTTAGTTTTTATTACCATAGGAAGATCAGAGCTCTTTAGAGTAATAAAAACCTGTTTCTCCTTGCACATTTGCAAGTAGTTATTTGTAATTTTTTACCCACTTCAGGCCCTTCCCTCCATTCTCTTTAATCCTTTTCCTGGAAGCCTGTAACTTCAATTAAATCATTTGTACTTAAATCTTTAAAAATGTGGTTTTAAGAGTGGGGCCTGCAGTCTATTTAATATTTTTCTACAGCTCCATGATTCTTCTCCCTTCTGTTCAGCCTACTTTTTGAATCTCTTTTCACCCACTGTCAACATTGTGCACCGTGTACTGGCAGAGAGCAAGAGAGAGTGATTTTTTTTTTCCCCCTTTGGAAATCTGCTGTTGTAGTAAAATGCAGCAAACAAAAAGTGAAGGAAAATGGCCTTGTACACCTGCTGCTGCTCCTAGTGGTGATCAGGAAGCTGGTGAACAGAGCATCCCACCCACCTGTGGCACAGCAGTGTCATGTGACCACCTCAAACATCCCTGTAAAATTTTACTTTTGTTGTGATTTTTCCTTTGCAGCAGATCACAGATGAGGGGCTGATAACGATTTGCAGAGGATGTCATAAACTGCAGTCACTCTGTGTCTCTGGCTGCAGTAACATCACTGATGCTATTTTGAATGCGTTGGGACAGAACTGCATTCGACTTAGGTAGGCAAGAAGTGATGACCACATCTGTGTCTATGTAGCTGAGTTGTATATTGATAATATATTACACTTTCTTGGATACTGTGCCTTAATTCTCTGGCAACCATTTTCACTGGTGAGTGATTGACTTTGTCAACTCTATACATTGAACATGACTTGCATTATAAAAACAGAATTTAGAGAGTTGGATCTTTGTTTTTCCTGATTGAACTTGCACCATGTGATAGTTTCATGTGTTAAAGTGCAAATTCCAAGAAAAAGGAAGTCCTAGAAATAAGCATGTTTGATTTGTATCTGACAGATGGAGAAAGGATGCATTACTGTTATTAATTTAAATATAATTTCTTGAACTATCATGGGTTAAGTTAAAGTCAAAATAATGAAAAATACTTGCATTCAATAAACAATTTGATAAACTTTATAGCTAATGAAATATTTTTTATAGAAATGGACACCATGAATATGCAAACTGGCCTATATAAAATGGTAACATTGAAAAATTTTCCTCCCTTAATAAATTTTGAAATTATTTTTCAGAATATTAGAGATTGCTAGATGTTCACAGTTAACTGATGTGGGATTTACCACATTAGCCCGGGTAAGTGCACCAATAACCTGAGAGTAACCTTGTATATTGAATTGATATTTTATAAGCCTAGAGGGTAATTGTCTATCACATGAGATCACAGTCCAGTAGTATATCAAGTCAACTTAGGTCACATAGACTTTTTGTTTTGAAGTGGTTATAACAAGACTACTGTTGAAATCAGTCAGTCTTGTGGTGAGGTATTGTGGATGACAGTTTGCGTCAAATTTTTTCCAGGGAGGAATGAGGAAAAGATGTGAGTCAATTCAGGATACTGATCCTGCAGCTTATCTAAAGCTTAACTGCAGGTTAGATTTTTGCTGAAGTTCTGTTTTGTTAAAAATCATTCAACACCCAGATGCAAAATCCACAAAAGATCCTGTAGGTTGCTATAAAAACAAGCATCAAGGGAAAAGAGACCACTTGTACACCTCTTTAATGTAAATACATCTTGTTTTCATTTGTAGAATTGCCATGAGCTTGAGAAGATGGACCTGGAAGAATGTGTTCAGGTGACTGCTTTTACTGTTTTTATTAATTTTTCCTGTAGTGATTGTGAATTTAAAAAAAAACTCACAAGAAGCACTCAATAGCTGGGCAGCATCTGCGGTATGGACAGAAGAGCAGAGTTTTGAAAAAAACATTCAGTTATGAACCTTCTACTTAAAGCAATTTTGGTGCTGACCATTCTTTGCCAAGTTCCAATGTGAAGATGATTTAAAATCTGAACTGAAGTTTGCTAGCATGAAAGGAAGCTGAGTGTAAACCAGAAGTGTTACTAATAGCCAACTCTATTCGTCTATTAAAACTGTTTATAAAGTGAGCTTGTAAGTACCTTCTGTCAATGACCATTGGCTATGGATTTGTATATAACCATGTAACAATTACAGCATGGAAACAGGGCATCTCGGCCCTTCTAGTCTGTGCCGAACACTTACTCTCACTTAGTCCCACTGACCCGCACTCAGCCCATAACCCTCCATTCCTTTCCTGTCCATATACCGATCCAATTTTACTTTAAATGACAATATCGAACCTGCCTCTACCACTTCTACTGGAAACTTGTTCCACACAGCTACCACTCTCTGAAGAAGTTCCCCTCGTGTTACCCCTAAACTTTTGCCCCCCTAACTCTCAACTCATGTCCTCTTGTTTGAATCTCCCCTACTCTCAATGGAAAAAGCCTATCAACATCAACTCTATCTATCCCCCTCATAATTTTAAATACCTCTATCAAATCCCCCCTCAACCTTCTACACTCCAAAGAATAAAGACCTAACTTGTTCAACCTTCCTCTGTAACTTAGGTGCTAAAACCCAGATAACATTCTAGTAATTCTCCTCTGTACTCTCTCCATTTTGTTGATATCTTTCCTATAATTCAGTGACCAGAACTGTACACAATACTCCAAATTTGGCCTTACCAATGCCTTGTACAATTTTAAAATTACATCCCAACTCCTATACTCAATGCTCTGATTTATAAAGGCCAGCATACCAAAAGCTTTCTTCACCACCCTATCCACATGAGATTCCACCTTCAGGGAACTATGCACCATTATTCCTAGATCACTCTGTCTACTGCACTCCTCAATGCCCTACCATTTACCCTGTATGTCCTATTTTGATTATTCCTACCAAAATTCCTCACACTTATCACCATTAAACTCCATCTGCCACCTTTCAGCCCACTCTTCTAACTGGCCTAAATCTCTCTGCAAGCTTTGAAAACCTACTTCATTATACACAACGCCACTTATCTTCGTATCATCTGCATACTTACTAATCCAATTTACCACCTCATCATCCAGCTCATTAATGTATATGACAAACAATATTGGACCCAGTACAGATCTCTGAGGCACACCACTAGTCACCGGCCTCCAACCTGACAAACAGTTATCCACCACTACTCTCTGGCATCTCCCATCCAGCCACTGTTGAATCCATTTTACTACTTCAATATTAACACCTAAAGATACTAACATTTAAAGAGAAGAACAAAAATTACAGGGTAAGTGTAAGGAAATGAGTTCAGTGTCCGTGAGAACAGTGGAAGCAGTAGAGATTTCAGTAGGATATTGGGGTGAGCCCTTGTGGGAAGGATACTAACTGCGTTCTACAAGAATGGAACTGAATATGTGCGCCAAAAATAGCTCAGCAGGTCAAATGTGATATCTCTACCTTTGTTGCGTCAATGCATGATTTTTCCACATGGTATTCATAGGAAGTAGAGCAGTGAAACTGGTTTTGAGTTATAATTATAATCAAATTGGAAATGAGGCAGTTAATCTCATTCTCTGCTAACTAGGAAACTTGCCCCTTTATCCAGGTATCTGGACTAGACTCTGAGCATACATTGTAAGTTTTCATCTTGTATAGAAAATCAAACCAGATCCCTGAAACTCTTTCAAAGGGGAGATCATAGACTATTAATGTTAAGTGACTGGTTAAAGGGAAGCATATGAAATGGTTCACTTTGGAAGGAAAAATAAGAGAAGAATGAAATCAGTTCTTATTTGTATTGAGAAAGATTGCAGTGGGATTTAGGGGTGCTTGTGCATGGAACACAGATCTAACATATAGGTGCAGCAGGTCTAAGGAAAGTTAATGGATTACTTTGATTTCACGAGGTTTGGTGTATAAAAGTAGGGAAGTCTTGCTACAACTGGGCAAGGCACTGGTGAGTCTGGAACATCTGGAATACTGTGTATAATTTTAACACCCACATTTATGGAAGGGCCTCATCTGTAGGTGGTTCAGATAAGATTGACAAATGTGATCCTGGATATGGAAGGATTGTCTTGAGGAAAGGTTGAGCAAGTTGGCTTTGTACTCATCAGAGTTAAGAAGAATGAAAATCTGTTGATGAAACACTTATGATTCTTAGGAGGGTTGATGGGGTAAATACTGTAAATGTTTCTCCTCATTGGGGAGAGTTAGTCAGAGGATATTTCAGTAACAAAGTACTCATTTAAGGCTTGAGATGAAAACTTATGTCTTGAACATTTTCAGCATTGAGAAGGATAGATTTTTAGACAGGAAGTGAATCAAGTGTTATGTGACGAGGCTGAAAGTGATCTGGAACACTTACTTAAGCCACATCTACCCTACTGGGGTATAGGCCGCCAACATTAGTTCGCCACAGTCCTCTGTCCTGGGCCGGTCTTTTGCATTGTGTCCAGGTGTAGCCCATCTTCTTGGTGTTGCCTTCTTCTCCCAGGGATGAGGTCTTCAGAGCTTCTGTTGGTGTCTAGCCCCATGCCCGACCCTTCTCCTTTTGCAGCCAGACTTGGGACTGTCCATGGCAGAATTTGACCTGGAACACCAACACTCTTATTGAGTGGCTCAGCAAATTCAAGGCCTTGTTCTTCTGATGGACCTATGAACCAATATTCTTGAAACTGATATTTCTGTTTGTTTGGAGCCAAGTTTACTTGGAGTCCAAGCTGATTTTTAACTCCAGGATTAGGAATAAATCGGAAATTACCATGATGAAAGAATAAAGTCTAGTGTTTTTTTCATTGTCCCAAGAGGCCTCTAGCAAAACTCATGCCAAGTCATTGCTCTCTTTCCTTTGGTACTCCACCAAACAATAGTGGTTCTTCCTGCCTGTCCTTTAATTTGTTTCATGTTCTATGACTAGTAGCAGCCATGTTCAGTTTCTGCTCAACTGGGATTGCAATGTATATGATCCAATTTACATAATTGAGGTTGTGATGTTGTAATTCTAACCACAGAACTTCAAATGGAAACTAAACACAAATACTATTATCAGATACTGTGACACCATGAAACATATCCCAAAAAACGCAGATAGTGGGCTAGAGTGCACTTATTATTGGCTGGTGGTTACACTGAGAAGCAGTTATTATTGGCTTGTGTGTACATTGAAAGTCAGCCACAGTGCAGAAGTACAGAGCGCCCTAGATGGCTGATGGCACTAGCTGGTGGTTACACTGAGAATTGTGAACCAGCCACAGTGCAGGGATACAGAGTGTATTAGATGTTTGATAGCACTGGCTGATGGTTACACTATGTATCAGCCATTATTGGTTGCTAGTTACATTGCAAATCAGCCATTTTTGGCTGTCATGTACACTAAGAATCAGCCACTGTGCAGAAGTACGGAGTGTCTTCAAGGTCTGATGATATGGTTTGTATGTATGTTGATCCTGCTAACATGTAGCCCTTACTGTGTTACACCATCATGTCTACCCTATCTAAAAATCGTGACCTCACCCACCCCGCCCCAAATGGAGGATTGTAGAGAGCTGAATTAAACTGCTGTGGTCTTTCTTTAATTTTGTACATAACAGAATTTTCACTCTCTGATTATTTCTATTTTGCAGTTCAGGCAATTATTAGTATTGATATATTTGTTCTTTCTGACAGTGGCTAATGAATCCAAGAAAAATTGGACAGTTTTTTTGTCCAAGGTCAAGCACATTTTCTCAAGCCTACTGTGTTCAATTTCCAGTGATAATTAAATGCAGCATTTGTTTATAGACTCAGTACCTATTGCCTTTTGAAAACAAAACTAGGTATAATTTTGTAGCGTGATACTCTATTCAAACAAAAATATTGTTCACTTTTGATACAACTACCATAGAAAGGCAGACAAATTTGACTTTTAGAATTTATTTTACATTTTGGTGATTAAGTGGTTTGTGAAATGTATTGTCTTGGAAGGTGCATAAATGGCTAACCAGTAGATCAGTGGAAAATGCTTAAATGAAAACTACAGAATACTCTGTAGACTTCATAATTTTTTTTTCAAGTTTATTGTCATAGGCATTCATACCCAGGGTACAAATGCTATGAAAATTAGCTTTTGCAGCAGCAGCACAGTACAGTACATTACAAACATAACATAAATTATATAATCTTAAATTAACCTATATTATACTTAAGGTACACAACAGAAGAAACAAAAATAAACATAACAACATTAGTACAAATTGTGAGAAGTATAGTCCGAGGTAGAGTTAAGGTTTCAATAGGTATATTTAATGTCAGAGAAATATATATATACATCCTGAAATTCTTTTTCTTCGCAACCATCCGCAAAAACAGAGGAGTGCCCCAAAGAGTGAATAACAGTTAAATGTTAGCACCCCAAAGCCCCCTCCAGCTCCCCCCCCCCACACACAAGCAGCAGCAAAGCGACAGCCCCCTCCCCCACCAGCATAAAAGCATCGGCACCCTCCACCGAGCACTCAAGCAGGCAGCAAAGCATCAATAAAGACACAGACTTGCAGTGCCCCAAAGGCTACTCGTTTACTGGGTAATTCGACATACTTCAGGCCCCCTCTCTCCCTAATAAGGGAAAAAGAGGTGTGTCTGTTTTACAGGTCAGTTCAAAAATGCAGTGGCAGAAGAAGATGTTGAACCTTGAGGTGTGGCTGTTCAGGCTTCAGTACTTCCTGTCTGATGGCAGTAATGAGAAGTGGGCATGCCCAGATGGTGAGGATCCTTGGTATAGATGTCACCTGGGATATTGTCTCTTTTGTTCTTAATGGTGATGAGAGCTGTACCCTTAATACATTTGAGTGATAAAGCTTTAACTGAAGTTACAGCTTTTCATGTGTGCCCCAGAATGATTAGTTTCTTTTCTTCATTCTTCCCCTTCCTGAAGATGGTGACTCTTGGCTACATTCTCACTTCGGTTCGTGTCTTTGATCTGTGACTCAAATTACTCTTTTTGGGAGCCTGATTTATCATCTGTTTGAGGCATCAAGACTAAACTATTGTTTAGTGTGGCCCTAGTAGTTGGAAAATTGGAGCCAAGAAGCAGACACCATTGAAATAATGGATGCCAATTAGAAGCAGATACATCTGCAAGTTATACTATATATTCCTTTTTAGGTAATGATTGAACATTTTTCTATCATGACATTGAGGCATGAAAGTATATAGATGTACTAGGTTATAGTAACCAAATTATTTCGAAAGAAACCCTAATCTTTGCACCTCACGGCGTAGCAGCTAACAATTACAAAACTGATGTTATCTGCAGCAGATACAGTCGACCTCAGTAACCCATGTTGAGTCATTACTTTTTTGTTTTCTCTCTAACAGATTACAGACAATACTCTAATTCAGCTTTCTATTTACTGTCCACGGCTCCAAGTGCTGGTGAGTAGGAACAGAACAAGTATTCACTCTGCCAAGTCTAGTCACCGATGAGGTTGTGGTTCCATATGCCCACAAGAGTTCAATAACCGTTAATGTCCTTACTTAACAGACAGCTTTGTCTCTGTTTTGGAACTTTTGAATTGAATCCAGGATTCATGGTGTTTAGCAAAATGGCAAGTTCCATGTTTCTATTAATCCTGAACGAAAACATTTCTGACATCACTCCTAATGAGCCTACTTCCAATTTTATATTCTGTTCTAAGTTCCCTGTTGTAAGAAATAGTTACCACCTACTCAACAGTGCCTTATAAAAGTATTCAGCCCTAACCCTCTGTTCGCATAGATGAGTATTTTAACCAGGGATTTTGATCAATTTAACTGAGAATTTTTATTTGTGTTTCACATGCTTCTTATTTCACAGTAGAGCCCCCCCCCCAAAAAAATAGGGAAAATGTAAAGCATGAAAAACTAAAAATTCAAAAACTGAAATTTCAGTATTTCAAAAGTATTCATCACCTCTTTGTTCAGTACTTAGTTGAACCACCTCTCGCAGCTATTACAGTCAGTAGTCTTTTTGGGTAAGTCTCTTAGCTTTGCACAACATGGAGTAAAATTTGCCCATTCCTCCTTGCAAGATTGGTCAAGCTGTGCCAGGTTAGTTGGGGAGCAGCAGTGGGCAGCAAACTTGAGATCTTGCCAGAGATGTTCGATCAGGTTAAGTAAGGTCAGGGCTCTGACTGGGCCACTCAAGGACGTAAATTTTCTTCATTAAAACCCCTGCATGGTTGCTGTGGCAGTGTGCTTTGGGTTGTTGTTCAAAGGTTCAAAGATCCAATTTAATGCCACTAAAGTGTGTACAATATACGTCCTGAAACACTTTTTCTTCACAAACATCCACGAAAACAGAGGAGTGCCCCAAAGAATGAATGACAGTTAAACATAAGAACCCCAAAGTCCCCCCCCAGCTCCCCTCCCTCCCACGTGTAAGTGGCAGCGAGCTGCAATCTCCCTCCCCCACCAGCAAAAAGAAAGCATCAGCACCCACTACCAAGCACTCAAGCATGAGCAAAGCAATAGCAAAGACACAGACTTGCAGTTACCCCAAAGACTTTGCATTTCACCCCGCCTTCCACATACCACAGGCTCTCTTGTGCTCTCTCTCTCTTTGTCTCTCTCTTTCTTGCTCCCTAATAAGGGAGAAGGAAGTGTCTCCATTTTTCCCAATGAGTGGGGAGATATGCCAAAAAATTCGCTGGTTTATGATGTTAGAAGTCCATTACGTCTTTTTTTTCTGAGCTCTGGTCCCAAAGATCTCAAAGATCCCGGGTCTTTGGGCACACAGCAGTAGACTTTCCAACTCCACCGATGACGCACAGGTCTCCTGCTGTGACACCGCCCCTTGTTCCACCCATCTCCAGAGCCCCAAGATCTTAGGCTTCCAAATCTGAGCCAGACTCTCAGGCCGAACCCTTGGTGTGCCGAAAAACGGCCAGTCCTAAAATCCCGAGAATGGGTCCCATTCCTGCAAAGAACTGAAGTCAGGGTATAACTCCTAGTCAGGGTCTTCAAATGAACCCTGAAAGGGAAAAATAAAGATATTAAAGGTGGAAATAGAGCTGTTTCCAAAGATGCAAGCAAAGGAGTCACTGTTTAGTGCCACCTTAACTTCGCTCTGCCTCTGTTGTCTTGCTGAAAGATAAACTTCCTCCCCGGTTTAAGCTTTCTGGCAGAGATGAGCAGGTTTTAATCTAGGATCTGTCTGTATGTAGCAGCATTTATTTTCCCATCAAATCTGATCAGATTCCTAGTCCCTGCTACTGAAAAATATCACCGTACTATGATGCAACCTCCACCATACTTTACAGTAGGAATGGTGTTACCTGGCTGATGAGCAGTATTAGATTTACACTGCACATACTGCTTAGTGCTGAGGCCAGAAAGTTCCACTTTAGTCTCATCTGACCGCAAGACCTTATTTCATGTCTTTACAGTACCTTCTAGGTGACACTCTGCATAGTCTTTATGGGCAAGGACTGCTGCTTTGCCGCTCTTCCATAAATACCCTTTTTGTGCAAGGCCTTAAGAGACAGTTGCAGCCGCTGACCTCTGCAGCTCACTCAGAGTGACTGATGGCATCACAGTAGCCTCTCTTGCAAGTACTCCAGTGACTAAGTTTAGAGGGGTTGCCTGACCTAGGCAGTGTGGCTGTGGTTTCATATTTTTTCTATTTTTTCATGATGGACTGCAGTGAGTTTAAGGTATGTTCAGTGCCTTTGAGACGGTCTTGTACCCTTCCCCAGATAAGTGCTTCTCTATTATCATTTCACTGACTGGTCTTGAATTTTTTTTGTGTCTTCATCTTGGTCTGGTACTGTTGAACCTTGCAGAGAGGGGGGGGGAGTTATTTATACTTATGAATTCATTGAAAACAGGTGATCCTCCAATTTTCTACATCAACAAATTGGGTAAGTTAATATACAGTATCGCACCTGAGGAATGTTAGCGTAGTAATTACAAAGGGGATAGATATGTTTTCAGCTTCACAGTTTTGGTTTTAATTTTTAGTAAACTGTTGACAGGTTTTGGACTTTCTTCTTTTGATTTGACATAATGCAGAATGTTCTGTAGATAAGCTCAAAAATCCTACTTCAATATAATTTAAATTTAGAAAATGAATCAGTAAAATGTGAAGATAGCTGAGGGGGCTGAATAGCTATCCAACTCCTTTAATCATCAGAGGTGAATTTGGTGTTGACCAGCAAATCTCTGCATTCTGAATTCTGAAATCTGTTGTCACTTATTCAGGCCAAACATCTTTTAATGAATTGAATTCTTAGGTTCTTAAAGTTCTTTGTTTTGAATTATCAAACCTTTGATAATTCTGAAAAAATAAGGTCTTATTTCCTATTTGCATATTAACAGAACTTTGCAATGTTTAGCTCTGTTTTATTTCTTCATCTTTTATCCTTTCCTCTGCCTATGTTCTCCCACCCTGATAGCTAATTTACCTTGTAGCTGTTTGGGAGACAATAATGAGAAGCTTCTAGCTAGCAGATCATCAAGGCAAAACCACACTACCGATGGGGCTGCTGTCCTGCAAGCCTAATCTCCTATTCCTTTGATGTTTTATGCTGGCTAGCCAAATACATTGAAGTACTCTGGAGAATTACCAAGTCTGTCTTTAGTGTCCCATTTAGTGAAGTCTGCTATCAGCAGAAACTTCATCTCCAATTCTCCCCCCAAAATCTATGGTTAAATGGAGAGAAATTCACAGTAGCTGAGGGTTCAGTGATTAAAAATAAAATCAGTAATTCAGCTTTTATTTTTGCTGAACCTCTAATTTTGCTTTGTTTGTCAGTTAGGTTTTGTTCTTGTATTTCTGATAGTCAAGTGCACTGTTTGCTGCCATTCTTGTGATCTGTCTTCCTAATTATGTGCCTTTCCAAGGCGGTGTCTACTGTAATAGCCCCTGATTTTCTATGCGACTGAGTTTTAGGATATGCTGTCTGCTTGATGTACTTTTTCTCCTTTCCCATGGACAGCCAGAAGGCAAAGCATTATGGAATATTTGGAGAGTGACTAAACATCCTTTGCAGGAAGCCTCTGTTTGGTAGAAAACCAAATTCCAGATTTTAACAAAAAAGTATTATTATTTGTGCATTAAAGGAACTTGTGTGTTGGGAATAAGATTCAGAAGCAAATTTAAGTCCTAAATATTTGACCCTTCCCTTGCCATGCCTGTTCGCATCCATCCCAGATTTCTAGACTAGCTCGTATCTACTGGAATGTAGATTTCTGTGTATCTTACCCCATCACTCGCTGCCTTATCCCCACTCTTCAGAATCCCTTCCTTAATCTCTTCTGCCTCTCCACTATTCCCCAGTTCTTCTTCTCAATTCTTTTTGACTAAGCTTACTTTTAGTCCCTTGTCTAAACTGTTTTCTCCTTTCCTTTGTTTGCCACAACTACTTTATGTTGAAAGCACTGAATGTTCACAGTGTAATTCTCTCCTCTGCAGAGTTTGTCTCACTGTGAATTGATCACTGATGATGGTATCCGCCACCTTGGGAATGGGGCCTGTGCTCATGACCGATTGGAAGTGATAGAGTTGGACAACTGCCCACTGATCACAGATGCCTCACTCGAACATCTAAAGAACTGTCACAGTCTGGAGAGGATAGAGTTATATGATTGTCAACAGATAACACGTGCTGGGATCAAGAGACTCCGAGTAAGTGTGTTGTTCTCTCCAAGGCATTTGACTTGTACTAATTTCCGTATTACATTATGGATCCCAGTCCAGTCTACAGCTGTTACTTAAGCTGCAGGTATAGTGGCTCCAGATAATTTTTCATGCATAGGTTTTATCGCTTTTCTGTTTGACTGTGTTAATGAAAGGGATAGGGCAAAATGGTGAGAGATGAGAATTGACGGGAGAATCTTATTGAAATGTATTGGAAGGCCTATTGAATATTGAAAGTGGACTTGGAGTGGATGTATCCTTTAGTGGGAGAGTTCAGCACTAGGGGGTACAGCATCAGAATATAATAATGTCCCTTTACAACAGATATCAGGAAGATTGTTTTTTCGGCAGGAGGGTGGTGAATCTATGGAATTCATTGCCATGACAGCTCTGGAGGCCAAGTCATTGGGTATATTTAAACAGAGGTTGATGGGTTCTTGATTAGGAAGGGTGTCAAAGGGTTCAGGGAGAAGGCAGGTGAATGGGGTTGAGAGGGATAATAAGTCAGCCATGATCAAATGGTGAAGCAGACTCTATGGGCCAAATGATCTAATTCTCCTCCTTTGTCTTATGGTGTTGTTATATATCATCTGATCAAAACTAAATAGAAGTAAATGTTACCTATCACCAACACCAGATGGTAGTGCAGCAAGCCAAGGAAGAGGGATTATACTGTATTTTAATAAAAAAAATGCTTGCAATTATGTAGCACCTTTAGCATTGCAAAACACCTTATTGGAATTGGTTTATTATTGTATATGTACCAAGATACAGTGCAAAGTTTGTCTTGCATGCTGTTCATACAGATCAGATCATTACACAGTGTAGTGAAGGTAAACAATAAGGTGCAAGATCATAATGAGGTAGATGGTGAGGTCTAGAGTCCAGTTAAATGCACTAGGGAGCCTGCTGTCTTATAACAGCAGGGTAAAGCTGTCTCTAGGGCATGTCTCTAACCCTAGGACATAATATTAACACCTTTAATATAGAGTTTTATGGAAATCAGGACTGGTCAGGGATGGTTTAAAAAGCTTCTTAAGGAAGATATAGAATTATGAAAAGTCGGTGCAGGAGTAGCTCATTCAGTCTTCAAGCTTGCTTTGCCATTGAAAGTAATTGTAACTGATCCTCTAATTTACCGTATTTCTATGCTCATCCCATTTTGTACCTGGAGACCTATCGGCACCTTAGCTATATATTCAGTGACTCAGACTTTATTCACTGGAGCACAGGAGAATGAGGCAAGATCTTATAGATGTGTGCAAAATTATGAAGAATAAAGATAGGCTTTTTCCATTGAGATTGAGTGAGACTAGATTTAAGGTGAAACGTGAAATATTTAAGGGGAACATGAGGCTTCTTCGCTCAGGGTGCTGCAAGTAGGGAATGAGCTGCTAGCAGAAATAATAGTTGTGGGGGGTTCATTGTTATATTTAGGAGAAGTTTGAATAGATACATGGATGAGGAGTATTTGGAGGGCTATGGTCCAGATGCAGGTAGATGGGGCTAGGCAGAAAACCAGGTCAGCATAGACCAGGCGGGCTGAAGATTTTGGTAAATATACACGTGCACAGACACAAAAGATATTTGGCAATAGTAATTTGAAAACTTAAGAATTCCGTTAGTGGTAGACAGTAGAGGCCAAGAAGTTAATGGGACTGAGCATGAATTAAGACATAGGCACCAAAGTTTCTGTTAATCAAATTTACCGGTGATGCAGTGTGTGAGGCCAGCTTCAAGTATTTTAGAATGAGAAAGCCCGAAGAGTACAAAGATGTGTTGAGGGTTTCATCAGCAGAAGAGCAAGGAAGGGAGATAAGTTGGTCAGTGTTACAGAGGTATTAATAGTCACAGTGATGGGATGAATGTGTGATCCAAAGCTGCTCTTGCGGTCAAATGTATTACCAGGTTTACAAACAGTTTGGTTTAGCTTTGGGTAATTCCTGTGGCAAAGGAATGGATTTTGTAGGAGGGACTAAGAAAAGTAGGTTTAGTATTTACAGTAAAGTTGTGTCTTGAGCATTGATGTGCGAATGTTGATAGTAGAAAGCAAGGGAAAGAAACAATTGTGTATTGCTACATCATATTTCTTGACTTCAGCCCAACAAAATTTGCTTTGGCTGCCAAAATATTTTTTCGTAGTGACCACTATAAGTGAAACAGAGGAGCCAACTTAGATCCACCGAACTTTCAAAAATGTTATTGTAATAAGTGACCAAATCTATGTTTGATCTTGGGGAAGAATAATTTTTGACGGAAATCTAGATCAACTTTGAACTTCAAAATGGGACATTTTATATCTACCTGAGAGTGAACAGTTTTTTCTCTAGTAAGATATTGCCTCAATCTTCCTCAGTTGTACACTGGAGCATCAGCATGGGTTTTGCGCTCTTGGTGGGATTTTAAATCCATAATCTAGCAACCCTTTTACAAGACTGCTTGTCGAATTGGTTCTGAGCTCAGTAATTCAGTAAAGAAGCTATCTACCTTATTGTTAGCAAGTGTTAACAATACGGCAACGGCAAGCATGTAAATGAGTCAGAATCAGGTTTATTATCTGAAATTTGCAGTAAAATTTGTTGTCTTGTGGCAGCAGAACAGTGTAATACATTAAAATTCCTATAAATTATAATAGGAAATGTATATAAAATATTAAATAAGTAGTGCAAAAAGAAAGCAAAAAAGAAGGGTCCTGATGAAGGGTTTCTGTCCGAAATGTCGATTTTTTTTTATTCCTTTACATAGATGCTGCCTTTCTCATTTTGTGTGCATTATAAAAAATAGCAAGGTAGAGTCTGCAGGTGCTGGAAATCTAGAGTAACACACACAAAATGTTGTTGGAACTCGGCAGGTTAGTGTTCATGGGTTGGTTCATTGTTCATTCAGAAATCTGATGGTGGGGGAGAAGAAGCTCCTCCTCCTGAATGAATGAATGACAAGAGGGCATGGCCTGGATGGTGAGGCTCCTTAATGATGGATGCCTTTTTCTTTGCAAGATAGTGAGGTAGTGTTCATGGGTTCATTCTCGATTCAGAAATCTGATGGCAAAAGGGAAGATGCTGTTCCTAAAGCATTTAGTGTTTGTCTTCAGGCTCCTGTACCACCTACTTGATGGTAGCAATGAGAAGAGAATGTACACACTATGTCCAAATTAACTGGAGACATTGAACGTTAAAGGATAGGTGTGCAAGAAGGCTGCAGCTAATTATGTTCTTGTCTGATTTCAACACAATTTTGATCTGTCCCTTTCCTTTTTAATTGCAGACACATTTACCCAACATCAAAGTCCATGCCTACTTCGCTCCAGTGACACCTCCTGCATCAGTGAGCGGTGGTCGCCAGCGTTTCTGCAAGTGCTGCATCGTCCTATGACACCAACTTTGTTTTGCTCAGATCTATTTAAATAGCATTGCAATGGGGGCGATTGAACACGTCGTCAGTGGTGAATCCTGGTGCATTGTGAGACTGTACAGTAAGGGCTGTCCAATCACTGTGGCTATGACCGATCACATGGTTACCAGGCAGCACCTGTGATGCCCATGTCCGTTGGTGCAGATATATATTAGTTTTGTCACTGTATGATTCAATTCAGATTTTCCCAAGATCATGGATAATTTATTTTTTTGAATTAAAAAAAATTAGATTCCATTCATTTCAGTGGGGAAAGATTTCCACATACCCATTTCTGAAAGATGGATTGCCACCCACCAGCACACAAGTACCGTGAGACATAACCACATTAAATTTTTCCCACTAGTCTCTACATGGAAAAGGAAGGGAATTATAACATGGAATTCTTGGCTCCTTTGGCCTATAAAAGTTTTGCACAAAAGTTTATTATTGGTCCAAAACCACAGCATATTGGTCATTCCTTCCATGGAAAAGAGGCTGTCAGATTGTGTTTTAGGTTCTGCAGCTCACCATTTCTTCAGCCTTGCACAGCTTCTCCTGTGCTACTGTCCTGCACTGTAGCATGGTTTCTATAGTGACAAGGTGATTTATTCATGTCTTGAAATATTTTGAATATTATGTTTCTTGTGAAATGTTTGGGTTAATTGTCTCTCTACCTGAACACATAGAGTATGGTTCCTTGCAGTAATAGATGCCTTCAGTACCATGCACTGTTGTCCAGTGTTGCTGTGTGAGCTGTGAGTTTGTTGTCATTACTGCTTTGAGTATGATTAGGATTGGGGTGGGTGCAGTGCAATATGGTGCATTCTGTCACAGTTCCATCTTCGGTTGTCACAGTTAGATGGAACTGATGGATAGAAATGTAGAGCAGAAGCCCAAGTTGAAATTCCCTTCAATGATTGTTTAACTGAAGCTTATTATATAACCCCTGGCTAGCATTGATAGATTTGGTACAGATGAGGAATCATACTTTATTGGATAAACTTGCTTGAACCATTGGAGAACTGATGGGTTTTCTCTTTGCTTGTTTACAAGAATGGGTGGATATTTGTTTAAGCCCTGTTAACTTATTGTGCAATACAGTCAGTTGATAATGCATCTTAACCCTGTGTGTTTTGGTGTGTCAGTTCTTCACTTGGTTCAGAGTATCAGAAGTGGTTATTGGTTTCTGCAGTTCCAAATAATTCTGATATGAAATTGTAGCATTTCTCTCATCTGCCTCCCTTATTCTATATAACGCAGTGTTAAACAGTCCCAATTTTGTTTCAGTTAAAACACTACAAACCTACCAATGTGTGTAGGTTCTGTTTTCAGATCTAAAACATGTCAGATGTTGGAGGGTTGGAGATAAATGTTAAAAATTAAAATGTCACAACTGTAAAAGTCTCCCTTTTAATTTGAATGTTTTAAAAATGTTTTCATTTCAGAGGTGGGAAGGAATAAGGACGAAAGCAAGTTTTGTCATTGTATCCATGTGTTCATTCTTTATATTTTAAACTGAGCTTGTAGGAACTTGCTTCAAGTTCTGAGATCAGTTTTGCATTCCTGACTTAGTATTCTTGAACAATTCTTGAAAACTTTCACCGATAAATGAACTTTTAGCATTTGACATCTTTTTAAAGTTTGGTCTCTTGCCATTGAATCTATAAATATTTTAGCCTGCAGGGATCATTTTGATTTGAGATGAGGTTATACAAGGAAATGAGATTTGGGCCGGCCTTTGGAGGTTTAAATGTTGGAGCCTTCTTTGTATTTATGGCTCTGCAGTTGTATCAGGTGGCTCTGTAATCATTTTCATGTTTATTCAAGTTGCTTCTGAATGCAAAGGACAAAGGGTGGCAATCTGCCCTGGTCACATGCTGAACTTGCAATTTGTAAAGAGTGCATGTTGGATTCTTCTTCAAGAATTAATTTTCATTGAAGCCAATTAAATAAATTTAGAAACTGAATACAATGCAGGACCACCATTTAAAACTGCATGTTTGGTGCATGCAATTTATGAAGAATCTCTCTCCCATTGTCTATACATTAGGGATTAGGACATGCCATGGAATGTGAGGAAGTTATTGAACCCGGTCCCTCTTTCTTAAAAACATTTTGCAAATCAAATACAGAAAAAAGTTAGTAACTGAGTCATTAACTTATTTATTATTGTATATATCCCAACAGTTGTATGTACCCGATGGGAGTAATGATAAAATGAAGATAAAAAAATCAGTTTTTCTTCTGACTTGTCTGTTATTATTGATGTACGGGTTCCCTTTTAATTTATTTCTTTCTTATTTTGCTATTTAGTCATTTTTAATAGCAAATTCATTAAAAAAACTAATTACCTTTGTGTCCTTTCCATTCATTAACACTGATTATTTAAAAGAAAAATGCAATGGAAGTTTGCTCAAGGCTGTACCCAACTGGCTGCCATAACTTTGGCAAGAAAACAAGGTTGAAAACATCCACCAAAGGAATAGCAGCTGATTGAGGGAAGCAGTCAGGAAATTCTGGCAGTACAGTTTTTTAATATAACAACTGGTTCTGCATTTTCTCTACCATAGACAGCTTCCTTGTTATTTTTTTGACTTATTTTTGGGTTTTTTGCAGCTTCCTTTGCAACCAGATTTCTTTGCTTAAAGCATCTGTTCCTCTTTATTCTTCCCTTTTCTGGATATTGCCTATTGCAAATACCTTTCAGCTGACTGTTTATTAAGCAACTGCTATTTGTATTGACAGCAGATTTGCAAGAACAGCTGACTTGCATGTCACATTCATAACATACCAGCAGAAAATGTTAAATGTCTGTCTGATTCATCTTGCAACAACTTGTTATCAACTCTTTCATCCAGTTAATCAACAATCCTCCAGTGGATAAGTACAGGAGAATTGCTCAGCACCTAGTTTAAAATAAACATGACTTTTGTAACCAATATAAGAACTTTCTACAGACAGAATTGAAAATGAAAGGAGAGAATGCTGGAAGTACTTAGGTTGGGCAGCATATGCAGAGGGAGAAATGCTCAGTATTTCAGGCTGGTGACTTCAATTTTGATGGGAGTAAGGTACGAGTACAAGGCAGGGTTTGGAGTTTCGCTTGATCTGTTCAGTGATTTATTGGAACCTGATTTCTTGGTCTATTCAATTGTTCATATTTTGTCAGTGCCTTTGGATGCTGCACTAAAGGAGCTATGTGAATGCATCCTGTACATCCCTTGTTATCTCAGCACATATCCACAGCCCATAGCTTTTGTGTGCATGCATCTAAAGTAGTTGGCTTGCTTGTGCCTTCTGAGTAATATCCAAGGGCAAATGCCAGGCAGGTTTGCGGATATCCATAGCTTGCAATGGCTGTTGTCACTGAACTAGCACTGGTGAGTCTGTGTGCTCCGTCTTTCTTGATGGCCTTTGACATCTTGTGATTGGTTTTGTTGCCCACTTTGCTATAGGTGTTCCCTGCAGCTTTCTTGCTGTGGTCTGTTTTGGTCTTGACTCAATAACCTAGCTGGAGAAAGGGAGTCAGATTTAGATTATTTCTAGATGGAGGCTCAGAGCTGAAAGGCAATGCATAGAACAATATGACTTGGACAGAGATGACTTGTGTCCAAGTCCGTGCTGTCTGGAAAATGTCATTGAGATTAAATCCTTCTCCAACTCTACCTTTCAGTGCATATGAAATGCTTATCTAGATTTTTTTCTGATGGGGGTTTCAGACTCAATAAGTTTGAAATCCTTGCTCATCAGATGGAAATTTCTTTCCTCAGCTTCCTTCTAATACTTTCAATCTACCTATTGCTTTAATTCTGTGTTCTCTGTTAGCCTCTTAATTGAGGAAAAGGCTCTTCCTATTAACAATGCAAAGCTCAATTCTATACATCTTAATTAAATCTATTACCCCATAATTAGCTAAGATAACAGCAGCCTGCCAGAAAAATAGCATATCAGTGGTAAATCTAGTGGTGTCTGATAGATTTTAAATGTGGCCGTTATATTTAATGAATTGGGCACAGTATATTTAAAGCAGAGAAAATGCATCTTTGAACCAATCTAGCTTCAGTTGGAAACAAAATATATTCTGTTTAATTTTTCCTATTTTTGCAAAAGGTTCATATAGTACTTGCCTAGTAGTGCATCAGAATTCTATGATATTAAAAATAGCTTATTATGTACCATCTACTTGGTCAGCAAACCATAATACTGCAGCCCGAAAGTCAATTGGCACTGGCCAATACTGAAATGATGTTGCTCTTTTGACCTACATAACCCTTCTGTCTTTCCTCTTGGGTCTGTCATACATCTCTAGGGGTGGAGTTTGGCTTTCTAACAGATTGTTAAGACATCCACAAAGATAGCAGAAAAGTATTTGAAAAATTAGTGGCAGAGATCTCCTGGCCACCAACAGCACAGAATTCCTTTCTTCATTTCAGTATGTAAAACCTCTCTGAGGTTGGCTGGAAGCACAGAACATAATTGTGAAGAGGCAGCACAAAAAGGGACCAAAGACGAGAGACATTGATGGTTCCATATGTCAGACACAGGGGGCTTAAAAGTGAAATAGACTGGAAAAAAGACTTTGATATTAGCAATTTAAAACCCAATAGCTTTGGTAGTTTTCTATTTCTCATATGGCCTATTAATATGATGCAATTGCATATTAATATAATACAGTGCAGAGCCTGAACTGTGAATACCTGGCTTAGATGTGTGTTTGTGAACAGTATCATGCCCATTGGTGCAGTTGTGTTCTCTGATAGACTGTAGTGGATCTTGATTCAAGAAGGTTATTTTATTTCTGTGCTCCTTAGGATGTGACATTTCCAGTTTCCGTATCTACATGGGATGTGGGTAGTGCTGGAAAGACCAGTATTGATTGATCACCCTGAATTTCACCACACGGGACTGTTTCAGTAATGGCATTTCTGTGGCAATGTAGGCTTGTTTCAGACATTGCAGAAGTAGCTAAGAATCAACTGCATTGTGTGGTCATGGAGTCACAGGCAAGCTCGTTTGTTTGCTAACCAAGCTGGAACTTTATGACAATCACTACCAACAGCTTCTACAGGGTTTTGATCTCGCAGCTGCTGTGGTGAGAGATTTGAATTCCTCTCAATACCTCTGCATTACTAATGTAGAAACCTGACCACTATCTGGTCATCCCTATAGTCTGCCACATTTTTGTAAAGGAAGTTTCTGGCCTCCAGTGGTAATGTGGCTTTGGCATTGTGAGCTGCTGCTCTTGTTTAAGAACAAGCCAATGGTAAACAAAGAAAAGGTGAACAATTGAGTGGAATTCGTGTAAAATGGCAACCCAAGGTTTTGTACCAGTTTGTTTTGTTGGTAAAAATAGTTTCAGAACAGGAGAGTTTGGGATGAAGTAGCCTAGTGGTGGGTTACAAAGTATTATGGAATGGCTTCCATGTACCCTCTCATCTGATAAAAGCTTTTTTTTTGCAAAGTTGTGTAAACATTATGAATTGCACACTTTGCAAGAAGTACAATTTAAAAGAATGATCAGTTCAGTGTTAATTTGACAACTTTCTGATTATCACTATATCAGAATGTAATTTGCAGCATTGCATTTATACTGCAGAGTAGTCTGCTGGTAGGACTGATAACATATAGTTAACATAAATTAATGTAGGAGGAATTCTTAATTGTGATTTGCCTGTACTGCACTTTATGCAGAATACACATTTGCTCACTGTTGAATTTACTTAAATTAATCCAGGGTTTATTTTAGTCCTGGCCTTCAATCAGCTGAATGTTTGTGTTAAATTTCAGTTGTCCAGTATACCTTGTATTCTTTGGGGTGATAGCTTGGTGTTCATCTTTACAGCATTTTAAGGGTAGACATTTTAGGATCGGGCCATTTTAGTTTGGAAGTGGGAAGATGATTGGCCTGATTTGAGAGTGTAAACCACTTCACAAAATGCAGTATAATTCACTTTCATTTTTCAAATAACCAGTACATTTGTTTTGGACCCTACTTAAAGCAAGTTCTTGAAGTATTAATGTATTCTGCACGATCTCTGCAACCGCGTATGCAGATTTTAAATGAAGATATTTTTAGATAGTGGAAGATGTAAGTATTTGCTGATTTTTTTAAATTCCACTTCAAATTTTTGCAATTGGGCCATTTGAAGTGAACAAATTGTTAGAAAAACATCTCAGTTTGCAAATGAAATTAAAACAGGATTAATAATAAGAAAGGCACGGTAATGTAGACTTGAGCCATCATGTGCATAAGCAGTCAATGCTTGTGATTTTAAAGGTATGAGTGATCCCTGTCTAGGTTCTTGGTTGCTTTAATTTCCAATCCTTGTATTCAGAGGAATAAGCTAGTTTTGTTCTCCAGTACTCATTTACTTCCTCCCCTTATCATAAATAACAAAAAAAACTACATTATATAAAAGAATTGGTTTTGATTGTGAGAGATCACTGCAAAACTTCGGAGTTTTGGCCACTTGGTAATCCAACAGGACTTGAACCTTTAGGCAGGGTGGGTGGGGTGCATGAACAAATGTAAGTCAAATATAAGATTATAAATTTAAGCAAGGTGTGTTAGTAGACATGCAGATATAGGCAAACCTCAGCTCTGGTACAACCTTAGCAAGAGGTATTGAGTGCAGTAATGAGCAAATTTGATGATGCAAAGGGGATGAAAGTGTTAATTTGATCAGAAGAAAAATCATTATGCTTTTGAAGCTCCAGCATAATCTAAGGAGCTAAAGCATTGATTGTTTTAATATGTTTAATGAAACAGTGCAGTTCATTTTATTTATGCAAGGTTAAAGCTACTTGAAAAAGAATCATTTTAAGAATGTACATATTTTGTAAAAAGGAAGAAAAATCCCAAAAATATCTATAGGGTGATGTGCGGCCTTAAATTGTCAGTCATCAAGATTTTTCTGTTCATACATTACAGTATGTGAGAGATTGAAGTCGTTAGTTATTGAGAATGTGATTCCCAATGTGTTTTAGTCCCAGTACCACTGCTTGAGGAGGGGATGCTGCACTTCAGTGACGTCAGTGGTTGGAGTATATGTAAATGTGTAAAACTATCTTTCTCCACAATTGTTTTAATGTGTTTGTTCCTCAATGAAATGAACGTTGAACAAGCCGCAGAAAAACCAGTTCCAGCACAGGCTTAAACTGGGGCCTGTAGCAACATGATATTGAAAGGTCATTTCCTAATGCTAAGCTGAGTGGGATAATAAGGCCTTTACTTTTGTGTGGTTGGTGAGGATGTGCCTGGCTGCCAAAGTAAACTGGTGATTTAAAGTCTGCTAATTTTGAAATCTGATCATTTCCATGTGTAATTTTTTGAACAGCGGATTTGAATTTTTATTCCCCTTTGCATTTATTTTGTCTTTTTGTATTTCATCAAATTTCAACCACTAAAGTGAAACCAATGCAGATAGCTATCTGTTTCATTTCTTAATACCAAGAGGGATTGGGTCACTATAGTAGAGTCTATTCAGGCCTTACCAATGAGAAATAATCTGGTAATTTGTGTTTCAGCTTTAAAACAAAAAATGTGTTACATTTAAATGTTACATTTGGTAAATAGGTTTAAATCTTGTTAAATCCCTATATATATTATATATAAACCTGTGTTGTACATACTGTATTCCAATTATATTGTAATCTGTGCTAATATTCTCAAACACTGAGTGTTCATAATATAATGCCAATGTATTAAATAGTGAAGTATTTCCTTTACTGTGTCTTTGTTTCTTTTTCAGGGGAAAATTTTGATATAGCATAATTAATTCTTTGACTTTAAAGAATTGGGTTTTCCAATCTAGATATTGGTAGTCTGCAGAGCTTGAAGATTAAGTATTTTAAAATTTACAACAACGATCCTGAACAACATATGAAATATTGAAGCAGAGAATACTTAAGAGATTTGGCAGATGCTAGAAATCCACACACAAGCACAGAGACACACCGTACACCTGACACCCGGAGGAACTCAGCAGGTCAGACAGAACATATAGAAAGGAATAACGAACCAACATTTAGGACCGAGAACCTTCATCAGGACTGGGTCTCAGCCTGAAATGTTGACTCTTTATTCCCTTCCATAGACACTGCCTGACCCACTGAGTTTGTGTGTGTTACAGAGAATACAGGGACCTGGAAAAATACATAACTTTGATGCAATAATTTCATTATGTTCAGATCTATTTGGTTCTCTCTCAACCCCTTTGGACTTTATGAAGAGCCTAAAGAGAGGCGAGCTCTATTTAGAATTCTAACTATTCCCATTGTTGTAAGGGTCAAGAGCCAGCAGAGAGTCAGTTAGTGGACTGAAAGGTGACTTTCTGTGCTCTGACGTGATGATTTTAACACAGTTCCTGATAGGGATGTGGTATAGACCAAAATAACAGGATGCTTTTGGAACTATTGGTATGGGAAAAAAATTGGCGTTGATTGCCTTGATGTTGAATAACAAAGCCGGGAAGAATATCACAAACAAGCAAATGCTGGAAATCCAGGCAACATACACAAAATGCTGAAAGAACTCAGCAGGCCAAGCAGCATCTCTAGCCTGCTGAGTTCCTCCAGCATTCTGAGTGTGTTGCTGAGAAGAATATACTGTATCTTTTATGGTATTCTTCACCATAAAAGAGACTGGAAACCAGGGTGAATTTGAGTGATTTGTAGATGCGTTTACTGATCTCTGTTGGGTCCGAAGCCGGAGTTAACAGTTGTAGTCAAAACTGCTCAGAGACTAAGCATAGGATTGACACCGTATGAAGCACTATCCACAATAGCAAAATTCAAAATAATGCTTACAATCCTTTATCAAGAAACCAGCAAAGACAAATAATCTTATAGCGATTTAAAAACTAATGAAACTAAAACTAGCGATATAACAAAATAAGCAGTCTAATAACAATATAATGGTCTAAGCGTTAGTGGTCAATAAAATATAATTCTGGCTGCCTTTCTGGCTCTAACCAGACTAAACTGCCTAAAGACAAAGCATGAATACATAAGTATACTCATTCACCTCTACCACACCCCAACCCATGTGACAAATTACCTGTAAGAACCAGGGAACACAAAATACAATACAGACAGACAGGAAATAGATTAAGTGGCTCTTTCAATAGTTTTGCTTACAATTGTAACATTCCGTGTCCTCCATAATGTCTATTCTCTCCATTGGTTTCCTTCCCCCTCTATCTTCAGGGGGGTTGCCTCTTCAGCTCTTCTCCAAAAAATCAAATGTTTTTCACAGCTCTTAGCCTATATTTAATCTTTTACATCTCGTTCCTAGCACGTATCAACTTGTGGGATTGTTTGGCAGGAAAAAAACTAGAAACTCATTATAGGAAGGATGTGGAAGCTTTAGAGAGGTTTCTGAGGAGATTTAGCAGGATGCTGCCTGGATTAGAGAGCATGTCTTATGAGGATAGGTTGAGTGTGCTGGGTTTTTCTCTTTACTGCAAAGGAAGGTGAAAGCTGACTTTATAGAGGTCTACAAGATGATGAGGCATAGATTGACTGGATAGCTAGAGTCCCTTTTTCCCGGGGTAGAAATGGCTAATACAAAGGGGTATCATTTTAAAGTGATTGGCAGTAAGTAAAAGAGGGGATGTCAGAGGTAAGTTTTTTTTTTACACAGAGTTGTGGCTTGTGGAACATGCTGCCAGGGGTGGTGTGATAGAGGCAAAACTATTAGGGGCATTTAAGAAATTAGTAGGCATATGGGTGATAGAAAAATGTAAGAGGGAAGGGTTAGATTGATCTTCAGAGTAAGTTAGGTTAGTACAACATAATGAACTGAAGGATCTGTACTGTGTTGTAATATTCTATGTAGATGCCCCAAATCCAAAATTAGAGATTGCTGGAAACGTCCTGTGGGTTGGGAAAGATCTGTGGAAACAGAAACAGCGATGGTGTTTAGGGCTGAAGACCTTTCATCAGAACAGAGATACAGAAAGCAAGTTAGATGGATGTCCACATGGAATGACTTGGACATAAGAGTGGCAGGTGTGGTTAGTAACTTTGCCATGAAAGATGATGATGTGGATAGTGAGGAAGTTTAATGAAGGCTGCGGAGGATGTAGATAAGAAGGAAAGCTAGGTGATGCATTGGAAGATGAAACTTAATCCCAACAAGTGCAGGGTAATGCATAATGCAGTTAGGGTATATACTTAGTGGAAGGGTGCAAAGGAATGTTAATGAATGGAAGGACCTTGAGTTCACATTAATTGTACTCAGAGTGGTAACACCTATAGGGTGTTGAAGAAGGCATATGATATGCTTGCCTTTGTAAGTCTGAGGACAGGAGTATAAAAGTTGTGAGGTTATGTTGTAACTTGACAAAACAATGGTTAGACCACACAGCATTGTGTGAAGTTCTGGTTGCCACAATATAACATTGTTTTGGAGAGAGTACAGAGGAGATTCACCAGGATGTTCCTTGGATTCAAGGGTTTTGCTTAACTAGGAATGACAGAACTCACAGACAATTAACTTGCTGGAACTGTAAATAATGTCATCAATCTGCACGGGCTGGGGTTTTGAAATACCTGCATAAACTAGCTTAGGATCTTATAACCATAGGTTAACATAGAAAACATACAGCACAATGCAGGCTCTTCGGCCCACAAAGCTGTGCCGAACATGTCCTTACCTGAGTAATTACCTAGGGTTACCTATAGCCCTCTGTTTTTCCATGTACCTGTGCAGGAGTCTCTTTAAAAAGACCCTATCGTTTCCGCCTCCACTGCCGCCGCTGGCAGCCCATTCCACACACTCACCACTCTCTGCGTAAAAAAAAAACTTACCCCTGACATCTCCTCTGTATCTACTTCCAAGCACCTTAAAACTATGTCCTCTTCTGCTAGCCATTTCAGTCCTGGGGAAAAGCCTCTGATTATCCACACGATCAATGCCTCTCATTATCTTGTACACCTCTATCAGGTCACCTCTCATCCTCCGTCGCTCCAAGGAGAAAAGGCCAAGTTCATTCAACCTATTCTCATCAGGCATTCTCCACAATCCAGGCAACATCCTTGTAAATCTCCTCTGCACCCTTTCTATGGTTTCCACGTCCTTCCTGTAGTGAAGTGACCAGAACTGAGCACAATACTCCAAGTGGGGTCTGACCAGTGTCCTATATAGCTGCAACATTACCTCTCAGCTCTTAAATTCAATTCCACGATTGATGAAGGCCAATGCACCGTATGCCTTCCTTAACAAATATGATCAACTTATATATTTTTAAGTAGGGAAGACAAAGCCATTGGAATCATTAATTCCTGTTATTTATGGTAGATGATTAATTATAAGATTTAGGAGCAAAATTAGGCCATTCAGTCCATCAAATCTGCTTTACCATTCAATCACTCCATCCTTTCACCCTATAACCCTTAACCCCATACCTATCAAGAACCTAGCAATCTCTGTCTTTAAAAACAAATTGCAAATATTTGACCTCCACAGTAATCTGTGACAACAAATTCCACCAATTCACCACCCTCTGGGTAAAGAAATTCCTCCTCATCTCAGTTCTAAAGGAATGTCCCATTATTCTGAAGCTGTGCTCTCAGACCCTAGGATCCACTCTATTCCAGGCCTTTCAATATTCGATAGGTTTTATGAGATCATCCTTCTGAACTCCCATCAAGTACCAGCCCAAAGCCATCAAACTCTCTTTTCATTCCTGGGATCATTGTTGTGAACCTCTTGAGGGTTCAAAATTGCTTACAATATTCCAAATGCGAAAAGACTAAAGCCTCATCAATACACCATTGTTTTGTATTCTAGACCTCTTGGGATGAATACTTTGCTTACTACCAACTCAACCTGAAAGCTAACCTTGAGGGGATTGCACAGATTTCTGAATTCTCACCCCTTTTAGAAAATAGTGTACACCTTTTCACTCAACCCTGGAACATCTAGACAGCAAAGATGCATGCATCAGGATGCTGTTTATTGACTACAGTTCAGCTTTCAATACTATCATCCCCTCAAGACTAATCAATAAGCTCCAAGACCTTGACCTCAGTACTTCCTTATGCAATTGCATCCTCAATTTCCTCACTTGCAGATCCCAGTTAGTTTGAATTGGCAACAACATCTCCTCCACAATCTCCATCAGCACAGGTGCACCACCCCTGCTCTACTTGCTTTGCGCTCATGACTATGGGTAAGCACAGTTCCAAAGCCATATTCAAGTTTGCTGATGATGGCTGAATCAAAGGTGGTGATGAATCAGTATATAGGAAGGAGATTGAAAATCTGGCTGAGCAGTGCCATAACAACGACCTCTTACTCAACGTCAAGAAGACCGAAGAGCTGATTATTGACTGCAGGAGGAGGAAACTGGAAATCCATGAGCCAGTCTTCACAGGGGAATTAGAGGTGAAGTGGGTCAGTAACTTAAAGTTTCTCAGTGTTTTCATTTCAGAGGACCTGTCCTGAGCCCAGCACGTAAGTGCAATTATGAAGAAAGCTCAGCAGTGCTTGTACTTCCTCAGAAGCTTGCAAAGATTCAGCATAGCATCTAAAACTTTGACAGACTTCTATAGATGTGTGGTGGAAAATATATTGTCTGGCTGTATCACAGCCTGGTATAAAAACACCAATGACTTTGAATGGAAAAACTGACAAAAAGTAGTGGATACAACTCAGTCCATCATGGGTAAAGCTCTCCCAGCCACTGAGCACATCTACATAGAGGGTCGTCACAGGAAAGCAACATCCATTATCAGGGACCCCCACCACCCAGTTCATGCTCTCTTCTTGCTGCTGCTATCAGGAAGAAGGTACAGGAGCCTCAGGACTCACATCGCCAGGTTCAGGAACATTTATTACCCCTCAACCATCAGGCTCTTGAATAGAAGGGAATAACTTCACTCAACTTTGTTTGCCCCATCACTGAGCTATTCCCTTATCTGTGGACTCGCTTTCAAGCACTCTTCATCTCATGTTCTTGATATTTATTTATTTATTTGTACTTTTTTTTCTCTTCTGTATTTGCAGTTTCTTGTTTTTTTTCCACACTGGTTGTCTGCCCTGACTTTCATTCATTCAATTGTTATTGGATTTACTGTGAATGCCCACAAGAAAATGAATCTCAGGATTGTATATGGTGACATACAGTATGTACAGTGACATACAGTAAGACATATATGTACTTTGTAAATAAATTTACTTTGAATTTTATTCTTCCTAACAGAATACATAACCCTATATTTCCCTACACTGCATTCCATCTGACATTTTGCCCGTTCTCCCACCCTGCCCATTTGCAGATTTTCTGCCTTTGCCATGCTGCTGTTCGTCTGAATGCTGAGAGAGGTGTTCTTGTACAGAAGCTACTTTGTGCACTGATGTCTATTTTTAAGGAAAGGACACTGTGGTCTTCACCTCGCCCAGCTTATGAGTGAGCTTCACTTCATCTTGTGAACAAGATCGTAGGAGACCTACCTCAATGTCTTCCTGCACCTTCCCCATATCCCCTGATTCCTTTTACATCTGGAAGTCTGTACCTGGGATTTCCATTCACTTATGCGTTCACGCATTCTCAGCATTCACACAGCCAGCAGCATTCCCTGCCTCCTGATCACCTTTCGCTCTCCCCACCTCCTCTGCTGCTTAAAACCTGTCTATGATCTAATATTTCCTAGTTCTGATGGGAGTTATTGACCCAAACCCTTAATTTTATAGAAATATAGAAAACCTATAGCACAATACAGGCCCTTCGGCCCACAATGCTATGTCATGGTGGGAGAATTTAATTTCCCAAATATCGATTGGCAAGTCCCTACAGCGAGGGGTTTAGATGGGGTGGAGTTTGTTCGGTGTGTTCAGGAAGGTTTCTTGATACAATATGTAGATAAGCCTACAAGAGGAGAGGCTGTACTTGATTTGGTATTGGGAAATGAACCTGGTCAGGTGTCAGATCTCTCAGTGGGTGAGCATTTTGGAGATAGTGATCACAATTCTATCTCCTTTACCATAGCATTGGAGAGGGACAGAAACAGACAGGTTAGGAAGGTGTTTAATTGGAGTAAGGGGAAATTTGAGGCTATCGGGCAGGAACAGGGAAGCATAAATTGGGAACAAATATTCTCAAGGAAATGTACAGAAGAAATGTGGCAAATGCTCAGGGGATACTTGCATGGAGTTCTGCATAGGTACGTTCCAATGAGACAGGGAAAGGATGGTAGGGTACAGGAACCATGGTGTACAAAGGCTGTTGTAAATCTAGTCAAGAAGAAAAGAAGAGCTTACGAAAGATTCAAAAGAGGTAACAATAGAGATCTAGAAGATTATAAGGCTAGCAGGAAGGAGCTTAAGAAAGAAATTAGAAGAGCCAAAAGGGGCCATGAAAAGGCCTCGGTGGACAGGATTAAGGAAAACCCCAAGGCATTCGACAAGTATGTGAAGAGGAAGAGGATAAGACGTGAGAGAATAGGACCAATCAAGTGTGATAGTGGAAAAGTGTGTATGGAACCAGAGGAGATAGCAGAGATACCTAATGAGTACTTTGCCTCAGTATTCACTATGGAAAAGGATCTTGGTGATTGTAGAGATGATGTACAGTGGACTAAAAAGCTTGAGCATATAGAGATTAAGAAAGAGGAGGTGCAGGAGCTTTTGGAATACAACAAGTTGGATAAATCACCAGGACTGTGCGAGATGTACCCCAGGCTACTGTGGGAGGCAAGGGAGGAGATTGCTGAGCCTCTGGTGATGAGCTTTGCATCATCAATGGGGACGGAAGAGGTTCCCGAGGATTGGAGGGTTGCGGATGTTGTTCCCTCATTCAAGAAAGGGAGTAGAGATAGCCCAGGAAATTATAGACCAGTGAGTCTTACTTCAGTGGCTGGTAAGTTGATGGAGAAGATCCTGAGAGGCAGGATTTATGAACATTTGGAGAGGCATAATATGATTAGGAATAGTCAGCATGGCTTTGTGAAAGGCAGTTCATGCCTTACGAGTGTGATTGAAATTTTTGAGGATGTGACTATACACATTGATGAAGGTAGATCCTTATTGAGAAAGTAAGGAGGCCTGGGATCCAAGGAGACCTTGCTTTGTGGATCCAGAACTGGCTTGCCCACAGAAGGCAAAGAGTGGTTGTAGACGGATCATATTCTGCATGGAGGTTGGTGACCAGTGGCATGCCTCAGGGATCTGTTCTGGGACCCCTTCTCTTTGTGATTTTTATAAATGACCTGGATGAGGAAGTGGAGGGATGGGTTAGTAAATTTGCTGATGACACAAAGGTTGGGGGTGTTGTGGATAGTGTGGAGGGCTGTCAGAGGTTACAGCAGGATATTGATAGGATGCAAAACTGGGCTGAGAAGTGACAGATGGAGTTCAACCCAGATAAGTGTGAGGTGGTTCATTTTGGTAGGTCAAATATGATGGCAGAATATAGTATTAACGGTAAGACTCTTGGCAGTGGGGAGCATCAGGTTGACTTTGCGGCTAAGAAAGCATACGGTGCATTGGCATTCATCAATCGTGGGATTGAGTTTAGGAGCCGAGAGGTAATGTTACAGCTATACAGGACCCTGGTCAGACCCCACTTGGAGTACTGTGCTCAGTTCTGGTCGCCTCACTACAGGAAGGACGTGGAAACCATAGAAAGGGTGCAGAGGAGATTTACAAGGATGTTGCCTGGATTGGGGAGCATGCCTTATGAGAACAGGTTGAGTGAGCTCAGCAATTTTTCCTTGGAGCGACGGAGGATGAGGGGCGACCTGATAGAGTTGTATAAGATGATGAGAGGCATTGATTGTGTAGATAGTCAGAGGCTTTTTCCCAGGGCTGAAATGGCTAGCACAAGAGGGCACAGTTTTGATGGTGCCTGGAAGTAGGTACAGAGGAGATGTCAGGGATAAGTTTTTTACGCAGAGTGGTCAGTGTGTGGAATGGGCTGGCGGCGATGGTAGTGGAGGCAGATATGATAATGTCTTTTAAGAGATTCCTGGACAGGTACATGGAGCTCAGAAGAATAGAGGGCTATGGGTAACCCTAGGTAATTTCTAAGGTAAGGGCATGTTTGGCACAGTTTTGTGGGCCAAAGGGCCTGTATTGTGCTGTAAGTTTTCTAAGTTTCTAATGCTGTGTTGAACATGTACTTAATTTAGAAATTACCTCTATTTTTCTGAGCTCCATGAACCTGTCCTCTCCTAAAGAATCTGCCAGACTGGCTGAATATTTCTGCTTTTATTTCAGATCTCTAATTTGCAGTGTTCTGCTCTGTAATAATTTAGTTCTAAACTCTGCTGATATCCCACCTCACAGAGAATGGGGGCCATCAACCATGCTCATGTTCACCAATTATGGCGCTGATACAACTAAGCCTTCTTTTAAAATTTTAAACTTTATTCCCTAAATCATTCATGTTATTGGGCCTCCCTGGATCTGAAAGCTCCCTCCTCCTAGACATCTTTGAATTCAGTGACTCGTCCAATTCTGGCCTCTTATATCTCTCCAGCTTTAATTGTTGATTAGTTGACTGCTATGCTTCACAGCTACCTCCTACTGTATTCTTCAGGGGTTTTTCTTTGATCAATTTTTGGTCAACTTTCTAGTCATGGGGGATTTCAATATGCAGGTAGACTGGGAAAATCGGGTTGGTGCTGCATCCTAAGAGAAGGACTTTGTAGAATGCCTATGAGATGACTTTTAGAGCAGCTTGTGGTTGAGCCCATAAGGGGAAAAGCAATTCTGGATTGAGTGTTTTGTAATGAGCCAGATTTGATTAGGAAGCTTATGGTAGAGGAACCCTTAGGAGACAGTGATTATAATATGATAGAATTCGCCCTGCAGTTTGAGAGGGAGAAGCTAAAGTAAAATATATCAGTATTATAGTGAAGTAAAGGTAATTACAGAGGAATGAGAGAGGAACTGGCCAAAGTTGATTGGAAGGAGACACTAGCAGAGATGATGGCAGAACAGCAATGGCTCTTGTTTTTGGAAGCTATTTGGAAGGCACAGGATAGACACATCCCAAAAATAAAGAAATATTCTAAAGGGAGGATGGTGCAACCATGGTTAACAAAGGAAGTTAAAGACAGCAAAAGAGACAGCGTATAATATAGCAAAAATTAGTAGGAAGTTAGAGGATTAGGAAGCTTTTAAAGACCAACAGAAAGCAACTAAAAAGCCACAAGGAGAGAGAAGATTAAACATGAAGGTAAGTTGGCCAATAATATTAAAAAAGGGGTGGGAGTAAAGGGTCTTTTCTGATCGGCTGCCGGTAACTAAAAGTATTGCACAGGGTTTGGTGTTGGGACTGGTTCTTTTCATCAACTTTCAAAGTTCAAAGTAAAATATATTATCAGAGTACATACACGTCAATTGGATTTCTATCCTGGGTCCAACGTATTGATGCAATTACAAAGAAGGCACATTAGTGGCTATATTTCATTAGGAGTTTGAGGAGATTTGGTATGTCATCAAAGATTCTCGCAAGTTCCCACAGATGAACTGTGGAAAGTATTCTAACTGGTTGCATCACCATCTGGTATGGAGGAGCCACTGCACAAGGTTGGAAAAGGATGCAGAAAGTTGCGAACAGTCAACTCCATCATGAGCACCAGTCTCCCCAGCATCAAGGACATCTTCAAAAAGCAATGCTTCAAGAAAGCAGCATCGGAGACTCCCGTCATCCAGGATGTGCCCTCCTCTCATTGCTACCATCAAGGAGGAGGTACAGGAGCCTGATGACACACACTCAACCTTTCAAGAACAGCTTCTTCCCCTCCACCAACAGATTTCTGAATGGACAATGACCCAGGAATGCTACCTCACTATTTTAGTTTTCTAAAATTTTTGCTCTTTTTACAATAAAACACACACACTATATATTTCTTATTGTAACTTAGTTATTAATTTACAGTAATTTTATTATGTATTGCAATATTGTGCTGCCACAAAAGAACAAATTTCATGACATATGCCTGTAGCGGTGTGCTACACGCAGCGCTAAAATTACGACACGGAGTCGGTAACTGCAGTCGAAGGAAAAAACTTTATTCGAAATCCTCAGCCTCACTTTTAAGCCTCCCTCAACCTGCCCCCCGTGGCGCAGAGGCTCCAAAGCTCTGTGCTCGCAAACCCCCGTAGGCTATCTAATTGTGAGCTGGTTCGGATGTGCCAGGGAATGGGTCGCCACATAACCCCCCCCCCCCCGAACCGGCGATACACCCCCCAATGTCCACAGTCTGGGCCAGAACCTGTTTGGAAGGTCGGCCTCTGCGCCGAGGTGCCGGAAACTCGGCCGGTTGTGCCAGGTCCACATGGGCCGGTTTGAGGCGGTCCACCGTGAAAACCTTCTCTTTCCCCCCAACGTCCAGCACGAACGTGGACCCGTTGTTCTGGAGCACCATAAACGGCCCCTTGTATGGCCGCTGCAGCGGTGGCCGATGCCCGCCCCTTCGTACAAACACAAACTTACAGTTCTGCAGGTCTTTGGGTACGCAGGTCGGGTTCCGCCCATGCTGTGAAGTGGGTATGGGGGCCAGGTTACCGAGCTTCTCACATAGTCTGCCCAGGACTGCTGCGGGATCTTCCTTTTGCCCCCATGGGGCTGGTAGGAACTCCCCGGGGAGACCAGGGGCGCGCCGTATACCAACTCGTCCGACGAGGCATGCAGGTCGTCCTTGGGCACTGTGCAGATGCCGAGGAGGACCCAGGGAAGCTCATCCACCCAGTTGGCTCCTCGCAGGCGGGCCATGAGGGCTGACTTCAGGTGACGGTGGAAACGCTCCACTAGCCCGTTCGACTGTGGGTGGTAGGCAGTTGTGTGGTGCAGCTGAGTCCCCAAAAGGCTGGCCATAGCTGACCACAGGCTGGAGGTGAACTGGGTGCCTCTGTCAGAGGTAATGTGGGCCGGTACACCAAAGCGAGATATCCAGGTGGTGATCAGGGCCCGGGCGCAAGATTCGGAGGTGTTGTCGGTGAGCGGGACCGCCTCTGGCTATCTTGTGAACCGGTCCACGATAGTCAGGAGGTGCCGCGCTCCTTGCGACACTGGCAGGGGGCCCACGATATCCACATGAATGTGGTCGAAACGCCGGTGGGCGGGATGGAACTGCTGCGGTGGGGCTTTGGTGTGCCGCTGCACCTTGGCTGTCTGGCAGTGCATGCACGTTTTGGCCCATTCACTGACCTGTTTGCGGAGTCCGTGCCAAACGAACCTGCTGGAAACCATCCGGACAGTTGTCCAGATGGAGGGATGCGCCAAGTTATGAATGGAGTCGAAAACACGGCGCCGCCAGGCTGTCGGGACGACGGGACGGGGCTGGCCGGTGGCGACGTCACAGAGTAGGGTCCTCTCACCCGGGCCTACAGGGAGGTCCTGGAACTGCAAACCGGAGACTGCGGTTCTGTAACTCGGAATCTCCTCATCCGCCTGCTGTGCCTCTGCCAGTGCCTCAAAGTCTACCCCTTGGGAAAGGGCATGAACGGTAGGGCGAGAGAGCGCATCCGCCACGACATTGTCCATACCCGAGACGTGCCAGACATCCGTCGTGTATTCAGAGATGTAGGACAGGTGGCGCTGCTGGCGGGACGACCAGGGGTCGGACGCTTTCGTAAACGCAAAGGTAAGCAGTTTGTTGTCCGTGAACGCGGTGAAGGGCCGACCTTCTAGGAAGTACCTGAAATGCCGGATTGCCAGGTAGAGCGCCAACAGTTCCCGGTCGAAAGCACTGTACTTGAGCTCAGGTGGCCGCAGGTGTTTGCTGAAAAACGCCAGGGGTTGCCAGCGACCTGCGATGAGCTGCTCCAGCACCCCACCGACTGCCGTGTTTGATGCGTCCACTGTGAGGGCGGTAGGGGTGTCCATTCTGGGATGTACTAGCATTGCGGCATCCGCCAAAGCTTCCTTCGTTTGAACGAAAGCGGCGGCGGACTCCTCGTCCCAGGTAATGTCCTTGCTCGGACCCGACATCAGGGCGAACAGGGGGCGCATGATCCGGGCAGCTGAAGGGAGGAAGAGGTGGTAGAAATTGACCATACCTACGAATTCCTGAAGGCCTTTGATCGTGGTGGGTCGGGGGAAGTGGCAGACCGCATCTACCTTAGCGGGCAGTGTGGTTGCCCCGTCTTTAGTAATCCTGTGGCCCAGGAAGTCAATGGTATCGAGTCTGAACTGGCATTTGGCGGGGTTGATTGTAAGACCGTACTCACTCAGTCGGGCGCAGAGTTGACGGAGGTGGGTAAGATGCTCCTGACGACTGCTGCTGGCTATGAGGATGTCATCCAAATAGATGAACGTGAAGTCCAGGTCCTGTCCCACCGCGTCCATTAACCGCTGGAACGTCTGTGCGGCATTCTTCAGGCCGAACGGCATGCGGAGGAACTTGAAAAGGCCAAACGGGGTGATGAGAGCCGTTTTGGGGACGTCATCAGGATGCATCGGGATTTGATGGTACCCTCGGACGAGGTCTACCTTGGAGAAGATCCGTGCGCTGTGCAGGTTTGCTGCAAAGTCCTGAATGTGCGGCACAGGGTAGCGGTCCGGTGTGGTAGCCTCGTTCAGCCTGCGGTAGTCGCCGCATGGTCTCCAGCCACCTGATGCTTTGGGCACCATGTGCAGGGGGGAGGCCCATGGGTTGTCGGACCGCCGGATGATCCCCAATTCCTCCATCCTCTTGAACTCCTCCTTCGCCAGTCGGAGCTTGTCCGGGGGAAGCCGCCGAGGGCAGGTGTGGAGGGGTGGTCCCTGGGTCGGGATGTGGTGCTGTACGCCGTGTCGGGGCATGGCCGCTGTGAACTGCAGTGCCAGAACCGATGGGAACTCCGCCAGGCCCCTGGTGAAGTCGTTGTCGGACAGCGTGATGGAGCCGAGGTGAGGGGCTGGCAACTGGGCTGCACCCAGGGAGAACGTCTGAAAGGTCTCGGTGTGGACCAGTCTCTTCCTGGGCAGGTCGACCAGTAGGCTGTGAGCCCGCAAAAAAATCCGCATCCAGAAGCGGTTGGGTTACAGCGGCCAGTGTAAAGTCCCACATGAACCGGCTGGAGCCGAACTGTAGCTGCACCTGACGGGTGCCATAGGTCCTTACTGTGCTGCCGTTCATGGCCCTCAGGGGGGGACCCGGTGCCCTGCTGCGGGTGTCGTAACTCGTCGGAGGTAAAACGCTGATCTCAGCCCCAGTATCGACCAAAAACTGGCGTCCCAACCTTCTATCCCACACATACAGGAGGCTATCCCGATGGCCAGCCACCGTAGCCATCAGCGGCGGCTGGCCCTGGCGTTTCCCGGGAACTTGCAGAGCGGGCGACAACGGCGGGCTTCTGCGCCCCACCGCTGGTGGTAGAAGCACCAGTGTTCCTTGGGCTGGGGGTTGGTGGGCTCTGCGGCCGGGCCTGAACTGGTTTGCTGCTGGGAGCGTGGCTGGGAGATCTGTGCGTTCCACAGCAAGTCCGCCCGGGCTGCCACCTTCCAGGGGTCACTGAAATCCGCGTCGGACAGCAGCAGGCGTATGTCCTCAGGCAGCTGCTCCAGGAATGCCTGCTCAAACATGAGGCAGGGTGTGTGTCCGTCGGCGAGAGACAACATCTCATTCATTAAAGCCGATGGAGGTCTGTCGCCCAAGCCATCCAGGTGCAGTAAGCGGGCAGCCCGCTCGCGCCGTGAGAGTCCGAAAGTCCTGAGGAGCAGGGCTTTGAATTCCATGTACTTGCCGTCTGCCGGGGGCGACTGTACAAACTCTGCGACCTGGGCCTCTGTGTCCTGGTCGAGGGAGCTCACCACGTAGTAGTAGCGGGTGTCTTCTGAGGTGATCTGGCGAATGTGGAATTGGGCTTCTGCTTGCTGGAACCATAGGTAAGGTTGCTGTGTCCAGAAACCCGGCAGTTTCAACGAAACTGCATGAACAGAGGCGGCGTCGGTCATTTCTGATCCAAAAATCGTTTGGACCGTCGGGGTCACCAATTGTAGCGGTGTGCTACACGCAGCGCTAAAATTACGACACGGAGTCGGTAACTGCAGTCGAAGGAAAAAACTTTATTCGAAATCCTCAGCCTCACTTTTAAGCCTCCCTCAACCTGCCCCCCGTGGCGCAGAGGCTCCAAAGCTCTGTGCTCGCAAACCCCCGTAGGTTATCTAATTGTGAGCCGGTTCGGATGTGCCAGGAAATGGGTCGCCACATGCCTATATTAAATCTGATTTTGATTCAGTTTGCCAACTAACTATTCCCTTCTGCCTACACAATGTTGATAAGCTTCCATTTCCCTCACATTCATCTGCCTATCTAAATGATTTTTAAAAATCTCTAATGTATCTAGTCTGTACCACCACCCCAGGCCGTGCATTCCAGGCACCCACCACTGTATGTGTAAAACTTTTTGTGGACTTAAACAAATTTCTCCTCAGCCTTCACTGTAAGGAGGACATGCCCAGCTTCTCCAACCTAATCAGAAACAAGAGAAAATCTGCAGATGCTGGAAATCCAGAGCACCACACACAAAATGCTGGAGGAACTCAGCAGGCCAGGCACCATCTATGGAAAAGAGTACGGTCGACGTTTCATGCCAAAACCCTTCGGCAGGACATCCGTTTCGGCCCAAAACATCGACTGTTTACACTTTTCCATAGATGCTGCCTGGTCTGCTGAGTTCCTCCAGCATTTTGTGTGCGTTTCTCCAACCTAACTGTGTTGTTAAAGTCTCTGGGACAATGCTCGTAAGCTTGCTAGAGTGGTAGAGCACTACAGCACAGAAGTAAATCTTGAGATTACTCGCAAGAATCTTTGCATCCTTCTTTAAGTGTGGTGACCAGGACTGGAAGCAATACACTAGATGTAGCCTAACCATAGTTTTATACAGTTCCACTACACACTGGTCTTCTTTCATAAAGATGTTCAACAGGAAGGGCAGTTGAAGGTAAGTGAGGGAGGTGGACTACAGAAAAAAAAACACACCCAAGTGATAAACACAAGACATTCTGAAAGTAGAGTCATAGATTCAAAGGGCACTAAAATACAGAAACAGGCCTTTTGGCCCATTTAGTCCATGCCGAATATTAATCTGCCTTGTCCCATCGACCTGCAGTGGGACCATAGCCTTCCATGCCCCTCCCATCCATGTACCTAACAAAACTTCTCTGAAGTGTTGAAATCAAATCTGCAACCATCACTTCCTCTGATTGAAGAAGTTCCCCCTCATGTTCCCCTTAAATATTTCACCTTTCACCCCTTACACTTACTGCTAGTTGGAGTCTCATCCAACCTCAGTGGAAAAAGCCTGCATGTATTCATGTTATCTATACCCCTCATGATTTTGTATGCCTCTATCAAATCTCCACTCAATTTTCTACATTTCAAAGAATAAACGTGCTGTAAATCTAGATTAACACACACAAAACACTGTAAGAACTCAGTAAGTCAGGCAGCATCTATGGGGAGGAATTAAGTCAATGTTTTGGGTTGAGATCCTTTATCAAGACCAGAAAGAAAGAAGGGAGAAGCCAGAACAGCAGCAGAGATCCTAGGGGAAGCAGTTAGAATGGGTCTCACTGAAATGCCATCAAAGGGAAGCTTTAAACTTCTTCAGAGTAGCTATAATTTGAAGAAGCAACACAATGGAACAGCAAATCATAAACACAAAAAACAAACGAACAGAAAAAAGTTCTGTCTTCTTCTCCCCCGCCTTTCCAGTCCTGAAGAAGGGTCTCGGCCTGAAAAGTCGACTGTTTATTCCTCTGTATAGATGCTGCCTGACCTGCTGAGTTCCTCCAGCATTTTGTGTGTGCTGAGTGAAACATAATGAGAGTCTCTCAGCATTTTTTTACACTGAACAAACTGGTGCAGACTCAGTAACCCCAGTTGTCAAAAAGTCAGAACACTTGACATGGACTATCTTTATTCATATTTTTGAGCACATGTATAAAAACCTGCCATTTCACATTGCTTGTATAAAACATTTTACAATGCTTAAAAGAGAAATATCTGCAAGGGACTACATTGATGTTAATGTTGGAAACTAGCTGAGGTCTTGCACAGTTCCTGTGTAACAGGAAAACCTATGGGAGGATCTCAGTAGCAATGTTGGTTCCCACACCCTTTTAACCTATATCCAGCATGTATTCAAGGACAATGATGCTAATCTTATTTAATTATTTTTCGTTTTGGCATTGTTGGGTTTGTTCCCCACCTTCAAAGAAGTTTGCATCATTATTGAGCCTCATTACTAGTGTCTTGCTAAACTCAGATCACAGATGTAGGTATAAGGGCAAAGGATGGATGGAATCTAGTGAGACACCAGAAGGTGTTGTAGGAATGAAGGGGTCACGAGTGCTGAGATATTTTGTTCCAACATCTAGAGGAAGGACTCATATGAGAACATCCTCAATGCAATGAAAACAATGCATGGAAACAAATATAGCTGGAGGAAAGCCAGTCATCTTAAGAAGTTAATCTAAATGTTTGGTCTTGTATTCAGTGAAGGGTTTAAAAATGCATTTTGCAAGAACCCAAGGTGTCATCAGGCACAGACTTGTATCCCAAATATTGTTTGAGGTGAGCCATTCCGTACTAATCAGTGTTCTGTTCAGGAGGAGGCACTGGTTTACAATATTGGATTGTGCTATGAGTTTCAAAGAATTGTTCGCTGCTTCATATGTTCACTCCGTTGGTTCCATTTTCAGAGGCAAAGCTCCTATTTTAATATCATGTAGTATCCACCCAGGCTGTCCACTGTAAGGGAAACAAAAAAGCTCTCAGAGAGTTAGAATGACGCCGTGGAGACTGGGTTATTCTGGAGCAAGAAACAATCTCCTAGAGGAACTCAGAAGGTCGAGCAGCATCTGTGGGATAAGAAATTGTCAATGTTCATCCTGATTCAGGGTGCTGGCCTGAAACGTTGACAATTTGTTTCCTCCAGCAGATGTTGCTTGACCTGCTGACTTCCTCCAGCTGATTGTTTCTTGCTCCACCTTCCAACATCTGCAGCCCCTTGTGACTCCACTGGGTTATGTTAGCTTGCTTTCTACTGTATATTAGAAGATTGTAAATGAAGATCGAAGTCGGCGAGTCCGGAGGTAGTGGCCCAAAGATGATATCTGTGAGTCTGCATCAGGGACTTTAGATTGGCGGCTTGATGTTTGCACATCTAGGAGTCGGACAGAGGCTGGAGGTTTGAGGCCCAATATCTGTGAGTCCAGGCCCAAGGACTAGAGGCCCGTTTGTTGTGTGTGTGTGTAAGTAAGTGGGTGGGAAGGGGGTTTGTGTTACTGTTGTTGCCTTGCTTTATTCTGTTGTTGTGTTGAACACTGGTCATGCTATGTTGATGCTGGAATGTGTGGGGATACATCCTTAGCTTATGCTGGTAGTTAATGACGCAGTTCACTCTATGTTTTGATATACATGTGGTGAATAAATCTGAATCTGGTTTCCTTCTCTTGCCCTCCCTTCTCAAACTGGAGAATACTTATCCATTAACTTGACCGCTGTGCAATTGTAGGCCTTCAAGTACACACTTTGAGTATTATGGGATACAACCTTGTTCATGTACTCTGGCTGAGGGAGCTGATCTCACTAATGTAATGTAGGCCTTGAATCACTTACCTTTCAATGAGTTAATTATGAAGCTGGATTCATCTGGGAGGTTCTGAATCATCTGTAAAAGAGAAGTAAAATGTGAAGAGATCCCCACATGTTGTTCTCTGGATGTTGTTCTCTGGTCACATTAGACAAGGCATCAGGTCTAAGGGAATCGTTTCTCTTGCAGGTTCCCTTCCACATCAGATATCATATCAACATAAGAAGATAAGAAATAGGAGCAGGAGTAGGCCATCCGGCCCATCGAGCCTGCTCCGCCATTCAATAAGATCATGGCTGATCTGGCCATGGACTCATCTCTATCTACCTGCCTTTTCCCCATAACCCTTAATTCCCCTACTATGTAAAAACCTGTCTAACTGTTTCTTAAATATATTTAGTGAAGAATCCTCAACTGCTTCCCTGGGCAGAGAATTCCACAGCTTCACCACCCTCTGGGAAGAACAGTTTCTTCTCATCTCCGTCCTAAATCTTCTCCCCTGAATCTTGAGCCAATGTCCCCTAGTTCTAGTCTCACCTACCAATGGAAACAACTTTCCTAGATCTATCTTATCTATCCTTTCAAAATTTTGTATGTTTCTATAAGATCCCCTCTCATTCTTCTGAATTCTAGAGAGTATAGTCCCAGGCGACTCAATCTCTCCTCATAGGTTAACCCCTTCGTCTCTGGAATCAACCTGGTGAACCTCCTCTGCACTGCCTCTAAAGCCAGTATATCCTTCCTCAAGTATGGAGACCAGAACTGCTCACAGTACTCCAGGTGTGACCCCACCAGTACCCTGTATAGTTGCAGCATGACCTCCCTGCTCTTGAATTCAATCCCTCCAGCAATGAAGGCCAACATTCCATTTGCCTTAATAACCCATTGTACCTGCAAGACAACTTTTTGTGATTCATGCACAAGCATTCCCAAGACCCTCTGCACAACAGCATGCTGAATTTCTTCATCATTTAAATAATAATCTGCTCTTCTGTTATTCCTTCCAAAGTGGATGATCTCACTTTTACCAACATCTGCCAGACCTTGGCCCACTCACTTAACCTATCTGTATCCCTCTGCAGACTCTCCACATCCTCTGTACAATTTGCTTTTCCACTCAGTTTAGTGTTATCAGTAAATTTTGCTACACTACACTCAGTCCCCTCTTCCAAATCATCAATGTAAATGGTAAACAGCTGCGGGCCCAGCACCAACTCCTGCAGCACCCCACTCACCGATAACTGCCAACCGGAAAAACACCCATTTATACCAACTCTCTGCCTTCTATTGGTTAACCAATCCACTATCCATCCCAATACACTTCCTCCAACTCGATGTATCCGTATCTTATTTATAAATCTCTTGTGCAGCACCTTATTGACATCCAAGTATATGACATCCACCTGTTCCCCTCTATCCATTGCACTCATTATGTCCTCAAAGAACTCCAGTAAGTTTGTCAAACAGGACCTGCCCTTTCTGAATCCATGCTGTGTCTGTCTAATGGAACCACTCCCTTCTAAATGTTTCGCTATTTCTTCCTTAATGACAGCTTCAAGAATTTTCCCAACTACAGATGTTAAGTAACTGGCCTATAGTTGCCCGTCTTTTGCCTACATCCTTTTTTAAAAAGTGGTGCGACATTTGCTGTCTTCCAATCTGCCAGGACCTGCCCAGAGTCTAGAGAATTTTGGTAAATGATTACCAACACGACTACTATAACCTCCGCCAAATCTCTCAGCACCCTGGGATGCATCCCATCAGGACCAAGGAACTTATCTACCTTCAGGCCCTCGAGTTTGCTCATCACTATCTCTTTAGTGGCATTGATTTTATCCAGGTCCTCACCTCCCATTTCGTGCATAACATCATTATGGAAGGTCATCTCTGTTCCTTTATTGTTGTGGGGCCTAAATCCTTAAAAAACCCTACTTAATGTAGACAAATGCGAGGGGTTGCATTTTGGAAGGAAAAACCAGGATAAAACTTGCACAGTGATTGGTAGGGCACTGAGTATAATTTTTCATAAATTCTATTGTAAATGCATGCAAGAAAATGAATCTCAAGGTGGTATGTAGTGACATACATCCAGTGGTCACTTTATTAAGTACCTCCTGTACGTTAGTCGTCTTCTGCTCCTGTAACCCATCCATTTCAAGGTTTGATGTACTGTGCATTCAGAGAGGCTCTTCTTAACAAGATGCTCTTGTTAAACGGGGTTATTTGAGTTACTGTCGCCTTCCCATCAGCTTGAACCAGTCTGGCCATTCTCCTCTGACCTCTCTCAATAACAAGGCGCTTTCACCCACAGAACTGCCCCTCACTGGATGTTTTTTTTGTTTTTCACACTATTCTCTGTAAACACCAGAGGCTGTTGTGCTGAAAATCCCAGTTTCTGAGATCCTGAAGCCACCCCGTCCGGCACCAACCTTCATTCCACAGTCAAAGTCACTGAGATCACATTTCCTCCCCAATCTGATGTTTGGTCTCCTCAGGACTCACACCACCAAGTTCAAGAACAGTTATTACCCCACAACCATAAGGCTCTTGAACAAAAGGGGATAATTACACTCACTTACTTGCCCATCCACTGAGATGTTCCCACAACCAATGATCTCAGTTTATGGATTTTTCATCTTGTTATCTCATGTTTTCATTATTTATTGCTATTTATTTATTTTTGCATTTGCACAGTCTGTTGTTTTCTGCACTCTGGTTGATCTTTCATTGATCCTGTTATAGTTATTTTTCTATAGATTTGCTGAGAATGCCCACAGGAAATTGTATCTCAGGGTTGTATATGGTGACATATACATACTTTGAACTTTGGTGTGAACAACAATTAAACCTCTTGACCATGTCAGCATGCTTTTATGCACTGAGTTGCTGCCACATGATTGGCTGACTAGATATTTGCATTAATGAGTACAGGAGATACCTAATATAGAGGCCACTGAGTTTATACAGATTGATATAAATTTACTTTGAGGAATGTGGTTGAACAAAGGGATCTGGGAATACAGATCCGTAATTCTGAGGAAGTGTTGATAGGGTCATAAAGAGAGCTTCTGGCACACTGGCCTTCATTAATTAGGACACTGAGTACAGGATTGGGATGTTGTATTGAAGTTGTATAAGATGGTGAGGCTGAATTTAGAGTATTGTGAGCAGCTCTGGTCACCAGCCTGCAGGAGAGGTATCAATAAGCTCGAAAGAGTATACATAAAAACTACAAGGATGTTGCTGGACTTGACAACTTGAGTTGCAGGGAAAGGTTGAATAGGCTAAGATTTTATTCCCTGGAGAATGAGGGGAGATCTTATAGAGGTATACAAAATGATGAAGGCTATAGCTAGGGTGAATGCATGCAGACTTTTCCCCCTCAGGTAGGGTAAGACAAGAATTAGAGGTCATTGGCCAAGGGTGAAAGGTGAAATATTTAAGGGCAAACTTCTTAACTCAGAGTGTGGAATGATGTGGGTTCATTCGTAACACTTAAGGAATGTTTGGATAGGTACTTGAAAATGTTTTGGAAGAATATGTTCCAGGTGCAGGTAGATGGGACAAGGCAGTAGAATTAGAATTAGAATTAGAACTTTAGAATTAGAATTAGAATTTATTTAAATCTTACATCCATCCCAGAACATGAGGGAGTAAAAATCTTTGTGTTATGACTTTGTTGCAATGTACAGACATGTGAACTTAAAAGGCTAATGGCTTGTAGAAAGAAGCAATCCGGTAGGCTGTTGGTCCTGGCTTTAATACTGCAGTACCGTTTGCCAGAGGAGGCAGCTGAAATGGTCTATGGTTGGGTGGGTGACTGGTGTCCCCGATGATTTTCCAGGTCTTCCTTCTGCACCTGCTGCTGTAAATGTCCTCAATGGAGGGAAGTTCACATCCACAGATGTGCTGGGCTGCCCGCACCACTCTCTGCAGTGCCAACCGATCAAGGTTGGTGCAGTTCCCGTACCAGTATCGGGTTACCATGAGCAAGATGAGTCGAATGGTATATTTGTGTACTGCAGTACTCTGTGCTAATCTACTGTGATTGAGCGGCAGAACAGACTTGATGGGCAGAGTGGCTTAATCCTGCTCCCAAATTTTATGGTCATATGGTTCAATGTGACATTTCATACAACCCCCTCAGGAGCAGTCAGGGATTGGCAATGAATACTGACTTTGTCAGCGATGCCAGTATCTCAAAAGGTATCCCAAAAAAGCCCTATAAATGAATGGAATTATGGGTCTGGTTATGGGCATCCATGACTTATTTGTGAGACAATGTCTCGTTCCTCCTCAGTCAGTGTTCAACAACTCACCTGGTCCCCGACCAGGATGTGGATTCCAGCAACTCCCTGTCGGTAGATCTGCAGGATCTCGTTGGGGGAGATGCTGAACAGGGCTGCCAGCTTTTTAGTTAGTTCAGCTTTTGTTAAGTCCTCCAGGTAGATTTCCTTGTATGCTGCCAGGAGGGAAGAAGATAGAGTGAGTGAATCCATCAGAAGAATGTCACGAGCCTAGCAACGGACATAAACTTAAATCTACTGGACTTGAATTACACACACAAAATGCTGGAAGAACTCAGCCAGTCAGATAACAGCTATGGAGAGGAATAAACAGCTGATGTTTCGGGCCGGGACTCTTCATCAGGACTGGAAAGGAAGGGGAAAAAACCTAGAATAAGAAGATAGGGAAAGGGAAGGTATCAACCCTGTACATTTTCCACCTATCACTTCCCAGCTTCTCAGTTCATCATCCCTCACCTACCCCACCCTCTCTCCCCCTCACCTGGTCTCACCTATCGTCTGCTGGCCTGTACTCCTACCCCTCCCCCTCCTTCTTATTCAAGCTTCCTCTCTGTAGACGCTGCCTGACCTGCTGAGTTCCTCCAGCATTTTATGTGTGTTCCCCAAGATTTCTAGCATCTGAAGAATACCTTGTGTCTGTAGACTGGAGTCTGTTTTCTACCACTTACAGGGGTACAGATTCTCCCTCACTTTCTGTTTTTCTTCACAATTCACCTCACACTCACTGTGACCAATTTCGTGTAAGTGGGCTCAATATGTGAATGGTGGAGGTGGGGTGGAGTCTCAGCCTTTTTGCGACTGAGGGAGTTTAAGCTGATAATATTCAATTTTTATTTCATGCACCATTTACAGACGTACAGTGGAGAGCATCCTGACTGGCTGCATCACAGCCTGGTATGGAAACACTAATGCCTACAGAAAGTGGTGGACACAGTCCAGTCCATCACAGGCAAAGCCCTATCACTATTGAGCATACCTACATGGAACACTGCCACAGAAAGCAGCACCCATCATCAGGGACCCCACCATCCAGGCCATGCTCTCTTCTCGCTGCTGCCATCAGGAGGGAGGCCCCACACTACTAGGTTCAGCAAGTTATTACCCTACATCCATAGGCTCCTGTCACCAGAACATTGAACTGATTCCATGACCTACAGACTCATTTTCAAGGACTCTTTACAACTCATGTTCTCAGTATTTTGTTTTGTTTGCAGTTTGTCTTTTTTGTGTATGTTAATTGCTTGTTGCTTAAATATAGTTTTTTGTAAATTCTATTGTATTTCTTTAGTTTTTCCTGTAAATGCTGGCAAGAAAATGAATCTCGAGGTAGTATATGGTAACATATATGTACTTTGATCATAAATTTACTTTGAACTTTGACCCTGTAATTGTGCCCTCTCAATGTGGGCAAGTGATAATTGAGCATTACAATGGAAGTTTTCCCTTTGGCTCATCCACCCTTAGCTGCCCAACTTATCCATTCACTCAGTTGAAGGAATTATCTGGCTGGATAATTTCTGACCATTAGGAGGCCTTTTCTCTGATCTCCAAGAACTTCACAATAGGTTTGACAATCAGCCAATAAAAAGAGAAATGTCTGGAAATGCTGAGTAAATCAGGAGCTGTCTTTGAAGACAAAAACAGAGTTCAAAAACTGACTTTGAAGATTCAGGCTGATTACCTTTCTTTTCCCTGGGATATTAAGTCTGTTCTCCTCTCCACAGATGCTGTTTGACCTGCTGAGTATTTTCAGCATTTATTGTTTTTTTTTGTTTCAAGTTGCCAGCATCTGCAGGATTTTGATTTTGTTAGGCAAGTTGATTTCTCCTGGGCTACAGTGACAGGGAAATCCCTGGAGATCTGTGGCAAACTTGGAGGTTGCAATAAGTTGGATAAAGTTAAGATTGTATTGGTCTGTGACAGATCTTGCGTTCCTGCCCCACTGCTCACAATCAGCCACTTACTGACCATACTGCTATGTCCCTGACCATGCTCTTCTGGTACTGGAGCAGCTACGTACCACACACAGAAGCATTGGGAGAGTCTTGGGAATTCTCCTGCTCTTTCTCTTGCTGTGGTTCCTGACACATATAAATGGTGAGCCGTGGTCGAACGGACCTGTGGACACAAGCAGTAGGATCATGGGATTGTTTTCTGGTCTTGCCACGGGTTGTCCCCTCTGCTACTGACAAGAAGCCCCTCAGCAAATCTTTCCAATCTGGCCTGTCTGTCAGAGGCCAGGGTCCAAGTCCCATTTCAGAGACTCATGTTCATAATTTAAACCAAGACTCCAGTACCAAGGGAGTGGTACAGCTGGATATGACATTAAATCGAAATACATCTGCCCTCTTGGGCTGGGTGTAGATGATTCCATTGTACTAACTAGAGAATAGGTTTTCATCCGCCAGACTATTAAACCTTTAACAAGCAGATTACCTGATCGATATGACATTACTATTTGGTTCAAGTTGGTTGTTCTGAGTCCTACATTACAGAGTTGAGGCTTTATAAGCCATTGGGCAGACCATATCTGCGGTATTGTGAGCTGTTTCGGGCCCCATATCCAAGAAAGGATGTGCTGGCATTGGAGAGGGTCCAGTGGAGGTTCAGGAGAACGATCCGGGGAACGAAAGGGTTAACCTATGAGAAGCACTTGATGGCTCTGGGTCTGTACTTGCTGGAGTTTAGAAGAATGAAGGGTGAGTCTCATTGGTAATAAATCAGCCATGATTGAATGGCGGAGCAGACTCGATGGGTTGAATGGCCTAATTCTGCTCTGCAGCACTGAGGCTGTAAGACTGCCCTGGCTGCTGTGCTTCACGTCTGCAAGCTTCGCAGCAGTTTTCCCCAGAAATTTGATAAACTGCGACCAAGGCTTTGGGCCTACTCCGGACTGCTCCCACGATGTGGATCTCAGGACTCAATTTAGTTCGGATTGCTGTTGTTATTGTTCACTTCTATTGTTTGCATGAGTTGTTTTGGTTTTTTTTCATCTTTGTGAACATTAGGAGTTGGTCTTTTTTTTAAATTGGGTTCTTTCAGGATTCTTGCTTTGTGACTGCCTGTAAGCAGATAAGTCTCAAGGCTGTATAATTTATACATACTTTGATAATAAATGCACTTGAATCTTGAATGCCTTATGGTCTTATGAAACTATCAAATATTGAAAGGCCTAGATAGACTGGATGTGGGTAGTGGGGGAGTCTAGGACTGGAGGGCTCAACCTCAGAGTACAAGGATGTTTAGAGCAGAGATGAGGAGGAATTTCTTCAGCCAGAGGGTGGTGAATCTGTGGAGTTCATTGCCACAGACGGCTGTGGAGGCCAGGCCATATTTAAAGTGATGTTGATAGATAGCTTCTTGATTAGTAAGGATGCTGAAAGAAGGAGAATGGGGTTGAGAGGGATAATAAATCAGACATGATGGAATAGCAGAGCAGACACTGGGCTGAATGGTTTAATCCTGCTCCTGTGTCTTATGGCCATTAGGGGATTGGAAGCTCTTCATTTACTGCAGAGTTGGGACATTCTGCAGTCTTGAAATCACCAAATATAATCCCCCTTGTCTCTTCCTTTCACCTTCTTTAAACTTCTGCTTGGAATCAGTTGAATCAATGCAAAATATCTTATTAACTTAAAGACACTGTTTCATTCTATCCTTTGCCTTTCACATCATTGCTGGAATAGCAATCTCCGGAGATAATGGTGGGGCAGCTCCAGTGCCTCAGCTTCAATCCTAATCTCCGGCAATGTCTGGGTGGAGTTCACACATTCTCTCTGGTTCTTCTGGGTGCTCTGGTCTCCTCCCATGTCTCAAAGATGTCCAAGTTAGTAGGTGAGATGGCCACTGTAAAATTGCCCTAGTGCAGATGGGATGGAAAACTTATAGGGACTGGGAGACGATAGTTAATGAAGAAGCTAGTGGCAGAATGGGATTGCGGGAGACCGCAGGACACAGCTCAACACATCATGAAAACTAACTCCACTTTGTGGATTCTGTCTGCACTTCTTCCTCCCTCGGTAAACCAACCCGTGTAATCAAAGATCCCGCCCACACCCGACACTCTCCCTTCTCCCTCTTTCCCATTGGACATGATACAAAAGCCTGAAAGCACATACCACCTGACTCCTATCCCGCTGTTATGAGACTATTGAACAGATCTCAAAATCTACCTCTGAACCTTGTTCCTCATTACGAGTCTGCTTTGCACTTTCATTTAAGGTGAGGGGGTAAGTTCAGAGGAGATGTGACACTGACAGTGGCGGGTGCCTGGAATGTGCTGTCTGGGATGGTGGGTAGAGACAGAAACATTAGGAACTTGTAAGGGACATTTAAATGGACACATCAATGTGAGGGAAATGGAAGGATATGGACATTGTGCAGGCAGAAGGAACTAGTTTAGTTGGCTATTTGATTACTAATTTAATTGGTTCAGCACAATATTGTGTGCTGAAGGGCCTGTTCCTGTACTGTTATATGTTTCTCTGTAACTGTAACACTCAGAATCAGGTTTATTATCATTGAGGTATGACATGAAAATTGTTGTTTTGTGGCAGCAGTACAGCGCAAAGACAAAAAAACAATAATTTACAAGAATAAACAAATGAAGGTATAATAAGGTAGTGTCCATGGGTTCATGAATCATTCAGAAGCCTGTGGCAGAGGGGAAGATGATTCACTAGGCCATGAACATTGCTTCACTATCGCACTTTGTTTTATTATTGCTTTTCCCTAATGCGCTGAAGTGATCTGCATGGATACAATGTAGAACAAGATATTTCACTGTACCTTGTGAAAATAATAAACCAATTTCCCAATTTAACAATAAATGGCCTGCCTCAAAGCATTTATTTATCTATCTATTTATTTCTTCACTGATTGACACAGTGCGGAGCAGGGCCTTTGGGCCAAATTGCACACATTTAACCCTAGCCTAATCACAGCACCAATTAACCTACTAACTAACATGTCTTTAGACTGGGAGAAAACTGGAGTACCCAGAGGAAACCTACTAGCACACAGGAAGAACAGAGGACACTGGAATTGAACTCTGAACTACGACGCCCGGGTTGTAATAGTATCACACTAACTGCTACATAGATTTCATGTTCTAAGATGGTTTTAATGGGCTAAACTGAACATCAAGATTTGTGTCCAGTTTAAGGGACCGAAATGGCATTAGAAATGTTGACTGTTTTGCGTGTTTTAATCCAATCAATAAAGAAAACTAATTGCTAAAAGAAAATGGTTGCCAACCTAGAGTTGGGGAGAAAGCAGCTTCAGCAATGAATAGTTTCGCCACCAGATGGCATCCTCTATCCAAATATTCACAATCAACTGTTCAGTCCTGAGCACTGGAATATTGTTTTAAATCACTGAAACAGTTTATTCAGATTTTATTCAGTTAATATCTGATAATCATGCATAGAAATCTGCTTTAATTCCTCTTTCCTTTGAGTGTTTAAGGGCAAGATACCCTAGAATAATTGGGTGAAACTCTCTCAGAATGGTCCAGCCAAAACCAATCTCACGGTCCATGTCACTTAAAAGAAAAAAAAGTCTGTCTGTTACAAATTTTCAGTTTGCGAGATCTTTGTATGCACCTATTAAATGCTTTCCTACAACACTGACTGCAGCGCAAAAGGATGGGAAACCAGCAACGGCTGGCTGTTTTTCAAACTTCCCACCTTTCCCTTGAATTCCTCTGCATGTCAGTGCTGTTGAGGCAAGGAGCCCTCTGCAATTCAACGCCTACACTGAACATGATACCTGTTACACTTGTTAAAAGCATGGAATAATTGACGGCGTAGCGTTTGAAAGATTCATGTCTTCACCTACTGTCACCAGCTACGGACCACTGATATTCCATGATATAGATGTTAACTGCCTTTGACTCTTCAGTAGAAATTTTACACGTTTATTCATCAATATGACATGTGATTCAGTTGTAAAGCCAGAATTTATCATTTATTTTTGGCCTACGGTTTAAGTTTCAACAATTGGTGGATCAATTGTCACAAATGATAACTAATTGGTCATTGTAAATTGTCCCATAATTAGGCTTGGGTTAAATCGAGGGTTACTGGGTGGCGCAGCTTGAAGGCTTGGAAGAGCCTGTTCCATGCTGTATCTCAAGCAATAAAAAAAACATAGAACATTACATCATAGTACAGGCCTTTTGGCCCACAATGTGGTGCCATTCTTCTAACCCACATAGCCCTCCATTTTTCACTCACCCATGTGTCTGTCTAAGAGTCTCCTAAATGTTCCTAATGTATCTGTCTCTACCGCCACCCCTGGCAGTCCATTCTATCACTCTCTATGTAACCTAACTCTGATATCCACCCTATAATTTGCTGCAAACACCTTACAATTAGTCATTTCCCCCCTGGGAAAGCCTCTGGCTTTCTATCTATGTCTCTTGTACACCTCTATCAAGTCACCTCTCATCCTGCTTTGTTCCAAAGAGCCCTAGCTCGCTCAACCTATCCTGAAGATAGATTAAAGATGAGCTTTATTTGTCATATGTACTTCAAAATATAGAGTGAAAAGTGTTGCTCGTGTCGGCAGTCAGGACAGTTGTGCTGGGAGAAGCTCACAAGTGCCCGATTCCAGCACCAACATACCATGTGCTAGGGAAACTCTACACGTAGAGTAGGTTACAGGGTCGGCACAACTTTGTGGGCCAAATGGCCTGTAATGTGCTGTAGATTTCTATGTTCAATAGCATGCCTACAGCTTACTAACCCTAACTTGTACATCTTTGGAAAGTGGGAGGAAACTGGAGCAGCCAGAGGAAACCCAAGAGGTCACGGAGGGAATGTACAAACTCCTCAGACAGTGGTGGGACTTGAATCTTGATCTTCGGATCACTGGTGCTGTAAAGTGTTTATGCCACCCTAACACAATCATAATATCGTCAGAAGACATGCTCTCCTATCCAGGCATCATCCTAGTAAATCTCTTCTGCTCCCTCTCTAAAGCTTCCACATCCTTCCTAAAATAATCATGGTCATATCTATTGATGCTCCCTTTTACGTTCAGATTTATTCGATTCCCAGTTCCTGTGGTGGGATTTGAACTCATCGATGCTAATCCAGAAACTTCACCACAGTGCTGTCCACAAACAGTACGGGACAGGGCTATTGTTTATATTCAACATGTCTCCTCACCCCCTCCTTATATCAGTCCATCAGTCTGTTCAGTCATTGAACACAGAAACAGGCCCTTCAGCCCAATGAGTCTGTGCTGACCAGCAATCCCCCATTTACACCAATCCTTCATTTACTTTTATTCTTCTTACAGTAAATTATCCTTCCAGTAAACTTGCCCAGGATTCACCCACTCACTCACTTACAGCAGCAGATTAACTTACCAACCCGCCTGTGTCTGGGATGTGGGAGGAAATAGGAACACCCAGAGGAAACCTATGTGCTCTCAGAGTGAACGGGAAAATGCCACAGACAGCACCGGAGGTAAAGATTGAACCCCGGTCAGCTGCTCTACTCATTGTGCTTCTGTGCCGCCCATCTCCAGGTTCTGCTGGAAGTACTCCTAAAGAAATTTACCCCAATCACCCCCGTGAGAGCGTTTCACATGTCAGTCACACTTTTTGTTCCCAAGTTGAATATCTTATTCCCATTTGAACAGTTATCTATTGTTTCTAGTTCTGGCCTCCTCCACTTGGGAAACATTTCCACCACACCCTAGCTCCCGGCCTGTTCCAGCGCACCTAAGACCAATTTGGTGGTGATGTACAGAAGTGAGGGTTCATCAAGAGCTCCTGGCTCAAGGGCGGCTGTTTTACCTCAGATGGAGTGCGTTGTAGAGCCTGATGCCATCTGCTGGGCCGCAGATCTGGATGATGTCGTCACGCGAGAGCTTAAGTAAATCAGCACCTGCAGGTTCAAGAATGGAACTGTCAGTGAAAATTAGAGCAACCTCACTGCTATCTGGGGGAGGGGGGATCTCACCGAAAGCTATCAAATATTAAAAGGCCTAGATGGAATCTACGTAGTGAGAATGTTTCCTATACTGGTGGAGTCTAGGACCTATTGGAAGCAGTTGGTTTTATTTGCTTTTAATAAGGTATTAGTTGAATTAATAAGGTTTATAGCAAGACTAAAATTGTAGTTACTAACATTTTAACTGGTATATTTTCACAATCGGTGGTGTTTGTCTCCACCCATTGGAGGAAAAGCGGTATTGCAGCTACATAACAGTTTACTCCCATTCCATTTTTCATCGGGACGTGACACGTGCTGTGACTGTGCACATGTATCTTTTAATTGGCACACTGCTTATCTCAGGGGAGTATTCACTGTTGGCTGCATTCCAGCATAAGTGACCATTTTGCAGAAGACCTCTGTTCAGTCCACAAAGATAAGCCTAAGTGTGTGAACTATATCAAGTAGATAATTTATTTAATGACTGATTAAGTAAATAATTTAACTAATCAATTGGGGGAAAAGGAATAAAGATGCAATATGCTTAAAGAACAGTATGATAGAGGCAGTAAAGGGTATGATGAACAAATCTCCATGTTAAATGAGTGAGTGAGGAAAAAGCATGAAAAGTAAATCTGTAGTGAGAGGTATTATCCAGAGTTGCAGGGTAAAGTGGGTCAAAGCAGTTGTGCACAGCAAGGGACCTTCGGTGGGCAGTTCTGCCAACCTAGTTGATGGTGTTACAGTGACGTCACTCAGTGACTAGTCCCCAAAACAGCGCCCCCTTGGAAACTCCAAGGAATTGCAAAATAGATCAACAGAGACCTCTGGTGACTCACGTGATGAGGACAGGGTGATGGGTCGAGCAGCCATGTCATGACTTGCCCCTCCAAAAAGAGCTATGGGGGTGAAACACACACAAGAATAAAGATAGAGTTTATGAATGGAGACAGGAGGTTTTCCATCAACTACCAGAATCATAAAAAAATTGACACATGGTCCTAAGAAATTTTAGTTCCTAACTAAGGAAGCTCAAAGACTTGGGCTGAACTTAAACAAATTAAAAACATATACAAATTGCATCAATAAAATGGCATCCAAATTTTAGCCACTATGCTGTCTTTGCAGCAAATAAGACAGTTAGAAAGGAATGGTTCCATTAGACAAACGCAGCATAGATTCAGAAAGGGCAGGTCCTGTTTGACAAACTTACTGGAGTTCTTTGAGGGCATAATGAGTGCAGTGGATAAAGGGGAACAGGTGGATGTCATATATTTGGATTTCCAGAAAGCGTTCGATAAGGTGCCGCATAAGAGACTTATAAATAAGATACGGATGCATGGAGTCAGAGGAAGTGTATTGGCATGGATAGTGGATTGGTTAACCAGTAGAAGGCAGAGAGTTGGTATAAGTGGATGTTTCTCCGGTTGGCAGTCTGTGGTGAGTGGGGTGCCGCAGGGGTCGGTGCTGGGCCCGCGGCTGTTTACCATTTACATTGATGATTTGGAAGAGGGGACTGAGTGTAGTGTAGCAAAATTTACTGATGACACTAAACTGAGTGGAAAAGCAAATTGTATAGATGATGTGGAGAGTCTGCAGAGGGATAGAGTGTGGCAACCCACTTTCTGCACAAGCGAACCGGCTCATAAATAGCCAGCGCGGGGGAGACTTTGGAGGTCATGCTGCAACAATACAGGGTACAGGTGAGGCCGCACCTGGAGTACTGGGTGCAGTTCTGGTCTCCTTACTTGAGGAAGGATATACTGGCTTTGGAGGCGGTGCAGAGGAGGTTCACCAGGTTGATTCCAGAGATGCGGGGGGGGGGGGGGCGGGGGGGTTAGACTATGAGGAGAGATTGAGTCACCTAGGACTCACTGGAATTCGGAAGAATGAGAGGGAATCTTATAGAAACATAGAAAATTTTGAAAGGGATAGATAAGATAGAAGTAGGAAAGTTGTTTCCATTGGTAGGTGAGACTAGAACTAGGGAACATTGTCTCAAGATTCAGGGGAGAAATTTTAGGATGGAGATGAGGAGAAACTGTTTTTCCCAGAGAGTGGTGAAGCTGTAGAATTCTCTGCCCAGGGAAGCAGTTGAGGCTTCTTCACTAAATATATTTAAGAAACAGTTAGACAGATTTTTACATAGTAGGGGAACTAAGGGTTATGGGGAAATGGCAAGTAGATGGAGCTGAGTTTACGGACAGATCAGCCATGATCTTATTGAGTGGCAGGGCAGGCTCGATGGGCTGGATGGCATATTCCTGCTCCTATTTCTTATGGTCTTATGACACATTGAGTTTAGGAAGGTAGAGGAGAGGATAAGCAGAATTACCAGGTGGTTGGGATGCAATTAAGAAATGGTTGGGATACAATTAAAAATGGTTGGAAGAATAAGCCACAACACAGATTGATTAGAGGAAAGTGGTTGATTGCAAACAAAAGGCTTCAAAGGATGTTTCTAAATATGAAGACCTGCTACTGAAGAGTTCCAGAGATAAATGAAGATAATATAGAAGAATCTACATATGGCCCCCTCCCAAGTTTCCTGGTCAGTACCACTGGCGCCTTAATGCCAACTGTGGTTGGCTTTTACAGTTGATGGTCAACAATACCAATGGATGGGGCTACCACAGGGACTTCACAATAGTATTACTGTTTACCACATGGCTTTGAGATAACATCTGAGGGTCTCTCCAAGCACTGACTCAACTATCATACAATATGTGGATGATACCCTGATTGTTCATCCTGATCTGCAGTCTCGGAGGCAATGTGATGTACTGTACTTTATTTGCTTGACTATCTAGCCTCCAAGGGATACAAAGCAAATTTGGATAAGGCACAATTGCAACAAGAGGAAGTGATTTATTTGGGACAGAAAGTTTCCTAAGGCAAACGAGAAGTCACTGAGGACCAAGCGAAGGCCATTATATCCGCAAAACCACCTACAAAAGTCCAGCAACATTTCTGCAACTACAATAGAGCATGAATATTGCTCACCACCCACTAGTCTGCTGAAAGGCAGCAAGCACTCTGACGACCCTGTGACTCTTAATGAAGAACAGATGGAAGTTTTTCAATCTTTAAATGTGATATTAAGTACTGCACTTGCATTGGCAATCCCTGATATGGGGAGACCATTTACCCTGTACGTCAACAAGAAGTGTGGCTGCATGACAGCAATTTTAACTCAAGAACATGGAGATCAGCAGCAAGCTGTTGGTTATCACTCTGCCAAATTGGACAACATAGCATTCGATAGGGTTCATGATTTCTAAAATCATTCTAGATCAGACTTTAAATATTCGATGTCCACAGTTGGTGCATACTCTACTGACTGTGAACAGGGCCTCTCAAGTGACAGCTGCTTGGCGGTCCAAGTTCTTGAGGAACCTAATGTCATCATTCAATGAGTAAGTCCAGCAGATCCAGCCACACTGCTGTTGGTGGACATGGAAGACTCTGATGATGAACAATAACGTGCCAAGCAGATGCAAATTACCATCAAGAAGCGCCTTTGTTGAACCCAGATCTGATTCAGTACACTAATGGCTCCTCAACCACTGAGGGAGGAATTTGAATTGCTGGTTGAGCTGTTACCACAGAGTGACTGACACACACACACACACATTTACCTGAGAAATTGGCAAACAGCTTACAGAAGGTGGTGAAATGGTGGAGATGAAGCCACTGTTGTGTTTCCTGAATTGTTAGCTTTGGTGACAGATGCTGCAAAGAGAGTGAAATGTGAGTAAAATGCATTTCTTCACATTTGTGCAGTTACAAATGGGAATTTAAAGTTCATTCTATTCTTGGTGAAGGTTGTTGGAGGTGATACATCATTCTGACTTGTATACATATCACTGTTCCTTCAGTGTCATAGGACTCTCTCTTTAAGCACTGTGGGACAGCTTCACCAGGAGCATGTAGCAGTTCAAGTAGGTGGTTCACCAACATCTTCCCACAGTAATGGGCCCCTCCAGCCCAATGAGCCCATACCAGCCAATTACACCCATGTGGCCAATTAACTTAATAAGCCATAAGTCTTTGGTAGTATAGCGGTTCGTGCAATCACTTTCCAATGCCAGTGATGACCAATTGGGGTTCAGTTCCCTCTATTGTCTATAAGGAGATGTACACTCTCCCTGTGACTGAGTGAGTTTCCTCCCACAATCCAAAGTTGTCCAGGTGAGGCTTAGCAGGTTGTGGGCATGCTCTTTTGGCACCAGAAGCACGGCAACGCTTGCAGGCTGCCCACCACAACACTCGCTGATCAGATTCGACACAAACGAATTTCAGTGTATGTTTGGATGTACATGTGACAAATAAAGCTGATCTTTCATCGTAACTGCAACACCCTGAGGATACCCAAGCCATCATGGGGAGAACGTACAGGCAGCGGCTAAACTGAACGCTGGTCACTGCTGCTGTAATTACATTACTTTGCTACTGTGCTGCCCAGATCTTCTCGAAGGTAATTGGGCATGGGCAATAAATTCAGACTTGCCCAAGCACTGAAGAAGATTAATAGTGACTCTGAGGCCTCTCTGATTTAGGGTTTTATGCTCCTGTAATGAGCTTCATTACGAGCTTCATGGTGCAGTGGCTGGATTTACGGCAGCAAAAAGACTGTAGTGGTCAGTGAACTGAAATCCCATTGAGGCAGCACTTAGGGAAACATGAATGTCAATGTTTGGTCACTAAATTACAGCACAAGGCCATAAGGTACAGGAGCAGAGTGAGGCCATTCAGGCCATCGAGTCTGCTCCGACATTCCATCATGGCTGATTTTTTTTCAACCACATTCTCTCACCTTCTCCCTTTAACTATCAATCAAGAACCAATTTCTGCCTTAAATACACCCAATGGCTTGCCCTCTTTGACAATAAATTCTACAGATTCACCACTGACTTAAGGAATTCCTCCTCATCTCAGTTTTAAATGAAGACCTTTTTATTTTGAGTCTGTGTCCCCAGGTCTTAGACTCTTATAGACTGTACCACAGCATGGTATTGTGATGTTTAGTGTTGTAGGTTTTCACACATCAGATGACATGAGGCAATTTATGTTTATGGAAAAAAAAACATACAACTCACTTTTTGCACTCCAAAAAAACTGAAAGTGTGGTAAAAACCCTTTACATAATTATGTCATCACATCAGGATGCACCTCTTAAAGTGAAACCCCAACTCAGGGGTGGAATTATGTACATTTCCACCAATTACATTACCCTACACAGAACCCCCCCCCCCACCCCAAATTTAACTAAAGCCAGCATTATGAGCCTGTCTGGAGCTTGAACGAACCAGCTGACTCGAGTCCTATGTTCCACGGGTGGAGGAACAACAGGTGCCTCTGGCTCGTCCAGAGGTGTGTTGACACATTCATGGTCATGTTGTGACTCCAGGGACATGGCAGAAGAATCCTCCAAATCTTGGTGAGCGATCGACTGAAATACGTGAAGGTTTACCCCGCTTATCCACGATAAAAGTCTTTTCTCCCCATTCCAAAATGTAGGACAGGCCATCGTAAGGGGGCCTAAGGGGACGTTGATGTGCATCATGGCGGTCAAAAACAAACGGGGCAGAATGTAGGCCAACAGGAACCCAGGAGTGCTGTGATAGGAGGTAGGAGTAGGTGAAAAGGAATTGAATTTACTGAGGAGGGTGGAACGCTGTTGAGAGGCCGACCAGACGGTCGTTGAGTCAGGAATGAAGTCAACTGCCACCCGTAACGGTGCCCATATGCCAACTCAGCAGTGAACTGTCACGGTTTCGATCGTTAATTCCCTAATTGCTTCCAATTCTCTATGATGATGGCTCACCTGGTTTCCATCAAAGACTCAGTATAAAAACCCCTACATTACAACCACTAGTCGCCAGTTTGTTGGGTCTTTTTCCTGTGAGTAAACTATGTTTCCTAACTGCTTAGAACTGTTTGTTCTAAGTTTAGCTCCAGTTTCAAAGGTTACCTATGAGACTCCGTCTCTCTGAGTCAAGGTTCCATATCAGAGCTCTGTGTCAAGATCCCTCCTGTTTGCTGTTTGGCATTTACGCCCGTGTAAAACATCCAAATTCAGTATCTGTGCCTGTGTCCTGCACTTGGGTTCACTTCAATCGCTCATTGCAACATGAACAATTGCAGGTCTTCTCTTGGAGCTGTTCTGAGCCCCAGCAGGACCCACGGGAGACGATCATGCCAACACTCATCGGTCAGGGAAGCCCTTAGAAGATGCTTTAAGGAGTGGTGAAAACGCTGACATAGTCCGTTGGACTGCGGGTGATACGCTGTGGTGTGATGAGGCCTAACACCGAGGTTCTGGGCCATCACAGCCCAGAGGTCTGATGTGAATTGGGGACCGCTGTCAGAGGAATTATCAGAGGGGGTGCCAAACCGAGCGGTGCAGGTGCTGATGAACACCCGAGCCACGTCTGTGGCCATCGTCGAAGCGGGAACCTGGTGGTAAGGAGCTGTGTGGAACCGTGGGAGGGGGAAGAGGATCAGCAAGGTCCACAGTGACGTGGTCAAACCATCACTCAGGGACCTCAAAACATGCCAGTGGCACCTGAACATAATGGTTAATTTTTGCCCACTGGCGCTCCACACAGGCTGCAGACCAGTCACGCACGTCCTTCCTAAGGCTGTGCCAAACAAACTTTTATCACAGCTGTCTTGGGAATGTCCTCTGAGCACACAAGCAACTCATGGTAGCCCCTAACTAGATCGACTTTTGTAAAAGTGAACTTTCTGGCTAAGCATGTGACTAAGCATCTTAGATACATGGGACAGGGTAATGATTGGAGGTGTTGGCTTCGATAACATATAGGTAATCACCACATGGGTGCCAACCACCAACAGACTTAGGAAGGGGTGAAGCCCAGAGTCTATTTGACCAGTGTACAATGCCACGTCTTTCCATGTTGCCAGCTATTCTGGGTCCAGTCTATGCACACAGGCACGGACTGGCGGGCCAGTTGTGGGAATGTGGTGCTCAACCCCCTGTTCTGTGACTGTCGTGGAGAATGTGGGCTTGGTGAGGTTTGGGAATTCACTCAGCAGTCGAGTAAACACGTGGTGGTCCATGCGCTTGACAGAGTCAATGTGGGAACTTACTGGGGCAGCAGGGTAATGGCCCCAAGTCCTTGATATCCACAAGCCTTAAGGTTGATTGATAGTCCTTGTGCACACAGGATATCTGCACCGAGCAGAGGTCTATCCACTTTAGCCAGGCCAATGTGTAACGTTGCCCACTGAAGCAGAGGGTCACCCATCCTGTCCCATAAGTCTGGATCTTGTTTCCGTTGGTGGCCTCCAGCGAGGTTTCGTCACTCTTTGCCTTCTCACTACCAGGTGATGCTGGCAGCACGCACACTCACTTGAACACCCGTGTCACCCAGGAAGCGATGCACTGAGAGAGTGTCTGTAATGAACAGCAGACGACCCTGGAAGCTGGAACCCACGGTGTTCACAGACCTCTGATGTCCCGATGTGCTGGCACTGTCCAAACTGCAAGGCGGTCGGCACTTGCTGGCGCTCGTAGGGTGAAAACACTGGCCCGGCTCCCTCTGTTTCACAGCCGCAGGCGTCCTTATGTTGGGGGCCTTGTTGACCGGGATTATTGAGGTGGAGAAAGGATGAGAAATGATGCATTGGGTGAGTGTAGACTGTCGGCCATTTTAGCAAGCTCCCTATCGTCCATCACGGGTGCACTAGCGAAGTCTATGTGAACTTGATCAGGCATTTGCTGCATGAAGAGTTGTTTAAAAATAAAACAAGGATGGTGATTTCCCAGAAGAGACGGCATGCGGTCCATTAGCTCCGATAGGTTACCAGCATCGAGACCGTATAGGCAGAGCAACTGTTTGGCGTGTCAGACTCCGAAAGTCTGTAAAAGGCAAGTTTTCAGTGATCGGTATTTATCGTGTTCAAGTGCTCCCAAAACTCATGCAGTTTCAAAGTGACTGCATTGGCCAACATGTTCAATAACTCTGGAATTGTCCTAGAGCATCGGGGTCACTAATGTAGGTTTTCACAAATAAAGCGACATGAGGACATTAAAAAAAATGTACAACTCATTTATAAAACTCCAGTTTCCTCCCACATTCCTAAGACATAAGGGTTTGAATTAACACGTTATGCTATGTTAGTACTGGAAGCGTGGCGGCACTCCAGGGCAATTTCCAGCACATCCTACGATGGTCATTGATGCTAATGATGCAATATGTTTCAATGTTTCGATATGCATGTGACAAATAAATCAAATCTTTATCTTTAATCTGCTGTTGATGGAAGCATCCTCTCCATGTCCACTCTATCCAGAACTTCCAGAATCTTCAGGATGCACCATGTTTTGGGAAATGGAATTAGTATACTTGGTGGTCAACATAGACTCAGTGGGTCTATTTCTATGCTGTATTATGGGTGGTGAAGGAATTGCTGCTCCTTGTCTGGTTCAATCCCAGACTACGTTATTGGTTTATTTTGTCCTCTGGCCGGATGTTAGAAGTAGAATACTGACCTCCACAGTGTTTTGTCCTGCCCGGTCTCCCCGGTGAGAGGGGGGTGAATAACTTCTGCAGCAAAAGAAACAGCCATCAGATGCAGCTCAAACCTCTTGGGATGCAGGATTAGTATCAGTAAAGTACACATGCAGGAAAATGTTATCCAATAATCTAGTCACAGCGACACAGAAATCTATCCTGTGACATCATCACAAATATACTTCCAAAGTTCAAAGCAAATTTATTATCAAAGTACGTATATGTCACCATATACTACCTTGGTTTCATTTCCTTGCGAGTGTTTACAGGAAAATAAAGAAATAGAATAGAATGGTTTGACTCAAACTAGAGGGCCAGAATGGCCTGGTTCTGTGCTGTACTTTCCTATGACTGTATGAATTTATGAAAAACTATACTTAACAAATACTGACAAACATCCAATGTGCAAACAAGAACAAATTGGCAAATAATATATTAAAATCTCAATAAATAATACTGAGTTGTAAAGTCCTTGAAAGTGAGTTTCTAGGCGGAGGAGTCAATTCAGTGTTGTGGTGAGTGAGGTTATCCACACTGGTTCAGGAGCCTATGGTTCCTGAATCTGGTGGTGTGGGACCTAAGGCCCCTGTACCTCCTGCCCAGTGGTAGCAGTGAGAAGAGAGCATGGCCTGCATGGTGTGGTCCTTGAGGATGGATGCTGCTTTGTAAACGAGCTCAATGGTGGGGAGGGCTTTGCCTGTGATTACCTGATGTCATGATGTCAGTGTAAGGCGACTGTTTTTGGGTTTGTTCCTCATGGAAGTGAAGGGCTGTGGGTTTTGTTAAGCACATAATATGACCCTCACATATTTTATTCACAAAATTCTACAGCTGTTTGGAGCAAAGTTATCTTGATGGATAAATGTTACGCCTGAACACCAAAATGTTCTGGTTGGATGTGACTGCACTGTTGTAAGTACCTGGTAAAAGTCATGGATAAAGCCCGGTTCATCACAGGAAAAGCTCTCCCTACCGCTGAGCACATCTACAGGGAGCACTGCCACAAGAAAGCGGCATCCATCATCAAGGATCCCACCATCCAGACCATGCTCTCTTCTCATTACTGCCATCAGGAAGAGGTACAGGAGCCTCAGTTCTCACACCACAGGTTCAGGAACAGTTATTACCCCTCAACCATCAGTCTGCTGAACCAGAGTAAATATCTTCACTCAACCCATCTCTGAACAGATTCCACAACCTATAGACTCACTTCAAGGCCTCTACAACTCATGTTCTCAATGTTTATTAATTATTATTATTATCATTTTGTCCTTTAATTTTTTTTATTTGCACAATTTGTTGTGTTTTGCACATTGGTTGTTTGTCCATCTTTGATGAGTGTGATTCTATTGAGTTTCTTTGTATTAACTGTGTATGCCTGCAAAAAAGAATCTCAGTGTAGTATTTGGTGATATTTTCAGTAGTACTTGGTAGTATTTTCAATATGTACTTGAAAAATAAATTTGCTTTGAAACGGTTTTGAACTTTGAGATAATTACTGTATGAGCTTCTTCCAACCACTGCAGGGTTTTGGTGGATCTTCTCTGCTGTTATTGTACTTCCTTTCTTCACTTTGTTTCCTTTTCTGCACTGCAGATACTTGCTGTGAGCCTAGATATCTGCTCCACTCTGTCTCCAACACAGTTCTTAACAGTCTCATCAGTGTTGCCAATAGCAGGTGACATAATTTAAGCTGAACAGAGCAAAGTTTAGGGGAGATGTCAGAATCATAAGAGATTGTACAGATGCTGAAAATCCTGAGCAACGCACACACAAAGGAGCTTAGCAACTCAGGCAGCATCTATGAAGAGGAATGAACTGTTGTCAGTTTGGGCCGAGGCCCTTCATCAGGACTGGAAAGGGTGGGTGAAGAAGCCAGGATAAGAAGGTTGGGGGGAGGGAAGGAGTACAAGGGTTGGCAGGTGACAGGTGAGACCAGGTGAGTGGGGGAGGGGGTGAAGTAAGAAGTTGGGAGGTGATAGGTGGAAGAGGTAAAGGGCTTAAGAAGATGAAATCTGATAGGAGAGACAGTGGGCCATGGGAGAAAGGAAGGAGGAGGGGTACCAGAGCTACCAAGTTACTGTAAGTTAGAGAAATCGACATTGATGCCATCAGGTTGGATAAGTAGTTTGTTTTCCATAGAAAGTTGTAGGTGACTAAAATGCTCTGCTGGGGGTAGTAGTAGAAGCTGATACAATAGGGACATTTAAGAGACTCATAGGTAAGAAAATGGAGTAGAAGGTTATTTACTGTGTAGGAAGGAAGGGTTAGATTGATCATGAAGTAGGTTTATATGGGTAGGTACAACATTGCTGGCTGAAGGGGTCCATACTATGGTGTACTGTTTGATATTCTATGTACTATGTTCTGCGTTCTCCATTAGAAGAAATGTTTGCCTTTGTCAACAACACCTAACATTTCAAATGATTCATTAGAAGGGGAGGGTTGATGAGCTGATGACAAGATTTGGCAGATTGGAGCTGTCGATATTCAGGTCACAGAGCTGAGGTCAGGGATGACTTACCTCTCAGTGCTGTTGATTGGGACTGGAGAGGTTGGGCTGTAGCTCGGACTTCTGGTTGGGATTCTGCTTGAGCAGGGCAAAGTGTCAGGCCAAGGAGAACACTGTGTGAAGTAAAGAAAGCCGATGAGTCAAACGCCAGGAAAATATCAGAAAGTTTGCTGGGAGCCTGTTCCAACCTCACCTCAGTCAGGACTGTAGCCTCGTATGCTAGCTGGTATTTGGACCTCTCCTGTGGGGACATTTTCTCTATTTTCTCTTTATCAGTCTTCAGTTTTCTGTCTGCACCTTTGGTCTGGAATTTAATAAATAATCATGTTCTTATTATTTTTGTTTTACACTTATTTGCTATGTACAAATTGATGTCTGGACTTCATGCTTTACAGCAGTACCCATCAATGTTCCTGCTAATTTGAGATGACCAGTATATGCAAAAACCTTGCGCTGTACAATTTTTTGCCCAGTGACAACAACCTGTGCGCATTGAATTTTATATATAGAGGTATTCATTTTAACAGCTAGGAGAACACTAAGTATTTTGATCTCTGGGTTTGATCATTTTCACTCTCATTCATCTGCTCTCTCCCAAAACATATGTAGCAGGTCTGTACTGGGTAATGAAGGATTTTCTCACTACAGCTTTTGCATACCATCCACATGTGATTTGCTTGTTAAAAAGTCTAGTTTCCAAATATCACTCCACTTCTTCCCACTTGCAACTTCTAGTGGCGACAATTTCTACTGTTTCATTAAACCCTTCAGCTTTAAACGAACAAGCAGTTCTTTTGTGCTTCACGCCCTTTGCTTCTTTGGAATTCGACATTGTGAATCAATAATTTCTTCAATAAAAGCAGTATAAATAAGCCATTTCTAAAATCTACAGACAAAATATCACAAACTCCACGTTGTCAACACTGTCCAAATCAGAAACCAGAATAGGAAATAAGATTGTGTGCGATTGTGATACTTAACATGCCAACGAGGTAGAGGGTGACAACCTTTTGTGCGCAGTTTAAATTCCTTTGTGTGCTGGTAGCAAAAGATGTGTGCACGCACATACACACACCTTAGGGGGAACATTGGTACTCATTTGTCAACAAAACAGGCCTTCAATGGTTGTAAGCTGCTTTGTGACATCCTAAAATTGTGACAGGTGCAATGGAAATACAATTTTTTTTAAACTCCAACTGGGTACTTCCATTCAAAGCCTGTGAAAATGACATCTATTAGTCCAGAATCTGCTTATTCAAATGTTCAATTTAGGAGACACCTCAATATTTGAACAGAACATACAAAATTCTGGAGGAATTCAGCAGATTAGGTAGCTTCTATGGAGGGGAATGAACAGTTCTACAAAGCCCTGGTTAGACCCCACTTGGAATGCTACGTTCAGTTCTGGTCGCCTCATTACAGGAAGGATGTGGAAGCTTTAGAGGGTGCAGACGAGATTTACCAGCACACTGCCTGGATTAGAAATCGTCATCTTATGAGAATAGGTTGAGTGAACTAGGGCTTTTCTCTTCAGAGTGAAGGAGGATGAGAGGTGACTCGATAGAGGTCTACAAGGTGATAGGAGGCATAGATAGAGTAGACAGCCAGAGACTTTATCCCAGGGCTAATACCAGGGGGCATAAAGTTAAGGTGATTGGAGGAAAATCTGGGGGGGGGGTGTGGATGTCAGGGGGAAGTTGTTTATACAGAGACTGATGAGTGCATAGAACACCCTGTCAGGGGTGATGGTAAATGCAGATACATTGGGACATTTACAAAACTCTTAGATAAGCACATGGCTAATAGAGAAATGGAGGAAGGAGGGATTAAGTTGTTTTTAGGAGTCAGCACAACATTGTGGACCAAAGGACCTGTGCTGTGCTTTAGCGCTCTGTGTTCTGTATTCTATGTTCTATGTTTTAGACTGAAGAAGCCAAAAACAAAAAGGTGTGGGGAAGAGGAGGAGTACGAGCTGGCAGTATGAGCTGATAGGTGGAAGGTAGGTGGGTAGGAGAAGGGGAATGAATATTAGAAGTTTTTTTCATGAATGTATTTTTAATGCTTATTTCTTAAAAAATGGAACAATGTCAGTATCCTGACTTAGAAAGCATGGTCTTATGAGAATAGGTTGGCTCCCCAGCCTGGTGGTCACTCTATCTGTGAAACTGGTGGAACACTGAGGAAAACTCACACAATATTTATCAATAGACGGAGATCACCAATTGGTGGGCAGGGTCAGGAACTTTGGCTAATTTATTTGCCCACATTCTTGGTCATGGTTACCGAAACAAGGTTCAATACCCTTCTACAGGGTCTGAGATCAGTTGAAGAAAATCTGAAAGAGTAGGAAACTAAAAAAAAAGAAGAAATGCTGGAGACACTTGGCACACAAGCGGTTTCAACTTGAAACATTATCTTTTGTCTCTCATTCTACACCTGCCCTGACCTGCGGGTATTAAACAGCACAAAACCAGGCCTGATTTTTTTCACAAACGAGGGAAAATTTGAGCAACACACAATATGTGCTAAAGGAACTCAATGGAAAAGAGTAAACATCGCCGTTTCGGCCCAAAATGTCAACTGTACTTTTTTCCTAGATGGTGCTGGGTCTGCTGAGTTCCTCCAGCATTTTGTGTGTGTGCCCTGATTTCTTTCACCTCTCCCGTACTTTCCATCTGCCCATTACCCACTCACTCTTCCCAAAGGTTTCTCTCCCCACCTCCTTCCCTTCCATCCACGCTCCCATCATCCTCTCCTATCAGATTCCATCTTCTTCAGCCCTTTGTCATTTCAACCTATCACCTTCCCTCTTCTTACCTCATTCCCACTCTCTTCCCTCCTTCATCTGCCAGTCACCCTCTTTACCCAGATCCACCAATCACCTGCTAGCCCTTATTCCCCCACCACCTTCCTCATACTTCTTTTTAATAGCTACCTCCCCTTTCTTTTCAGGACTGATGAAGGATTTTGACTCGGAACACTGACTGTCCATTTCTCTCCATGGATGCTGCTTGACCTGTTGAACTCCATGAGCTCCTTTGTGTGTTGCATCAGATCTAATAGGATTTGACTGGGGGACATCTGACCAACTCCTACTTCATTTTCTCATGTTCTGATCCCTCAAGGAATATCACTAGATACGGAATATCTCTGATTGTTCTCTCAGTGCTGATTTTTGGAAGCCTGCTGTGAGCAATTTGGCCACTGCATTCCCCTAATTTTAGAAGAGGTGGCACTTCATTCCCCGTAGCCTGTTTTGCTACAATCGTTGACTGATTCTCATTGTCTTGAGTTTTGGTACAAAGGCACATCATTAGGTGAGAGACCAACATGCAGGCAGCTATACTGAATTCTCTCCAGACTGAGCCAACACTTTGATAAATAGAACAAAAACATGGCCATATTTGAACCAGGACATCACCACATTTCATTTATCAACGTTAACAAAACATTTATAGCTTGGCAACTGGCTGTCAATGCTTTACAATGGCAGCTCTTGGCAACTTAACCCAGTCATTAGATGAGGAACCGTGGATTTTAGTGGATCTGATGAAGTGATACAGTACAGGCAGATGAGAATGAACAATATCTTTGGAGAAGAACAAAGAGTTGACGTTTCAGGCTGAGTCAATTCATCTGGACTGATAAGAAAGGGGGAAGAAGATGGAATAAGGTGGCAAAAGGGGAATGAATACAAGCTAGCCTCTTGATGGGGATGGAAGTGTATAGGAATTGGACATCCATGATGAAAATGCCGCAATCAGGGTCAGGGAATATAGGAGTCTTGGCCCGAAACGTCGACTGTACTTTTCTCCATAGATGCTGCCTGGCCTGCTGAGTTCCTCCAGCATTTTGTGTGTGTTGTTTGAATTTCCAGCATCTGCAGATTTTCTCTTGTTCATTATTCTGGCTTCTTCCTCTTTCCTTTCCAGTCCTGATGATGGGTCTCGGCCCAAAACATCAACTCTTTATTCATTTCCATAGATGCTACCTGACCTGCTGAGTTCCTCCAGCATTTTGTGTTTGTTATTCTGGATTTCCAGAATCTGCAAAATCTCTTGTATTTTTTGAGAATGAACAACAACAATTTTTCATTGAGTTCCTCGTCTAATGACTGGGTTAAGTTGCCAAGAGCTGAACAACCACAATCCTGCAACATTGTGAAGTGTTTACAGCCAGTTGCCAAGCTATAGACATTCTTGTTAACATTGATAAATGGGTTGTGGTGACATCCTGGTTCAACTATGGCAAAAATGTGTGGTACCTTAAATACTTTGACCTGGCAACTGGCAGAGTGCAGGTGCTCAGTGTAATCTCCATTCTCACTCATCTTGAACGTGTCGACCTGGATTCGGAAAGGCACCCCCTTCTCTCCACCATTTTTCTTGGGAGTGAATTCTGTACTGATGCAGTGAACCTGAGGAGCAGAGTTGGTAAAATTTTCATCACTTGGGGCACAGAGCTAAGTCTTGAGTGGCACGTGCTGAATAGTATAGTGCTTTGCACTATATAAGACATAGAACATAGAACAGTACAGCACAGGAACGAGCTCTTCAGCCCACAATGAAGAGTCAAACCAATTAAATTAGTAATCAAATGGCCAACTAAACTAATCTCTTCTACCTACACAATGTCCTTATCTTTCGATTTCCCTCACATTCATGAGTCTATCTAAATGTCTCTTAAAAGCCCCTAGTGTATCTGCCTCTACCACCTGACAGGCAACACACCTGCCAATCTCTGAGTAAAAAACTTGCTCCTCACATCTCCTTTCAACTTACACCCTCTCACCTTCAATATTTGCCCTCATGTATTAGATATTTTTATCTTAGGAAAACGATACTCCCTGTCTACTCTATCTATGCCTCTCATAATTTTATAAACCACTATCAGATCTTGCCTCAGCCTCCACCGAAAACAACTCGAGTTTGTCCAGCCTCTTGTTATAGCTCATGGCCTCTAATCCAGGCAGCATTCTGGTGAACTTCTTCTGCACCCTCTCCAAAGACCCCACACCCTTCCGATAATGGGGGGGGGGGTGGTGATTAGAACTATATGCAGTACTCCAGATGCAGGCTAAGCAGAGTTTTATAAAGCTGCAACATTACTTCCAGACTTTTGAACTCACTGCCTCGAATAATAAAGGCAAGCATGCCATTAATTGCAATGCAACGTCAATGGCAAAGGTGGCTGGTACAGATATTGAAAACATGGCATTGTTAAAATTAGAGAATTGGAATTGGAATTGGTTTATTATCATCATTTGTACCAAGGTACAGGGAAAAGCTTGTCTGGCATGCAGTCCATACACATTAATTCATTACACAGTGCACTGAGATAGTACAAGATAAAGCAGTAGCAGAATGCAAAATAAAGTGTAACAATTATAGAGAAAGTGCAGTGCAGGTAGACAGTAAGGTACAAGATCGTAACTAGGTGGATTATGGTGGTGAGAGTCCATCTAATCGTATTAGGGAACCGTTGAATATTCTTATTAGATAGAAGCAGGATGGAAGCTGTCCTTGAGCCTGGTGTTTATGATTTCAAGCTTTTATATCTTTTGCCCAATGGGAGAGGGGAGAAAAGGCAATGTTTGGGGGGGGTGAGATCTTTGATTATGCTGGCTGCTTTATTGAGGTAGTGAAACGTATAGACGGAGTCCACGGAGGGGAATTTGGTTTCCCTGTGTTGTGTCCACACCCTCTGCAGTCACAGGCAGAGCAATTGGTGTTGTACATCTAGGCAAAACGCTTTCTATAATGCATTGATAAAGCATGGTAAGGTCTGACAGAGACACACCAAATTTCTTCAGCCTCCTGAGAAAATAGAGGCCCTGGTATGCCTTCTTGTCTATGGTGTCTACGTCGACAGCCAAGGACAGGGTATTGGTGATTCCTAGGAATTTGAAGCTTTCAGCTCTTCTAACTTCAGCACCACTGACAGGAGCATGTGCATTGCCCCACTTCCTGAAGTCAATGACCAGCTTGCTGTCCCGTTGACATTTGTTTATGGTCATGGCACATGTTACTAAGCTCTCTATCTCCTTCTGTTCTCAGACTCATCATTATTTGAGATATGCTCCACTATGATAGTATCATCTGCAAACTTCCAGATGGATTTGGAGCAGAATCTGGCCACACAGGGAATAAAATAGAGGGCTGAGGATGTACTCATTTTGGAGATTATTGTTTGGAACTCCTTAAGCTGGAGCTTGGCTACTTGTGCATAAGGGAGGGGATCTCTGCAACTTCTGCTCAACTCTTGTTCTTGTGTGACAGCACTGACTGAAATGGAGAATGCTTCATACCCAGTAATGTAATTAATAAAAAGGCTCAGTTGGAATGGAAACATTCTCTAAGTTGCTCTTAGAAATACAACTCCAACATAGAGTACACAACACATATTAAAGCACATCAATTAATTGTAGTTTGAATGAAACTCAAACACTTGTCAAGCAAGCAAATGTGCACAGCTTTCTTTAAGACAATGGAACTGACATCAATGGACTCATGCAGAGGGATCAAAATGGCCAAGTGGTTTGTTGCCATAGTTCAGAGATGGGGTCTCAAAGGGGAGTAAAGATCCAATCATCATCTCGTTTTGGGGGAGGAAACTGACCAGGAGTAAACTGTTGGCAGCACACGGGACTGGAATCTGGAGCAACTAATAGAGGAAATCAGCAGGTCACAGTCGCAGAGCGCTACAAAACACAAACAGGTCCTATGGCCCCATCTAGTCTGTGCCAGCTTGGTCTTCTGCCTTGATCCATCTACCTGCATCCAGGCCACAGACCTCCATGCCCATCCTATCCATGTGTCTATCTAAATCTTTCTTAGATGTTACAAATGAACCCACATCTAACAATTCCACACACACACACCACCTCTGAGCAAAGAAGCTTCCCCCCAGAACAGCATTTGTGGGTGTAAAGAAACTGTCGATGTTACACCTTTTTGGAGCCAGCACACCTCTTTACTGGTGTGAGAGTCACCATAAAGAAGCTGGCAAGAGTAAAGACAAGCTTCTCTTCACTATGCTGGCCCCCTCACCTCTCCACTCTCAGTCCTGGCGGAGGGTTTCGACCTGAAGCATTGACAATTTCTTTCCTCCCGCAGACGCTACTCGACTCAGTAAGTTCCTCCAGCACATCGAGTGCGTAGCTCCAGTAAACCGCCTGTCTCATGTACTGCCCAAAAGATATAGAGACCAAATGAGACCGAAAAATGGGGTAACTGTGTGGCAGGAGATATATATAATGGAACACCAGAAGAAAGAAAAATTAATGAAGATGAGCAATGGTAGATAAGGGATGAACAAAGAAAATAAGACTGAGATAAACTGCAGTGAGGAGAGAGGAGAAATGGAGTGAAACAGAGGAAGGAGGAGGAAAAGACACAAACCTGAATGGAGACAGAGGTTTGTTTCTTTGAGTCCCAGAGAAACTCCGCAGCATTCAACAAGATGGGGTTTACTCGAGGGTCGATGATTCCAACTGACAGGGGAACATCTAATGTAACAAAACCATTTAGGAAAAGAAAGAAAGAAAGAATGTCACGGCGTGAAAGCAAGCCACAGTAAATGATGGATTAGCTCAATTACATACAAATTCTTCAGACCAATGAGTCGTTCGCTGGCCAAAGGAAGATTGGTGGACATGCTCCAAGACTCCATAATAGAGACTCCATTGTGTCCCATTACATTTGACTGCACAGTATAAAAAGTAATATTGTTTTAGTAGACCCATATCTTCACCTGAAGGACTTTGTCAGCACTCCATATATGGTTGCAATCTTGCTGATAACAAGTGCATATGGTGTAACTTTTTCGGATTAAAAGCTAGAGGTTTCATTAGAGGAAAGATGTGGTTAAGCTAGGGAAGGTGCAAGATAATTTCAAAAGGATGTTGCCTGGATTGGAGGACTTGAGTTATATTGAAGACTGCTGCCTTCAGCAAGGAGATACAGGAGACTTAGGTCCCATACCACCAAGTTCGGGAAGAGTTATTACCCCTCAACCATCATCTCAAGGTAGTACATGGTAAATTTACTTTGAACTTTGAACTTTGGTATAGGCTGGGTGCATTTTCGCGGGAGCAGACAAAGCTGTGGGGTGACATATAAAGATATATAAAATTATGAGAGGCATAATTTTTGATGGAATGCATGCCTAAAACTAGATTTAAGATGAGAGGGAGGTGGTTTAAAGTGAATCTGAGGAGTAACTTTTCACACAAGGTATAGTGGGTATTTGGAATGAGCTTGCAGAGGAGGTGGTGGAGGCAGGAGTAGTAACAACACTTAAGAAGCATCTGGACAAGTACCTGAATTTACAAAATGTGAATTAATGCAGTAGCGTGGGATTAGTATACATAGGCATGACAGTCAGCATAAGTAAGATGGGCCAAAGGGCCTGTTTCAATATTCTACAGCTTTATGACACTAAGAAGAATAGAAACGATGTGTGCAGGAATGTAGAGTACACAACACACCCTGAAAATGATGGGGTTCACTGGCACGTATCATAGAATTATAGTGCCATGCAGCACAGAAGCAGGCCATTCACCCCATCATGTCCATGCTAGCTGTCCACACTGATCCACCTTACTGGCATGTGATTGGTAGTCTTCTATACTCTGGTGATTTAAGTCCTGTGTAGATTCCTCTTAAATCTTGCCTTCCGTGTTGTACCTGCCTCCATCACCCACTTAGGCAGCGTGTTCCAGATTCCAGCCACCTCTGAGTGAAATGTTCTTCCTCAGATCACCTTTAAACTTCTTACTCCTCTGCTCTTTGGTCTTAGCCACCTCCACTATGGGGAAGTTATGTGTGCATATAACCTCAGTGTATGCCATCTTTCACCATTGGTACCTTTGTGAAAGTACCCAATTGGACTGGGGTCATGGGTTAGAGCTAACTGCACTGGGCAAACTCAGCAAGCTCTGTTGTGTCATAATTGTTTGCAGCGTTTCTCCTATGCTGCTGTAATAAATTTGAGAAATATCAATTTATTTTTCCTGATTCTTTATATGCTAATGCTTTAATTGCACCAACATCTCATCAGAGAGAACCTTTATTTGCTAATTTATGTAGCCTCATCTCACAGCTAATTTGGTAGAATCCTCAGTTAGGAAGACAAGTAGTGAGTTTGGCGTTTATTACAAAGAAAATTGAGTGTAAGAGTAATGACATCGTTTCAAAATTATATGGGATCCTGGTGAGATGATATCTGAAATATAGTGTACAAGTTTTATTTCCCTACCTAAGAAAGGGTATCTCCGCTGTGGAGAGAGTGCAGTGAAATTTCACCAGATTGAAAATAGAACATAAAACATAGAACTGTATAGCTTTGCACAGGCCCTTTGGCCTGCAAAGTCATGCTGACCTTTTAACCTACTCTCAGATCAATCAAACTCTTCCCTCCCTCATAGCCCTCCATATCTCCTTTAGTCATGTGCCTATCAAAGAGTCTCTTAAATGTCCCTAATGTATCTGCATCTACCACCACCCCTGGCAGTGTGTTCCATCAATTGATTCTTGGGATAGTCCTCTGAGGGGAGATTTAACTGACTGAGCCAATAATCTTCTACAACAAGAGTTCCCAATCTTTTTTATGCTGCAGATCCCTACTATTAACCAAGGGGTCTGTGAGCCCCAGGTTGGGAACCCTTGTTCCACAGTTTAGAAGAAGGAATGGTGATCGCATGGAAATTTTCACAGATCTTAACAGGTCTGACATTATAGATGTCCTTCTGACTAAACCTCAACATCAAAATTGTCTATTGAGGACTAAGATGATAGTTCTTCACCCAAAGGTTAGTGAATCTTTGGGATGTTTTGCACAGCAGGGTTGGAGCCTCAGTTGCCTGGTGTATTCAGCATTGGGGATCAACAGAATATTGGATACTAAGGGAATCAAGGGGTATGGAGCTGGTACTGAGTAAAAGATTGGTGATGATTTCAATGTTCAAAGTTCGAAATGCTGTAAATTAACTATCAAAGTATGTATATGTCACCATATACTACTCTGAGATTCATTTTCTTAGAGTTATTCACAGCAGAACAAAGAAATACAATAGAATCAATGAAAACTACATGTGAATACTTGAAAGTGAGTCTGCAGATTGTGGAATCAGTTTAGTGCTGAGGTGAGATGGGCTGAATGGCCTACTTCTGCTCCTTTGTCTTGTGATCTTGTGAGCGAAGTTATCCACACTGATTCAGGAGCCCTGATGGTTGTAGGCTAATAACTGTTCTTGAGCCTGGTGGTGTGTGACCTAAGGCTTCAGAACCTCCTGCCTGATGACAGTAGTGAGAAGAGAGCGTGGCCTGGTTGGTGGAGCAGACATGGGTGGGAGTGCTCTTTTCCTGCTCTAGTTACTTATTTTCGTATGCTCTTTTCTTTATTCCCACCAAAGGTGTAGCCTTCACATTGAATCATTTTTAAATTTATATAATCAAAAGAAAAATTGCATAATGCTTCTTGTTTTAACTGGATTGTGTCAAGTTGCCCAGAAGAAGATAAACTTCTTTTATGCATGTACAAATGCTCAGATGATGTGAGGTAGAGCCTGGTGTTCTGATGTAAACAGCAGAATGCTCCGATCCTATTAGATGTTGATGAAACCATTCTGGATGAGTGCGCTGAACGTGTACAGTGAAAACAAAGCATTAGGTGATCACAAGAGCTTTAGTCCCACGTCCCCGGATCATGAATCAAATTCTGACGGGGATAAGCGTAAACAAAGCAGATCTGGGTTTTGAAGAATTACCATTCCCAGGTGGACTCTGAGGATCAGCTGACTGGATATTTATTGGCAACACCAAGTCAACCAGACAGTTGGATGTGAGGAACAGCAAGAGATTAACTCCAAATAACATGAGTTGGAAAACAAATTCGGTTTAAGTGGAGTGACAAACAGGAACTGTACTTATCAACATAAAAATAAGGAAGTTGCTCCAGATGTATGTTGTTAATAGAGAAAAGTTACATCAAACATACGAATATATGAATGGCAGATTTAGGAGTGGGGTAGGGGTTAGAAATATAGAAAACATACAGCACAATACAGGCTCTTCGGACCACTAAGCTGCGCCAAACATGTCCTACCTTAGAACTACCTAGGCCAGAGGTCAGCAACCCGCGGCTCTTTCATCTCTGTGATGCAGCTTCCCGTGGTTTGTTAGTTTTTGAAATGTAATTCGAAATTTGAAGATTATGGTGATCTTGTACAATCTAAAAACTTTGTGGAGACCCCATTTCCTGGGACATCCGAACCGGCTCACAATTAGCCACCGTGCCGGCTAAGGGAGATAGCCTACGGGGGTTTGTGAGTACGTGTCTTTTGGAGCATCCGCGCCCACGGGGACAGGTTGAGGGAGGCTTTAAAGCAAGGCTGTTTAGTTCGAATAAAGCTACCTTTGACTGCAGTGTCTTTATTTTAGCGCTGCGTGTAGCACACCGCTACAACGTGTTTTTTATCGCTATTAATATACATCACCACTGCCAATGCCTGACACCCGCCAGTGCGCGCTTTCTTTTAATTCTTCGATCCAAGGTAGGCTAACTATGGAGTAACCTTCAACCCAACGTCTTTTTTTCGGAGTTCAAAATGTTTTTATTGCATGCAGAAATGTAATTTCGTTTTCTCTGCAGGAGTTCATCAATTTCATAAGTGCAACACATTATAGTTTGTTTATACATAGCATAAAGGCAAAAAAAACCATTGTATGCAGTGTTATTTCATTTTAAATGTCAAACGGGTTTTATGGCACCCAGTGTTTTCTTTTCTGTGGGAAATGGGTCCATATTGGCTCTTTCAGTGGTAAACGTTGCCAACCCCTGACCTAGGCTTTACCCATAGCCCTCGATTTTTCTGAGCTCCATGTGCCTGTCCAGGAGTCTCTTTTTTTAAATTTATTTATTACATTTTTAAGAGAATTACATAGAATGAATGGAATACAGAATAGTAAAAAAAATTAATATTGACCCTCCCCCTCCCCTTAACCCTCCCCCCCTTAACCCTTATCTAAAAAACAGAAAAAAAAAGAAAGGAAAGAAAGAAAAAAAGATTGCCTGGATATCGGAGGATCCCCACATGCTCCATGGAGTTCAAAATAATTTTAATTTTAATTTTTATTTTCCCCATTACTTTGTAATTTTATCTTCAAAGGACCTGTATATTTAATCCTATCTTTTGTAGATATCGGTGCCAAATTTTCAAAAATATATCATATTCATTTCTTAGATTATAAGTAATTTTTTCAAGGGGAATGCAGCTATATATTTCATTATTCCAACGATCCATAGTTAAATATAAATCAGATTTCCAAGTAACTGCAATAACTTTTTTGGCTACTGCCAATGCAATTTTTATACATTTTTTTGATACTTATTCAATTTAAGTTTCGGTATTGTCCCTTCAATGTCACCTAGTAAAAATAATATTGGGCTATGTGGGAGTTGTACTCCAGTAATTTGTTCCAATAAAAGTCTTAAATTTATCCAAAATGGTTGAATTTTAAAACAAGACCAAGTAGAATGTAAAAAAGTACCAATTTCTTGATTACATCGAAAACATTGGTCAGATAGATTTGAATTTAATCTATTTATTTTCTGTGGTGTTATATATAATTGATGTAAAAAATTATATTGTACTAATCTAAGTCAGACATTTATTGTTTTTATCATACTATCAAAACATAATCTTGACCAATTTTTTCCATCAATTTTAATATTCAAATCAGATTCCCATTTTTATCTTGATTTATGAATTCCTGGTTTAATTGCCTGTTATTGAATCAAATTATGCATACAAGATGTAATTTTTAAAATTTTTCCTTTTTGAATTAATATTTCTATTTCATTAGGTTTTGGCATTAACATTGTTTGACCCAGTTTATCTCGTAAATAGGCCTTTAATTGAAAATAACAGAAAAGGGTGTTATTTGATATTTTATATTTATTTTTTAATTGATCAGACAACATCAACACACCTCCTTCAAAACAGTCACCTACATATTTAATCCCCTTTTGAAACCAGTTATATAAAAGTGTATTATCCATTGTAAAAGGAATAAGCCTATTTTGAATTAAGGTTCTTCTTGCTAATAAAGATTTCTTTATCTCATCATCCATATTTACCTTATTCCATAAATCAATCAAATGTCTTAATATAAGAGATTCTTTCTTTTCCCGTATCCATTTGGATTCCCATTTATATATAAAATCTTCTGGTATATTTTCTCCTATCTTATCTAGTTCTATTCTAATCCATGCCAGTTTTTCTTCATCAAAAAAAGATGCAATAAATCTAAATTGATTTGCTTTATAATAATTCTTAAAATTTGGAAGTTGTAACCCTCCTAATTCAAAGTTACATGTCAATTTTTCCAATGATATTCTTGACATCTTTCTTTTCCAAAGAAACTTCCTCACATATGTATTCAATTCTTGAAAAAAATTCTGAGGCAGTTGTATTGGTAAAGTTTGAAATAAATATTGCAATCTAGGAAATATATTCATTTTTACAGCATTGACTCTACCTATTAATGTTATTGGTAACATCATCCATTTATCAAGATCCTCTTTTATTTTTTTTAATAATGGCAAATAGTTTTGTTTGTATAAATTCTTTACATCATTATCGACTCTTATACCTAAATATTTTATCCCATTTATTGGCCATCGAAATTGAGTTACTAATCGACATTGACTATAATCTCCTTTGGTAAGAGGTAAAATTTCACTTTTATCCCAGTTTACTTTATACCCCGATATTTTCCCATATTCTTCCAATCTGAAAGATAGTTTTTTGCAGAGATTGCAATGGGTTTGTTAAATAAATCAGAACATCATCAGCAAATAAATTAATCTTATATTCTTCTTGGTTAACTCTAAAGCCCATAATATCTGAATCTGTTCTAATTATTTCAGCTAATGGTTCTATCGCCAATACAAATAGGGCAGGTGATAATGGACAGCCTTGTCTAGTTGACCTTGTTAAGCAGAATGGTGTTGAAATCTGACCATTTGTAACTACTTTAGCTTGAGGATTAATATTTAAGGTTTTAATCCATTTTATAAAAGATTTTCCTAACTCATATTTTTCCAATACCTTAAATAAAAAATCCCATTCCAATCTATCAAATGCTTTTTCTGCATCTAAGGCAAATGTCACACTCATTTCCTCTCTTTTTTGTGCCAAATGAATTATGCTAAGTAACCGAGTTATATTGTCCGTTGATTGTCTGTTCTTAATAAAGCCTGTTTGATCCATATGTATTAATTTTGGTAGATATTTAGATATTCTATTAGATAAAATTTTTGCTATTATTTTATAATTTGTATTCAACAAGGAGATAGGCCTATATGATGTTGGTTTTAAAGGATCTCTATCTTTTTTTGGCAACACAGTTATGATCGCTGTCGAAAAAGCTCCAGCACATCCTCTTCCTTAATATCTACATGCTCAAGCTTTTCAGTCCACTGCAAGTCATCACTACAATCATCAAGATCCTTTTCTGTAGTGAATACTGAAGCAAAGTGTTCATTAAATACCTCTGCTATCTCCTCTGGTTCCATACACACTTTCCCACTGTCACACTTGATTGGTCCTATTCTCTCATGGCTTATCGTCTTGCTCTTCACATACTTGTAGAATGCCTTGGGGTTTTCCTTAATTCTGTCCACCAAGGCCTTCTCATGGCCCCTTTTGGCTCTTCTAATTTCATTCTTAAGCTCCTTCCTGCTAGCCTTATAATCTTCTAGATCTCTATCATTACCTTGTTTTTTGAACCTTTCGTAAGCTCTTCTTTTCTTCTTGACTTGATTTACAACAGCCTTTGTATACCACAGATCTTGTACCCTACCATCCTTTCCCTGTCCCTTTGGAATGTACCTACTCAGAACTCCACACAAATATCCCCTGAACATTTGCCGCATTTCTTCCATACATTTTCCTGAGAACATCTATTCCCAATTTAAGCTTCCAATTTCCTGCTTGATAGCTTCATAATTCCCCTTACTCCAATTAAACGCTTTCCTAACTTGTCTGTTCCTATCTCTCTCCAATGCTATGGTAAAGGAGATAGAATTATGATCACTATCTCCAAAATAATCTCCCACTGAGACCTGACACCTGACCAGGTTCATTTCCCAATACCGGATCAAGTACAGCCTCTCCTTTTGTAGGCTTATCTACATATTGTGTCAAGAAACCTTCCTGAACACACCTAACAAACTCTACCCCATCTAAACCCCTCACTCTAGGGAGATGCCAATCAATATTTGGGAAATTAAAATCTCCCACCACAACAACCCTGTTATTATTACTCCTTTCCAGAATCTGCCTCCCTATCTGCTCCTTGATGTCCCTGTTACTATTAAAAAACACCCAGTAGAGTTATTGACCCCTTCCTATTCCTAACTTCTACCCACAGAGATTCCGTAGACAACCCCTCTATGACGTCCACCTTTTCTGCAGCTGTGACACGATCTCTGATCAACAGTGTCACGCCCCCACCTCTCCTGCCTCCCTCCCTGTCCTTTCTGAAACATCTAAAGCCTGGCGCTTGAAGTGACCATTCCTGCCCCTGCACCATCCATAACGTCCACGACATCATAGCTCTGAGTGCTGATCCATGCTCTAAACTCATCCGTTTTATTCATGATACTCCTTGCATTAAAATAGACACATCTCAGACCATCAGACTGAGCGCGTCCCTTCTCTATCACCTGCCTGTACTCCCTTTCACACTGTCTCCAAACTTTCTCTATTTGTGAGCCAACCTCCCTTTCCTCCGTCACTTCAGTTCGGTTCCCACCCCCAGGCAATTCTAGTTTAAACTCTCCCCAGTAGCCTTTGCAAACCTCCCTGCCAGAATATTGGTCCCCCTGGGATTCAAGTGCAACCCGTCCTTTTTGTACAGGTCACTTCTGCCCCAAAAGAGGTCCCAATGATCCAGAAATCTGAATCCCTGCTCCCGCTCCAATCCCTCAGCCATGCATTTATCCTCCACCTCACTCTATTCCTATTCTCAGTCACGTGGCATAGGCAGTAATCCCGAGATTACTACCTTTGCAGTCCTGCTTCTCAACTTCCTTTCTAACTCCCTGTACTCTTTTTTCAGGACCTCCTCCCTTTTCCTACCTATGTCGTTGGTACCAATATGTATCATGACCTCTGTCTGTTTTCCTTCCCACTTCAAGATATCATGGACGTGATCAGAAACATCCCAGACCCTGGCACCTGGGAGGCAAACTACCAACCACATTTCTTTCCTGCGTCCACAGAATCACCTGTCTTACCCCCTAACTATAGAGTCCCCTGTCACTGTTGCCTTCCTCTTCCTTTCCCTACCCATCTGAGCCACAGGGCCAGACTCCGTGCCAGAGGCACAGCCACATGTTGCTTCCCACAGGTAGGTTCCCCCCCCCCAATACTACTCAAACAGGAGTACTTATTGTTAAGGGGGACAGTCACTGGGGTACTCTCTAGTATCTGACTCTTGCCCTTCCCCCTCCTGACTGTTACCCACTTATCTGTCTCCTGTGGTCTCAGTGTGACCACCTGCCTATAGTTCCTACCTATCACCTCCTCACTCTTCCTGACCAGATGAAGGTCATTGACCTGCATCTCCAGTTCCCTAAAGTGGTCTCTGAGGAGCTGCAGCTCGATGTACCTGGTGCCGATGTGGCTGTCCAGGAGTCTCCAGGACTCCCACATCTGACACCGAACACAGAAAACCGGCCTCACACACATATGCTCTGTCTTTATTTTAAACAGATAACCTACCTGGCTTCAACCCTTTATTGCCGAAGCCTTCCTACTCTGTCTCTCTCTACTCCGTCGCCCACTCCTCCGACGCCCGCTCTATAAAGCTGTTTCCTTTTAAACTCTTCCCACTGTTCTCATTGGCCGGCCTCCACACGCTTGTGCAGTCGTGCCCCGTTCAAACTGCTGAAGAAATAACCCCTTAAGTCTGCACTGCCATTTATCAAGATGATGGATGATCATTTACCTCAATATCATTTTCACTTAATTTACCTCTTGATTCCCTTAGTATCTAGAAATTTAACTATGAAGGTAACTGGCTGTGCCTCCACAGATCTCCAAGGCAGAGAAGTCCAAAGACTCCATCACCCTTTGAATGAAGAACTTTCACCTCATCTCATTCCTGATTCTCAAACCATTCCCTTATTCTTAACCCATTCCCACTGTTCCTGGACTGCTTCAGTCGGGTGAGGGGTGGCAGTGAAACCCCCCCTGCATAGAACTTAGAGCATAGAACAGTATAGCTCAGAACAAGCCCTTCATTCCATGATGTTGTGCTAATCTTTTAACGCATTCCAAGAACAATCTAACCCTTCCCTCCCACATAATCCTCCATTTTAGCTTCATCCATGTGCCTATCTCACAGGTTTTTGAATGTCCCTAATGTATTTGCCTCAGCTGTGAGGATCCCTGCAGCATCCGATGACCCCGTGATCTCTGTCTCAGAGGCCGATGTCACATTGTCTTTCAAGAGGGTGAACCCTTGCAAGGCAGCTGGTAGGTCTCTGAAAACCTGTGCCAACCAGCTGGCAGGAGTATTCAAAGACATTTTCAATCTCTCACTGTTATGGTTGGAAGTTCCCGGCTGCTTCGAAAGGGCAACAGTTATACCAGTGCCCAAGAAGGGTAGTGTGAGCTGCCTCAATGACTGTCATCCAGTACGCTCACATCTATGGTGATGAAATGCTTTGAGAGGCTGGTCATGGCTGGAATCAATGCTTGTCTCAGGAGGGACCTGGAGCCACTGCAATTTGCTTATCGCCACAATAGGTCTACAGCAGACACTATCTCAATGGCTCTCCAATACAGCCTTGGATCACCTGGATAACACAAATACCTGTGTCAGGATGCTGTTTATTCACTGTAGCTCATCATTTAGCATCATCATTCCTCCAGTCCTGATCGAAAAGCAACAGAACCTGGGCTTCTGTACCTCCCTCTGCAACTGGATGCTTGACTTCTTAACTGGAAGACCACAATCCGAGCAGATTGGAAATAACATCTCCTCACTGACGATTAACACTGGCTTAGCCACTGCTCTACTCTCTCTACACCCATGACTGTGTGGCTAGGCATAGCTCAAATGCCATCTATAAATTTGCTGATGATCCAACCATTGTTGGTAGAGTTCCAGATGGCAATGAGAAGGTGTACAGGAGTGAGATATGCCAACTAGTTGAGTGGTGTTGTAGCAACAATCTTGCACTCAACATCAGCAAGACCGAAGAGCTGATTGTGGTCTTCAGGGAAGGTAAGACAAAGGAATACAAACCAATCATCAGAGGGATCAGAAGCGGAGGGAGTGAACAATTTCAAGTTCCTGGGTGTCAATATCTCTGAGGATCTAACCTGGACAAAACATATTGATGCAGCTATAAAGAAGGCAAGGCTGCGACTATATTTCATTAGGAGTTTGAGGAGGTTTGGTTTGTCACCTAAAACACTCGGAAACATCTACAAATGTACCATGGAGAGCATTCTGACCTGGTGTATCACCATCTGGCATGCGGGGGGGGGGGGGGGGGGGGGTTCTACTGCACAAAATCGAAAAAAGTTGCAGAAACTTGTAAAATTAGTTAGCTCCATCATGGGTACCAGCCTGCATTGTATCCAAGACATCTTCAAGGAGTGGTACCTTAGGAAGGTGGCATCCATTATTAAGGACCTCCAGCACCCAGGGCATGCCCTTTTCTCACTGTTACCATCAGGTAGGAGGTACAGAAGCCTGAAGGCACACACTCAGCGATTCAGGAACAGCTTCTTCCCCTCTGCCATCCAATTCCTAAATGGACTTTGAACCCATGAACACTACCTCACTACTTTTTTTATTTCTGGTATTTTGTACTACTTATTTAAAATTAACTATTTATATATATACAGTATACTTAAATGTAATTCATTTTTTCTCTATATTTATTGCAGTGCTGCCGTAACATATGGCAGTGATATTAAAATCTGATTCTGATTCTACCACCATCCCTGGCAGGACATTTCATGCATTTAGCACTCTAAGACAGAGTCCTGGAGAATATCACAAATCATGGACTTCCAGACAGAATACACTCCATCTACTACCACCCTCTGCCTTCTGCTTGAAATCCAATTCAGAATTGCAGCCAAATTTCCCTGGATTCCATGGTTTCTGTATTTCTGAATGAGTCCTCCATGGGAAAAATTGTTGAACAACTTACTAAAATCCAAATGCACTACATTCACCAATCTACCTTTATTAATTTGCTTTGTCACTTTGTCAAAAAACATCAATCAGGCTCGTGAGGCATGACCTACCCCTCACACACCAGGCTACCCCTAATGAGACTATGCTTCTCCAAATGTTCATCAATCCTGTCTCTAAGAATCTTCTCCAGTAGTTTTCCCATCAATGATGTCAACTCACTTGTGTATAATTCCCAGGATTCGCTCTCAAAGTTCAAAGTAAATTTATTATCAAAGTACATATAGGTCACCACACACAACCCCAAGATTCATTTTCTTGCAGCCCTACTCGATAAATCTAATAACCTATTAGAATCAATGAAAGACTGCACCAACTGGGCATAGAACCAGAGTGTAATGACACCAAACTGTGCAAATACAAAAAGAAATAAATAATAATACTAATAATAAATAAAAAAGCAATAAATGTTGAGAACATGAGATGAAGAGTCCTTGAAAGTGAATCCATAGGTTGTGGGATCAGTTCAGTGATGGGGCGAGTGAAGTTGAGTGAAGTTTGGCTTAAGAGCCTGCTGGTTGAGGGGCAATAACTGTTTCTGAACCTGGTGGTGTGAGTCCTGAGGTTCCAGTACCTTCTTCCTGAAGGCAGTGGTGAGAAGAGAGCATGACATGGGTGGTGGGAGCACCTAATGATAGATACTGCTTTCCTACGACTATGTTCTATGTAGATGTCCACAATGGACAGGAGTGCTTTACCTGTGATAGACTGGACTGTACCCATTACTTTTTGTAGGATTTCCCATTCAAGGGCATTGGTATTTCCATACCAAACTGTGATGCAGCCAGTCAATGTACTCCTCCACACATCTATAGAGGTTTTTTAAAGTTTTAGATGACATTCAAAATCTTTGCAAACTCCTAAGATAGTAAAGGCGCTGCTGTGCTTTCTTCATTATCTTTCTTCAACAAAGGAATAAAATATGCAATCCTCTAATCTTCTGGTATCACTCCTGTGGCCTGTGAGGATGCAAAGATCATCACCACTGATGTGGCAATCTCTTCCCTCGATGCCAAAGAATCCTGGGGTATATCCTATCTATCCTACCTATCTTGTGGACTTATCTATCCTAATGTTTTTAAAAAGTTTAGCACATCCTCATCCTTAACCTTGACATGTTCCAGCACACTATCCTGTTTTATGCTGACTTCATGTTCATCAAGGAGCCTCTCTGTCATGTGACCAGGTTCAATGCCTAGTACTAGATCCAGAATGCCCCCCCCCCCCCAGTTAGGAATCCTTCTTGGACACACCTAACAACTCTGGCCCATCTAAGCATCTTGTACTAAGGAGGAGTCAATCAATATTAGGAAAGTTAAAGTCACTCATGATAACAACCCTGTTATTTTTGTACCTTTTCAAAATATGCCTACTGATCTGCTCCATGATGTCTCTGTTGTTATTGGGGGAATAGCCCCAATAGTGTGATTGCACCTTTCCTGCTTCTGACTTACCCCGCACTGTAGACACTCAGTAGACAATCCCTCCATGAAGTCCTCCCTCTCCGCAGCTGTGATACAATCCCTGATTAGAAATAGCACTCCCCCACCGCTGTTATCTCCCTCCCTATCCCTTTAAACCCTGGGAACATCCAGCAGTCAACACCTGCCCTTCTGATAGCTAAGTCTCTGTTATGGCCACAACATCATAGTTCCATGTAGTGTCCCATGTTCTAAGGTCGTCCCCTTTGTTCCTAATACTTCTCGCATTAAAATAGACACATTTCAACCCATCCAACTGACTGCATTTATGCCCTATCCAATGCCTATTCTTCCTGACGGTCTCTGGCCTTTCAAGTCCTTTAAGAATTATTAAGTTTCAATTAGATCTCTCATTCTTCTAAACTCTACAGAATATACTTCCAATCTACACAATCTCTCTTCAAGCAGCAAAAGCTGTATGACTGGTTCCATTAGTGGAGCCAGTCTTGTGGATCTTTGTTTTGCTCCCCTCTTGGTAGGTCTTTTTTTAAGGAATAGATACCAGAACTGCATAATATTTGGGTGCCATCTCAACGTCTATAATAAGACCTTCATACTCCTATAATTGAACCCTGAGGTAATAAAAATTAACATATCACTTTCCCTCCTAATCACTTGCTGCACTTAATGAGGCCAGTTCTCCTTTCATACTTTTTGTCTAGAGTTAAGATTCTAGTCTCACGTAGAGTCATAGAATCAGAATCAGATTTATTTTCATTGGCTTATTGTATATCGTGAAATTTATTGAATTAACTCTTTTCTGGCTTCCAGCTGGGTACAGGTATCTATTTTAACTGATCAAGCTCTGCCATCTTCATCAGAGATGATGCCTGGGCGTGTCTAGTCCAGTGGTACTTATACACGCCCAGGCATCATCCCTGATGAAGACGCAGAGTTTATCATCGAAATGTCAGTTAAAATCGGTACTTGTACCCGGCTGGAAAACCAATAAGAGTGTATTTGTGAAATTTGTTGTTTTGTAGCAGCAGTACAGTATAAGACATGAAATATATTATAAATTATAATAAGAAATATATACAATATAAAAATTAAATTGTGCCAAAAACAGAGCAAAAAAGAGTGAGATAGCATTCAGGATTCATTGTCCATTCAGAAATCAGATAGTGGAGGGGAAGAAGCAATTCCTAAAAGGTTGAATATGTGTTTTCTGGCTTCTGGACCTCCTCTTTGATGGTAGTAATGAGAAGAGGGCATGTCCTGGTGGGAGGGGTGGCTGTGTAGCACAGAAACAGACCCATTCTACATCACGTGCAAAAGACAGTTAGGTAGCTGGGGAATCAAGGGGTTATGGGGAAAAGAAACGTAGGTAGAGCTGAGTCCAGAGCCAGCTAAACTATGATTTTATTGAAAGGCAGAGCAGGCTCTATGGGCCAGATGGCCAACCCCTGCTCTTGTTTCTTATGTTCTTATGCTGCCTATCACAGCTTTAAGCAACCTCACTTTCGAGGCAATGAAGGAAAGCCCAGTTACGTTTTACAAAGACTAGTGCTTCATGTTCACAATCAGGCAAGTTCACTGGGAGTGTGGCAACGTGGAATTAGCCCTTCGATTGAGTGATCAAGTCACAAAGCTACACAGTGTGAAAGTAGACCCTTTGGCCCATCTTGCCCATGCTAACCACGAGCTAATCCCATTTACCTGCATTTGGCTCACATCTCTCAAATTGTTTCTGATCCATGGACCTGTCCAAGTAGCTTTTAAGCATTATAATTGAACCCAACTCTATCACTTCCTTTGGTGCTTTATTCCATCTACTCACCACCATCTGAGTGATAAACCAGCCCCTTAGCCCCACAACCTTAAATATTTTGTGTCTCACTTTGAACTTGTGGCCTTTAGTTTTCGATTAGTTTTAGATTCTCCTACCCTGGGAAACAAACTGTGACCATGCAACTTATCAATGCCTCTCATAATCTTACAAACCGCTTTTAGGTCACCACTCGGCCTCCTTCGCTCCAGGGAAAACTGTTTCAGCTGATCCCATCTCTTCTCATACAGTAAGCCCTCCATTCCCAGCAACATCCTTGCAAATGTTTTCTACATCCTCTCCAACTTAATCACATCCTTCCTATACAGAACAGCATACCACCCTACCTCAGTAGGACCTCCCACGAGAGATTAAAATTAATTTTATTTGTCACATGTACATTGAAACATCAAAACATACAATGAAATGCTAATCGTTATGCCACCATACTGCCCTTCACCCACAGTGAAGAACAGAAATCCAAAAGCCCTCAGCACAAACAGAAGATTGGCGTCTGTGGGCAGGACCTACCAATATCAAGCAACCGGTCTCCTGGTCTGTTCCATTTCCAGCCCTGGAGCTGTTGGTGTTCACTGTACTGGAGCCGTCTGTCATGGAAGACCACCCGAACTGTACTCTGCAAAACCAAAGGGAAGAGGTGGCGGCGGGAGAGAGGAAGTCAGAAAAAGGCTTTTTCCCCTGAGGTTGGGCAAGACTAGAATTAGAAGTCATAGGTTAAGGGTGAAAGGTGAAATATTTAACATGAACCTGCGGTGAGACCTCTTCACTCAGAGCTTGGTGCAAGAGCTGCCAGCAGAAGTGTTGGAGGCAGGTTGATTGCAACGTTCAAGAAAAGTTTGGATAAGTATGTGAAAGAGAGCAGTATAGAAGGTTATAATCCAGGTATGGGTTGGTGGGACTAGGCAGAATAACAGTTCAACATGAACTAGACAGACTGATAGGCCTGTTTCTGTGCTGTTATGCTCTATGACGCTAAATGTTTTCCCCACCCTCAATTTCCACTCAGTCCAGCTGATGATACTCTGTGAACTCCGTGCTCCTCCATTTCTTGCATATTGCTGATCCCTGACTTTTCTCTCCACCATGGCCAGCTGCTTTTGCTGTTATAGTCATGGAGTTAAGAAATAGATTCTAGAGCATTGGCCCTGACAGTTCGGATGTTAGGGGCTATGCTCTGGAATTTCCTTCCTAAACCTCTTGGTGAATTTCTTTCCTAAGGCTAATTGGTTTACAGATCAAAATTAGCTCTATTTGTTATGTGTACATTGAAACACACAGTGGGAAGTGTTGTTTTCACGTCAATGACCAGCACAGTCTGAGGAGTGCTGAGGGCAGCCTCAGCTTTCTAGCCCCAACTCTTTGGAATGTGGGAGGAACTCAGAGTACTCGGAAGAAACCTATGTGGTTACGGAGAAAACATACAAATTCCTCACAGACAGCAGCAGGAATGAACTCTGATCTCATGGCTGGTGTTGTAACGCATTGTGCTAACGGCTACACTGCCAGGGCACCAGCACCAACATTTCGACTGTGAGCTATCATCCTTTCGAGATGAATGCAAGAGCTCTGAATGAAAGGACCTCGACGAGTCCAAGAGGCTGGGGCGAGCACTGGTGGTCGGAGGTGTGGAGTCAGTGTGTGTGTGTGTGTGTGTGTGTGTGTGTGTGTGTGAGATGGGTGGGTGGCTGGGAGTGTGGGAAAACAGCTTGTCTTTCTGTTGCTGTTCTGCTGAACGATGTGGGCACTGGAATGTGTGGTGATACTTGTGGCCTCCACAGCACATCATTAGACTGTGTTGGTTGTAACCCAAATGATGGGATTTGCTGTATGTTTTGATGTGCACGTGGTATCAGACTGGGTAACAGCTTCTTCCCACAGGTTGTGAGACTAATTAAAACCCTGCCGCCACTGAAGTCTCGTCACTGGGACAGTGAGCTGTTTACTGTTTACTGTGTACCTGTGCTGTGCACTACATGCACTTTGAATTATATTTTATTAACTTATTTGTGGTAATATTTTGATTATGTGCTGTGTGTGATATATGTTTTTTGGGTGCACTGTGGTCCTGAGGGACATAGTTTCTTTTAGTTATTCAGACGGATGACAACAAACTTGAACTTGCACTTGAACTCAATAAATGAACCTGAGATCCTTCTTTGGTGATCTGGTATTTGTGTCTGTTCCTAATTTCTGTACAGGTTAATGGACAGATTGCTTTATATAATAATATAATTTGACTACTGTTGTATATTTTGACTTCCATGGTGGCAGAATTATAGAATCAGTGGCCACCTTTATGTGTGTAGTGTAGAACAGCAGCTGTTGGAACATATTAAGTCATCACAACTATTTTCCTAGCTAAGGGGCTGTTTCTCAATATCAAGCTCACATCTTTCTGGGGACTACCAAACCCACACTGCCACAGGCAGCTGTTGAGGCCAATTCATGGGTATATTTAAAGCGAAACTTCATAGTTTCTTGATTAATAAGCGTGTCAAAAGTTACAGGGAGAAGGCAGGAGAATGGGGTTGAAAGGAGTAAAAAATCAGCCATGATCAAATGGTGGAGCAGATTCGATGGGAAAATAACATGGAAACAGGCCATTCAGCCCACCGAGTCTCTGTTGACCATCAACATCTGACTTTAATCCCAGTGTAATCCTGCTGTCATTCTTTCCTCCCGCCTCTGTGTGGGACTCACCTTCAGCAGCTTCCCACTGAACTCCAGGAGTCCCCTTATATTCTGATTACACAGCATCCGGATCTCGTATGATTGACCTGAAGAGGAAACAGCCAATGTATGAGGTGTTTAGACTGAGCAATTTAAAACCATAAGACCATATGACATTGGAGCAGAATGAGTCCATTGAGTCTCCTTTGCCATTCTATCATTGCTGATTTGTTTTCCCTTTTAACTCCATTCTCCTGCCTTCTCCCTGTAACCTTTAACACCCTACCTCTGCTTTAAATATACCCAATGACTTGGCCTCCACAGCCATCTGTGACAATGTATTCCACAGATTCACCACCATCTAGCTGAATAAATTCTTCTTTGTCTCTATTCTAAAGGGACATCCTTCTTTTCTGAGGCTGTGCCCCCTGGCCCTGGGCTAATGCACTATTGCAAATATCCTTCTATGTCCTCTCTATCTAGGCCTTCTAATATTCAGTCAGTTTCAATGAGATACCCCCTCATTTGTCTAAAATCCAGCGTGTAAAGGCTCAGAGCCATCAAATATTCCTCATTCCTGGGATCATATTGGTAAACCTCCTCAGGACCCTCTCCAATGCCAGCACATCCTTTCTTTGGTAAGGGGCCCAAAGGTTCTCACAATACTCCCAGTGTAGTCTGACCAATAACTTATAAAGCCTTAACATTACATCCTTGTTTTTATACTCTAGTCCTTTGGAGTTTAGAGGTCCTCTGCACTTCTCCTTAAATCTCTACCAATTTACTACTGGATTGAAGTTCAAGGTTCAAAGTCCATTTATTATTAAAGTATATATACAATCTTGAGATTTGTCTCCTTACTGGCAGCCACAAAATAAAGAAACCCAATAAAACCCTTTAAAAAAAGATCGTCAAACACCCAATATGCAGAAAGAAAAAGAAACAAATGGTGCAAACAATAAAAGTAAGCTAATAGCATTCAGAACTGAAGTCCATGAAAGTGCGTCCACAGCCAGGAATCCAGCAGCCGATCCAGTGGCACAGTCTCAGTTCAGTGCACAGGCCCTGCCGCCTCGATTCAGCCCGTTCCCGACCTTTCCAATTTGGTCTGGCACTTAAATTGAACAAACTTTGGGTCTTCATTCACTCTCGTGCCCGGGCTCTGCCTTGACTCCAACTTGCCTCTGCTCACCTCGCCTCGGTTCCCCCACATAGCATTGCCTCCAAGCCCACTCCAACTCTAGCTCATTCCCCACCTCTGTGCCCGGGCCCTGCCACCCGTACATGCCACACTGCACCTTCGAGAATTCAGTTCACACCACAGACATACCAGTTCACACAGGCAGTTCAAAAGCTCAACTCTGAAAGGACTTATTGATTGCAGTGATCGTTTACCAGAAAAAGTGTGATTAATGAAGATGCATACTTAATAAAGAATTAGGACAATAGCAGTAATTAAACTGGTCCTGGGGATGATGCATTTGTTGTATGGGCAGACTCTTCTAAAGGCACAGACATTCTTCACCAAATGGCCACCATTGAGCAGACTTGAACTCTTTTCTTGAGCATTCAGTAAATTGACAAGCATCCCCATTAAAACATACAACATTCTTTGAGTGCTCTGTTCAGAATATGTTTCTCCTGGCTGAGGAATACTATACCAGGGGTCAGACTAATGATAGGCTGCCCAGGACAGAAGAAAGAAATTCTTCTCTCTGAGGGTGTGGAGCCTTTGGTACCCTCTACCCTGGAGAGCAGAGGAGACTCGGTCATCGGTTGCATTCAAAGCAGGGGACTTTGCAGATGTTAAAAAAACGAAGGAATCCTGCGGTGGCACAGAAATGCAGAGGTCAGTGCCGCAGTCTCAGAGCTCCAATGGCCCAAGTTCGACTCCCGTCTGCAGCGCTACACCCCACCCCCCAAAATTAACTTAAGTGAAGTTTAACTAATGAAATACTCATCGCAGCAATTGTAACCATGAAACTAAAGGATAGCAAAATACAGAAGATGTTTGACAGGAGAGAAAGCCGGTCATCCTTGCCTGGGCTGACTCTGCACCGGCTGCCAAGTGCAATGGAACTTAGACATTGCTAGTGATGCTCACATCCCACGAATCAATATTTTTTTATTTATTTAAGAGATTATAGCATAGAACAGGCTCTTCTGGCCCAGCGATCTGTACTGCCCAGCAACTCAACAATTTAACCTAAAAAAGAGGTCCTGAAAAGAGAATTTAGAGAGCTAAGTAGAAAGTTGAGACGAGGAAATCTGCAGATGCTGGAAATTCAAGCAACACACACAAAATGCTGGTGGAACGCAGCAGGCCAGGCAGCATCTGTAGGGAGAAGTACAGTTGACATTTCGGCCTGAAACGTCGACTGTACTTCTTCCTATAGATGCTACCCGGCCTGCTGCGTTCCACCAGCATTTTGTGTTTGTTGCTAGAAAGCTGAGAAGCAGGATCTTCCGGATAGTAATTTCTGGATTGCTGCCTTTACCACGTGCCAGTGAGGGTAAAAACAGGAGGATCTGGCAGATAAGTGTATGGCTGAGAAGCTGGTGCAAGGGGCAGGGCTTCAGGCTCTTGGATAATTGGGATCTTTTCTGGGGCAGATATGGCTTGTTCAAAAGTGACAGGTTGCACCTGAACCCAAGGGGGACCAACCTTGCAGGCAGGTTTGTTAGAGCTGTTGGGGAGGGTTTAAACCAACTTGGCAGGGGGGTGGGAACCAGAGTGAAGGGACTCAGGATAGGACAGATGGTAAAAAAGTAAAGATAACGTGCAGTCAGACTGTCAGGAAGGGCAAGCAGGTGTTGGGACTTAGTTGCAGCCAATGGGGTAAGTATCAAATTACTAGGGATTCAGAGTCAGAAAGGTTAGCAAATACAGTGCTCAAGGGTTTGTATCCAAATGCGTGTAGTATAAGAAATAAGGTGGATGATCTTTTTGCAATATTACAGATTGTCAGGTATGATGTTGTGGCCATCACTGAATCATGACTGAAGGATGATTGTAGTTGGGAGCTGAATGTCCAAAGTTACAGATTATATCGGAGGGATAGGAAAGTAGGCAGAGGGGGAGGTGTGGCTCTACTGGTTAAGAATGGCATCAAATCAGTAGAAAGATGTGACATAGGATCGGAAGATGTTGAATCCTTGTGGGTTGAGTTAAGTAACTGCAAGGGTAAAAGGACGTTGATTTTATTTATATACAGGCCTCCCAATAGTGGCTGAGAGGTGGATCACAGGTTACAACAGGAAATAGAAAAGGCGAGTCAAAAGGGCAATGTTATGGTAGTCATGGGAGATTTTAACATGCGGGTCCATTGGGAAAATCAGATTGGTAATGGATCTCAAGAGAATGAGTTTGTTGAATGCCTAAGAGATGGCTTTTTAGAGCAGTTTGTCATTGAGCCTACTGGGGGATCAGCTATACTGGATTGGGTGTTAGGTAATGAACCGGAGGCATTTAGGGAGTTTAAAATAAAAGAACTCTCAGGAACCAGTGATCACAATATGATTGAGTTCAACTCGAAATTTGATAGGGAGAAAGTAAAGTCTGATGTAACAGTATTTCAGTGGAGTAAGGGAAATTACAGTGGTGTGAGAGAGGAGTTGGCCAGAGCAAATTGGAAGGAGATGCTGGCAGGGATGACAGCAGAGCAGCAATGGCATGCGTTTCTGGGAAAAATGAGGAAGGTGCAGGAAATGTGTATTCCAAAAATGAAGAAATAATCAAATGGCAAAATAGCACAACCGTGGCTGACAAGGGAAGTCAAAGCTATTGCAAAAGCAAAAGAAAGGGCATACAACAAAGCAAACATTAGTGTGAAGATAGAGGATTGGGAAGCTTTCAGAAACCTACAGAGAGCAACTAAAACATCATTAGAAGGGAAAAAATGAAATATGAAAGCAAGCTAGCAAATAATATCACAGTTGATAGTAAAAGTTTTTTCAAATATGTTAAAAATAAAAGAGAAATGAGAGTGGATGTTGGACTGCTAGAAAATGAGGCAGGAGAAATAATAACGGGGAACAAGGAGGTGGCTGATGAACTAAATGAACTATTTTGCATCAGTCTTCACTGTGGAAGACACTAGCAGTATACCTGATGTTGTAGTGTGTGAAGGTAGTGAAGTGGGTGCAGTTACTATTACAAGAGAGAAGATGCTCAAAAAGCTGAAAGACCTAAAGGTACCTAAGTCACGTGGACCAGAGGAACTGCACCCTAGAGTTCTGAAAGAGGTAGCATTAGAGATTGTGGTAGCATTAGAAATGACCTTTCAAAACTCATTGGACTGGGCATAGTGCCAGAGGACTGGAAAATTGCAAATGTCACTCCAGTCTTTAAGAAAGGAGGAAGGCAGCAGAAAGGTGCTCCTGGTGCGGCCTCCTCTACATTGGTGAGACCAGACGCAGATTGGGGGACCGCTTCATTGAGCACCTCAGCTCCATCCAACACAACAGACAGGATCTCCCAGTTGCCACCCACTTCAACTCTGCTTCACATTCCCATTCAGATATGTCCATACATGGCCTCCTCTACTGCCGTGATGAGGCCAAACTCAGGTTGGAGGAGCAACACCTCATATACCATCTGGGTAGTCTCCAGCCCCTTGGTATTAACGTCGAATTCTCAACTTCCAGTAATTCCCTTCCTCTTCCTTCCCCTATCACACTTTCACTCTGCCTCCTCTTCTAGCTGCCTATCACCTCTCTCATGATTCTGCCTTCTTCTACTACCCATAGTGCTTTCCCCTTACTACATTCCTTCTTCACCTCTCCAGCCTATCCCCTCCCTGCTTCCCCTCCCCCACCCCTTGATTTTTCCTCTGATTGGTTTTTCATCTGCACCTTCCCCCTCCCCCCACCTTCTTTATGGGGCCCCTGCCCCCTCCTTCTTCAGTCCTGATGAAGGGTCTCAGCCTGAAACATTGACTGCTCCTTTCAACGGATGCTGCCCGACCTGCTGAGTTCATCCGGCTTGTTTGTATGTGTTGATTTGACCAGTTAGCCTGACTTCAGTAGTTGGGAAGAAGTTCAAGTCAATTGTTAAGGATGAGGTGATGGAGTACTTGGTGATTCACGACAAGATGGACAAAGTCAGCATGGTTTCCTTCAGGTAAAGTCCTGTCTGACGAACCTGTTGGAATCCTTTAAAGAGATTTCAAGTAGGATAGATAAAGGGGATGCAGTGGATGTTGTATATTTGGACTTTCAGAAGGCCTTTGACAAGGTGCCACACATGAGGCTGCTTACCAAGTTAAGAGCCCATGCTATTACAGGAAAGTTACTAACATGGTTAGAGCATTGGCTGTTTGGTAGGAGGCAGTGAGTGGGAATGAAAGGATCCTTTTCTGGTTGGCTGCCAGTGACTAGTGGTGTTTCACAGAGGTCAGTGTTGGGACCACTTCTTTTACTGCTGTATATCAATGATTTAGATGATGGAATAGATGGCTTTGTTGCCAAGTTTGCAGATGATACAAAGATTGGTGGAGGGGCAGGTAATGTTGAGGAAACAGGTAGGATGCAGAAGAATGGGCAAGAAAGTGGCCAATGAAATGAAAATGCATGGTAGTGCACTTTGGTAGTAGAAATAAATGTGCAGACTATTTTCTAAATGGGGGGAAAATCCAGGAATCTGAGATGCAAAGGGACTTGGGAGTCCTTGTGCAGAACACCCTAAAGGTTAATTTGCAGGTTGAGTTGGTGGTGAGGAAGGCAAATGCAATGTTAGCATTCATTTCAAGAGGTCTGGAATACAAGAACAAGGATGTGATGCTGAGGCTTTATAAGGCATTGGTGAGGCCCCACCTTGACTATTGAGAACAGTTCTGGGCCCCTCATCTTAGAAAATATGTGCTGGCATTGGAGAGGGTCCAGAGGAGATTTACAAGGATGATTCCAGCAACGAAAGGTTATCATACGAGGAACATTTGATGGCTCTGGGCCTGTACTCGCTGGAATTCAGAAGGTTAAGGGGGATCTCACTGAAACCTTTCGAAAGGAATTTCCCCATGGTGGGAGAGTCTAGGACAAGAGGGCACAGCCTCAGGATAGAGGGGCGCCCTTTCAAAACAGAGATGAGGAGGAATTTCTTTAGCCAAAGGGTGGTGAATTTGTGGAATTTGTTGCCACATTCAGCTGTGGAGGCCAGGTCGTTGGATGTACTTAAGGCAGAGATTGAGAGGTTCTTGATTGGACATGGCATCAAAGGTTACGGAGAGAAAGACGGGAACTGGGGTTGAGGAGGAGATTAAAAAAAAGGATCAACCATGATTAAATGGCAGAGTAGACTCGATGGTATAATTCTGCTCTTATGTCTTATGGTCTTACCACTAGCTTAATCACAGACTTTTACAATGAACAATTAACCCACTAACTGGTACGTCACTGGACTGTGGGAGGAAACCGGAGCACCCGGAGGAAAAGCACACAGTCAATAGACAATAGACAATAGGTGCAGAAGTAGACCATTTGGTCCTTCGAGCCTGCACCGCCATTTTGAGATTATGGCTGATCAACTACTATCATGGGGAGAATGTAAGCACTCCTTACAGATTAGCGCCAGAAATGAACTTTGAACTCCAGCATCGTGCTGACTGCTATGTTACCATGGCACCCGCACGGAATAAATAGAAAGACAGCTGGCGGAAAGATAATCTTAGCGGTAGCAAATCATAAACGCAAGAGATTCTGCAGATGCTGGAAATCCAGAGTAACGTGCACAAAATGCTGGTCTCAGGAAACATCAACTCTATTCATTTCCGTAGATGCTGCTGAGTTCCTCCAGCATTTTGTGTGTGTTACCCTTTATTGAGGGGCTGCAGTGCAGCATTTTCTGTGGATGCCCGTGTTAGGAGTTGATCTCCTGTCTTGGTTCATACATCCTCTTTGCACACCACTGTACCTTGATTGAGGTAGGTGAGCGTCTCCTCGTGCAGCTTCACGACAGGTGAGGTGGCGGCACTCAAAATGTACTGGAAGTTGACAGCAGTGACCTCGTGGTCAGAAGAGAGCATGGTCTCCTCTTGCTTGAAAAGAGGTAGTGGCAGCAAGTCCCTGAAAGAAGACAACCCGACCTTTATGTTGCAGGGCAGAGGAAAACCTTCAGTTACATCACTCGAGTGAGATTTTGGATGCAGCATCCTTGTGTGACAGCCTTGCAAACACTTCCTGGGTGTATCATTTAAGAAGAAATCATAAATAGCATTGTTGCTTTGTAAAAGTAGACTATATATTGGTTTGATGGCAAAATGAATAGACAGATAAAGATCCGCCTATTGCTTTCTATTTATGAATATAAAAATATTTATAAATTTATTAGGGTGGAGACTTGTTAAAGGACTGTGTAGACATGTAGGTGGGAGGGAGGAAAGGGACTTAATTTGGATATAAATGATTTAGATGATGGAATAGATGGCTTTGTTGCCAAGTTTGCAGATGATATAAAGAACGGTGGAGAGCAGGTAGTGTTGAGGAAACAGGTGGGCTGTAGAAAGACTTAAACAGATTAGGGGAATGGGCCAGAAAGTGGCAAATGAAACACAATGTTGGAAAATGCATGGTCATGCACTTTGGTAGTAGAGATAAATGTGCAGACTATTTTCTAAATGCGGAGAAAACCCAAAAATCTGAGATGCAAAGGGACTTGGGAGTCCTGGTGCAGAACACCCTAAAGGTTAACTTGCAGGTAGAGTCGGTGGTGAGGAAGGCAAATGCAATGTTAGCGTTCATTTCAAGAGGTCTAGAATACAAGAGCAGGGATGTGATGTTGAGGCTTTATGAGGCACTGGTTAGGCCTCACCTTGAGTATCATGAACAGTTTTGGGCTCATTATTTTAGAAAAGACGTGCTGGCATTGGAGAAGTTTCACAAGGATGATTCTGGGAATGAAAGGGTTATCATACGAGGAATTTCAAAGGACGGGGGGGGGGGAATCTCATTGAAACCTTTCGAATGTTGAAAAGCCTAGACAGACTAGATATGGAAAGGATGTTTCCCATGGTGGGGGAGTCATGGATAGAGGGGTGTAGTCTCCAAATTACAATGAAGATAGAAAAGGGTAATGTTGCAGTAATTATGGGGGATTTCAATATGCAGGTAGATTGGGAAAATTAGGTGGTACTGGATCCCAAGAGAGGGTATTTGTAGAATGCCTACAAAATTGCTTTCTAGAGCAGCTTGTGGTTGAGCTCACTGGAGTAATGGAAGTTCTGGATTGGGTGTTGTGTATCAACTACCTTTGATTAGTGAGTTTACGGTTGAATGGAAGGAGACACTAGCAGGGATTATGGCAGAACAGCAATGGCTGGTGTTTCTGGGAGCAATTTTGGAAGGGGCAGAAGACACATCCCAAAGGTGAAAAAGCATTCTAAAGGGAAAATAAGGCAAGTGTGGCTGTCAAGGGAAGTTAAAGACAGCATAAAAACAAAACAGAGGGCATATAATGTAGCAAAGGTAGGTTGACAGGGAAGGTAGAGGATTGGGAAGCTTTTAAAAGACAACAAAAGGCAACAAAAAAGCCACACGAAAGAAAAGATGAAATATCTAGCCAGTAATATAAAAGAGGACATGAAAAGTTTTTGTAGATGTATCAAGAGTAAAAGAAGAGATGAGAGTGGATATCGGACCACTGGAAGACAGCGCTGTAGAGGTAGTAACAGGGGTCAAAAAATTGGCGGACGAACTTAATAAGTATTTTGCATCAGTCTTCACTGTGGAAGACACTAGTAGTGTGCTAGAAATTCAAGAGTGTCAGCAGGCAGAATTGAGAGTTGTTGCTAACACTAAGGAGAGGGTGCTTGGGAAGCTGAAAAATCTGAAGGCAGATAAGTCACCGGCACCAGATGGACTGCAACCCAGGATTCTGAAAAAGGTAGCTGAAGAAACATTCCTTCAATAATCACTAGATTCTGGAATTGTTCCAGAGGACAGGAAATTTGCAAATTACACTCCACTCTTTAAGAAGGGAGATAGACAGAAGAAAGGACATTATAGGCCAATGACTTCAGTGGTTGGGAAGATGCTGGAGCCAATTATTAAGGATGAGGTTTTGGGGTACTCAGAGGAATATGATAAAACAGGCCAAAGTCAGCATGGTTTTCTACAGGGGAAATCTTGCCTGACAAATCTGTTGGAATTCTTTGAGGAAATAACAAGCAAGATAGACAAAGGAGAGTCAGTGGATGTTGTTAATTTGGATTTTCAGAAGGCCTTTGACAAGGTGCTGCACATGAGGCTGCTTAACAAGATAAGAGCCCATGGTATTGCAAGCATGGATAGAAGAATAGCTAACTGGCAGGGGACAAAGAGTGGGAATAAAGGGATCTTTTCTGGTTGGCTGCCAGTGACTAGTGAGACTGCTTCTTTTCATGTTGTATAGTACATTAATGATTTAATGAAGAAATTGATGGCTTTGTGGCTAAGTCTGGGGATGATATGAAGATAGGTGGAGAGCGAGGTAGTGTTGAGGAAGCAGTGTGACTGCAGAAGGACTTAGACAAATTGGGGAATAGGCAAAGAAGTGACAGATGGACTATAGTGTAGGGACGAGCATGGTCATGTGCTTTGGCAGATGGAATAAAGGTGTGGACTGTTTTCTAAATAGGGAGGAAATTCAAAAATCAAAGGTGCAAAGGGACTTGGGAGACCTCATGCAGGATTCCCTGAAGGTTAACTTGCAGTTTGAGTCAGTGTAAGGAAGGCAAATGCAATGTTAGCTTTCATTTCAACAGGACAAGGATGTAATGCCAAGGCTTTATAAGGTGTTTGTCAGACCACACTTGAAGTTTTGTGAGCAGTTATGGGCACCTTGTCCAAGATTTTCATGCACAACAGTTTCTAGAGTTTACAGAGAATGGTGAAAAAATCAGAGAAAAAACACCCAGTGAGCAACAGTTCTGTGAGTGAAAACACACAGACAAGGTCTGTTCAGTAGTCTTTCTTTTCTTCTTCAATCTTTTTATTGAGTTTTTCAAAAGTGAATACATAATAATAATCATCATCATCATAGGGATTATTATATGACAATAATAAAGGGAGTGGGATAACATTGTTGGTAATTAACATATGAAAAAAGCTATAATTAGCACCAATATAGTTGACCTCCCAAACCCTTGATACCCAAAATAGGAAAAAATAAAAAGATGGAAAAAAAACCCAAATTGAAATTTTAAAAAAACTAAACTAAACTAAAGCAAACTAAAACAAAACTAAACAAAGCTGGGTTATTCTTCTAACAGCAGAATTGTGGTACATGCTTTCAGAAGTTCTTCTGTCCATTAGAAGAGGGGAGAAGAGAAAATGTCCCAAGTGAGAAAGGTCTTTGATTATTCTGGCAGTTCTGGAGGAGATGACATAATTATTGTCATATGCACAATTACAGTGAGATGCAGCCACAATGAAAAACTTGCTTGTAGAAGATGATGCACAAAAACATAAATAATAAATATATTACACATGACTAAAGAGAGAAAAAAGACTGCAAAACAGGAGGCAGTCTGCAGTATTCTATTGCTGAGGCAGGTTTCGGGTTGTGTAGGTTGGTTCAAGAACCTAATGGTCATAGGAAATAAACTGTTCCTGAATCTAGTGGTGTGAGACTTCAGACTTCAGTGCCTCCTGCCTGATAGTAGCAGGAAAAGGGCACCTTGCATGTTAAATTAACAACTTAGAGAGAGTGCAAGAAAAGCGAACAAGTATTACATGGCAAAACAAGGGACTCATCCTTGCTTTTATACTCTAGTCCACTTGAAATGAATGCTAACATTACATTTGTCTTCCTCACTACCAACTCAAGCTGCTAATTACCCTATAGGGAATCCTGCACTTGGACTCCCAAATCCATTTGCACCTTAGATTTTTGTATTTTCTCTCCATATACTTCTCCTACCAAAGTGGATGACCATACACTTCCTGACACTGTATTCCATCTGCCACTTCTTTACCCATTCTCCTAATCTGTCTAAGTCCTTCTGTAGCCTCTCTACTTCCTCAACACTACCTTTCTCTCCAGCTATCTTCATATCGTCCACAAACTTTGCCACAACACCATCAATTTTGTCATCCAAATGATTGACATATGATGTAAAAAGAAGCGGTCCTAACACAGACGACTGTGGAACACCACTAGTCACTGGCAGCCAGCCACAAAAGGCTCCCTTTATTCTCACTCTTTGCCTCCTGCCAATCAGCCAATGCTCTATCCATGCTAGTATCTTTCCTATAATATTAAGGACTCTTAACTTGTTGAGCAGCCTCATGTATGGCACCTTGTCAAAGGCCTCCTGAAAATCCAATTACACAACATCCACTGATTCTTCTTTGTCTATCCTGTTTGTTACTTCTTCAAAGAATTCCAACAGGTTTGTCAGGCAAGATTTTCCCTTGAGGAAACCATGCTGACTGGCCAGTTTTATCATGTGCCTCCAAGTACCCCGAAACCACATCCTTAACAATCGACTCCAAAACCTTCCCAACCACTGAGGTCACACTGACTGGCCCATAATTTCTGCCTCTCTCCCTTTTTGAAGAGTGGAGTGATAGTTGCAATCTTCCTGTCTTCAGGAACCATTCCAGAATCTAATGATTCTTGAAAGGTCATTAATAATGCCTCCAAATTCTCTTCAGTCACATTTTTCAGAACTGTCTGGTCCAGGTGATTTATCTGCCTTCAGACCTTTCAGTTTCCTAAGCACCTTCTCCCTAACAATGGCAACTTCACACACTCCTGCCCCCTGACACTCTCAAACTTGCAGCATACCGCTAGTGTCTTCCACAGTGAAGACTGGTGCAAAATACTTATTCAGTTCATCCACTATTTTCTTATCCCACATTACAACCTCTCCAGCATCATTTTCCAGTGGTCTGATATCCACTCTCACCTCTCTTTTACACTTCATATATCTGAAGAAACTTCTGGTATCCTCTTTAATATTATTGGCTAGCTTACCTTCGTATTGCATCCTTTCCTTCTTTATGAGATTTTTAGTTGCCTTCTGTTTGTTTTTAAAAGCTTCCCAACTCTCCAACTTCTGACTAATTTTTGTTGCATTATATGGCCTCTCTCTGGCTTTTATGTTGGCTTTGACTTCTCTTGTCAGCTGCTGTTGCATCATCCTGCCTTTAGGATATTTCTTCTTCTTTGGGATGTATCTATTCTGCACCTTCTGAATTGCTCCCAGAAACTCCTGCCATTGCTGCTCTACCGTCATCCCTACTAGTGTTCCCTTCCAATCAAGTTTGGCCTTCTCCTCTTTCATGCCTCTGTAATTCCATTTACTCCACTATAATACTGATACATCTGACTTTAGTTTTTCCTTCACAAATTACAGGGTGAATTCTATCATGTTATGATCATTGTCTCCTAAGGGTTCCTGTACCTTAAGCCCTCTAATCAGTTCCGGTTCATTGCACAACATCAAATCCAGAATAGCTGACCCCTTAATTGGCTCAACCATGAGCTGCTCTAAAAAGCCATCCTGTAGGCATTCTACAAGTTTTCTTGTTTGGGATCCAGCACCAATGCAATTTTCCCAATCTACCTGCATACTGAAAACCCCCATGACTATTGTAACACTGCCCTTTTGAAATGAATTTTCTATCTCCGGTTGTAATTTGTAGACCACATCTTTGCTACTGTTCGGAGGTCTGTACATAACTCCCATCAGGGTCTTTTTACCCTTGCAGTTTCTTAACTCTACCCACAATGATGCTACACCTTCTGATCCTATGTCACCTCTTTTTAATTATTTGACTTCATTTTTTTACCAACAGAGCAACCCACCTGCCTGTCCTTTTGATACAATGCATATCCTTGGATATTAAGGTCCCAGCTATAATCTTCTTCCAGCCATGATTCAGTGATGCCGATCTGTAACTGTGCTACAAGTTCATCTACCTTATTCCACGTACTGTGTGCATTCAAGTATAACACCTTCAGTCCAGTATTCATCAACCTTTCAGTTCTGTCCCCTTTTACATTGCATCTCATCCCGTTGACTGCAATGTCGTCCTATCATCTGCCTCTCCTTGCTAGCAGGTTCACTACACACTACCAACTACTCCATCCTCAACCCTATCACTCTGGTTCCCACCCACCTGCCAACTTAGCTTAAATCCTCCAGAACAGCTCTAACAAATCTGCCTGCAAAAATATTGATTCCCCTTCGGGTTCAGGTGTAACCCATCCCTTTCATACAGGTCATACCTTTCCCAGAAGAGATCCCAATGAACAAAAGTTCATCAGGACGCTGATAAACTTTATTTGTCACATGTATGTTAAAACACCCAGTGAAATCCTTCATCTGGTGTCAACAAAAGGATTGTACTGGGAGCAGCCTGCACATGTCACCTTGCTTCTGGTGTCCACACAGCATGCCCACAGCTCACTAACCCTATCCTAGCTACAGATCTTTGGAATGTGGGAGGAGACCAAAGCATCCGGAGGAAAACCACGTGATCACAAGGAGAAAGTCCAAGCTCCTTACACGCAGCGGCAGGAGCCAATCAATGATTGCTGGCGCTGTAAAGTGACTGCGCCAACTGTTATGCTGCTGTACTGCCCCAAAAGAGCAAAGAGAAGAGAAATTCATTCACAAGAGATCTACAAATGTTGAAACCTGGAGCAACAAGTAATCTGTCTGAGGACTCAATGAGTTGAGTGGCATCTGTGGGAAGCAGGAATTGCTGATGTTTCAGGTCCTGATGCAATATTTTAACCTCAGACATCAACAATCCTTTCCACCCACCGACACTGCTCGACCCATAAGACTATAAGGACCATAAAGCATAGGAGAAGAATTAGGCCTTTCGGCTCTTCGAGTCTGCTCTGGCATTCCTTCATGGCTGATTTATTATCCCTCTCGATCCCATTCTCCTGCCTTCTCCCTGTAAACGTTGACCCAATTGAGCTCCTCCAGCAGATTGTTTAAGAGGAGAAATTAACTCTGAAGTAGCTGCTCTTGATGGTTGTGTGAAAGATGTACAATTGGCAGGCTAGAGTTATCAGGAATGAGATTTTGCGTAATTAAGACAAGGTTGGGTTTAAAAGGATGATGATTATTTCATAGAAGAAATATGGAACTAGGAAAGTTTTGGACAATTAATCTTTATTTATACACAGGTTGTGCCATTACTGTCTTGAACTAATTGTCGTAGGCTATTTTACAGACCAGCTGAAAGACCATGGCATTTCCGTGAGGTAGGTGTCATACTGGACCAGACTAGAGAAGGCCAGCAAGGGTGATGGAAAATTTATGAGATTAAACTGGAAACAGTGCAGAGAAGATTTACCAGGATGATGTCAGGACTTGAGCCCTGAGTTACAAAGAGAGGTTGGGTATGATAAGACTTAGGAGATTTAGGAGTGAAGTTGAATAAAATCATGAGTGGTACATAGGGTGAATACTCAGTCTTTTTCCCAACGAAGGCGAGCTAAAAATAGGAAATATACATTTAAGGTGAGAGCAGGTAGAATTAAAAGGATCTGTCAGCAACATCTTCATGCAGAGGGTGGTGAGCACCTAAAATGAGCTACCAGAGGAAGTGGTTGAGGCAGGTAGAATAATATCACTTAATAATCACTTGGATAGATACAGTACATGGAGGGATGGGTTTTGGAAGGATATGGGATGAATGCAAGAAAAGGAGTAGTTGGATGAGTATCATGGTCAGCATGAACTGGTTGGGCTGAAGGGCCTGTATCTGTGCTGTATTGTTCTATAACTTCATGACTATGATTCTATGCTATCAGTGGCAGCAGCGAAGAGGCAAAAGATGGAGCTCTCATAACAGTGACAAGTTTGTCTTATTAAGTAATGCCTCATAAAATATTTTATATTACACCAGGGATAACGTTACTGCTTTTCAGCTGGTATCAATAGCCCTTTTACATTGACGAGAACCTTGTTTAAACATCTGATTCCAGGCAATGCAAAGCTCCCCCAGTATTTCATAACTTCTAGTGCTCAGATCAAAGCATTTTGTTTCTCGCATTGATAAATTTCTTTAATCTCCAGTCTCTGCGGTTCCTAACAGAAGATAACTTGAAATTATCATTAGTGGCCTGAGTTCATGAATGTTCCATGCATCTAGGTAGTTTTAACCTGCTTCTCTTTTTTGAAAGGATTATTCCATTTAAAATAAATGCATGTACTGTATACATCCATTATATACCAGACAGAACTGCTTAGAAAACCATTAATGACTGAAATACTGACAGAATTGCCCTTAGATAAGCAGAATCTCACTCAAATTGCCTTAGCACCCATAGGTATAAATTAGGAATCAGTAACTTCAGAAGCATCTCCTCCTCCTAGTTTCAGAGCTGTGCAGCCATTGGCAGGTCTGTGCATTGTCAACTACACAAAATATTTGAACTACTTAATGAATTTTTGCTGTAGCTGATGCTACTTTCTGAAGGGGAAAGTGTATACAGTCCAACACAAAAAATGTAACTAAGTAGGTCTGGGGAGGGGAAGAAACCGCTGGCATTTTGGACTGAGACCCTTCATCAGTCCTCTACACCCAGTGAATTGACAACTGGATAAACATCCATGGTCAACAATGGAATAAATGTTAAGGTCCATGCTCTGCTGGTTAGAAAGATCTAGGGGATGAGTATATACATAGAACATTGAACATTGCAGGACAGTACAGGTCTTTCAATCCACCATGTTATGCCAACCATTTCATCTACTCCAACTTCAATTTAATGCATCCCTCCAATGTAGCCATCCATATTTCTTTCATCTACTGTATGTGCCTATCTAAGAGTCTCTTAAATGCCCCTATTGTATCTGGTTCTACTATCAACACATGTTCAACCACTTTCTCTGTTCAAAATCTATCTCTGACATCCCCATACTTACCTCCATCCACCTTATAGTGCTGAGGCTTTATAAGGCATTGGTCAGTGACTGAAATACTGATAGAATTGCCAGTATTCTGTCTCTGGAGATTTATGAGCAGTTTTTGGCTCCTTATAGTATAAGAAAGGACATGCCAGCATTGGAGAGGGTTCAGAAGATGTTCGCAAGAATAATCCTTGAAATGAAAGAGTTAACATATGAGGAGCATTTGATGGTTCTGGGCCTGTATTCACTGATGTTTAGAAGAAGATGGTGGGGGGGGGGGGGGATGGAAATCTCATTGAAACCTATCGAATATTGAAAGGCCGAGATAGAATGGATATGAAGAGGGGTCTAAGACCAGAGGGCACAGCCTCAGAAAAGAGGGATGTCCATTTAGAAGAGAAATGAGGAAGAATTTCTTTAGCCAGAGGGTGATGAATCTGTGGAATTCATCGCCACAGATGGTTGTGAAGATCAAACCATTGGCTATAAAGTGGAGGTTGGTGGGTTCTTGATTAGTAAGGGTTAGAAGGCAGGAGAATGGGATCGAAAAGGAAAATAAATCCATCATGATTAAACAGTGGAGCTGACTCAGTGTGCTGAATGACCTAATTTTTCTCTGTGTCCAATGGCCTTAAAACATCTCCTCTCAGATAAGAGTCCCAAAACTGCTCGCAATACTCCAAATGCAGTTTGACTGATGCCTTCTAAAGTCTCAGCATCACTTCCTTGCTTGTATATTCTAGTCCTCTCGAAATGAATGCTAACATTGCACTTGTCTTCCTCACCACCGGCTCAACCTGTAAGTTAACCTTGCAGGTTAACTCTGTAACCTTTGCACCTCTGATTTCTGAATTTTACTCCCTGTTTAAAGTATAGTCTAAACCTTTATTCCTTCTACCAAAGTGCATAACTACACACTTCCCGACACTGTGGTCCATCTGCCACCTCTTTGCCCATTCTCCTAATCTGTCCTGTTCCTTCTTCCTCAACACTACCTGCCGCACCCCCCCCCCACCCCCCATGTATCTTTGCATCATCTACAAACATGGCCAGGTATGGGACTGAGATAGTTTTATGCTTGAATAACTCTTTAAACTAAAGGCCAAACGGCTCTTTCAGGCAGACGTGAAATACTATCCTGGTATTACTTTGAAAAAGTGCCAGGGAGCTTCCCTGCAAACAGAAACCACCTGTCCTTAATCAGGTGAGAAAGCAGAACTTATGGGTACAGGTTAAGCGAGCTAGGGCTTTTCTCTTTGGAATGAAGGAGGATAGAGATATACAAGATGATAAGAGGCATTAATCGAGTGGATAGCTAGAGCCTTTTTCCCAGGGTGGAAATGGCTAATATGAGAGGGCATACGTTTAAGGTGACTGGAGTGAAGTGTAGGGGATGTCAGAGGTAAGTATTTTACACAGAGTGGCGGGTGTGTGGAACACCCTGCTAGTGGTGGTAGAGGCAGATACATTAGGAACTTTTAAGAAACTCTTAGGTGGACTCATCGATGATAGATAAATTGAGGGCTATGTTGGAGGGAAGGGTTAGATTGATTTTAGAGTATGCTGAAAGGTCAGCACAACATCAACAGCCAAAACGCCTGTACAGTGCTGTAATTGGTCTGTGGGACCTTGCTCTCTGCAGCTCACCTTCTGCATCTCCTACCTTCAAAGTTCAAAGTGAATTTATTATCAAAGTACATATATGTCACCACATAATACCTTGAGGTTCATTTTCTAGCAGTATTTACAGAAAAATAAAGAAATACAACTGAGTTTATAAAAAAACTATACATAATAAAGGCTGACAGACCAACAAAAGAGGACCAATCGTGCCAATAGTAAATAAATAACACTGAGAACATGTGTTGTAGTGTCATTGAGAGTGAGTCTGTAGGTTATGAAGTCAGTTTCAGCGTTGAGGTGAGTGAAGTTATCCACACTGGCTCAGGAGCCTGATGGTCGTAGGGTAATAACTGTTCTTGAACCTTGTGATGTGGGACCTTGTGACTTTGTAGTTTGTAATTGGGACAAGTGTTGTGGCACTCTAGAGGGCTCTTTCTTAGTCTAACATTGCAAGAAGACACTTACAATCATATAATGCAAATCTCAAAGTGTATTTATCTTTTAAAAAGAGAACTCTCAATATCACATCAATAAATTAGATCATGCTGAATACAACATGCCCTTACTCACCTGCCTGCACTGGTATTGACATATTGGTGGTAGTGTTCAGTTTGAGCTGGCCAGTAATGCTCAGCCTGGTTGTGCCAGTATAACATGGTTCTTCTGTGTATTTTCTGCTGCGGTAAAGTTCCAGGGGCCAGTAGGTGTCTGCAGGTCGTCAGCCGGAGCTGGAAACTGAGAACCTGAGCCCAAGCCTTATATCCTGCCTCAGGACAGGTTCAGTGGGAGGGAGTGGGTGGAAAGTTCTATGCAGCAATTTGCATGCAAATACAAGTCACACAACCCCTCAGGCACTTCAGATGAATGATCCATCCACACCCAGGGAAATCCTGGCAAACAGTCCAAAATATTCTTGCAATAGTTTAAATCAAACTCGAAAAAAGAAAATTCTGGCATGACTTTGCTTTTCCTTATTTCATTGAATTACTTGACTTAATTTCATTTTATGTCATAAGATTACAAATGACCACTGGCAAAGCAGCAGAAATGAATTTTATTTTAGGTCAAATATGATGGCAGACTATAGTATTAATGGTAAGACTCTTGACAGTGTGGAGGATCAGAGAGATCTTGGGGTCCGAGTCCATAGGACACTCAAAGCTGCTGCGCAGGTTGACCCTGTGGTTAAGAAAGCATACAGTGCATTGGCTTTCATCGACCATGGGATTGAGTTCAACAGCCGAGAGGTAATGTTGCAGCTATATAGGACCCTGGTCAGACCCCACTTGGAGTACTGTGCTCAGTTCTGGTTGCCTCACTACAGGAAGGATGTGGAAACTATAGAAAGGGTTCAGAGGAGATTTACAAGGATGTTGCCTGGACTGGGGAGCATGCCTTATGAGAATAGGTGAGTGAACTCGGCCTTTTCTCCTTGGAGCGACGGAGGATGAGAGGTGACCTGATAGAGGTGTATAAGATGATGAGAGGCATTGATCGTGTGGATAGTCAGAGGCTTTTTCCCAGGGCTGAAATGGCTGCCACGAGAGGGCACAGTTTTAAGGTGCTGGGGAGTCGGTACAGAGGAGATGTCAGGGGTAAGTTTTTTACTCAGAGTGGTGAGTGTGTGGAATGGGCTGCCGGCGACAGTGGTGGACGCGGATACAATAGGGTCTTTTAAGAGACTCCTGGATAGGTACATGGAGCTTAGAAAAATAGAGGGCTATGGGTAACCCTAGGTAATTTCTAAATAAGTACATGTTTGGCACAGCATTGTGGGCCAAAGGGCCTGTATTGTGCTGTAGGTTTTCTATGTTTCTATGTAGCGTGAAGAGCCATTTTGACAAGGAAACTAAGCTCTTTAGAAACAGTTAAGTAATGCTCCATTGGAGAGAAAAATGTCAAGAATGCCTTAAACATTTAGTTAATCATAAGACCATAAGCCATAGGAGCAGAATTAGGCCATTCACCCCATCGAGTCAGCTCCACCATTCCATCTTGGCTAATTTATTATTCCTCTCATTCTCCCACATTCTCCCCGTAACCTGTGATGCCCTTACTAATTAAGAACCTATTAACCTTCACTTTAAATATACTGTACCTAATGTCTTGCCGAGACAGCTATCTGTGTAAATGAATTTCACAGATTCACCATTCTCTGGCTAAAGAAATTCCTTCTCACTCTATTCTAAATGGATGTCCCTCTATTCTGAGGCTGTGCCCTCTGTTCCTAGATTCCCCTACTAATGGAAACATTCTCTCCACATCCACTCTATCCAAGCCTCTCAATATTCGATAGGTTTCAATGAGAACCTCCTTCGCTCTTCTAAACTCCAGCAAGTACATCAAACACTCCGCATACATTAACCCTTTCATTCCTGGGATCATTCTAGTGAACTTCCTCTGGACCCTCTCCAATGCCAGCACATCTTTTCTTAGATAAGAGGCCCAAAACTGCTCACAATACTCCAAGTGCAGTCTGACCAATGCCTTATAAAGTCTCAGGGTTGCTGTACACACTTCATTTTTAGAGAATAATTTTTTTGTCTTGCGGTTTGGAGTAGTTTGTGGGTCCCATTGGAGACAATTGCCCCATAGACCTTCATCTGAAAGATACTGTATAACTAAATTTGTTGGTAATCTTGTAAGCTGCTGCCCTAATGTCAGCCTATCACTGGGTCAAAGAGCTCTCAACTGAACAGCAAGCCTCTATGTCAAAGTTGGTATTGGTTTATTGTTTCCACATGTATGGAGATACAATGAAATCTTTTGTTCTGCATGCCATCCAGACCGATCACCCCATCTGACACCAACAAACATTTCATGGTCAAAGTCACTTAGATCACATTTCTTCCCCATTCTGATGTTTGGTCTGAACAACAACTGAACCTCTTGACCATGTCTGCATGCTTTTATGGATTGGGTTGCTGCCACATGATTGGCTGATTTGAGATTTGCATTACAAGCAGGGGTACAGGTGTACCTAATAAAGTGGCCACTGAGTGTACTTGAAAATCAAAAAAACCTGCAATCTAAAGCAAAAGCAGAAAGCGCTCCGGCTTGGAGACCTTTCCTCAGGCGGGGTGATTAGAGTATATCAGAAACTGCTGATCGCCTGGGATTTTCTGCACAACAGGGTTTATGGATGATTGCAAGAAACAAAAAAAACATCTAGTGAGCTGCAGTTTTGTGGGTGAAAACACCGAGTTAATAAGAGAGGTCAGAGTAGAATGTGTCACTTAGATCACATTTCTTCCCCCATTCTGATGTTTGGTCTGAACAACAACTGAACCTCTTGACCACTTCTGCATGCTTCTATACGTTGAGCTATTGTCACATGATTGGCTGATTAGATACTTGCATTAATGAGCAGGTGTTAAAGTGTACCTAATAAACTGGCCACTGAGTGTATGTTCAAGTTCATTGCTGTCATAGGCACACATACACAGGATATGAATGCCATGAAAACTATTTTGACACAGCAGCACTGTACATTACAATACAAGAACCGGAGTTGACTTGTCCCATTATCAGTAAGTTGATACCGAAGATCGAAGTCCGAAAGTCAGTTGGAAGTCTGGAAGTCGAGGCCCAGAGGCCATCAGCCTGGGTCTGAGCATCCACTGGGAAAGTTGGAGGCCAATGACTGTGGTCCATGAGTCCAATGGAGGCTGGATCCCATCCTGGGGTTGGAGGACTCTTCGTGCATGAGAATGAGGGGCTGGGTGGGTACGATGGAGGAAAGGAGCTTGTTTAGTTGTGATTGCTCTGCTGAACTTTGTAGGCGTGCTACATCAGTGATGGAATGTGTGGCCCCAGAATATCCTCAGGTTGTGAATTTTGCTAACACAAATAGCACTTTTCACTGTATGTTTTGATATACATGTGATAAATAAATGAACCTGAATCTGAAGGACAAAAATCAGTTAACACTAATGTAATTAACATGAATGATGTATAAGTTATAGGAAATAAACATCAGAATTAAAAATAACACTAGTGCAAGGTTGAGAGAGAAAAATAACACAGTCCTAGGTAGTGTTACCTTGGACTAATACACAGTCTGAGGTTACATTCGATGCTCATAAGTGTTGACAGCATCAACAAGTTGGGCTGAAGGGCCTGTGTCCATGCTATGTAACTACAAGAGTATAAGCACTGCCTGCTGAGTGACCCTAGTATCAAGACATCAGTGAGAGTCACTGGAAGGAAAGTCAACTAGACTTCCTGACTGGGAGACTTCAGTCAGTCTGGATTGGGAGCAGCATCTCCAACACTATCACACTGAGCACGGGGGCCCCTCAGGGTTGCGTGCTCAGTCCACTGCTGTTCACTCTGCTGACCCACGACTGTGCTGCAACACACAGCTCGAACCATATCATCAAGTTCGCCGATGACACAACTGTGGTGGGTCTCACCAGCAAGAACGACGAGTCAGCTTACAGAGAGGAGGTACAGCAGCTAACGGACTGGTGCAGAGCCAACAACCTGTCTCTGAATGTGAACAAAACAAAAGAGATGGTTGTTGACTTCAGGAGGCACGGAGCGACCACTCCCCACTGAACATCGACAGCTCCTCGGTAGAGATCGTTAAGAGGACCAAATTTCTTGGGGTTCACCTGACGGAGAATCTCACCTGGTCCCTCAACACCAGCTCCATTGCAAAGAAAGCCCAGCAGTGTCTCTACTTTCTGTGAAGGCTGAGAAAAGTCCATCTCCCACCCCCCCCATCCTCATCTCATACTATAGGGGTTGTATTGAGAGCATCCTGAGCAGCTGCATCACTGCCTGGTTCAGAAATTGCACCATCTTGGATCGCAAGGCCCTGCAGCAGATAGTGAGGTCAGCTGAGAAGGTCATCGGGGTCTCTCCTCCTGCCATTACGGACATTTACACTACACGCTGCATCCACAAAGCAAACAGCATTATGAAGGACCCCACGCACCCCTCATACAAACTCTTCTCCCTCCTGCCGTCTGGGAAAAGGCACCGAAGCATTCGGGCTCTCACAACCAGACTATGTAACAGTTTCTTCCCTCAAGCTATCAGACTCTTCAATACCCAGAGCCTGGACTGACACCAACTTACTGCCCTATTGTCTTGTTTATTATTTATTGTAATGTCTGCACTGTTTTGTGCACTTTATTGCAGTCCTGGGTAGGTCTGTATTCTAGCGTAGTTTATTTTTCTGTGTTGTTTTTACATAGTTCAGTCTAGTTTTTGTACTGTGTTACCATGGTCCTGAAAAACATTGTCTCGTTTTTACTGTGTACTGTACCAGCAGTTGTGGTCGAAATGACAATAACAAGTGACTTGACTTGACTTGAACTGCTGCTCCATTTGCTGATAATTGGTGCCCATAAGCTGTAAAAGATTAGCTCTCATTGCCACATGTACATTGAAACATTGAAACATGCACCAATTTGTATCAAGAAACAACACAGTCCAGAGATTGTGCTGGGGGCAGCCTGCAAGTGGGCTTTCAGTACCAACAGAGCATATTCACAACTCACTAACCCTAATATCATTGGAGAGTGGGGGGGAACTGGAGGAAACCCACATGGTTACGGGAAGAATGTACAAACTCCAGTAAGAATGTACAAACTCCCTTGCAGACATTAGCGGGAATTGAACTCTGATCGAAAATCGCTGGCACTGTAAAGCGATTGTGCTAACTGCTGAGCGACCATGCTGTCCCTTTCATTTGGATGTACACCTCAGCAAGGGGCGGGGAGTGATCTGGTTGACAGCTTATCATAATTTATAGCTGCAATTAGAATTTGTTAGATAGATAGCCCAGAACATAATCTATCCTTCACTGAAGGCTTTGAGGAGTGTGCAGAGGATTAGTGGGAATATAGTATGGAGTGGTAGGGTGGTTCGGGTAGGAGAGTTGCTGCCTTACTGTGAATTGGGTTCAATCCTGACCCCCGATGCTGCTGTGTAGAGTTTGCAGGTTCTCCCTGTAACCATGTGAGTTTCTTCCAGGTGCTCCAATCTCCCTCCATGTCCCAAAGATATGTGAAATAGTAGGTTAGCCAGTTACTGTGAATTGCTCTTAGTTAGTAGATTGATGATAGAATCTGGGGAAATTGATGAAAATGTGTAGAAAGTGATTGGTGTAAACGGGTGCTGAATGGTAAAGGTAGACAATAGAAATTCAAGCAACACACACAAAATGCTGGAGGAGCTCAGGCCAGGCAGTTTCTGGGAAAAAAGTACACCCGGTATTCCAGGCCGAAACCCTTCAGCAGGACTGGAGGGAAAAAGCTGAGGAGTAGATTTAAAAGGTGGGGAAGGGGAGAGAGAAACACAAGGTGATAGGTGAAATGTGGAGGGTGGAAGGATGAAGTAAAGAGCTGGGAAGTTGACTGGTGAAAGAAACAGAAGGCCATGGAAGAAGGAAAAGGCAGAGGAGCCCCAGAGGGAGGTGATGGGTGGGCAAGGAGATAAGGTGAGAGAGGGAAAAGGAGAAGGCGAATGGTGAAGGAAGTGGGGGGGGGGGGGCATTACCAGAAATTTGAGAAATCAATGTTCATACCATCAGGTTTGGAAGCTACCTAACTGGAATGTAACATGTTGTTCCTCCAACCTGAGGGTGGCCTCATCGCAACAGTGGAGGAGGCCATGAATGGACATATCAGAATGGGAATAGGAAGTGGAATTTAAATTTCTACACATTTCTAGACGCGGAGAGCCTTCCAACTGGTTGCATCACCATCTGGTACGGAGGGGCCACTGTACAGGATCAGAAGCTGCAAAAAGTGAAAACCCTGCCAGCTCTATCATAGGCACTACCCTCACCAGCATCAAGGACTCGTTTAAAAGGCGATGAAGGCAGCATCCATTATTAAGTATTTCTATCACTCAGCACATGCCCTCATAAGCATGTTGAGCGAGCTAGTTCTTTCTTCTTTAGAGAAGAGGATGATGAGGGGTACTTGATAGAGGTGTACAAGATTGTAAGACACATAGATTGAGTGGATAGTCAGAGACATTTTCGCAAGGGTGGAAATGCTAATGCAAGCAGACAAAATTTTCAGGTGACTGGGGGAAAGTGTAGGGGGAGATGTCAGACAGTGGTGGCCAATGATGCTTTAACCTCTCTTAAATCACAGCCCTTCTGTGTTTCATTTGTAGGATGCATAGCAAATATTACTAGGCTGTCTCAGAGGAACATCTACCACTCATTATGTTCCAGACGTTGGCACTGACTTTGCCAGTCCAGTGTAGTTACTGCAACTCTTCACCAACCTGCAGAATGAGGGGAAAATCATAAACACGTGTCCTGATGAAGGGTCTCAGCCTGAAACACGAATTGCTTATTCCTGTCCAGAGGTGCTGCCTGACCTGCCAAGTTACTCCAGCATTTGTACGTGCAAGGGGAATGTAGTGAGAACACCCTTTGTACTGTCCTTCGGCGATACTGAACTGAGGGTGGGGTGGGGGAGAGATGTGGGCTGCACCCATTTCATGACACTGAAGACCTTTAATTTATTTTGTCCATCCACACCTGGTCTCTGCAGCTGCTCTCCGACAGTCCTGTACATTCCTTTCCCCACCCAAGGCTCCAGCCTGCTTATCTAAACAGCATACTTCTCTTGTAGATACGGCTTATCCCAGTGAGAGGCACAGGGTCCTGTCATAGGTTGTTTAGCACTTGCAGTGCTCCTGATGTTGTGCTTTCCCATTAGTTCTGATAAGAGCCAATGTTTACAGTAACGTCCCCTGATTTTTGCCAGTCCCCTGTCTCCGGATCTGTTTTGGAAACACAAGGGCTTGAGACTGGGTTTACACCATAAACAGTGGCAAATCCACAGGGTGAAGATCAAAGCTGGGCTCTGCCTGAGCACGCCAGACAAAATCTCGACTAGTCACGGCCAGAACTCGGAGATGCAGACATTCAGCCGCATGTTCAGAGCTCCATTTGTCCAGTTTCGGGCCTCACACTTTGCACGTCGTGCACAGGACAGCAATTTGCTTACAGGGCGATGTACTGCCCCAGACAACTGAGCCTGGTTGTCTAGGCTGACACACTAGAGGCCAGAAGACACCAAGACATAGGAGCAGACTCAGGCCATTCGGCCCATCCAGTCTGCTCCGCCACTCGGTCATGACTGGTTTATTACCCCACTCAACTCCATTCTGCTGCCTTCTCCCCATGCTGTTAATATCCTATTAATCAAACTTATAAACCTCCATTTCAAATATACCCAGTGACCTGGCCTCCACAGCCATCTATGGCAATGAATTCCACCCTCTGGCTAAAGAAATTCCTCCTCATCTCTCTTCTAAAGGGACATCCTTCTATTCCGAGGCTCTGCCCTCTGGTCCTAGAGATGAATCAATGGAATGCTTTGCCATGACCAATCTATTCAAGATGACGCCCGGTTGTCATAGGGTCGTACAACATGGATACAGGGCCGTCAGGCCCACTGGGCCACGTTAACCAAGATTCCAGTCTAAGCTAGTGCATTTGCCCATATTTGACTCGTATCCCTCTGAACCTTTCCTGTCTATGTACATGTCAAAGTATCTTTTAAATGTTGTTAATGTACTTTCCCCAAACACAGCTCATTCCACGTCAGCTCATTCCATATATAGACCAGCCATTGAGTGAAAAGAATTGTTCCTCAGGATCCTATTAAACCTCTCCCCTTTCACATTAACCCTACCCTCTCGTTCTTGAATCCCAACCCCAGAGAAAAGACTGTGCCTCCATCCTGAGACTCTCAGACTCGCAAACATCGGAACACCAACCTCCATTGCCTGGCCCGGACCTCTAGTCTTGCAAGCCTCCGACCTCCAGACATGCTGACTGAGGAGTTTCTCTCTCCACCAGGCAGGAGGTACAGAAGCCTCCAGGTTCACTTACTTTACTGCAAACAGCAAGTTCTTAAACTAACCTGCACAAGCCCAACACGACAGAACACTACAAGCCCTGCACTACAACGGACTTGTCTCCGATTGTGTATATTCCACAGTCTTTTCCTTCCCCGTCTTGAATAATTTATATTTAATTTATGCTCCGTGTGGTGCCTGAATCTACATGCTGATGCTGTTGCAAGCAAGTTTCTCATTGTACCTGAACATCCTCCAGCCGTTTGCCTCATCACTCCTCATCCCAGCATCTGCAGTTTCTTGTATCTCCAGGTTGTTTAGAACAGAGAACATTACAGCACAGTACAGGCCCTTGGGCCCATGATGTTGTCCATCACTTAAACCTACTTTAAGATCAATCTAATTGTTCCCTCCTAAATATCCCTCTATTTTACTAATATCCATGTAAGACTTTCTTAAAACTCCCTGTTGCATCTCCTCTACCACCACTTGCAGCGTGTCCCACACATCCACATCCTGCCTGCATTTTCTTCCAATCATCTTAAAATTACGCCTCCTTGTATTAGCCACTTCTGGATTTGGATGGTTCATTTCATTTTTGTTCCCTTTACCTTACTACCTGTGTAGCCCCCGGTACGACTCATGCTCGCTCAGCTCGTTATAAAGGATTACACTTTATAACTCATACTTTGACTATGTAGATAGTAAAGGAACAAAATCAGAACTGTTTAACTGTTTTTTTAAAAAAAAGAAAAAGGCACCATTTTTATTAACCGGTTTGTGCACACTTCATTGGAGCTCTTACAGAACCGGGTCCCCCTTCCTCCAGTCGATGTCCTCTGAAATCCGCTGACCCACAAATGGGACCACCCTCAGTGATCGACCAAACGCTCTACTCGAGTCTGTCCTCATCTCCTCGCCGAAGACCCTGGGCCTCGAACTCCCGCTCAGAGTCCATTCCGTCGTCCAGCTTACTGCATCGCGTCTCCTCTCTCTGTCCCCATCGCGCTTTCTCCCCAAAGCCCGTGAAAACAATAGCTCACGGATACACAAGAAAGAATAACATCTATCCCAATTGGTTAGCAAATGAATACAATTCAGGTTATCAGCAATTATAACTCAAACAAGCTGCTATAGAGAACCACTGTCTCAACAGTTAACAGTTCAGAGAATCCATTTTATTATAACATAGCAAAGAAGCCAATTCATTAGTCTTAGCAGTAACATAAAAGAAGAAACCCCTTACACCTGTATATTATTTTTTGCTTGCCTCCATTTTCCCTTTTCTTGCACCTTATCCTGAGTGGCACAGTCTTGCAGTACTGTACAATTCCACCAGCTTTGATACCTTTGGTTCCTAAACCAAGTGGCCATACGGCACCTGTGGTTCCAGTAGGCATTTGACCAAGGGAGACGTTGCTTCCCTTTCAGTACTGCGCTCAGTCACAAAGAGCAGGTCAGCACTTTGTAGCACTATGACAGAAGGCAGGAACACTGGATAACTGTCTCCACTTTCCAAGCCCTCGTGAGAAAAAAGTTCTTTTATACTAGCCCCAACTGGAACTCAAATCCACTGGAGGGATAAGACATTGAAAGTAGAACAGCGCAAGCCCTTTGGCACATGATGTTGTGCCAACCTCTCACCTACTCGAAGATCATTCAACCCTTCCCTCCTACGCAGCCCTCCATTTCTCTATCATCCATCCACTTACTTATGCGTGTCTTAAATTTCCCTAACATATCTACCTCTACCACCACACCTGGCCGTAGTGAAGGTGGAACGATTTGAGTTCTCAAACAGCTTTGTTTCATCGGTATCCAGATCTTGAGCTGATCTGTCGATTTTTTTTTTAATTGATTAAAGGTCAGATATTTCAACTGGAAAATTTAGGATGAAGTCAGCATCATTGCCATAGTTACAGTAAGATCCCTGGTGTATTTGTACTAAACAGATTTGCGAAAACAAAGAGGTTAACTGCAGTCCTAGTTCCTACACTTAGCAACTGGACTTAATTAACTACAGTAGATCTAAGGTTGCAAAGTGCTCTGAATCCAAAGTTCGCTCCTCATATCACATGTGCCAGGCAATTCCTGTCAATAGAATTGAATATTCATGGTCCTTATGATGAATTATTATTCTGATTTTCTTTGTGAATTCCTCTGGGATCTGTGCTCATTCTCCAGCCAATGAAACACACACAAATACTGCTCTTTATAAGTAGCTCTCATCAATGAGTAAAATAGCTTCAAGTCAATCACTTTAAACCATCAGGGAGAGCGGTAACTGTTCTAATTATTTCTTCCCCCCCCCCCAAGTGTTCAGGTTCTTTATTTCTATATTGATCTCTTTCAATGTTATAATTGTATGGAATGTTAGTTTTTGTTGGAATTGCTTTTAAATTATCCCTACTCATCAGTTTCAGTTCCTCCTCTGTTGGAATATATTTCTCTAATTCTCTGTTCTGATGTTGTTAAGCTGCCTTCTTTACTCCTCTCCTGGAGAGGACGACACACATCATCGTGGTACCTGTCTTCCACCTTCAATCCTTAAGATCTGAAAGTCACAAAATCCACTCCTGTAGTGAGACCACGAATGGTCATTTGTCTCCCTTGGGCCAACATCAGAGATGTCCTGGATGATGGAAGGAACATATTGAAGGGGAGGTGCACAGGTGAGGGGTGAGGAGTGACATTGTGGTTTTCGGCTGTCCCAGGTCCCAGGATTGGGTGTTAGCAGGAGGCACTAGAAGGCACGAGGGCCAGTCAGTCGACACACCTGGAGTTCGAGCCTGGACTTTGGAGTCCCATCATTAGCTACCCCGGGAGATGATACCAAAGATTGGAGCCTGCAAGTCGAAGCCTGGAGACTGGAGGACTGTCCTTTTGTTGTGTATGGAGGAAAGGGGCCTGTTTTCCTGTTGTTATGTTGTCTTGTTCCCCTGACCTGGGACACGTAATGATTAAGTGCTCTCCATGCTACTTATCAAGAGAGTTCTCCTCCTTGATCCTGACCACAGTGTACCAAAGGCCAATGTTAAGCAGGCACTTGAAGTATTGAGTGCCATGATCAGCAAACAAAAGCCTACATCATGCCAGGGACTTCATTCAGGCTTGTTTGAACAAATCTCTGCCCAAACATCATCAGCATGTCATCTGCAGCACAAGGTATCACCAAATCACTCAACCACTGTTATACTATGACGAGGGGTGCCTGCTGTTTGATCCCTAGACCGCATTATGGGAAATCTGAACATCTGGCTGCCCTCCTCCTACCTGAAACTAAAGAGAAAGACAATAAAGAGGTGGCTGCAGGAAGCAGAGGAGTGGATAAGGGATTGCTTCAAGTTTGGTAGGCTGGGCCATCTTCAAGGACAGAGGATCTGAACATGCCATGGTTGTCATGGACTTATAAAAACAGCCCCGGATGAACCATGAGATCTACAATCTGCAGAGGGCCAGATCAGTGGCATTCTGGTCTGGTGACCAAGTAAAACACAAGAGATCCAAGTGTGACCTTCAGAAAGCCATCTCACATGTGAAGTGGCAATTCTAGACCGCTCTGAAATCACAGAAGGATGCTTGACAGCTGTGGCAGGGCTTGAATGCAATCACCTTTTACAAAATGAAATCAAGAGACAAAGGTGACAACAAGGTCTCACTCCCAGATAAGTTCAATACCTTTTATGCTCATTTTGACCATCATAAGATTAAGGGAGCTAGGGCTTTACTCTTTGGAGAGAAGGAGGATGAGAGGAGACATGATAGAGGTATACAAGATATTAAGAAGAATAGACAGAGTGGACAGCCAGCACCTCTTCCCCAGGGCACCACTGCTCAATACAAGAGGACATGGCTTTAAGGTAAGGGGTGGAAAGTTCAAGGGGGATATCAGAGGAAGGTTTTTCACTCAGAGAGTGGTCGGTACATGGAATGTACTGCCTGAGTCAGTGGTGGAGGCAGATACACTAGTCCGCCATCACAGACACTTACACTACACGCTGCATCCGCAAAGGAAACAGCATTATGAAGGACCCCATCCAACCCTCATACAATCTCTTCTCCTTCCTGCCGCCTGGGAAAAGGCTCCGAAGCATTCAGGCTCTTACGACCAGACTATATAACAGTTCCTTCCCCCAAGCTATCAGACTCCTCAATACCCAAAGCCTGGACTGACACCTTGCCCTACTGTCCTGTTTATTATTTATTGTAATGCCGATACTGTCTTTGTGCACTTTGAGCAGTCCAGTGTAGGTCTGTAGTCTAGTATAGCTTTCTCTGTGTTTTTTTAAATTACATAGTTCAGTCTAGTTTTTGTATTGTGTTATGTAAACCAAGGTCCTGAAAAATGTTGTCTCATTTTTACTATGCACTGTACCAGCAGTTATGGTTGAAATGACAATAAAAGTTGACTTGACTTGAAATTTAAGAGACTTCTAGGCAGGCATATGAAAGAATTTAAGGTGGGGGGTTATATGGGAGGCAGAGTTTAAAGGTCGGCACAACATTGTGGGTCGAAGGGCCTGTACTGTGCTGTACTATTCTATGTATAACATGGAGGCACCTTCGCGAACTCCCACAGCCTGATGATGCTGAGATTTCAGAATGCATTCAGTCCAGAAAGGGTAGCTGGCTGAATACTAAAGACTTGTGCTGATCAACTGGCTGGAATGCTCACCCAGATCTTTAACCTCACACTTCGGCAGTCTGAAATACCCACTTGCTTCAAGCAGGGTTCAATTATACCAGTGCCTAAGAAGAACATGGTAACCTGCCTCAATGACTATTGTCCAGTAGCACTAACATCCACAGTGATGAGGTACTTTGAGAGGTTGGTGATGAAACATATCAACTCCTGCTTGAGAAGTGACTTAGATCCACTCCAGTTTTCCTAATGTCACAACAGGTCAAGAGCAAATGCAATTTCATTGACTCTTCACTCAACTTTGCAGTGAAGATGTGCACATCAGGATGCTCTTCATTGACTACAGCTCAGCATTCAACATCATCATCTCCTCAGAATTAACCAATAAGCTCCTAGACCTAGACCGCAACACCTCTTTATGTAAATGGAGACCCCAGTCAGTTTGGATCGGTAACAACATCTTCATGATCTCCATCAGCAAGGTGCACCACAAGGCAATGTGACTAGCCCCCTGCTCTACTTGCTTTACACTTATGACTGTGAGGCTAAAGACAGCTCCAATGCCATACTGAAGTTTGCTGATGGGACCACTGTCATTAGCCGTAGCAAAGGTGGTGATGAATCAGCATAGAGGAGGAAGATTGAAAATCTGTCTGGGTGGTGTCACAACAAGCTGTCATTCAATGTCAGCAAGACCAAGGAGCTGAATATTGACTACAGGACAAGAAACCTGGAGGCTCATGAGCCAGTCCTCACAGGGGAAGCAGAGGTGGAGAGGGTCAGCAACATTAAATTCCTTGACATTATCATTTCAGAGGACTTGCCCTGGGTTCAGCATATACTGTACGTAAGTACCATTAGAAAGAAAGCATGGCACTGCCTCTACTTTCTTAGACGATCATGAAAATTCAGCATATCATCTGAAATTTGGTGTGGTATGCTGACAGAATATAATGGGAAAATATGATGGTGGAGTAGGATATGGGTGCAGAATGGTAGTGTAGGATGTGGTGTATGATGGTGCAATATAGTGGGGAGACAATGGGAGAGTGTAATTTGTGAGTATGTTGGGAGGTATGATGGGGGAGTATGATGGGGGAGAGCATGATGAACAGAGAGTATGATGGGGATATCATGATCGGAAAGTATGATTGGAGAGTACAATGGGGGACTATGATGGGGAGCGTATGATGTGGGAATATGATGGGGAGAGTAGGATGGAAGAGTATCATGGGGAGTATAAAATGAGAGCATGAAGGTAGAGTAATACAGGAAAGTATGATGGGGGAGTATGAAGGGGGAGTACAATGGGTGAGTAATTAATGGGTGGATTATGAAGGTAGAGTCTGATGGGAGTGTATGACAGGAGGCAATGATGAGTGGAGTCTGATGGCGAGGCACGATGGGAGAATATTATGGTAGAGAATGGTGGGTGGATTATCATACTCCCCCATCATACTCCTCTATCATACTCTCTCATCATACTCTCCCATCATACACCTATATCATACTCACCATTATAATCCTACATCATATCCCCCATTATATTCATGCTATACTCCACCATCATAGTCCATTATCAAATTTCCCTATCATATTCATGCATCACATTTCCACTCACCATTATAGTCCTACAAAATACTACTTTTCACATGTCCCCAATATACTTACATTTTAATTTTTCATCGTACTCACTTATTAAAATCCTTCATCATACTCCCCCATTATACTTAACCATCATCCACCCTATCATAGTCCAATCATATTCACCCATCATTCTCCAACAACATACTCTCCCATCATACCCAGCCGACCTACACTCCTAGCATTGTGCCCCATCATATTGCCACATCAGATTCCCCCACTATTACTGCCCATTATAATGCCCTATCATGCTTTACCATCATACTCACCCATTATATCCCCCTTACACTATTCCCCCATTGCACCTCGCATTTGTGATTTTCCTTCCTGTTTAGGAAATGTTCTCTGCTTTTATTCTTGCTACCAAAGTGGACAACCATACACTTCACTACAGTGTATTCCATTTGCCACCTCATTGCCCATTCTCCTGTGTAATTTATTTTTTTATTGAAGTTCATCATCAAACTGGGAAAAATGGTTTAACTACATAATGCCCATTCTCCCGATATGCCTTCCTGCAGCCTCTCTGCTTCTTCAACGCTACCTGCCCCTCCACCAATTTTTGTATTGTTTCCAAACTTGGCCTCAAAGCCATGAATTTCATCCAAATCATTGACATACAGCGTCAAAGATGCAGTTCCCTGCAGACCCCTGTGGAAAACCAGTAGTGCCCAGCAGCCAATGTGAAAGGGATCCCTTTATTCCGACTCTTTGCCTCCTGCCATTCAGCCAATGCTCTATCCACGCTAGTATCTTTCCTGTAATACCATGGATTCTAATATTTTTAGCAGCCTCATGTGTGACACCTTGTCAAAGGCTTTTTGAAAATCCAAGTGCACAGCATCCACTGATTCTCCTTTGTCTATCCTGGTTCTTACTTTAAAGAATTCCAACAGATCAGTCAGGCAAGGTTTTCCCTGAAGGAAACCATTCTGACTTTGGCTTATTTTGTCATGTGCCTCCAAGTACCCAAAAACCACATCCTTAATAATCAATTCAAACATCTTTCCAACCACTGAGGTCAGGCTAACTGGCCTATAATTTCCTTTCTTCTGCCTCGCTCCATTCTTGAAGAGTGAAGTGACATTTGCAATTTTCCCGTTCTCCGGAACCATTCCAGAATCTAGTGATTCTTGAAAGATCATTGCTAATGCCTCTACAATTGCTTCAGCTACCTCTTTTACCTAGCATGTAGTCCAGCAGGACCAGGTGACTTGTCTACCTTAGACCTGTCAGTTTCCCAAGCACCATCTGCCTAGTAATAGCAACTCCACTCACTTCTGCCCCTTGACACTCTCGAACTTCTGGTATACTGCTAGCATCTTCCACAGTGAAGAATGGATGTAAAATACTTATTCAGTTTGCCTGTTGTTTTTTTGTCCCCCATTACTCCCTCTCCAGTGTCATGTTCACATGGTCCAATATCTACTCTCACCCCTCTTTTACTCTTTATCTATCTGAAAAAGCTTTTGGTATCATTTTTATGTTATTGGCTAGCTTACTTTCATATCTCATCTTCCAGCTCCCACCCCTGCCTTATGCTTTTTTTGTTGCCTTCTGGTGGTTTTTAGGAATTTCTCAATCTTCTGACTTCCCATTAATTTTTGCACTGTTTTGCACTCCATCACTCTTTTGCTTTTTTGTTGGCTTTGACTTCCCTTTTCAGCCAAGGTTGTTTCATCCTGTCTTTAGAATACTTCATCTTCGTCGGGATGTATCGATCCTGTGCCTTCTGGATTGTTCTCCAAAACTCCAGCCATTGCTGCTCTGCCATCATCCCTGCTAATTTCCCCTTGCTATCAGCTTTGGCCAGCTCCTTCTCATGCCTGTTATTCCTTTTACTCCACTGTAATACTGATACATCTGACTTGAGCTTCACCCTCTCAAATTGCAGGGTAAATTCTATCATATTTTGGTCCCTGTTCCAAACAACAAGCTCCTGGTCCATTGTACATCCCTCTGTAACTGGATCCTAGACTTCCTCACCTGGAGATCACAGTCTGTGCAGATTGGAAATAGCATCTCCTCCTTGCTGACAATGAACACTGGTGTACCTCAAAGGTTGTGTGCATAGCCCACTGGTCTACTTTCTCTACACCCACAACTGTATGGCTAGACACAGCTGAAACACCAGCTATGAATTTGCCAATGATAACTATTGCTGACAGAATTTCAGATGGTGACAGGGAGGCATAAAGGAATGAGGTAGACCAACTGGTTGAGTGGCATCACAACACCTTGCACTCAACATCAGTAAGACCAAGGAACTGATTGTGGACTTCAGGAAGGGGAAGTTGAAGAAACAACCACCAGTCAAGTCAAGGGATCAGAAGTGGGAAGGGTGAGCAGTTTCAGGTTTCTGGGTGTCAACATTTCTGAAGATCTGTCCTGGATGCAACATATTAATGCACATCAACTGTTATATTTCATTACAAGTTTGAGGAGACTTGGTGTGTCACCAAAGACACTAGCAAATTTCTACAAATGCTCCATGGAGAGCATTCAAACCGGTTGCCTCACTGTCTGATATGCAGGAGCCTCTGCACAGGATCAGAAAAAGCTGCAGCAAGTTGTAAACTCAGCCAGCTCCATCATGGGCACCAGCCTTCGCCAGCATTGAGGACATTCTCAAAAAGCGATGCCTCAAGCAGTTGGCATCTATATTTAAGGACTCCATCACTCAGCACATGCCCTCTTCTCATTGTTACCATCAAGGAGGTGATACAGGAGCCTAAAGGTACACACTCAATATTTCAGGAACATCTTCATCCCCTCCGCTACCATATTTCTAAATGCCCAGTGATTCCATGAACATTACCTCACTATTTTTCCTCTCTTTTTTCACTACTTATTTAATTTTTATACTGTATATATGTATATTTACATATATATTTCTAATTGTAGTTTATAGGTAATTTTGCAGCTTTATAAAACCTAGGCAAGACCACACTTGGAATATTGTGTTCATTTCTGGTCACCTTATTATTGGAAGGTTGTGAAAGCTTTGGAGAGGGTGCAGAGGAGATTTATCAGGATGCTGCCTTGATCAGAGAGCATGTCTTATGAGGAAAAAATAAGCAATCCGTGGCTTTTCTCGAGGCTGAAGGAGAATGAGAGGTACAGTACTTGATAGAGGTGCACAAAATAATAAGGAGCATAGTTCAAGTGGGTAGTCAAAGAATTTTCTCAAGTGCAGAAGTGGCAAATATGAGGGGACATGATTTTAAGGTGACTAGAAGAAAGTATGGGGGGGTGGTGTCGCAGGTAGTTTTATTTTTAAACAGAAAGTGGTGGGGCTTGGAAGGCCCAGCCAGGGGTGGTGATAGAGGTAGATACATTAGGAACATGTAAGATACTCTTAGATAGGTGTATGAATGATAGAAAAATAGAGGGATCTCAGAGAAGGCTACAAGGTCTGCATTACATCGACGGTTGAATGGGTTGTACGATAGTGTTCTATGTTATATGTGTTTAGAACAAAACTCTTTGGTTATCCAGAGAGATGCTGGAAATATGCCCCAAAGCCCTTCTGTGTTTCATTTGTAGGATGCATAGCAAATATTACTAGGCTGTCTCAGAGGAACATCTACCACTCATTATGTTCCAGACGTTGGCACTGACTTTGCCAGTCCAGTGTAGTTACTGCAACTCTTCACCAACCTGCAGAATGAGGGGAAAATCATAAACACGTGTCCTGATGAAGGGTCTCAGCCTGAAACACGAATTGCTTATTCCTGTCCAGAGGTGCTGCCTGACCTGCCAAGTTACTCCAGCATTTGTACGTGCAAGGGGAATGTAGTGAGAACACCCTTTGTACTGTCCTTCGGCGATACTGAACTGAGGGTGGGGTGGGGGAGAGATGTGGGCTGCACCCATTTCATGACACTGAAGACCTTTAATTTATTTTGTCCATCCACACCTGGTCTCTGCAGCTGCTCTCCGACAGTCCTGTACATTCCTTTCCCCACCCAAGGCTCCAGCCTGCTTATCTAAACAGCATACTTCTCTTGTAGATACGGCTTATCCCAGTGAGAGGCACAGGGTCCTGTCATAGGTTGTTTAGCACTTGCAGTGCTCCTGATGTTGTGCTTTCCCATTAGTTCTGATAAGAGCCAATGTTTACAGTAACGTCCCCTGATTTTTGCCAGTCCCCTGTCTCCGGATCTGTTTTGGAAACACAAGGGCTTGAGACTGGGTTTACACCATAAACAGTGGCAAATCCACAGGGTGAAGATCAAAGCTGGGCTCTGCCTGAGCACGCCAGACAAAATCTCGACTAGTCACGGCCAGAACTCGGAGATGCAGACATTCAGCCGCATGTTCAGAGCTCCATTTGTCCAGTTTCGGGCCTCACACTTTGCACGTCGTGCACAGGACAGCAATTTGCTTACAGGGCGATGTACTGCCCCAGACAACTGAGCCTGGTTGTCTAGGCTGACACACTAGAGGCCAGAAGACACCAAGACATAGGAGCAGACTCAGGCCATTCGGCCCATCCAGTCTGCTCCGCCACTCGGTCATGACTGGTTTATTACCCCACTCAACTCCATTCTGCTGCCTTCTCCCCATGCTGTTAATATCCTATTAATCAAACTTATAAACCTCCATTTCAAATATACCCAGTGACCTGGCCTCCACAGCCATCTATGGCAATGAATTCCACCCTCTGGCTAAAGAAATTCCTCCTCATCTCTCTTCTAAAGGGACATCCTTCTATTCCGAGGCTCTGCCCTCTGGTCCTAGAGATGAATCAATGGAATGCTTTGCCATGACCAATCTATTCAAGATGACGCCCGGTTGTCATAGGGTCGTACAACATGGATACAGGGCCGTCAGGCCCACTGGGCCACGTTAACCAAGATTCCAGTCTAAGCTAGTGCATTTGCCCATATTTGACTCGTATCCCTCTGAACCTTTCCTGTCTATGTACATGTCAAAGTATCTTTTAAATGTTGTTAATGTACTTTCCCCAAACACAGCTCATTCCACGTCAGCTCATTCCATATATAGACCAGCCATTGAGTGAAAAGAATTGTTCCTCAGGATCCTATTAAACCTCTCCCCTTTCACATTAACCCTACCCTCTCGTTCTTGAATCCCAACCCCAGAGAAAAGACTGTGCCTCCATCCTGAGACTCTCAGACTCGCAAACATCGGAACACCAACCTCCATTGCCTGGCCCGGACCTCTAGTCTTGCAAGCCTCCGACCTCCAGACATGCTGACTGAGGAGTTTCTCTCTCCACCAGGCAGGAGGTACAGAAGCCTCCAGGTTCACTTACTTTACTGCAAACAGCAAGTTCTTAAACTAACCTGCACAAGCCCAACACGACAGAACACTACAAGCCCTGCACTACAACGGACTTGTCTCCGATTGTGTATATTCCACAGTCTTTTCCTTCCCCGTCTTGAATAATTTATATTTAATTTATGCTCCGTGTGGTGCCTGAATCTACATGCTGGTGCTGCTGTAAGCAAGTTTCTCATTGTACCTGAACATCCTCCAGCCGTTTGCCTCATCACTCCTCATCCCAGCATCTGCAGTTTCTTGTATCTCCAGGTTGTTTAGAACAGAGAACATTACAGCACAGTACAGGCCCTTGGGCCCATGATGTTGTCCATCACTTAAACCTACTTTAAGATCAATCTAATTGTTCCCTCCTAAATATCCCTCTATTTTACTAATATCCATGTAAGACTTTCTTAAAACTCCCTGTTGCATCTCCTCTACCACCACTTGCAGCGTGTCCCACACATCCACATCCTGCCTGCATTTTCTTCCAATCATCTTAAAATTACGCCTCCTTGTATTAGCCACTTCTGGATTTGGATGGTTCATTTCATTTTTGTTCCCTTTACCTTACTACCTGTGTAGCCCCCGGTACGACTCATGCTCGCTCAGCTCGTTAGAAAGGATTACACTTTATAACTCATACTTTGACTATGTAGATAGTAAAGGAACAAAATCAGAACTGTTTAACTGTTTTTTTAAAAAAAAGAAAAAGGCACCATTTTTATTAACCGGTTTGTGCACACTTCATTGGAGCTCTTACAGAACCGGGTCCCCCTTCCTCCAGTCGATGTCCTCTGAAATCCGCTGACCCACAAATGGGACCACCCTCAGTGATCGACCAAACGCTCTACTCGAGTCTGTCCTCATCTCCTCGCCGAAGACCCTGGGCCTCGAACTCCCGCTCAGAGTCCATTCCGTCGTCCAGCTTACTGCATCGCGTCTCCTCTCTCTGTCCCCATCGCGCTTTCTCCCCAAAGCCCGTGAAAACAATAGCTCACGGATACACAAGAAAGAATAACATCTATCCCAATTGGTTAGCAAATGAATACAATTCAGGTTATCAGCAATTATAACTCAAACAAGCTGCTATAGAGAACCACTGTCTCAACAGTTAACAGTTCAGAGAATCCATTTTATTATAACATAGCAAAGAAGCCAATTCATTAGTCTTAGCAGTAACATAAAAGAAGAAACCCCTTACACCTGTATATTATTTTTTGCTTGCCTCCATTTTCCCTTTTCTTGCACCTTATCCTGAGTGGCACAGTCTTGCAGTACTGTACAATTCCACCAGCTTTGATACCTTTGGTTCCTAAACCAAGTGGCCATACGGCACCTGTGGTTCCAGTAGGCATTTGACCAAGGGAGACGTTGCTTCCCTTTCAGTACTGCGCTCAGTCACAAAGAGCAGGTCAGCACTTTGTAGCACTATGACAGAAGGCAGGAACACTGGATAACTGTCTCCACTTTCCAAGCCCTCGTGAGAAAAAAGTTCTTTTATACTAGCCCCAACTGGAACTCAAATCCACTGGAGGGATAAGACATTGAAAGTAGAACAGCGCAAGCCCTTTGGCACATGATGTTGTGCCAACCTCTCACCTACTCGAAGATCATTCAACCCTTCCCTCCTACGCAGCCCTCCATTTCTCTATCATCCATCCACTTACTTATGCGTGTCTTAAATTTCCCTAACATATCTACCTCTACCACCACACCTGGCCGTAGTGAAGGTGGAATGATTTGAGTTCTCAAACAGCTTTGTTTCATCGGTATCCAGATCTTGAGCTGATCTGTCGATTTTTTTTTAATTGATTAAAGGTCAGATATTTCATCTGGAAAATTCAGGATGAAGTCAGCATCATTTAGCATTGCCATAGTTACAGTAAGATCCCTGGTGTATTTTTACTGAAATAGATTTACAAAAACAAAGAGGTAACTGCAGTCCTAGTTCCTACACTTAGCAACTGGGCTTAATTAACTACAGTAGATCTAAAGTTGGAAGGTGCTCTGAATCCAAAGTTCGCTCCTCATATCACATGTGCCAGGCAATTCCTGTCAAAAGAATTGAATATTCATGGTCCTTATGATGAATTATTATTCTGATTTTCTTTGTGAATTCCACTGGGATCTGTGCTCATTCTCCAGCCAATGAAACACACACAAATACTGCTCTTTATATGTAGCTCTCATCAATGAGGAAAATAGCTTAAAATAGCTTCAAGTCATTCACTTTAAACCATCAGGGGGAGTGCTAACTGTTCTATTACTTCTTTCCTTCCCCCCCCCACCCCCCCCAGAATTCAGTTTCTTTATTTCTACATTGCTTTCTTTCAATGTTATATTATATGAAATCTTAGTTTATTTTTGGTATTGCTTTTAAATTATCCCTACTCATGAATCTCATCAATTTCAGTTCCTCCTCTGTTGGAATATGTTTCTATAACTCTCTGTTCTGATGTTGTTAAGCTACCCTCTATACACCTTCTCTCCTGGAGAGGGTGGCACACATCATCGTGGTACCTGTCTTCCACCTTCAATCCTTAAGATCTGAAAGTCACAAAATCCACTCCTGTAGTGAGACCACGAATGGTCATTTGTCTCCCTTGGGCCAACATCAGAGATGTCCTGGATGATGGAAGGAACATATTGAAGGGGACCAAGTATTCTACTTGGCAACCAAGTAAAATACAAGAAGTCCAGGTACAACCTCCAGAAAGCCATCACACATGCAAAGTAGCAATTCCGGACCAAACTGGAATCACTGAAGGAAGCTCAACATCTGTGGCAGGGCTGGAATGCTATCACCTCATACAAAGTGAAACCAAACTACACAGGCGACAACAAGACTTCGCTCCCAGATGAGCTCAATGCCTTCTATGCTCAATTTGACTATCAAAACATGGGGGCATCTTCATGAACTCCCACAGCCCCCAATGACCCTGTGACTTCAGACATGAGAGCATCTTTCAGGAGGGTGAACCCATGGAAAGCATTTGGGCCAGACAGGGTACCTGGCCGAATACTAAAGACTTTGCTGATCAACTGGCTGGTGTGTTTTTTTGAGATCTTTAACCTCTCACCTGGCTGCTTCAAACAGGCTTCAATTATTATGATGCTGAAGCATTCTGGTAGACATGAAGCCTGCCTCAATGACTATTGTTCAGTGACACTTACATCCACTGTGAGTGTTTGGTGATGAAACATATCAACTCCTGCCAGGGTAGGCACTTGGATCTGCTCCAATTTGCCTACCAGCACAATGGGGCAAGAGGAGATGCAATTTAATTGGCTCTTCACTCAAGCCTGGAACATCTGGATAGTGAAGATTCATACATTAGGATGCTTTTCATTGACTACAGCTTTGCATTCATTACTATCATTCACTCAAAAAAAATTAATAAGCCCTAGAACTAGGCCTCAATACTTCCTTTTGCAACTGGATCTGAATATGATTCAAATTAAATTATAAATTTGCTAATACAACCATTGTTGGCAGAATCTATGATGGAGATGAGAGGGTGCATAGGAGTGATATATACCAGGTAGTTGAGTGGTGTCATAGCAACAACCTTGTACTCGATGTCAGTAAGACCAAAGAGCTGATTGTGGACTTCAGAAAGGGTAAGATGAGGGAACACAAACCAATTCTCATAGTGGGATCAGAAGTGGAGAGAGTGAGCAGTTTCAAGTTCCTGCGCGTCAAGATCTCTGAGGACCTAACTTGGTCCTAACATATTGATGCAGCTATAAAGAAGGCAAGACAATGGTTATATTTCATTAGGAATTTGAGGAGATTTGGTTTGTCAACTAAAACACCCGAAAACTTCTACAACTGTACCGTGGAGAGCATTCTGACGTGCTGCATCACCGTCTGGTATTGAGGGGGGCAAAGTCTACTGCACAAGATCGAAATAAATTGCAGACACTTGTAAAGTTAGTCAGCTTCATCATGGGTACCAGCCTCCATCACATCCAAGACATCTTCAAGTTGTGGTGCCTTAGGAAGGCGGCATCCATCATTAAAGATCCCCAACACCCTCTTCACACTGTTACTGTCGGGAAGGAGGCACACAGTTAGTGACACAGGACCAACGCCTTCCCCTTTGCCATCCAATTTCTAAAAGGAAATTGAACCCATGAACACTACCTCACTACTTAATTATTTGGTTAATTTTGCACTACTTCTTACAACTTAAATGATTTCATCATCAGATATATACTTAATGTAACTCAGTTTTTTCTCTATATTTATTTATCATGTATTTCATTGTACTGTTACCATAAAGTTAACAAATTTCATTACATATTCTGGTGTTATAATATCTGATTCTGATGGGGTATTATGCTGGAATATAATCAGGGAGAAGAATGAGGAAGTATTATTGGTGAGTATGATGGAGAATATGATGGGGGAACAGGACGGTGGTGTATGACGGGGAAGTATAATGGAGTAGCATGAATCTGGAGAATGGAGGGGGAAATGATGGGAGTATGATGGAAGGAGTTTGATGGGGAAAATATGATGGGAATGGTCAGTGGGAGACTATGATGGGGTGGGAATATGATGGAGTGTATGTTGCAGAGTATAATGTGGGATTAAGATGGTCGAGTATGATGTGGTGTTATGGTGTGGGGGTACAGTAGTGGAGTATGTTGGGTGCATATAATGGGATTATATAAAGGGGCAGTATAATTGGTGAGAAAATTCAGGGAAATATGTTGGGAGAGTAAGATGGGGGAGTATGAAGGAGACGTACATTGGATTACCATGTGGAATACGATGAGGAATATGAAGGGGGAATTTGATGTTGGAGCATAATTTGGGATTAAGATGGGATAAGTATGTTGTGGTGTTATGATGTGAGAGTACACTAGGGGAGCATGTTGCACAAGTACATTGGAAGGCTATATTGAGGGATATGATGGGGGTACATTGGGGGAAATTATGAGGGAGTACAATGGATTATCATGTGGAATATGATGGGGGTTATGATTTAGAAAAATGATGGGAAGTATGCAGGGGAATATGATGTGGGAGAATAAAGGTTTATTATGATGAAGAATGTGATTGGGGTATGATGGTGCATGTGTTAGGGGAGTATTTTAGGTGAGTATGATGGGAGATTAAGATAGCGGAATATGACGCAGGAGAATAAGAGGGGATATGATAGGGTATATGATGTGAGAGTATGCTGGGAGAGTATAATGGGCAATAAGTATGAGGAATATGATGGAAGGAGTATGATGGGGTAGTATGGTGAGGAATAAGACAGGAGTAATATTTTGGAAGTATGAGGTAGGAGTAGATGGAGGCACTATGCGGGAATATGGTGGGGGCGTATGATCAGGAGAAGAACTGGGGATTATGATGGGGGTTTATGATGTGGAATTAAAATAGGAGAGTATGATAGATGAATCTGATAGGGTGTATTATGGGGGAACATGATGGGACAGTAAGATTCTGGAAGTAATATACATAATGGCTATAATGAGTATATTGGAAGCGTACAATGGGAGAACATGAATGGGGAGTAGGATTGGGAAATATGATGGGTGAGTATTGAGGGCCAGAGTAATTGGGATATAATGGGGGAGTATCGAGGGCCAGTGTAATTGGGATATAATGGTGGAGCAGAATGACTGATTCTTATGGGTGAAATTGATGGCGGAATACAATGCGGGAGTGTGCTGGGGAAATATGATGGGGAATATAATTTGTGAGTATGATGGGGACATATGGGGATCTCGGAGAGGTTTCACTGTAAAAGTAATGGTCTTTCTGTAGAAGCAGTGTTTGGGTTATGGTTAGAGGTAATGGGTGCTTTGGAATGTGAGCTGTCCAATGAAGGGAATGTGTTTTTCGTGTTGTGTGCCTGACACTGGTGTGAGCTGGGTCTTTTGTTGGGTGGGACACGAATGGAGAATACACCAGAGAGAAGAAGTTGTAGGACTCAACCCGGAGCAGGGACATGATTCGATGAAGCCCAGCGGGACTATCTGTGGATAGACTGGGTTGCAGCGGGACCCTGCCAGGGATGAAGCAGGGCTCAGCCAAGGGACAGAGGAGTCCGAGTTGCAGGTAGGCACAAGTGATAGACCGGGGGAAGCCATGCCATGCTGCTGGGGGACGGAACACCAAGCCCAAAACACACAGCGACAGCAACATGCAATGATCCTCCTCCTTTGCAGATCACAGCAGGGCTACGCTGGGACAGTCAAGGGTGCTCGACTATCGGGGTTATGAGAAGAGACAATGATATGGAAATTAATGTCCTCCGCATGATCTTCTATCCTCATCCACAAGTGGAAGGTCTGCTGCCGGATCTGCCAGGAACCAAGCTGATGGCTCAACTCGGGAGATCGGGAGATAGAACAACGATGTTTGAGTCCGGGCTTAGTCTAACACTTTTCGACCTCCAGATGTAGTCCCGCTTACGCTCTGCCAGATGATTATCAGAATGAATGGATTTGTCAATCAGAACCTCTAAGTCATCGCTGGTTGTCCCAAGGCGAAGGCGTCCTTTGGTTCATCTCGGAGTCCCTGGCGGTAAAGTGTGGTCAAGGCCTCCCCATTCCATCCACTCTCTTGGGCCAAGGTCCGAAATTTAATGGCATAGATGGCTGCTGACCTTCCACCCTGTCAAATTTTCATCAGGCGCTCTGAGGCTTTGCTGTCTCCAGCGGAATAATGAAACACCTTCCTCATGGGAGAACAATATGGGGAGTATTATGTGGGAGGAAATGGGGAAGTAGAAAGTGGTTTATGATGGGTGAATCTGATGTGGGACTATGATGGGGTGATATGATGAGAGGATCTCAAGAGGAGTATGATCTTGAATTATAACAGTGGAGTATGATGGGAGAGTATAATGGGAGATTATGGTGGATGAATATGATTCGAGATTATAACGGTGAGAAAATGGGGTGAGCATTATCGGGAAGTATAATGGGAGAATATGATGGGTGAGTATGGTAAGGGAGGCTGATGCGGGAATATCATAAGACCATAAGATATAGGAGCAGAAGTAGGCCATTCAATCATGGCTGATCCAATTCTTCCAGTCATCCCAACTCCCCTGCCTTCTCCCCATACCCTTTAATGCCCTGGCTAATCAAGAATCTCTCTCTCTCTACCTTAAATACACCCAATGTCTTGGCCTCCACAGCCACTTAGGGCAACAAATTCCACAGATTTACCACCTTCTGACTAAAGTAATTTCTCCAAATCTCTGTTCTAAATCGACGTCCTGCGATCCTCTAGTTCTAGATTCCCCTACCATTGGAAATAACTTTGCCATATCTAATCTGTTCAGGCCTTTTAACATTCAGAATTCTTCCATGAGATCCCCCCTCATTCTCCTGAACTCCAGGGAATACAGCCAAGAGCTGCCAGATATTCCTCATACGGTAACATTTTCATGAGTTCATAGTTCAAATTTCAAGGTAAAATTTATTATCAGAGTACATACATTTCACCACATACAACCCCGAGGCTCTTTTTCTGCAGGCATACTTAGAAAATCTATAAAACAGTTACTGTAAACTCAGGAACTGTTAGCTGTAAACAAAATGCAAATGCAGATATAAATAAACCGCAATACATAATGAGCATGAAATAACAATATAACCGAGTCCTTAAGTGAGTGCAGCTATCCTCTTTTGTTCAGGAACCTGATGGTTGAGTAGTAATAACTTTTCTTGAACCTGGGTGGTGTGAATCCTGAGGCACCTGTACCTTCTACCTGATGGCAACAGCAAGAAAGGAGTATGACCTGGATAGTGAGGATCTTCGATGATGGATGCTAATTTTTTTTACAGCAAGGTTTCATATAGATGTGCTCAATGCATGGGAGGGTTTTACCCATGATTTAGTGGGCCTAATCCAATACCTTTTGTAGGATTTTCCACTCAAAGGCATTGGTGTTTCCATACTGGGCTGTAGTGCTGCCGGACAGCACACTTTCCACCACACATCTATAGATGTTAACCAAGGTTTTCAATGGCATGCCAAATCTCTGCTGAATCCTGAGGAAGTAGAGGTGCTGTCACATTTGCTTTGTAATTATATTTATATGATGGGTCCAAGACAGGTCCTCTGAGGTAGTGACACCCAGGAATATGAAGTTATTGACCCTCTCTGCCTCTGATCTTTCAATCATTACTGGCTCATGGACCTCTGGTTTCCCTCTCTTAAAGTCTACAATAAGTTCCTTGGTCTTATTGACATTGAGTGAGAGGTCATTGTTTTTGTTGGTGGATATTTTAGAGGAAATATTTTGTTCCAATCCAAAGTGAAGAAACCCAGGATCCAATTGCACAAGAGAGTACTGAGGCCCTGGTTTTGGAGTTTACTGATTAGTTTTGAGGGGATGATTATGTTGAATGCCGAGCTGTAGTCACCACTAGTTGCCAGTTCATTGGTCTATTCCCAAGTGATAACTTTGTTTCCCGACCACTTAGAACCATTTGTTCCAAGTTCAGCTCCAGTTTCAAGATATTCCGTGAAAACCCCATCTCCATGTCAAGACTTCATATCAAAGCTCCATGCCTGTGTCCTGCACTTGGGTTCTCCTCAGTCACTCCATGCAACATGTAAATCAATAAAAAGCATCCTTATGTATGCATCTTTACTCTCCAGATGTTCCAAGGTTGTGAAATGGCATCTGATGTGGATCTGTTGCTTTGGTTGCCATAAGGTGGGCACTGGGAGCAGACCCAAATGCAAGACACAGACACTGAAGTACTAGGAACTGGCGTGGACTAGAGTTAGGGACAGGACTGGACACAGACTTTGGCTAGGAAAGCAGGACCAGTGCAAGGATCTGGGAACTAGGAGCCTGGGCTTGGACTCCGAGCCAGAGACTGGACAAGAACCCAGAACCTGGGTCTTGACTCAGGCTCGGACCCCAGAACTAGGAAAGGACATGACATGGTTTGGATTATTTGAGGCTTGGCTGCCAGACTAGGCAAGGCTTGGGTTCTTTGAGGCTTGCCCACAGGACTAGACATGTAACTCCTGCACAGGACAAGGCACATGGACAGGACAAGAACCCAAAGCCTTGACTCAATCTTAGGACACCTGAACAGAGCCTTGGTCTTGAGAGAGACAGGAACACAGGAGCATGGAGCACAGAGCCAGGATCCCTCCTTAGGAATAGGACTTAGGACCAGAACTCATACACAGAACACAGAGAGACAGTTCCCAACACAAGGTAGCAGCAAATAGCCAGACCTATCAAGCAAAGGTATAAACACAGAGACAGTTCCTTATCTAGACACAGCAAGGCTCCATTCTTACTCCAGCAGTAGAACTTGCTATAAATCCAGTCAAAGGCTTCAGGGTGAAGGAAACAGTCCAGCAAATGAAGCTATTTATGTAGCCAGCCCAAAATGAGAATCACGTGCCTCAATTAGAGCACACAACAGAACAAGGGAAAACTGGAAAACCTGGAATAAGGAACGATGGATTAGACCGTGAACCGGGATGCGGACTTCACGGACCGGACCATGACATTGGAGTAGATCGAATTGGAGCAGATCTAAGTCACCATTCAGACAGGAACTGGTATTCTTCAACACCAGCCTCTCAAAACACCTCATCACTGTGGATGTAAGTGCCACTGGGTGATAGTCATTTAGAGAGATTACCACGTTCTTCTTGGGCACTGGTACGATTGAAGCAAGTGGATACCACACACAGCCAGAACTAGAGGTTGAAAATATCAGTGAATACACCAGCCAGTTAGTTGGCATAGGTATTCAGTACTCGGCCAGGTACTCCGTCTGGAGTATGGTGTTGAATTATAATGTGAAAGTAAACTAGGAGAGTATAACGGGGGATCATGATACGGGAATACGATGGCCGAATATGATGAGGGGCTATAAGGTGAAATTATGATGGGGGGATATGATATCGATATATGAGGGGGGACTATGATGGGTTCTGTGAGGGGGAATACAAAGGGGAAAATAATGGTATGATAGGGGAAGATGATAGTGGTATGATGGGAAACATAACGAGGTGAGATATTGGGGTGCATTGTGGAGGAGTATGATGGGGACAATGATGTAGGGTCTCTGGTGAGGGAGAATAATATGGGATTAAGATGGGGAATATAATTGGGGGTTATGATGAGAGAGCATGAGAGAGGAGTATGTTGGGTGAGTATCATGGGAGAATAGTATGGGTATACAGTATTATGTGGGAGTAAATGGGGGAGTAGAAAGGGGAATATGATTGGGGTGTATCCCTCTAAACGATTATTCCCCCACCGATAACTCTGTTGACCCCGATAACTTCAAGAATTTCATTACCCAGTGTGAGCAGACTTTCCTAGCCTGGTTGGTTTAGCGATGATACACGGAAGTTGTCATATATGGTAAAGTTCCTGCATGGACCTCCACTCAGCCTGTTCAACGCTTTACAGAGCAAGGCTACCCCTCAGTCCATTTGTTCCGACATATTGTTGCCGAGTTAAGGAGGGCTTTTGTCCTACCAGTACGGGGTCAGATGGCTCGTGGACCTGCGCCAAGGTAAAGGGACGGTGAAAGACTATGCAATTAAATTCTGCACGCTTGCGGTAGAGATATCATGGAACGAGAGATCCCTTATCACTGCCTTCTAGCGCGGACTGAACGCAGGGGTCCAGCACGAGATCGCCCGTCCGTGAGGACCCGGACAAGCTGGACGACCCGATTGACGTGGCTATTCGAGTTGACGACTGGATAAATGAGTAGCGCAAAAAAGGGATGTTTCGAACATCCTATTCTTTGAATCACTGTCTATCTTCATCCTCTCTCTCACCACCCAGTCTTCGGAGGAGCCTACGTAAGCAGGACGCATGCAGCTATCTCAGGAGGAATGAGATCGGCGCAGGAGAAGAGTGTCGTGGCTCTACTGTGGCGATCCAGAAAATTTACGGGCGTCATGTCCCAAGCGTCCAGTAAAACAGCGTACCCGTCACCGGGGAAGGAAGTCCTGACGGTTCGGTTGTCCCAGCAATCGGCTTCCCCTAAAATTGTGTTACTGCCAGCTTCCTGGTCTTGGGGGTCGCGGACCCGTGAACCTCGGGCATTTTCGACTCTGGAGCAACCGGGAATCTCATGGACATCTCTCTGGCCCAAAGATGGGGAGTTCCAACTCAGAAGTTGAGGGCCAAGATCGACATCAAGGCCTTGAATGGTCGACCTCTGGGCCAGATCCACCTTCCCACTGAACTCATCCAAAGTGCTGCAAGGCAACCGCAAGGAACAGCTCTCCTTCTGCTTAGTTGATTCGTCTGAGCAGCCACTGGTGCTTGGTCTCGCCGGGTTAACCCGACATAACCCACGAATTGATTGGTTCCTTAAAGCACTCCAAGACTGCCTACTGCAATATTCTTCTTTAGCTCTCGGCGGCTCGTGAGACTGCCACCCTTATGGTTCGACATGCGTTCGTCCTGCAGGACGCAATGTCTGATCGGGGGCCACAAGATTGGGAGGCTTTCTGTTTTCTTGTAGGAGCCACGGCCAGCCTCCCGTCTGGTTTCCACCCCAAGTCTAAAGGCCAGACTGAAAGAGTGAACCAGGAGTTGGAGACAACCCTGCGCTGTCTTGCCTCTTCCACCCCCCACGTACTGGTGCTCCCAACTGGTTTAGGCAGGGGTTGCCACAGTATCCGCCGGTCGTTCTCCACTGGGATGAATCCTTTCGAATGCTAGAAGGGGTTCTAGCCACCGCTCTTCCCTGACCAAGAGACTGATGTGGGAGTTTCTGCTGCAGAACAGCTGATCCAGCGCTACAAGCGCACGCGGAGTCGAGCCAGGGCTTCTCTGCTGCGCGCTTAGAGACAGCGTTCCCGGCAGGCTGATTTGCTCCCTGCTTGCCCCCGTCTTTGTCTGGGAAAGAGAACTACATGCTTTGACTGACGCTAGAAAGGAGGGCTAGTCATTCACTATCTAGGTATTGCTTTCAACCGCAGTGTGAGCATTGAGCTTTCGGTTTGAGAGTTAACGGCCCCGTTGGCCTAGCGTTTATTGCGTTCTTTTCCTTTAAATACTGCAACAGTTCTTATTAAAGTCAGTGAGCTATCGACCTTCTTCCGTCTCTGTCTCCACACTTGAGCGTTGTCCGAACGGTCTAGGGAAAGGTTCTCAATTCTACCATGAAGATATAGAATCTTGACCAAGAAGGTTTCCACACAGTCCTTTGTGAAGTAGAGGCTAGTATCAATGGATGTCCAATTACTAAAGCATCATTTGATCCCAATGATTTGGAAGCACCAACATCCAACCATCTGTTGCTTCTGAAGACCTCACCATCCTTACCACCGTGAGAGTTCCAAAAGGAAGACAATTGCGTTCATCATGGATGGAAGCAGGTACAATACATGTCAAACTTGTCAAGGAGAATTTACCATAGTTACAGGGACGTTATAATTGGTCAGGTATAAAACAAATTTCCTCTCAGGAGACATTGTGCTTATAGTTGATGACACAGCCACTCGAAACTCATGGATCGTGGAAAGAATCATTCATGTCTTTCCAGAGGGTTTGTGTGGTAGATGTGCATCAAGACCAAGACCAACTGTCTTGACAGGCCTATAACTAAGACCTGTCTTCTACAGGAGGCAAAGGTTTGAGGAGCTGTAGCTCTAGAAGCTACACAACCTTGACTTGACGTACTGGCTTGACAGACTGGCGGTAAATATTACTCTGTACTAGGTTAAATGCTGGTAATCTCTAGCCTAGATAACTGTTATATATTTTTACACAAAATATACTTTATTCAAAAATAAAATTAGTTACAATAAACCATTCAATGGCTTTACAAATGTTTCCATTACGGTCTTTACATTTCCACACTTTTAGCCACCCAGGTGGCACTCTGGTGTTTCATATTTACATTCCCTTGTTGAGGGGTATACACCCCGCCCCCCTACCCCTCAACTCCCGCGGGAGAGGAACCCTAGACTGTGTCCTTCCCCACCGGCCCTTGCGGTGGCTGCACCGAGTTTCCATCCGTCCCTCAGCACGTACTCCTGCAGCCGAGAATGTGCCAGTCGGCAACATTTCCTCACGGACATCAAGTTTCGGGCCGACCAAAGAGCGTCTTTCACCGAGTTGATGATCTGCCAGTATCCTGAAAGAATAAAGAGAACATTTATATAAATGTTAAGATGTTTATCCTTGAAGATCTCATGTCTCCTATTTCAGTCGTATGTAGTTGCGATTATAATAGTGTAATAATTAGGGGCTGGGATGCAGGAGCCATGTATCTATTTTCTGTCTATGTTGTATTTTGTGGCGCATTTATTACGGTAATCTGTCACGTTGGTTGGGGGTCGTGGTAAGCAAATGAGTACAGTTACGTATTCACGCTTTGAATTAATTAGTTGTTTTGAGAGTTAGAGGCAGCCGGAAATTATATTTTTTGTTGACCACTTAAAAACGCTAATTTAGTTTGAAAGCTGATCATGCTTAGTATCGCTTAGTTATATCGCTAATTTAGTTCTGTTAGTTTTTTTTATCGCTATAAGATCGTTTGCTTTTGCTGGTTTCGTAATAAAGGAACAAACGTACCTTTTTTCTGATTTGAAAATTTGTTATTTGGAAGCGCGTCCTGCAGTCTAACGGCGGTTTTGGTGGTCGTAACCGCTACATCTGCCATTCACTCTCTATACTACAGTCTGTGACTTGAACTGCATGTCCCACTCCTACGAAGCCATAAATATGCTTGCGGGTTAATAGCTCATCTGGAGAGAGCCCTGATCAGAGCGATGTGACCCCTTAGTACGAGTGATTATATGAATTGATGGACGACTTCTTTTTCAGCAACATTCTGTCAGAGCAGGTAAAGATAGAAATTAGAACCGTTCTCTACGCCTTTCAGCCAAACTCCAGAACGGGTCGAATCATGAATAAAACACAGCTTTCAGCTTTTTACCTTCTATTATACAGTCCCGGCTATGCAACACAAAATATACAAATTCGACCAAGCATTGCTGGGTCAAGTTAAGCGTATGTTTATTGTTGATCAAATATATCGCACCACCTCCCTCACTGAGTTCAATCTCTAACTTCTTTCAGTGTTTCGAAGTCTGATGCTCCATTTCACTGACTCTTCCCTGAGACTGTCAGCAGCATTTCATCCATAATGCTTTTTGCTACTTCCTCACTTGATCTGTGTGTCTCTACTACAGTAATGCTCTACGCACTCTCTGTCACATTTTGTCCCCGTTTTGTCTGTCCCATTCTTCTGTTACCTCCCGCGCTGGATCTTTCTTTACGTCTCTCTGCTTTCACTTCAGTCCTCTCTGAAACAATATCCCCCACCTTCTCCTCCTCCTCTCTGAGTTTTCTTTTTATTGCTTTGCATGTTCCCTCGTCTTTATCCATTTCTGTTCATTACATTCATTCCAAATCTCTGACAAAGGTCATGTTCCCGTCACACACTTCGCCTTCCTTCTTTCCTTCGCAAATACGAAGCAAGTAGCAGTTGCTGATGAGTTAAAGAATTGCTGTGAATACGGTTGGAAACGCTTAGTCAAGCGAAGAACTACTGTGCAGAGGAATCCTTATCTGCGTCACTTTCTATGGCACATTTTCAATTTTGGTTGTATTTTCCCTGCTTTCGTGGTTGTGTCTACTGTGGTGGTGTAGTGGGTAGTGCTTGTTGCTCTCATTTTCAGCTTCCACCGCTGGCTAGCAGTCTTGCCTTTCGGAGAGCTGGATGTGCAAGTCTCTCCCTGTCAGTACGTAGCCTCTCCAACAGCAAGCCTCATGTAGTGCCTCCTCGTTGGCGACACACGGAAACTAAACTCCTTTCGGACTCGGGCTGAACTACAGAGGACGGGGAGAAGGCCTAGCCACTGCACGCGTTGCACACAGGCCCACCGGTGTGTAGACACGCCCTGGTACTCATGAACCAGATCCCCAGCTCTGGGTAAATAGCCCCACTGCCTTGTGGGCAGCCTCGGGAGAGACGAAGGCTACGGGAATAAACCCAGACCGCAAATCCGGAGTGGAGCACCCAAGGCGGCTGGTCGTCACTGAACATCCTCCCGGCAGCTCCTTGCAGCCAAGCTGGTGCCAAACGTACTGCTTCATAAGCTTTCCTTTTGGATTACACTGGTGAGGTTGAGAGGGGGGTCTTGACGACTGGGCATCTCAGGATCTCCATACCTTCCGCCCAGGCTTGTGATAATGATGATCACCACCCATTGTCCTTCGAGACAGATGGATGCCAACCATATATTTATATATATGAATAATTTCTTTAAAATAGAATCGGAAAAATGCATATAAAACATGTTTTATTTTCCTTTCCCTGTCCAAAGTGAATTTATTAGCAATTGCGATCCTGACCCGGAAAAATGTGATCTGCGCCACTCGCAACATGGTGGCTATTGCAGAGGCGGATCTCGTACGTGATATCTTCACGGATTAAATAACATGCGTACACACGCTTCCCGCTGAGTTACCCAGACTTCACACCGATATGCATGGGCATTGATACTCTGACTTATACAACTACAACGTGGTCTGCCTGGTCCACCGTCACTTTCACCATTTGTTGTCATTTGTTGTAAAAAGCTGAAAACAAAATATTGCACCAGCAAATCTGCGGTGTGGCTCTAGCAACAACCGGAATGCTTCCCTTTTTGGTAAACGTTGCTATTTTATTCACAGAGGATCTTGGATAGAATAAGGACGATGTGCTTTATTTTCGTCTGCTAATGAAAGGCAGGTTATTACATTGATGGGTAGTAGATGATTGAAAACAGCTCTACACCCACTTGCTGTTATTCTGCTGTGCATCGCATTGAGAGTCATATTTTAGTGGTCAGTCGGTTCCATAAGAGCCTAAGGGGTTAAAGCAATAGGAACAGTCGCACTGATTCGGAGATGGAGAGCAGCAGGAGATCTTTAGTTTTACTCTTCACGCCCTCGGGAAGCTCCATCCTCCTGTGTCCGAAGTTTGTTTCTGAAGTGAGGTCTAATTTGGAGCATTGTGTGCAGTTTTGGTCACTTACCTGCAGGAAATATGTAAACAAGGTTGAAAGAGTACAGGGGAACTTATATGGAAAGATTGACTAGGTTAGGACTTTTCTTTCTTTCATATTCCTTGGAGTGTGGAAGACTGAGAGGAGATTTGATAGAGGTGTACAAAATTATGAGGGGTATAGACAGGGTAAATGCAAGTAGGCTTTTCCCACTGACGTTGGACTACAACCAGGGGTGACGGGTTAAGGGTGAAAGATGAAAAGGTTAAGGGGAGCATGAGGGGAAACTTCAGCACAAGTGGTGTATGCAAGCTCGATTTCAACGTTTAGGAGACGTTTGGATAAGTACATGGATGGCAAGGGTATGGAGGGCTATGGCTCCGGTTCAGGTCGATTGGAGTAGGCAGTTTAAATGATTTGACATAAACTAGATGAGCCGAAGGGCTGTTTCTGTGCTGTACTATTCTATGACTCTATAACCCTAAAAGTCTCCTATTATGACAGCAAAAGTAGATATACGGTTGCAAAAAAAAAAGGTTTGTGAACCCTTTGCAATTGCCTGGCTTTCTGCATTAATTACTCATAAAAATGGTTTGGTCATCTAAGTCACAATAATAAACAAACACAATCCGCCTAAACTGATAGCACACAAATAATTGTACGTCTTCTCGTCAATACTGAGTACACCATTTAAACCATCACAGTCTAGGTTCAAAAAAGTATGTGAAACTCCGGGGCAATGCCTTCTCCAAAAGCTATTTGGAGTCAGGTCTTCCAATCAATGAGATGAGATTGGAAATGTTAGTTGTGGAGGTGTCCTGCCTTATGTAAAAGACATACAAAGTCAGGTTACTGACAGAGCCTGCTCTTCTTAAGAAAGATCTGTTTATGTGCACCCTGCTTCGATCAAAACAACTTTAAGAGGATCTTAGAAGAATTGCAGAGATGCATGAAGCTGAAAAGGCTACAAAAGCATCTGTGGACTGAGTGTTCATCAGTCCACAGTAAGAGAAATTGTCCACAAATGGAGGAAACTCAGTACTGTTGCTACTCTCCCTAGGAGTGTGCATCCTGCAAAGGTCACACATCTTTGCAGAGGAGGTAAAAGAAAACCCAAAGGTAACCGCAAAAGACCTGCAGAAATCTCTAGAATGCTAAAGTTTCTGTCCATGTGTCCACTATAAGAAAAACGCTGGACAAGAATGGTGTCCATGGAAAGAGACCAAAGAGGAAACTACTGCTCGCCAAAAAAAATGCTGCACGTCTTAAGTTTGCAAAAGAGCACCGGAATGTTCTACAACACATCTGGGACCACGTTCTGTGGACAGATAAGGCAAAAGTTGGACTTTTTAGTATAAATGCACACCGCTATGCTTGGGGGGGAAAGGGCACTGCACACTAACACAAAACCTTCATCCTAATTGTGAAAAATGATGGAAAGAGCATTATGATTTGAGGTTGCTTTGCTTGTAATCGTTGAGGGAAGAATGAATTCAAAATTGTATCATGACATTTTACAGGAGAATATCATGGAACCATAGAACATTACAGCACAGAAACAGGCCTTTTGGCCCTTCTTGGTTGTGCCGAACCATTTCTCTGTCCAGTCCCACTGACCTGCACCTAGACCATATCCCTCCATACGCCTCTCATCCATATACCTGTCCAAGTTTTTCTTAAATGTTAAAAGTGAGCCCGCATTTACCACTTCATCTGGCAGCTCTTTCCTCACTCTGTGTGTGAAGAGCCCCCCCCTCCTAATGTTCTCATTAAACTTTTCCCTCTTCACCCTTAACCCATGTCCTCTGATTTTTTTTTTCTCCCCTAGCCTCAGTGGAAAAAGCCTGCTTGCATTCACTCTGTCTATATCCATCATAATTTTAAACACCTCTATCAAGTCTCCCCTCATTTATCAGTCATGGTAGCAGTCCGTCACTTGAAGTTGAATGGAAGTTGGATGATGCAACAAAACAATGATCCGAAGCACAAGAGTAAATCAACAACAGAATGGTTTAAAAAGAAGAAAATTTGTATTTTGTAATGACCACGTCAGAGTCCAGAACTAAACTCAATTGAGATGCTGTGGCATGACCTGAAGAGGACTGTTCATGCGAGTTGTCCCAGAAATATTAAAGAACAGAAACAGTTTTGTATGGAGGAATGGTCTAACATTCCTTCTCACCGTTGTGCAAGCCTGATCAGCAGCTACAGAAAACTTTTGGTGGAGGTTATTGCTGTGTAAGTTTCTACCAGTTATTAAATCAAGAGTACACATACTTTTTCCAGCCTGGACTGTGAATAATTAAACAATGCGTTCAATAAAGATATGAATAGTGCAATTGTTTGTGCGTTCTTAGTTTAGGCAGATTGTGTTTGTCTATTATTGTGACTGAGATGAAGACCAGACCACATTTTATGGTAACTAATGCAGAATACCAGATCATTAGCTCACAAACTTTTTCTTACAACTGTACCTGATTCAGAAATTCTCTTACAAGACGCCGCATATGTCCTGAGAAATATTAGCTGCTGCATGAACATATTTATTTACGTGGCCACTCAGTCCAAATTCAGCAAGCAGCTGAATATCGCGGGGAAATATACTGGCGCGATAGTGCCGGATTAGCGTGTGTTTGAGTTGAGATTAAAAATAGGAAAGATCAATACGCTGCTGTATGACGTCCATAGGGCTAACTATACGGATATATCATGCATTAGAAATGAAGTAATTGGTAAACTTCTCCAATCCGCACGCAGTTCCTTTTATTCCGCTAGGGCGGGTGGTGTTTATCCGCTGAGCATGGCGATAAAAATGATTCGCTTTTTCAATTGTAAGGTGTAATATTAGGTGGCCGGGATCATACCTGAATATGTACAAGGAACATTTATGTTATTGTAGATCATTAAGTACAGTTTCAGAGTCGAATTTGACTTGACTTCCAGGATTATTGGTGAAAAATTTGAATTAATTCGCTTTCCAAAAGTTGTCATAGAAGGCTAATGAGCAACAATGTACAGATAAAGCATGACAAACTGTTCGGCTCAAGTGCACATAGTTTCAGAAAACGTCTACAATAATGTTAGGCGTCGTTTCAGCGACCGAATTCTTGCGACTAATGTCCAAACAAACTATTTTCTCGATCAATAAATGTGGCGGATAGATCAGCGGTCACCATAATAGGTGCATTGATATTAAGTATCAAATATTGCAGTACAGTATTGGATCGTACTTGGAGAGCCACTGGGCAGAGAAGCATACCTGGAAGAAAAAAATGTACTAAGTAAAGCTAATTTGCAAGGAAACAAATAATATAATATGCTGGAAGTTGAAACTGAACACTACATTCGCATTAAGGCAGATTAGATAAAAACAGAAGACTTGCGCTCAAGAAACCGAACAAAGACTGCAAGGGAAACCATTGATAGTTCCTATTGAGTATAGAATAACTGTAGAAACCGTGATAGTGGCGAGGTAATGAACAAAAATATCAGTACTTTAAATGGGATTGGCATTGGTTTTTCATGCATGTGTTTGGGTTAAGATAAGGAATCGGAAAGGTCAATACGGTGCTGCATGATGTTCATAGGGCTGACCGTAAGGATATATCGTGCAATAGGAATGGAGTCATTGGTAATGCGTTTAGCAAAGACCATAAAATAATCTCTGGATGCATTATTGTACATGTAGGCTGGAAAAATCACTACAGCACTAATATTCCAATGTTTCTGTTTTGTCATTGACAAAATGACTGATTCCCCAAAATTCAGCTTTGTAGTTAAAGGACAGTTCGTTCCTTGGAGCATGGACAGCTTTGCCTTTTAAATTATCGCTCATGAAAGGTGATTACAAATATTGATTAAAATCCATTGACTCGTAACAAAATGCTTATGACTAGTGATTTAATAAAATATACAAGCTATTATAAAAAGGCCGACCCGATGTCGAAGGTCAAGTGCTTAGCAACGCAGAATTAAATCAGGAAAAACAGCTGTTAACTTACAAGTAAGCAGTGACATCTGCTGGCTAGATATAAAATAGCAAATCATATCAGGAGGGATGTAACATTCCCCGCCTGGTACCTGCACAGGATGCCACCAACTGAACTCAAGACTTTCACAAAACAAATCATTAAACAAGACTAGAGTCAATGCCCCTGATCAATTGAATAGTGCAGTCAATTACTAAAAATGGTAAAACCATCAACTAGGTTTGAAATACAGGCGGAAAAAAATTATCCTTCACCAGGGATCACTGCCCACTGGTTATAACAGCTGTTGAAAATTCCTGCATTAGAAAAAAAGCCAGAATGTACTGGTTTGGACAGTTCTTCCTCTAAACTGAGGACTGTGTACCATAGGCATTATACATTTGGCAACATTTCTGAAAATCACGTTTACAATAAACTGACAGCAATCAATTCAACACACTGATAAAAAGGGGTAAATGACATCGCCAAAATCAAACCCATCTTATAAAAGGTGCAGAGAATACACCTTCTCTACATGCCTATAGTTTGGTTCAGGTTATGCACGTAGCATAATGTGGCTGGGGAGAGATTTGTATAAAATACAAGCTAAAGTTATTTCCAACTTTCTGCAGAGGCAGGTGCTAAAAATGTAAAAAGGGGAAGAAAAGCGGTTGTTCCAACCCGAACTTCAAAATCAGCCAATTCAATCATGTCAAATATACAACAGAGAATCCAAAAGAAATCTAGAATCTGTACAGACTGAAAATATTGATTTCTTTTTTACAGATTTGTAAAAAAAGTTCATGTTTCAATCATTTTCCGACGGTCTATTTTTCGGTTTATACTGTTCTTTTTCTTCCCGTAGCTCGATGTGTTCGACTCTCAGTCTCCTAATCTCTCTTTCCAGTTCTGTGGTCTTGTTTTCCATCACCTCGTTACCCCGGGCCTAGTTTCTTTCCTTCAAGCGACCCTGCAGCCGGCTGTGTTCGCCCTCCAGTCTGGACAGGCACTTCTCCAGCTCCATGCGTTCCCAGATCAGCTCTTGCTTGGTCATGTTCTGCAGGCTCTCTGCATGCCGTTACCTCCCATGCCGCCGCTGCCGTTGTCCTGATCCTCCTCGTCCACCTCTTCCTCCTCGCTCATCTCGTCCGGCTTGTTGACGTGCTTGGCGCAGACGCCGGTATTGAGACGCTTCCACGTCGTGTTCCTCCTCTTCGCAAAAGAGGAGAAAGATCACACTGCGCAAGATGATGATGTAAGCTATCCAGGGAACGGGGTCTCTTGCAGATATGCCATCCTTTCCAGTCACTCTTTTGTGCGAATGATTAAGCAATATGCGCGAGCCATGTGACAGCAATCGCCAACTTGAGAACCTCTCAAAGCGTTTGGGGTCTAACCCGTTGCTGGAGATGTGAGTCGGACGACTTGTGATCTGTGTGCGGGGTTCGGCATCAGATTCTGGATTAATCAGGTCAAATTGTGGAATAGCGGCCTCTCTCTCTGCTGACCTGAACAAGAACGTCGGTCCTGTTAACCATGTGCTAGATCGCTGACTGGCATTGATCTCGTGCCATGATCAGCTGGGTTGGGGTCAGAAAGGACGAATTTCCTCTGCCCTGGAAGAGTCGATCTCGTTTTGCGCTGCATCCTGTTGTTCGCATACACATAGAACATCTGGTTGCATTGTGAAGGTACCCAAGGACCACCTTGGAATCAAAGTAGAATGTCAGGGTTTGTCATCGATTTCATCAGCGATCACTTCTGCCACTTCTACCGCTACGACAGCAGTGCAGAGTTCGAGTCACGGGGCAGTAATTTCAGGACGTGCGCAAGCTTGGCTTTGCCGAGCATAAAGTCAAGATCTGATCCGCCATCCCCATCAATTGTCTTCAGGTAAACCATGGCAGCGATGGCAATCGTGGATGCGTCACAGAAAACGCACGTTTCCTTTCTGTGTTCTTATCTGAGAGACATGGAGGTATATGAGCGTGGAATTTTAACCTGTTCAAGCTCCTTTAAGGAATCTCTCCAAGCTTTTCTTCTGGCAGAGGAGCATCCCAGTCAGTGGTCACCAAAGAAAGTTCTCAAAGGAAGGACCGTCCCTGAATGATTACTGGGGTAGCGAATCCCAGCGGATCAAACGGTGTAGACAAAGCCCTAAGTCTGGTGTAGGGCACCTCCACTGATGACACCTGGAAGGTGAACACATCTTCGGTAATATCCCAACTTATGCCTATGCATCTCTAAATGGGAGGGAAGTCGACACCAAGTCCAGGTCCTTCAACACTTCGACAAGATCGTCTGGAGGAAAAGCATTCATGACTTCCATCTTGTTGGAGACGATGCAAGTTGGAAAGAGCTAGCATGTCTTGGGTGTTTCGGAGGAGAGTAACTTGGCCATCATCCACATAGGCGTTCAAAGTGTAGCGTCTTCTCCATGGTCCTTCTCACCCTCCAGGGCAGCTCTTCTGAGGCCGTACGTAGCGACAGCAGGGGATGGGCTGTTACCAAAGACGTGCACGCTTATCCGCATCTCCGTCATTTCGTCATTGAAGTCGTTGTTGCGATAAGTAGCTCAGACAGTTCCGGTGGCCTTCGTGTACCAAGAAGCAATGGGACACTTTGCTGCACGTCAGCAGCAACACTCACTACTTCCTTCCTAAACTGCAGCAGCACCCACGGCAGACTGGTCTTCATCTTAGCGCGTCATTCAAAGACACCCCATAGTGCCGGGCACTGGAATGGAAGTCGACCCTTATCTGTTCGGATTTCTGAGGGTGGTATCCCCTGAACATAGGCAGGTACCGACACTTATCGCCGTTACGCAGGGAAGGAGCTGCTTCAACATGTCTATGATGTCTCTTCCCAGCAGGAGCAGGATTTCCACCTTTGCAATTAAGGAAAATCTCGGAGGGTGGAACAGAACGTTTATCATATACAGCGCAGCCGGATAGGTCTGCTTGACTCGTAGTCACACGGAAACAATTAACACGTTCACGTGCACAGGATAAATAGATCAACGTTAATCGGTAGATGGACGAGCCCGCGAAATTAACCAATCACGTGATGTCACATGACAGACAGATAACAGTCACACGGTGGATAGGACATCCCTCCACCCGTAACTTTTTCGGCGCATTCCACTTGATAATATTCCACCAGTTTTCTGGTCGGTTCCGATCAGCGCAATTCAGAAGCCGCAGAACTAAATGTTGATCCAGATTCAGTGTTGTCAACTGCAGACTCTGCTTCGAGGTTGCGGTGCTAACCCGTCTTACTCACAGCACGTTCTGGAATGAGATTCACTTGGCTGTCTCCTGATGTGGTCGGCAGCGTGCACTGCCACCCTCAAGTACCGACTAACTTTTTGGCGCTCTTTCACCGCAACTTCGCATTTCATCCACCTTCGGCTCTCAGGGTTCCGGCGAACGTAAAGTAGATCTCCCAGCTCAAAAATTCCGATTTTTTTTTGTATTTGAATCGTAGTGCACTTTAATAGTCCTTTGTCTGATCTTACTCGGTCTTCCTGCTCTGTGCGCAATAAATCCAATCGTGAATGCTACCTGTGGTCCACCAATACCTGAGGTGGAGATAAACCTGTGGGGTTATTCGGTACCGGAACAAAAACCAGTTTATCCCGGCGTGTATGTCACCATTCAACTTTTGTGTCCCCTGCTTGATATCTCTTTCGGCCATACCGTTTGACTATGGGTGATAAGGGGGAGTATGATGCTACCGAGCTCCATCGTCTTGTAAAAATAGTTTGAATTCCATACTTGTAAACGGGGAACAATTATCACAGACCACAGTATCAGGATTCCGTGTGTACAACATAGTGTGCGTAAAATGTTTATCGTCGTCTGGCTGGTCGACCGCTTTGGCCTCCATCCATTTAGAATGCGCATCGACGACTACCAGTATTATGTGACCGTCCAATGGACCTACGTAGTCTACGTGTAAACATACCAAGGTTTGGTTGGCCAATGCCATTGAACCATAAGTACAGGAGCTTTCAAAGGTTGAGTCTGCTGCCATGGATCGCATGCACGAACAACGTGCTGAATGTTTTCATCAATGTTCGGCCACCAGGATAGGGGACCGTAGTCGTGTAGGAATTACAATACGAATTCCCTACAGTACACGACCGTCCTAGATGCCAAATTCGTTTTGAAGTCTAGCATAGGGGACCAGTTTTGCGGACACTAGTTGGCCATCCATCTCCTACGTAACGTTTCACTTGTGCCAATGTTGCATCTCACTCGGTTTCTTCTTTTACCTGGGAAGTGGTGATTGGAGATGCACTGACCCAGTCCTGACTCGCGAGGGTATTCATTTAACGGAAGACGGCTTAAGGCATCTGCGGTGTAGTTGTTTCTACCGAAGATATAACATAAAATGCCGTGTACTGATGAGCGAACAGGTATCATTGCAACCTTGGTGACACCACCTTGGGCACGGATTTGCTCTCACCAAGCAATCCCATCAATGGCTTGTGGTCCGTATGAATCTTGGACCGTTGGCGGTAACAGGTAATGGTGAAAACGTATGTCCCCAAAACAACCGCCAATTCTTCCTTGTCCAACTCTGCATAGTTTCGTTAGGCTGGGTTAAGGGTGTATCTGTATTCGTCCGTGTTAACACCGCACCAACACCATACAGGAAGGCATCAAAATACAAAACTATTGGCACCCCGGGTCCGAAGTGCAATCATCTTTCTTCAATAGATCGTTAAGCGGAGCTAGAAGCGTGGCTGTGTGAGCAAAAATCTGGCATAAAAATTGAATGTAGAGGGCACTATGTGTTTGGGTCTTCTGACAGTTTACAGTCATCCTTTTGGGCAGCATTATCCACCTCAGTTTAGTTCCATTAACATGGCCTCTAACAGGGTTCTTAGAGAACTTATCTGATTTAGGTGCTGAGCTAGAGGTGGTCACGATGAAGCTGAGGTCGTTACTCGTTATTCCTTCAGCCGGGATGCAACTAGAAAAGAAGGAGAAGGGTGAGAATCTGACTTCATTTTCCAGTTTGTATCTAGTTCCCTGTGACATCCATTTCTCCTGTAGACTAAAGGGGAGTTTCTCCAAGATGGGATGAATCCCTCATGCAGAATCAAGTTAAGACAAGCCAGGAATGCAGCCTTCGATGTTGGCTGCCTCCAACTCCAATAGCAGGTCTCCTAGCTCTCGTTATCGTTGCTAGAAATCTTGGGAAAGGGTTTGAGTTTGTTGAAGACAGCAGTCTCCATTGCCTCAGCAGATCCGTAGCATTATTCCAGTCTTTGCCAGACTAAGCTGAGTGCAGCACTGGGGTGTTTGATGTGAACTGATCTTATTCTTCTTGCATGCTCAGCAAGTTTGAGTGCAAGCCAATTCATCAGCAGGTCGAGTTCTTCACTTGGCTTGAGGTTGAGGTCTTCAGTGGCATTGGAGAATGTAGACTTCCAAGCCCAATAATTTCCCGGCTTATCATCGAACTTGACCTGTCAGCAGGTCACAACAGGCTGGGAATCTTGCAACATCTGACACTTCATAATTAGGCTGAGGTTGTCGGGCTGTGGTTCACCTTGCCAGGAGACTGAGCAGTGTCACCATCTGTGTTTTGCCATGGTATGTATGACCCTTGGAGTCTACCACTCCATAGCTGCCTGTCTCTTTCATACCGATAGGCGAGTGAGTGGCCGGTTGTTGGACATATTGAGATATCTGCCCGCTCAATCTGAGTATCAGCGTGTAAGGGAGGTGGTCTCTGTTCTGAAGTCTAAGCTGTCCCATTTGGGTAAAATGTATCGAGTTGTGGGGTGTCATCTTGAGGAAGAGGAGCCCTTTAATCTTGATTGGCTGGCCTGAGTCTTCAGTTTCTGCTGGTGGGAGGATATAATCATAAACAGACTGGGCTTGAACATACTCCCAACATTTTGTATATGCTGCTTTGGATTTCCAGCATCTGCAGAATTTCCATGTGTTTATGAAAACGTATGGAATGCCAGATGAAGTGCAAATTGGAAATCGGAGCCGGTATGTCTATCGAAGGCAGAGACATGGGGGTGGAAGTGATTTTATTGGCTGGAGGCCTGTGGTCACTGGTATTTTGCAAGAATCAGCACCGGGGATTCTGATGTTTGTGATGTATATCAATAATTTGAACTAATATGTGTATAAGTGGATTATCAAATTTGCTGACGATGCTAAGAGTGGAAAAAAAATAATACAGTGGCCTATCGAACAGTTGCAGATATGACTAGTGAAGTGGTGGATGGAGGTTAATCGGGAGCAAGCGTAGGTTGTTGCACTTTGAGAGGTCAAATGAAGGGAGAAGGTATTAAAAGTTCAAATTTCAAAGATCAAAGTGAAATTATTATCCAAGTACATATATATCACGATTTACAACCCTGAGATTCATGTCCTTGCGGACACACTGAATGAATACATGATAGAATAATAACCACAATAGAATTAATGAAAGACCGCACTAACTCAAGCGTTCAACTAGTGCGCAAAAGACAACAAACTGTGCAAGTACACAAAAAATAAATAATAATAGTAAATAAATGAGCAATAAATATCGGAAACATGAGATGAAGGATTCTTGAAAGTGAGTCCATTGATTGTCGGAACGGTTCAGTGATGGGGCAAGTGAAGCTGAATGAAGTTATTCGCTTTGGTTCAAAAGCCTGATGGTTGAGGGGTAGTAACTGTTGCTTCACCCGGTGGTGTGAGTATTGTGCCTCCGCTACCACCTTCTTGATGGCAGCATTGAGAAGAGAGCATGCCCTGGGTGGTGAGGGTCGCTGATGATGGATGCTGTTTTCCTGTGTCAGTGTTTCATGTAGATGTGCTCAATAATTGGGAGGGCTTTACCCATAAAGGACTGGGCCATCTTCACTACTTTTTGTAGGATTTTCCATTCAACTGCATTGGTGTTACCATACCAGGCTGTGATGCAGCCAGTCAATACACACTTACACTCCACTGCACATCTATAGACATTTGTCATAATTTTAGATGTCATGCCAAATCTCCACAAACTCCTAAGGAAGTAGTGCACTATCGTGCTTTCTTCCTAACTGCACTTAGGAACTGGGCACAGGACAGGTCCTCTGAAATAATAATACTGAGGAATTTAAAGTTTTAGACCCTCTCCACCTCTCATTTCCCCTGATGAGGACTGGCTCATGGACCTCTGGTTTCCTCCTCCTGAAGTGAATAACCAGCTCCTTGGTCTTGCTGACATTGAGTAAGTGGTCGTTGTTATGACATCATTCAACCAGATTTTCAATTTCCCTCCTATATGTTGAGTTGTCGCCACATTTAATTTGGCCTAGGACAGGTGCTTAGCCACACAGTCATAAGTGTACATAGAGTGGAGTAGGGGGCTAAGCACACATCCTTGGATTACAACTATGCCGATGGAGATCATGGGGGAGATGGCCAAACTGACTGGTGTCCACAAAGAAGGAGATCTAGTATCCAATTAAACAAGGGAGCATTGAGACCAAAGGTTTAGACCTGTTGCTTGGGTAGGCAAATTGTAGCGGTTTCAAGTTGCTTCTCAGGCAGCAGTTGATATGTTTCATCAGCAACCTCTCAAAATACTTCATCACTGTGGATGTAAGTGCGACTGGACGATAGTCGTTGAGGCACATAACCACCTTCTTATTAGGCACCGGTATTATTGAAGCCTGCTCGAAGCAGGTGGGTAACATCAGTCTGCCAAAGCGAGGGTTTAATGATCTCAATGAATGCTTGAACTAGTTGATCACCACAGGTCTTTAGTACCTGATCAATTACCCTGTATGGGTGGGGTGCTTTTCCTGGGTTTACCCTCCTGAAGGCGGCTCCTTAGAGACTGAAATCAGGATCATTGGTGTCTGAGGGAGTTCTTTGATGTTTCGTCCATGTATTGGTGGTCAAAATGAGCATAGAAGGCATTGAGCTCATCTGGAAGTGAAGCACCTTTTTTTCACTTGATTTAACTTTGTAAGAGGTAATAGCATTCAAGCTCTGCCACATCTGTGTTGATTGAAGTTTAGTCCGGAATTGCCACTTCACCTGTGAGATGGTTTTCCGGAGATCGAACCTGGACCTCTTGTAACTTTCTTGGTCATCAGACTTGAATACCTCTGACCTAGTCCCTTGTAGATCGCTGATCTCATTTCTCATCCAGGGATTCTGTTTGGTGAAGACTGTGAATGATTTTGGGGGACATAGTTGTCTACAACTGTTTCAATAAAGTCCGTGACAACCACTGTATATTCATTCAGATCCACAGATAAGTCCTTGTACACATCCCAGTCACACCGAGTCGAAGCCGTTCCTCTGCTTCCCATGACCACCTCTTTGCTGTCCTAATCTCTGGAGCTTTGGACTGCAGTTTGGAGACTGCATCATGAAGTATCTCAAGTGCTTTATTGTAGTCGGCCACTGGTGATATGTAAACTGTGGTCAGGAGTGTGGAGAAGAACTCCTTAGGTAAACAGAATGGACGGCACTTGGTCGTTAGGTGATCAATGTCAGGGGAATATGGGTTCGACATAACCGCCACATTGGAGCACCACCAAGAGTTTATCATGAAACACACACACATCCACCTTTTGCTTTTTCTGAATCAGCAGTTCGGTGAATAGAGAAGCCTATGGGTTTGATCTCTGGGTCTGGTATGCTGAGAGAAACACGTCTCATTCAGACATAGAACACAACAATCCCTCATTTCCCTCCAATACGGTAATCTTGCCCTCAGCTTCTCAGTTTTGTTCTCCAGTAAATGCACATTTGCTAACAAGACGCTGGGTATAGAGGGCCTCATCCCTCTGCGTTTCAGCCTGGTTTGGAATCCTCCCCCCCCCCCCCCACCACACCGCCTCGCCTCCAACTTCGGCGATGAACTGACGTCCACTCAAAGCTGCTTAGTCTGCCGAGTCCTTCAGAAAATTGTGAAATCTGTAGATCATTAAGTAGCTTTTAAAGTACATTGCTTAAAGGAAAATTACTTGCTGCAGATTGCAGTGACAGTAATTCAAAAGAGATATATTTTAAAGTATTGTATGTAGCCCGCAGAACGTATCCTTGGTTCACCGGCACCATTACAATAGTAGCATTGAAGTACAGAGGGATTATGTGGTCAAGTTCATAGATGACTGAAAGTGGCTATGGAAATTGGTAAACTGATAAGAGAAGAAGTATGACCTGCTTGCCTTCATTGGCAGGGACATTGTGTATAAGTGTAAGGAAGTCATAGGGCAGCCACATAAAATGTTCAGACGACATTAGAGTTTGCATACATCACTGGTCGCCACATTGTCGGAGCAAAGAGCATCTTGCGTAAATAGCGCAGAAGGTATTCACCAGGATGGTTCATGGATTGGAGTGTATATGCTACAAGGAAAGTTTCAACACACTTGGATTGTTCTCTCTGGGACGTCCGAGGCAGAGTGGAGGAGACGGAGGCTGTTAGCGATTTTTTAAAAATTATGTGAGGCAAAATAGTGTAGTCTGTAATGATTCTTGTACAATTTAAATTGAGACTCCAGAATCCCAGTTCTCTACCTTGCCTTGATACAAGGTTCATGCTCTTGTTACATGCACATACAGGTCAACTTTTTGAGTGATTATGCAGAAAGTTTGAAGTTAATAACTCATCTCCTTCTACCTTAGGCCACGAACTTATCAATCACCCCGATGAGTTATTAACTTCAAACTTTCTGCATCATCACTCAAAGAGTTGAACTGCATGTGCATGTAACGAGAGCTGTATAACTCATCTCCTTCGACCTTAGGCCACAAACTTATCGATCATCCCTGCTGTAGACACTTTCTGGAGGCCCAAGATCCGTATGCTCCATGACCGCTGGACTAAGTGTGTAAAGTAGGAGGGGACTATGTTGAAAAATAAATGTGCTGGGTTTTCTAAAATTGACTCCTTCTACCTAGGCCACGAACTTATCAATCACCCCTCGTATGTTTGCTGGAATCCACTTCAATACAATACTTCCTACAAAATACGGAGAATTTTTCGAAAGTACTGTTAACAAATACCTCAATAAATCAAGCTTATCATTAGCTTTGACCCCGTTCAACTACGGCATATGCTACTTATTTTACAAAGTATAATGAACTGGATCATCATAAGTTGGCATCGATAAAAATGTTTTCAATTTTCCTGGAATTGTCTTAAAAATTCTCTTATAATATATTCAATATTATTTTCTCAAATTTTTTCCTCAAAGCAGACTGGTTTGTAGCTTCCCACTTCCCATTGCCTTGTTTTGAGTAGACAGTATATAATTGTTCTTTTCCAATCCAGTGGAGCAGTTCAAAATTAAAGTTTTTATGTTACACGGGGGCGACGGAGGAGAAACCAAGTGCAGGACACTGGCACATTGACTCAGTTGGGGAGGCTGGCGTAGACCTGAACGTAGAGCAGGAAACCAGAGGGATCTTGACAAGGAGATGGGATTCACAGGGACTCTCTAGAAACTAGAGCAGAACTTAGAACCACCAGTTCTAATCGGAACAAGGAACGAAGTATCACACGAGAATTGACCAACGAACTGGCAACCTGTGATAGAGTCGCCATCGTATTTATTTCCCAGTCTCTGATGAAAGCCAGATGTACGGTAATTGGGTAATTAGCAGCAATGGACTGAAATTGGGGCATGATCAGGGAGAATGAAGTGTTAAAGGGGAACGGCCGACCGGAACCATGACTTTTTTATGCAAAATTTCAAGACAGTTGATCAACTATCTCACAATCCATCCTGTATATTGTTCTTTGTTTCAGTGATGTCCTTTTACTGATACAGATTTTAGTTTGCCCCACATTCACTCAAGACCTATCACTCTACAACTTTTGGGAGGTTTTCTGGATCTTTTTCCATGCAGGCCGACAGAAATAGTTCCTTATTCTATCTTTCTTTGCCATTTTTCAGACCATGAGACCATAAGATACAGGGGCAGAAGTGGGCCATTCGGCCCATCGAGTCTGATTTGCCATTCAATCGTGGTCTGATCCAATTCTTCCAGTCATCCACACTCCCCTGCCTTCTCCCCATACCCTTTGAAGCCCAGGCTAATCAAGAACCTATCTATCTCTGGCTTAAATACACCCGATGACTTGGCCTCCACAGCCACTCGTGGTAACAAATTCCACAGATTTACCACCCTCTGACTAAAGTAATTTCTCCACATCTCAGTTCTAAAAGGACGTCCTTCAATCCTGAAGTCGTGCCCTCTTGTCCTAGAATTCCCTTCCGTGGGAAATAACTTTGCCATATCTAATCTGTTCAGGCCTTTGAACATTTGGGATGTTTCTATGAGATCCCCCCCCCCCCCCATTCTCCTGAACTCCAGGGAATACAGTCCAAGAGCTGCCAGATGTTCCTCATACAGTAACCCTTTCATTCCTGGAATCATTCTCGCGGATCTTCTCCGAACCTTTTCTCTCCTCTCCTCTCTCAGTCCCTCTTGCGTCTCTGTCTATCTGTCTGCATCCGTCTCTCACACAACACATTCACACCATATCTTTTGATTTACTTTTCTTGCAAATTCCTCCTTCGTTTGTCATATTTTCTCCCCCTCTCCCTTGCACATCACGCACACACTTGTTCATCACATAAATAGGCTTCCTTTAACCTAGGCTCCGAGGACAGGATGCTTGATAAATCACGAGGAAATGTGACTTGATACTGGAGAGGGGGTGGGGGTGGGTGATGGAACGAGCGGGATGGACAATCAAAATGTCAAAGGAAGAAGCAGAAAAAAGTCTGCAACGTGTAGCACAGAACAAATTTAAATTAAAAACACGGAACACTACAAACACAAGGATTAACAGTTAATAGTTTTTAACTTGAATTGACATAGCGCTTAGAAAAATGCTGGGCGAATTCACGGCATAGATAAAAAAAGGATTAAGAGAATGAGCTAACAGGTATTGCACTGACATAGTACAAGATGAGGAAGGCGGGGTGCTTTGTATTTTAAGTTACACAATTTCCCGGCAAAATAAGCTAAAAGGGGGGAAGGGAGATGAGATAGTATTATTATTCAAGAAAGACACGATAGAGATACATTGTGCTGCGGAGATACTTGAATATGGAGCAACAAACGATCTGCATTCCTTTCCCCTCATGGATGCTGTTTGGACCAATGAGTTCTTCCAGCAGTTGGTTTGTTGCATTATGTTGGGCTGAGTCGGAGATATTGAATGACTGGGGAATGAAAACCTGCGGTCGCGAAGCTTCTCAGTAGAGCTAAACATACAAATCCAGTCAAGGAGGTCAATGAGATATTATAGGCTAGACGACTGCTTGTTTTCAGGAATTAGCAACAAAGGACAAAAAATAGCGCACGAGAAAAGAGAATATTGACTGTGGTGAAAAGAACACCTACAATACCTAAACGAAAGGCAGAACATTTCTGTAGATATGCAAAAAAGAGGAAATAAGTGTGCAGCCAAGTCACCAGCAAATGAGTTTGGGTAATTTACAGTACATCATGAAACTATGATATAGTGGACATGTCAATTTATTCCACACCAATTTTCACTGTCCCGTTCTCTGAAATTAGCGCGCTGTTCAAATATCATGGACAAACTTGTAAAATCCTAAACACGACGGGAAAAAAATTGAATAAATGAAACATAAAATTAAGTAGAGTCGACTCGCCAGCAAGAATGTTTAAAGGAGTTCTTGCTACCGGACTTGATTCGCTTGTTCAACCTCAGCTTTGATCTTAAGTTTTCACCTTGTAATTGTTATCCGCGCCATTGTTAACAACAAAATACGAGCAAGGGTAGTCCATTAGACCCTTCAAGCCTACACGGCCTATCCATATATCATGACTGATCTATATTGCAGTGGCTTCTCTTCTGCCACAGCTCCTCATAATCCTCACTTCAACGCTCTTTCAAATACGGACCAATTGTTACCTTACGTCTGTCCAATGATCTGACCATCACCGTCCGCCGGGACAGAGAATTCTGGAATGCAGTGTTCTTTAAAGGAAGAAGTTTCAGATCTAAATGAATCGCCTTGTTTTGGTAGCTTTCCCTCCTTGATCGCAATGATCACACTTCCGAAATACTCTCAGCTTCCACTTGGTCCGCCTTGGGTTTTCTATGTTTGAATAAGATCATTATTTTAAACTTCAAGTGATGCAAAGTAATATTACGTAGAAATCTCAACACTCTCATCCCAGGAAATTGGCCGGCTTTATGTGCTGAGCTCATGGTCGCCAAGAATTTTGCTAGTTTTTGCCTGGATAAGATGAAGGGCGAGGGCAGACATAGTGTTAGTTCGAAGTTCATTCCGAAACTAATCCTCTCAATATGAAGCGGGTTTATCAGTAGCTGGAATTTGGTCTTTGGCTTGCGTTACAGGGGCGGATTTGTTTAATTAATTCAAGCAGCAAGGTAACGGGATATGTCACGGCGCTCTTCACCTGTTCCCTGAACCTGGACTGTGTCGCCATGTAAATAAACGTGTTCGTGCAACAACTGAAATTTCTAAGCAAATATCCGATTTGTTCAAATGCAAGTTCCGAAGCATTACCACCCTCTCCTGTTCCTGTGAGGTTATAATAAAAAACTTCAAATACGTACGTCAACCATAAGAGGATGAAACTGCCGGAGAGGGTGTAAAGTAAAACTACAGACCTCCGGCTCTTCATCTCCGGGTCACTTCGGTTCTCCCTCTTGCTCTGACCCCTCAGCCCCTTACGGATACGACTTGCCACTAAAATATGCCTGACTGTCAGAGCGTTGAGAAGTAGAATTATAGCGAAAGGAAGCAAAGGAGTTAAAACCGTATCCAACCAGTCAAATGTCACCCACCCAGGATCAGTGTAGAAACTCATTTTCCATACACAGAACCAAGGCACTTCGTCAATGATCTCTCCGGGTACCTCTGTGAAATAAAGGGGAACGTTTTCCATGCCTATTAGACACCCGATAGTTAACAGTACACCAGTCGCACATCTCCCTGTGCAATACTTTGATTTCAGCTTCTGGCAACTAATAGCAACAAATCGATCAAAGGTGAAAGTGACAGTGAACCAGACAGAACAATCTGTAGCCGCATACGTTAGTGCAATAATAACGCTGCACACAGGGGTGATGTCCAGGAACGATCTTGGGAAATAAAATTGTTTGATCCGGAAACATAAGACCTCCTTAATAATCACCAGTAGATCTGCCACGGCCATGGCTACGAGGTAGCGAGTGGTGCAGGTGGAAAGGCCGCATTTTCTCCGGGACAAGATCACAATCGCCACTAAATTAACTGGAGAAACAGAAGATGAAATACAATATATTACTGAGCAAACATTTCCCTGTATGTTCTTCGTTTGCATTTAAACAGAGTGATGCGTGGGTTCGAATGGGAATCAGTAGATGGAACAACTGCCCAGTTGAGGGTAAAAGGGAGAATGGAGGTGCGTGGGGTTAACAGCGGGGATAGAAAGAATAAAATACCACCTCCAGCAAATGGGTTGAAATTTAAATTCTTTTACACTGCTTGGTTTTGCCTGAACCAAATTCAGATTTATTTGGTTATCACACGTACATGGAAACACACTAAACTGGGTTATTTACGTTAACAGTCGACACAAACTAAGGATGTTCTGAGGGAAATTTGCAAGAGTACGTTTAACTTTTAGCTCATTAATTGCGTTCCTCGGCTTTGCTGGAACCGAATTCACGAATATAACTGAAACCAGCCATGCAACAGTCGCTTCTAGAAACTCAGTAACCTTCTGTAGATGACCAAGGCTGCAGAGAAATCGCAATGTCATATCCGACAGACCACGACCAAATACCTGGCAGTTTGCTTGGAGACAATAGTCTAATATCTTCATCAGCCGCCAGGAAAAAACAATTTTATCAAATTAAATTCCTACGTATAATAAAAATAGTTCCCAAATCTGTGTCAGCAAAACCACCAAATTTTCGCAAAATCTTATACTCGCTACCGGCTTTGATTAAATGAAATTTGCGGTTCTTATTCGTCCTGACGTTTATACGATTCCGATCACAAGGCAACGCAGGTCGCTCAGCGGTTCTCCGAAATGTCCGCAATGCATACGCAATTTGGGGACCCGATGATGGATTGTCACTGAGAAAAATACTTACATTCAATTATTAGAAATGTAAAACATTCTTTGTTTGTGGACCAAGAAGCTGATCGGACACTATATAAATGCATCATAAAATCAGAATCAGGTTTATTATCACCGGTATGTGACGTGAGATTTGTTAACTTAGCAGCAGCGGTTCAATGCAATATGTAATCTAGCAGAGAGAGAAAAAAATAAATTAAATTGAATATAATAAATAAACAAGTAAATCAATCACGAATATTGAATAGATTTTTTAAAACGTGCAAAAACAGAAATACTGTATTTTTTTTAAAAAGTGAGGTAGTGTCCAAAGATTCAATGTCCGTTTAGAAATCAGATGGCAGAGGGGAAGAAGCTGCTCCTGAATCGCTGAGTGTGTGCCTTCAGGCTTCTGTATCTCCTACCTGATGGTAACAGTGAGAAAAGGGCATGTCCTGGGTGCTGGAGGTCCTTAATAATGGGCGCTGCCTTTCTGAGACACTGCTCCCAAAAGCTGTCCTGGGTACTTTGTAGGCTAGTACCCAAGATGGAGCTGTCTAGATTTACAACCTTCTGCAGCTTCGTTCGGTCCTGTGTAGTAGCCCGTCCATACCAGACAGTGATGCAGCCTGTCAGAACGCTCTTCACAGTACAACTATAGAAGCACTATAGTATTTGTTGACATGCCAAATCTCTTCAAACTCCTAATAAAGTATAGCCGCTGTCTTGTCTTCTTTATTAACTACATCGATATGTTGGGACCAGGTTAGATCTGCAGATATCTTGACACCCAGAACTCGAAGCTGCTCACTCTCTCCATTTCTGATCCCTCTGTGAGAATTGATATGTGTTCCCTCATCTTACCTTTCCTTTTGAGCTATGCCTATTTACACAGTCATGGGTATATAGAGCAGTAGGCTAAGCACACATCCCTGAGGTGCGCTAGTGTTGATCGTCAGTGACGGTCTTCCGGTTAGGAAGTCGAGGATCCAATTACAGGTGGAGGTACAGAGGCCCAGGTTCTGCAACTTCTCAATCAGGACTGTGGGAATGATGGTATTACATGCTGAGCTATAGTCGATAAACAGCATCCTGACCAAGGTGTTTGTGTTGTCCAGGTGGTCTAAAGCCACGTTGAGAGCCATTGAGTTTATGTCTGCTACTGACCTATTGTGGCCATAGGCAAATTGTAAAGGGTCCAGGAGTTCAGTCTAGTCATGACCAACCTCTCAAAGCATTTCATCACTGTCGATGTGAGCGCTGGCCGGCGATAGTCATTAAGGCAGCTCACATTATTCTTTTTAGGCACTGGTATAATTGTTGCCTTTTTGAAGCAACAGTGCACCAAGGACTGAAATAATGCCCATGGGTGGGCAGCGAATGCTACAGTGGAAGGGAGGGACTCTAGCAGTTTACTTTTAGTCTGGCAAGAATTATTGTCATCACTGTAAAGCGGAGAATGGGTGCTCTGCTAGGTGGTCATGTGCAATCTGCAAGCCTCGATCAATTATCATCCTGCTGATATCAAAACTGTCAAAGTTGTGCTCTTCAGACCCGGTTTCCTCGAAGCCATCTATTTGATCCTTTGATTTCCCAGAGCCGAATGGCTGCAGCGACCCACATTCAGGGTCCGGGATCGAGAAGTGCATGCGGGAAAAGCCATTAAGGGTTATACATAACAGCATTTTTAAACTCTGGATGGAAAAATGCCACGGAGAACATAAACATGGACACAAGCCGTTTAGTCGGTAGCCTATTGAATTGCTGGAAACGCCTCATAACTTGAGTGAAAAATAGTTGTTTCCTAACATCGCTGCTTAGAAACTTCATTCTTGGCTATTGAATGTGCAAATCATTTCATCATCTTAGTCATACAAAACTATTGTACATAGTAACTAATCATCCCTGTATTCTGTAAAACATACATTATTTGAACAGAATTCAAATAGATTTTATGTATAAATATGTAGTAATAGTAACTTGGAAAGCTTCCATCAAATGCTGTCCTGAACAATTGAGTAACACCAGTACAATATTCACCGTGATCAATAAAGCATATGCGAGGATGACACTCTGAATCCAAGGACATAGTGCAAATAAAAACAGAAGCAATTAGTGTATTTAAAGTAAATGCATGGAGAATAGAAACGAGTTTCTGCACGGAGGACTTAAATATGGCATTGGAGATGCTCAACGTTCAGCATTTGGTTACAGCGTATCTCACACTAGAATTCAACGAAAATTAGTCATTATTTTCATTCAAAAGCTATATTATGGCTTACATGCAGAGAAAAAGACATCCTTTTGGCACTGAACTAAATGTACGTTTTCAATTTATATACTGGAACAGCACCAGGTGCAACATACATTCGTTGCTTTCCCCAATAATATTCGTCAAAGGTTAGAATCTTTGGCATTCAAGCTGTGAAACTCTTACGCAGTAAATAAAAGTGGTTATTGCATAAAGTCGAGGAGCACTACAGCACAATACCAGGACCTTCGGCCAATCTAGTCCGTGAGAAACTATAATTCTGACTGGTTCCTTCGATCTGCACCTGGACATACTCGTCCAGTCCATGTATTTAACCAAATTTCTCTTAAATGGTGAAATGGCACCCGTATCTGTCACATCCGCTGGCATCTCAGTACGCATTCGCACTACCCCTGAGTGAGGGAGTTCCCCTTAAATATTTCACCTTTTACGCTTAACTTTGTGATAAATAACCCAATATCACAGAGTTACTCAATAGTAACGACTTTCTTCCAAACCCCTTTGATACCACCGGATGGTTGTATATCCTAAGATTTCGTGTCACTGTATCCTGCTGAAGGCAAACGGCAGTTTACACGGTTCCATCCGAAATTTATTTTTTGATTCCCTGTAAAATAAACTTTGGTCATTCTAAGGTACGAATTAATAATATTGATTCTTCCGCAAGCAAGATACAAATTGGTAAAATAACTATGAATCAAAATCATCGAACGCACGGTGTTGCACAGCACGGAATATTGTGTTCACTTACGGGAAACACCAATGACGGCAATGATCACATACAAAATTTTCTCGACAATAAAGTAGATTTCCAACATTTGCTCCTTGAAAATACGTTTCTGTCTACAACGCAGGCAGTTCTGATGAATACAATTTCGAGCCGATACGTCGCAGTGCTTCTTATACGCTTTTAAATTTCCAAGGGGATACTGTTGAGTCAGAAAATTAAAGATAGATAAACATACGAAGAATTCCCCGCTGGTGCAGATTTTTTTTCGGTATATAACTCCGGAACTCCAAAGATTTTAGAATCTGTTGGGAGCAGTATTCTTCCATTAAATGGAGTATGATATTGATCACCATTAAATCCAGCCCTACATCTTGCATTGCTTGGGGGAAGTCCCTCAGTCTGTCTCACGCAGCAAAGTTAGTTCCAATGGTTTAAGGATACACGTTTCACAATATTCTAAGGTGGATAGTTTGAGATTAACGTCCATATTTTGAAAGAATTATATTGATATGTAATCTCAAACTAGCAGAGAGAATGTTATTACTGAAACCAAAAGAATACAAATCCTTAGAATCTTGCGTTATTTCCAGGTGGTATGAAAAATTAAGATCCTACATTTAATTGAAACATCTGCTCAGCTGAAATTGTTCAAACCGATATCGCAGTCTCAATCTGATGTCACTTGTATAACTATTAGATCCCTCTCAAATGCCATCTGCGTAACTCAGTCGAATCCAGCATAAGTTTAAAAAATATATTTAGTCAAATACAGAAAATCGAAGTCAAACAGCGTCATTAGTTAAACGAAATAATTTGAGTCAAATCTAGAAAACTTAAATGAAGGAATGTTTACTGTTTAATCATAGTCGTCAGACTTTAACAGCAGAGCGATGAACTTAGTTAGACTCCAAAAATGATTTTGAAAATAATTCTGGATCATCAATAGAGTTATAGGATGACGGGCCCTTCGCACATCAAGACGGTGCCGGCTATCATTCTGCCTAGATCATCGACCCGCTCCAGGACCATATCCCTCCCATCCATGCACTTATCCAAAATTCTCTTAAAATGCAATCGAATATCTATCCACCACTTCCGCTGGCAGCTCATTCCACAACTGAACGACCCTCTGAGTGAAGAAGCTCCGCCTGAGTCTCCCCTTAGATACTTCACCTTTCAGCCTTCACCTATGATTCACCCAACCTCAGTGGAAAATGCTTGTTTCCGTTTAGCCTATCTCTACTCTTCATAATTTTGTATATATTTATCAAATCTCCATTCATTCACCTTCGCTCTAGCAAATAAAGTCCTAACCTATTCAACCGTAAACGTGGGAGTTGTCGTGGTTACTTGAAATGACCTGGAGACACAGACAATTCTTCAAGAAAATTAAACCTTTATTTGCAAACAAAGGCTGAGGCAATCAATGAACTTGTCACCGAAAGCCCGCCGAGCTCCGGTGTACAGCATTCTTTATAGTAATTTCTTATCTCAGTTACATTTCGGTTTTATTAGCATACCCAATCGATTTTAGTTGCATATCATCTATATATGAATTAATTAATCGCTCTTGCCTAGCCCGCGGTACGTCACCATTGTTTTTCACCCGTTCGCATTGGGGCTTTATTCGTGGCCAAGATTATGTTTTTCAGACAACTTCCCTCACATTACATTCCTGCTCGCAGCATCCTGTCCGCCACCGTTATCTCGTACTAAACAAAGGCTGAGTGTAATACATGGGATACATCGCAGCTAATAGTGTTGCAAAACAAGCAGGTGTTCTGTAAGTGCCATAATATGCAGCTAAGAGAGTACAAAGTATCTAGTGAAAACAACACATAACAAAATGTGTCTAGTAAAATAATACATATTAATATTCGGTACCTATAAGTGATTACATAGTATAGCAAATAGCTAATACATAGTGATTATAGTTCAGATATATATAATGGTTATGTTTCAGGTATATTTCTCAATAGAGTGCGCTCAAGGAGACTGCCTTAGCAGAGGCAAAGGTGAATGAAGCAGCAGCTGACTTAGACGGTGGTGGCCGTCTCTGGGGAAGATGATTGAAGAACTGATCAACGGTGCAAGGCTTCTAATCTGTCATGGTTGCTCAAGAGGATGAAATCAAAGCAGCTTCCTGTCATGCTTCACACCAAATGTTTGCCCAGTCCTCCTCCTGAACTTGCATCCGCTGCTTCAGATAGAGAAATGCCCATGGTCACCCAACTTGGAAACAGATGGGTCTTCACCGCTAACTAAGAGCACTCCAGGGCTAAACAGTGTACTAAGAGCATCAGTGGCTCACCTTTCAACAGAAGCTAACACAAGCCTCACTCGCTTCACCAGGCTGTGGTGATAAATCGCCATTGAACAATATCTTGAGTGGGATGTTGAGTCTGGCCAGAGAAGGCCTGAGGCAGAGTCAGTCCGAATCTGGACAAAACAGTCATCCAGAGAGTAGTGGAGAATCTGGGGAGAGTAGCGAGGACTGGAGAAACAGTAACAAAATATTGCAGAATATGGATGGACACATGGTGCAGCAACCTCCAGCGGTCTCCATGAAACTGAGCGAAGAATCTATAACACTTCAGAAGAATTAAAACAAGAGACCGCTGTAAATTCAAGCCCAGCGCCTTGGGCTGCTGTTTCCAGCACACCCGTAGATGTATTTTGATTGTTGTTCATTGTTATTAAGCTATCGTTGCGACACGAGTTCACTCTAGTGCATGGCATAGCAAAAGAATGTTACATATGTTTATTACCTTGTTTTATCGTTGATCGTGAGAATAATTGATAATGTTAGTACATTAAGGCGCGCGACGATTCTGTATTGAGTCTAACACGCGTTTTACAAAGGTTACTCATTAAAAACCCTGTCGAAAACTTCCGGCTCGGGTGATATTTCATAAAGTGTTTAACTCCCTTTCTAGCTTTGTATGCAACGCACCGCGGGGGCAGTGGAGCCATCACTGCCGAAAGAGAGGTTGAAGAGACGCCTGAGGCGGACATCAAGCCAAATTAAAGCGTCTAAACCCGAGAGTGGGAAAACCCGTCGCATCTGACTACGTTTGACCCGCTACAATCATCGGGCAGGGGTCTTGGATTCTCGCCGCTCCCAAAGGGTAAGTCAAATCATATTGATACAGCAGACAGCTATATCATGCCACATTGTGATCTGTCCTCCACCTCCACCGAATCCCCACGGACGTCGTCTCCGATCGAGGTCCCCAATTCATCTCGTAGGTAGGGAAGGCCTTCCGTCAAGCTTTAGGTGCCTCGGTCAGTCTGTCATCCGGCTTCCACCCCCAGACGAACGGGCAGACGGAACGGGTCAACCAGGACTTGGAGGCGACACTACATTGTATAACAGCCAACAACCCGTCTACCTGGAACGATTACCTCCCGTGGGTTGAGTACGCCCACAACTCTCTGGTTAGTACTGCCATAGGAAGGTCTCCCTTCGAGTGCTCCCTTGGGCACCAAACCTCACTGATTCCCGCTAAAGAAGAGGAGATTGCGGTGCTGTCTGTTCAGGCCCATATCGATCGGTGCCGCAAGGTTTGGGAGGACACACGCTCGGCCGTGCTCAGATCAGCCGATCGCAATAGGAGGATTGCTGACCGACACCGGACTCCTGCGCCTGAGTATTCACCTGGGCAGATGATGTGGCTTTCATCCAAAGACATCCTTCTCAAAAACGAGCCTAGGAAACTCGCCCCTCGTTTCCTGGGACCTTTCGAGGTCGAAAGTATCATCAACTCTACAGCAGTCCGACTTAAACTACCAAGATCCACCCTACTCTTCACGTTTCCCAATTAAAGCCACTTTCCGTCAATCCCTTGTGTCCTTCGACCGAAACCCTTCCACCCACCCGGATCATCGACAACCATCCGGCATACACGGTGCGCCGTCGGGGCAGGGGCCTCCAATACCTAGTCGACTGGGAAGAGTACGGCCCAGAGGAGCGTTCCTGGGTTCCCCGCTCCTTCATCCTGGACCCCTCCTTCATCCAAGACTGTCATAGTCCCGTCTGGCAATTCCCCATCTTGCTATTACCTCCTTAATTGGGCCTTAATCCCCTCGTCTGATTTCCAATCATTCCCAGTTCCACTAATTACCGCAGTTAGTTGGTCGACTCTGATGTGATTCTGATTCGTTTCCTGATTCCTTAGGACTGGCAGTTCTAAACTCCGCATCAGTTCCTGGATACTCTACGTAAACCAGGCGATCCTCCTCAGAGCTTGAGAAGGAGAGGATTCGCGGGCTTTTTCAGTTTTTCTAAACGGCCAACCAATTGGGAACGGAGGAGCTGAAGACAGCCGGTCAGCTAGCGCACTATAAAAGAAGTTTCGTCTAGCGAAGCGGCCTTCGTCGGAGTGGACTGAGTCAGAGTGGGATGGCTTTGGCTCAGCTGGCTTTGGTGTGAACAGGCAGAGGCGAGGGTAGGTTCTGGTAAGTTGTTGATATTTTTTTCCTTTCATTCGATTTCATTTTTAACTAGTAAATTTAGAGAGAATGCCAGGCAGGGTGTTGGAATGCTCCTCTTGCAGGATGTGGGAAGTCAGGGAGACCTCCGGTGTCCCTGACAATGACACCTGTAAGAAGTGCATCCAGGTTCAGCTCCTAACAAACCGCGTTAGGGAACTGGAGCAGGAGCTGGGTGGCTTCCGGATCATTTAGAAGAATGAGGAGTTTATAGTGTTACGTCCGTAGCCCCCTCCTTTGTGAGAATCGCAAGATCACTGTTGGTTTGGGTCAAGGGGCCCAGGAAATGGGAGAAGAGATGTGTAGACTGTCTTGTTTCCCCGGCGATGTAAAGCTATGGGACATGGCCATTGTCTCTTGGAGACCAATTTGTGGATTGAGATACTATACTACGTGAACGCCCTCAGGCAAAGTCGGCTGGTTGAGGGAGAGAGTGCACACCCCCAACCTGATTGACATCTACGACCCTGCGAGTCAGGATAAAAGAGGGTCTGTAGGAACAGTCCCTCAGACGCACCAGAAGAAACATTAAGCGACCACGTAACAGCAGGAAGTCATCTGAAGGAGGCCACATGCATTCAGTTCCGTTGCTGGAATTGGTGGCTGGAACCACGGAAAACGGCTTTTAGCTAACAACGGGGAAACCCACTCCCCTGACTCCACGGATTGGCATCATAAAAGACTTGGGCAAGTTTAAACCGCCTCGCTCTTAAACCCAACGACGCTGCAGCTTGAACGAACTGATAGTGACTGTTATCTTTCCATCGGACAATACATTATCCCCTAGACAACGATGGAGCTTATTTCTTATTGATTATTTTTATACCTTCGCTTTAGATTTAGTATTGACGACGTATATTATCTGTATGTTTGTATTAATCTTAATTTTTTGCCCTTTATCAATAAATACTTTTAAAAATAGTACCATCAGACTTCGACGGACCTCTCTATCTTTGCTGGTAAGTGATCCAGTTACGGGATTTCGTAACAATAGATAGTAATTTCAAGGAGGTAGTTATGCCAAAGGAGCAGGGCACAGGTAATTGGGTTACTGTCAGGTGAAGGATGGGAAAAGGGCAGGCAGAGCAGGGTTTCCCTGTGGCCATTCCCCTCAACAACAAGTATACCAATTTGGATACTGTTGGGGGGGATGACTTACTTGGGACAAACTGCAGCAGCTGGATCTCTGGCACTGAGTCTGGTTCTGCAATGCAGAAGGGAGGGGGCAAGAAGAGGAGAGCGGTAGTGATAGGGGGCTCAATAGTTAGACCGGAAGTTCTGTGGTCATGACAGAGACTCCTGGATGGTTTGTTGCCTCCCAGGTGCCAGGGTCAGGGACGTCTCTGATCGCGTGCACATCATTTTGAAGAGGGAGGGTGAGCAGCCAGATGTCGTGGTACACATTGGTACCAATAACATAGGAAGAAAGAGTGAGGAGGTCCTGAAGAATGAGTACAGAGAGCTTGGTAGGAAGTTAAAAAGCTTACTACCTCAAGGGTAGTAATCTCAGGATTGCTGCCTGTGCCACATGCCAGTGAGGGTAAGAGTAGGATGCTCTGGAGGATGAATACATGGCTGAGGACCTGGTGTAGGGCGCAGGGTTTCAGGATCATTGGGACCTCTTCTGGGGCAGGTGGGACCTGTACAACAGAGATGGGTTACACCTGAACTACAGGGGGACCAATATCCTTGCGCGGAGGTTTGCTAGTGCTATTGGGGAGGGTTTAAACTAGATTTGCAGGGGGATGGGAACCAGAGTGCCAGAGCAGATAGTGGAGTGGGGGTGAAAATAAGTGATGTTAAAAGTTCATTCAAAGTCAGAAATAGAAGGGTTGTGTGTGATGGCAATAATCTTCTGAGCTGTGTCTGTTTCAATGCCAGGGGTATTGTGGGGAAGGCAGATGAGCTGAGGGTGTGGATTGACACATGGAATTATGACATTATAGCCATTAGTGAAACTTGGCTACAGGAGGGGCAGGACTGGCAGCTCAATGTTCCAGGATTCCAATGTTTCAGCTGTGATAGAGGCAGAGGGATGAAGGGTGAGAGGTGGCATTGCTAGTCAGGGAAAATGTTACAACAGTACTCAGACAAGAAAGTTTATAGGGCTTGTCTACTGAGGCCATATGGGTGGAGCTGAGAAACAGGAAAGGTATGACCACATTAATGGGGTTGTATTATAAACCACCCAACAGTCAGCGAGAATTGGAGGAACATATCTGCAGAGAGATAGCTGACAACTGCAGGAAACATAGTTGTGATAGTAGAGGATTTTAATTTTCCTCATATTAATTGGGACTCGTACTGTTAAAGGTCTAGATGGGTTAGAGTTTGTAAAATGTGTTCAGGAAAGTTTTCTAAATCAATAGTTAGAGGTACAAACTAGAGAGGATGCAATATTAGATCTCCTATTAGGAAACGAGTTAGGACAAGTGACGGAAGTGTGTGTAGGGGAACACTTTGGGTCCAGTGATCATAACGCCATTAGTTTCAAATTTGTCATGGATAAAGATGGATCTGGTCCTCGGGTTGAAGTTCTAAACTGGAAAAAGGCCAGATTTGAAGAAATGAGAAAGGATCTAAAAAGCGTGGATTGGGACAGGTTGTTTTCTGACAAGGATGTCATTGGTAAGTGGGAGTCCTTCAAAGGAGAAATTTTGAGAGTGGAGAGTTTGTATGTTCCTGTCGGGATTAAAGGCAAAGTGAATAAGAGTAAGGAACCTTGGTTTTTGAGGGATATTGGAAATCTGATGAAGAAGAAGAGAGAGATGTATGACAGGTATAGGCAACAAGGAGCAAATAAGGTGCTTGAGGAGTATAAAATGTGCCAGAAAATACTTAAGGAAATCAGGAGGGCTAAAAGAAGACATGAGGTTGTTTTGGCAGTCAAGGTGAAGGATAATGCTAAGAGCTTCTATAGTTATAGTAAGAATAAAAGGATAGTAAGGGATAAAATTGGTCCTTGTGAAGATCAGAGTGGTTGGCTATGTATGGAACCAGCAGAAATGGGGGAGATCTTAAATGGGTTTTTTGCATCTGTATTTACTAATGAAACTGGCAAGGAGTCTGTGGAAATAAGGCAAACAAGTACTGAGGTCATGGAACCTATACAGATTAAAGAGGAGGAGGTGCTTGCTGTCTTGAGGCAAATCAGAGTAGATAAATCCCCAGGACCTGACAGAGTATTCCCTCAGATCTTGAAGGAGACTAGTGTTGAAATTGCAGGGGCCCTGGCAGATATATTCAAAATGTTGGTATCCATGGGTGAGATGTCGGAGGATTGGAGGATAGCTCATGTTGTTCCGTTGTTTAAAAAAGGCTCTAAAGTAATCTGGGAAATTATAGGCTGGTAAGTTTGATGCCAGCTATTGGAAGGAATACTAAGAGATAGGATCTACAAGTATTTGGATAGACAGGGACTTATTAGGGAGAGTCAACATGGCTTTGTGCGTGGTAGGTCATGTTTAACAAATCTGTTAAGAGTTTTTTGAGGAGGTTACCAGGAAAGTGGATGAAGGGAAGGCAGTGTATGGTGTCTACATGGACTTCAGTAAGGCCTTTGACAAGGTTCTGCATGGGAGGTTAGTTAGGAAGATTCAGTTGCTAGATATACATGGAAAGGTAGTAAATTGGATTAGATATAGGCTCAATGGGAGAAGCCAGAGAGTGGTAGTGGAGGATTGCTTCTCTCAGTGGAGGTCTGTGACTAGTGGTGTGCCACAGGGATCAGTGCTGGGTCCATTGTTATTTGTCATCTACAAACGTTTGTATATCAATGATCTGGATGATAGTGTGGTAAATTGGATCAGCAAATTTGCTGATGATACAAAGATTGGAGGTGTAGTGGACAGTGAGGAAGGTTTTCAAAGCTTGCAGAGGGATTTGGACCAGCTGAAAAAATGGGCTGACAAATGACAGATGGAGTTTAATACAGACAAGTGTGAGGTATTGCCCTTTGGAAGAAAAAACCAAGGTAGAACATGCAAGGTAAATGGTGGGACACTGAGAAGTGTAGTAGAACAGAGGGATCTGGGAATACAGATACAAAATTCATAGAAACATAGAAAATAGGTGCAGGAGTAGGCCATTCGGCCCTTTGAGCCTGCACCACCAATCAGTATGATCATGGCTGATCATCCAACTCAGAACCCTGTACCTGCTTTATCTCCATACCCACCCCCATCCCTTTAGTTCCCTAATTCCCTAAAAGTGGCGTCACAGGTAAATAGGGTCGTAAAGAGAGCTTTTGGTACATTGGCCTTTAAAAAGTTGAAAGAGTGCAAAGAAGGTTTACAAGGATGTTGCCCGGACTTGAGAAACTGAGTTACAGAGAAAGGTTGAATAGGTTAGGACTTTATTCCCTGGAGCATAGAAGAATGAGGGGTGATTTGATAGAGGTATATAAAATTCTGATGGGTATAGATAGAATGAATGCAAGCAGGCTTTTTCCACTGAGGCTAGGGGAGAAAAAAACCAGAGGACATGGGTTAAGGATGAAGAGGGAAAAGTTTAAAGGGAACATTCGGGGGAGCTTCTTCACACAGAGAATGGTGGGAGTGTGGAATGAGCTGCCAGATGAAGTAGTAAATGCGGGCTCACTTTTAACATTTAAGAAAAACTTGGACAGGTACATGGATGAGAGGTGTATGGAGGGATATGGTCCAGGTGCAGGTCAGTGGGACTAGGCAGAAAAATGGTTCGACACAGCTAAGAAGGGCCAAAAGGCCCGTTTCTGTGCTGTAATGTTCTATGGTTCTATGCTAAACCTTGTCTGCGTGTAAAGATTCTCCTGGATACGGGATCCCCGTTCGCGGTGGTGTAAACGCCTCATGACGTTGCCTCCGCGCCTGTGTCCTGCACTTGGGTTCGTCCTCAGCCTCGTCCTTGCAACAGCTCCGTCCTCTCCCTTAATTTTAAAGTTGCACCATCAGAAGGCAAAGAGGAGATAGATGAACGCGCAGTTCTCGTCGTGGCTACGCTGCTACGTGTAACTGACATTGATTTCTTGAACAATATTCACATGTAAATATCCATTCCTCCCGGTGGTTTTCTGTTATAATTGTCCTCCTTCTATTGGGAGTTGCTATAGTTTTTTTCCCCAGCTTGTTAAATAGTTAAATACATTTTCTGTGAAAACTGACTTTGCTGCACAGTACTTTGCTGAGGCATAAATCTTCCGCGCCACCTCAGATTGGCACAACAGTTTAAATGTTTTCTGAACACATGAAGAGAATAATACTGATTGGATCCTGCATGACAATTTCGATTCCAACATTGTTATTCATCATTTGGTTACTGCATGCTGGTGTGAGTCTGCCCGTACATGTGGAGCATCTATGCCATGCGGCAGTTCCATGAGAACTCTAGGTTGCTGCTATCACTTGAATAGCTCCAGAACAAAGTTGGTGGCAGTAGCCCTGGAATTCATCTGTAATCCTGATGAAGGATCTCGGCCCGAAACGTCGACTGTACTCTTTTCCATAAATACCGTGTTCCTGCAGCATTTTGTGTGTGTTGCTGGAATTTAACTCATTTGGACTCATTGGACTGATATTTGGACTCATACTTGGACTGGTATTTGGACTCATTGGGAGCTTAGAATGTTTTTATCTCTTACCTTGATTCTGTGGGTAGTTAGAGAGATGTTTGTGTAATGTGATGGAAGAGATTGAAATGTCATTACATTTCATTTTTCAATCTTTTTATTGATTTTCAAATAAAGAATATACAGATCAGAGAAGGAGTTTAGCAAACATAGCAAACATAAGAGACATATAAACAGCAATAATAAAATTGTTTTTATTATTGAAATTTGACAAAGGTTTTAATTAAGCAAGTGTGGAAAATAAATCTTTTGATTATTAATGAGAAAACAGACTTCCTCAATAAAGAAGAACCGTAATTCACAGCACACGGTAGTCTTGATATTCACAACACTTTATTGTATCGATTATGCTCGATATTGGCAATACTTTATTGTATAGATTCTGAGCCACTTGCCACCCCACCCCCATGGTGCATTTGGCACATTATAATTCTGAAATTGTTCACGTACCTGTTTGTCAGGTACGAGCTTTCACAAGATCTCAGAGAGTGCTTTATTACACCTTTCTCAAGACGCCATGGAGAAAGAATCTCGGGGCTTGCTTATCTATGCGTTTGCGCTCAGTGATAATAAGCTGTAAATAGGTTGCCGCCCCTTAACTCATTCAGGTTGCTGAGATCAATTGCAACATGGCTAATAAGGGCTGATAGAATCGAAGCCAAGAAGAAAGATAAGCATTTAAATTGCACCATTATCACATTTCTCAGTGTTTTCTATACCTATTGGAGGTGCAATTACTTCTCATGAAGACAAATGCAGTTGCCAGCATCCTAATCAGTTAATGTATTTAGATAGTAGGTTGAGGGAATTGTGTTCACCAGGACACCAGAATCGCCACCAGTCAAAACTCTTGACTTCTCTAAGATTGATGTCCTGCCCATTACTTTTCTAGAACCAGCCTAGATTATGTGTTCAAATACTAAGCATAGTGCTCATATCACAGCCTTCAAACTTCCAGAGAATATGATCAATGGGTTATTTTGTATTTACTTTCCTTGTTTTTCTCCTCCGATTCCTACTCAATGTCCTCCTGTTCCAAAATGCCAAAAGAAGAGCTGCATCCACTTGGTGTTCATAAGCAGCCAGGAAGAGCACCAATATGGTTTTCTCTCCTGTTGTGTGGAGCCCTGGGGATCCACAAAAAGGGAAATCATGTTGAAAGATCAGAATCCTTCCAGCTAGGTGCTCAGTGCATTTGGTGCCAGTCTTCAACCCATGAACCACAATAATCCAACTACAAAGCCCCAGAATGCAATACTTGTGCTTATAGTTTGACTTTTGTGGGCTGGTGGTTTGGGGAGAAGCTGTTCTGAGCACTGCACTGCAAATTCATGGATGAACAAATTAAAAAGAGATCCATCAATATTTTGTTTGGCAGTGGCATCTTTACATATCTGTGAATTAATGATACTATGAAGGATCACAATTAGATTTTTTTTAAATTGGACATTCCTTTTGGTAAGCCTTCAAGCTTTGCTGCTTTACATTTTTAATAAGAGAATTTTAAATAATTATTTATTGCTTACTGGCATTAGATGATTGTAACTTTTTCACCAGACACTGAACAGGAATCAAGAGAAGAAAATGCTCTATTACAATAATTCTGAATGGACTACATTTATCTTTCAGTGGGCTAAATCATGAAATAACCACAATTTGTTTGGTGTCTGAAGAGGTGGAAACATTGTCAACTTCTTTGACATATTTTTTGGGCAAGAATTTCACAACATTGGTTTCTAAATGATACATGAAACGTTTTTGCATAAAGTTGTAGAAGATGGGATTCACGATGCAGTGAGAAAAGGTGAAGCACTTGCCCAAATCATAAAGTAATAAAATTACAGTCTCCATATTACAGCTTGATGACCAATCCACTGCAGAAATGAATGTGGTTATGTAAAAAGGTGACCAACACAACATAAACACTATGATATAAACAGATACTAATTTACTGAGCCGAATATTTTCTGTGTTATGGGAGGCTTTGGAGGCTTTTGTAGTGAAGATATTACTCACGATGATGATGGGGAAGGGGATAACAAACCCACAAAATGTGACCAAAAAATTTGCAATATGCCAAGAGGTGTCACTATCTATGAAGCAGAATGTATGCCAAGATTCAGAAACATCATAAAGGAGATAATGTGGTGTGGATAATACTGCAGCAAGAGTCCACAAACACACACACACCAGCCAGCGCACGCGTTGATCCCTTGATCCTAGAGCTTGATCTGGGTATCGCAGTGAGAAGTATCTCTCAATGGTCATATAGGTTAAGAAAAAAGAGCTGCTGTACAGATTAACACAATACAGGAAGGAATCAAGTTTACACAGAAAGCTGCCCCACAACCATTGGTAATTGTGTGAGATCTCCATCACCCTGAATGGGATGGTTAAAACTGCACCCATGTCAGCAACGGCTAAATTAAAAACATAAAAGCAGCTTGCTTTCTTGGCCTTTTTTATCTTCCAGTTTATCCAAAGGACGAGGGTGTTTTCTACCAGACCTGCTATAAAAAATAATATGTATATAATTATTAATGAATTGTCCAGTGTATTATAATCCACATTGATGGAGCAGGAACATTCGGCACCAAGGCAATGTCCGTTGCTGTCATTGTGCACGATGTCACTAGGTATGATCTCAGTTAACTCCTCCATCAGGGACCTGCGGATATGAGAACCATTATTAGAATTAGATTGAATAAAGTATTCATTCACAGCCACAGAAAATGGCTCAGCCCTTTGCTCTGCTACTATCCTGTTTTAAGTACAGTACAGAACACTAGCAGAATTAAGTACGGAGAGATTCCTTCACTAATGTATGATTAAGTTATCTTCAGAAACTACTTTTTCTTTTAACAAGGCTCTGCCAATTACTACTTGTCCCCAAATGAACACCACTTCCAAAGGCAAAATGAGTAATTAAATTGTGTAGTCCCCTGGTGAACATTCAAGAGCAACCCATTTTTGAGGGGAATTTCAGATTCTCATTATAACTATGTGAAGGATTGCTAATGTTCTTTGATCTCCCTTTACAACTGTCCCAGACCATGCCACACAACTCAGCAGGTAAAGGCAACTCAGCCTTCCATCTGGGTCTTTTATTTCAGCATTATATTATTATAATTATTATAGTAGAAACATTGTTGGCTGTATAAGACCATAAGACCATAAGATATAGGAGCATAATTAGGCCATGTGGCCCATTGAGTCTGCTCCGCCATTTTGTCATGGCTGATCTGTTTTCCCTCTCAGCCCCAAAATCCTACCTTCTCCCCATAACCCTTCATGCCCTGATTAATCAAGAATCTATCTAACTCTGCCTGAAACATACCCAATGACTTGGCCTCCACAGCCACCTGTGGCAATGAATTCCACAGATTCACCACCCTCTGGCTGAAGTAATTCTTCCTCCTCTCCATTCTAAAAGGACGGCCCTCTATTCTGAGGCTGTATCCTCTGGTCTTAGACTCCCCCATCATAGGAAACATCTCCATATCCATTTTATCAAGACCTTTCAATATTTGATAGGTTTCAATGAGGTCACCCCTCATTCTTCTGAATTCCAGTGAGAAGTGGCCCAAAGCCATCAAACATTCCTCATATGACAAGCCATTCAATCCCAGATTCACTTTCATGAACCTCCTTTAAACCCTCTCCATCGTCAGCATATCCTTTCTTAATTTTTTGTATTTTCTCTCCATTTAGTAAATAGTCTACCCTTTTTATTCCTCTTACCAAAGTGCATGACCATACATTTCCCGACACTGTATTCCATCTGCCATTTCTTTGCCCATTCACCTAATCTGCCTAGGTCCTTCTGTAGCTTTTCCACTTCCTCAGAACCGTCTGCCCCTCCACCAATTATCTGCAAACTCTGCCACAAAGACATCAATTCTGTTATCCAAGTTATTGACATATAATGTAAAAAGAAGTCATCCCAACACCACTAGTCACCAGCAGCCAACTAGAAAAGGCTCCCTTTATTCCCACTCTTTGCCTTCTGCCAATCAGCCACCACTTTATCCATGCTAGAATCTTTCCTGTAACTCATAGCTTGTTTCAGCACTTAAGTTACAGAGAAAGATTGAACAAGTTAGGTCTCTATTCATTGGAGCGTAGAAGGTTGAGGGGGGATTTGATCGAGGTATTTAAAATTTTGAAAGGGATAGATAGAGTTGACGTGAATAGGCTGTTTCCATTGAGAGTAGGGGAGATTCAAACAAGAGGACATGATTTGAGAGTTGGGGGCAGAAGTTTAAGGGAAACACGAGGGGGTATTTCTTTACTCAGAGAGTGATAGCTGTGTGGAATGAGCTTCCTGTAGAAGTAGTAGAGGCCAGTTCAGTTGTGTCATTTAAGGTAAAATTGGATAGTTATATGGACAGGAAAGGAGTGGAGGGTTATGGGCTGAGTGCAGGTAGGTGGGACTAGGTGAGATTAAGAGTTCGGCACGGACTCGGAGGGCCGAGATGGCCTGTTTCCGTGCTGTGATTGTTATATGGTTATATGGTTTAGCAGACTCATGTGTGACGCCTTGTCAAAGGCTTTCTGAAAATCCAAGTACACAACATCAATCCATTCTGCTTTGTCTATCCTGCTTGTTATTTCTTCAACGAGTTCCAACAGATTTGTCAAGCAAGATTTTCCCTAAGGAAACCATGCTGACTACAAGTGCTTCCAAGTACCCTGAGACCTCATCCTCAATAATCGACTCCAACATCTTCCCAATCACTGAGTCAGACTAACTGGCCTATAGTTTCCTTTCTTCTGTCTCTACTCGTTCTTGAAGAGTGGAGTGACATTTGAAGTATGGACTTACTTCTGTGCTGAATGACTGTAAATCACAGCTTCACCTGGAAGGACTGTTTGGTTCCTGGACAAAAGGAAGGGAAGAGATAAAAGGGCAAGTCCATTTCTTGCAGAAACAATCATCCCTCTTTTTTTGACATATTTTCCTTTCATCAGAGTAGAAAAAGATTTCCACTATTTCTGCTATGACCAGCCCCCATCCCCTCAAAAAGAGCAAAAACAGGGTTCCTCTTGTTCTTACCTTTCCCTCCACCAGCTTCCACAATCAGCTGATCATACTATATAATTTCCACTACCTCCAGCAAGATACCACCCACCCCTCTATCAGCAAAAGGACTGCTCACTCTGTATAATGGTTCATTTCTTAAAATAGTGTGTGATATAAACGACTATCTGTATTAAATATGATCTTTAAACCATGTCGGGAATATGGAAAAAAACAGAAAATGTTGGAAAGACTCAACAGGTGAAGCTACAACTGTGGCATATGAGAAATAGAGTTAATACTTCAGGTCAATGGCCCTTCACAATTGCTGTCTGCTTCATCTTTCCTTCAAATCAGATAATTCTATCAAAGCTGAGCTTTGATTGTTCGGTTTTTGAGATCAGTGTAGATTAATGTACAGTTCTTAACTAAAACAAAATATAACTAAATTGATAGACTTTTTACTCATTACAACCTTGAAATGTCACATTGTTCACTTTTCAAAGTAATGTGGTCTAAAGTTGTTACTGACCTGAATAAGTTTTCCTTTCAATCTGCTATGTGAGTTGCTCCAACACAGAAGTAATCTTTGCAAATGGTTGTGAGGTCCGATATTTATTGAGTTTTGAAGCAGGGAGGAAGGAATCTGAGGGGTGATCTTGTGGTAAACAGGAAACCATTGGAGCTAAACATAAGCTAAGCTCAAGTGGCCAGAAGGTGTTCTGAGATAATGAATGTTTTGTTTGGCTTTTGCTTTGAAAGGTCAGCATCTTTACTTGCCCAAATGAGGCAAATTGCTAACAACTGGCTGAAGGTGCAGTGCACCAAGCCATTGACTAAATTAGCAGAGAAGGGCATTTTATTCTGGAAGTAAAATAGGAGGAGCGGTGAATGAGAATATTTTCAACATGAAGCTGTAGAATTGTGCCCCAGCGTGTGTCTGTGACTTCAAAGGAGCATAAGAAAAAATTGAAGGGAGGAATAAGCCTCTTCAGGATGTCCGGTGATTGTTCAGAATTGTATAATTTTCTCACACCTTTCCGACAACTTTTCCTCAAGTCTGCCATTATAAGACCATAAGGAACAGATTTAGCCCATTTGGCCCATCAAGTCCACTCTATCATTCCATCATGTCTGATTTATGACCCCTCTCAACCCCATTCTCCTAACTTCCTCCCTGTAACCTTTGACACCCTTACTAATCAAGAGCCTGTTAACCTCTACTTTAGATATATCCAATGGCTTGACCTCCACAGCCACCTGTGGTAATGAATTCCACAGATTCACCACCTCTGCTAAAGACATTCCTCCTCAGCTCTGTTCTAAATGGTGTCCTCCAATCCTTGACTCCCCTACTCCAGGTTGAAGTGTGTCTATTGTAATGCAAAAATATCAGGAACAGTAGTGATGAACAGAGCATGGGACAGTACGTGGAACTATGTTATTATGGCTATTACAGATATTTGGCTGTCACAAAGATAGGAGTGGCTGCTGGATGTTCCAGGGTTTAGATGTTTCAAAAGGAATAAGGAGTGAAGTAAAAGAGATGGGGGAGTAGCATTTCTAATCAGGGATAGTATCACAGCTGCAGAAATAGAGGATGTCATGGGGGGGAATTGTCTACTGAGTGTCTACAGTGTGGGTGAAAGCAAGAAACAGGAAGGGAGCAATCACTCAATTGTGAGTATTCTATAGACCCCCCCCCCCACCCCAATAGCAACAGAGACACTGAGGAACAGACTGGATGGCAGATTTTGGAAAGGTTGCAGAATTCAAATAGTGTTCACAGTGATTTTGAAGAAAGTGGCAATGCATGCATTTTGCAAGAGGAACATTCATTTTGAACATGTGGTTATTTTGTTCTACAGTTGGATCTACCTTCTTATAGTTAAATTGTACAACCAAATGCATGATTCCAAAGTACTCAGCACCATGAGATACGTAACATAAAGTTGTTTAAAACAATTAACACATGGTGTTTTGGAAGAATCAGAATCAGGTTTATTATCACTGGCATATGTCGTGAAATTTGTTAACTTAACAGCAGCAGTACAGTGCAATACATGATAATATAGAAAAAAAAGTAAATAAATTAAATTAAGTATATATATGTATGTGTGCATTAAATAGTTAAATTAAAATATTGCAAAAAGAGAAATATTATAAATAAAGTGAGGTAGTGTTCATGGGTTCAATGTCCATTTAGGAATCAGATGGCAGAGGGGAAGAAGCTATTCCTGAATCACTGAGTGTGTGCCTCCAGGCTTGTGTATCTCCTACCTGATGGTACCAGTGAGAAAAGGGCATCCCCTGGGTGCTAGAGGTCCTTAATAATGGAAGCTGCCTTTCTGAGGTACCGCTCCTTGAAGATGTCTTGGATACTACAGAGGCTGGTACCCAAGATGGAGCCGACTAATTTTACAACTTTCTGTAGCTTCTTTGGATCCTGTGCTGTAGCTCCCTCCCCGCCCCCCCCCCCCCCCCCATACCAGACAGTGATGCAGCATGTCAGAATCATCTCCACTGTACATCTGTAAAAGTTTACAGGTGTTTTAGGTGACAAACCAAATCTTCTCAACTCTTGCCTTCTTTATAGCTACATCGATATGTTGGGACCAGGTTAGGTCCTCAGAGATCTTGACACCCAGGAACTTCAAATTGCTTACTGTCTCCACTTCTGATCCCTCTATAAGGACTGGTGTGTGTTCCTTCTTCTTACCCTTCCTGAAGTCCGCAGTTAGCTCTTTCATCTTACTGACGTTGAGTGCAAGGTTCTTGCTACAGCACTACTCCACTAGTTGGCATATCTCGCTTCTGTACACCCTCTCATCTCCATCTGAGATTCTGCCAAATTTATAGATGGCTTTTGAGTTATACCTGGCCACACAATCATGGGTATAGAAAGAGTAGAGCAGTGGGCTAAGCACACATCCCTGTGTTAATTGTCAGCGAGGTGGAGATGTTATTCCCAATCTGCACAGATTGTGGTCTTCCGGTTAGGAAGTCAAGGATCAGGACTGTGGAAATGATGGTGTTAAACGCTGAGCTATAGTTAACAAGCAGCATCCTGACACAGGTGTTGGTGTTGTCCAGGTGATCTAAGGCAGTGTGAAGAGCCATTGAGATTGCGTCTGCCATTGACCTATTGTGGTGATAGGCAAACTACAGTGGGTCCAGGTCCTGGCTGAGGCAGGAGTTGATTCTGGCCATGACCGACCTCTCAAAGCATTTCATCACCGCAGATGTGAGTGCTATTGGACGAGAGTCACTGAGTGACATTGTATGCATTTTGCTCTAGAAACATTAATTTGGCTGTGTGGTCAAATAAGTAGCTCCAAAGCATTGGATACCATGAGATACATTAAATAACGTTGTTTAAAACAAGTTACCACATAGTAATTTTGAAGAAAGTTGCATTTTCAATGGAAACACTCATATTGACTATGTGGGCATTTTGATACTTGTATATATTTGGATCTGTTTACTCGAACTTAAGTTGCAGAACCAAGAAAATGATTCCAACACACTCAGCACCATGAGATGCATGAAATAAAGTTGTTTACAAAAGGTTACCACGTCATGTTTTTGAAATGTGTGGCAATGTATGCACCTGACCATGCCAGCCTCCAGGGGTTAGATGCCCTAACTCTCCAGAATATGGATAGCTGGTGTGGCCTCTTTAAAGATTCAGCCTGCCCCACTAATTGGGGGCCATATTTTGGCATCAGAATTTTAACATTTAAAGAGCACTTGCTTGGGCTGCTGAGGAGCGGGTGTGATGAGGCCCCATCATTTTGGGCTTTGGCTGTTGGTGGCACTAGACTGTGAATGACGTGGGGGTGTTGGGAAGTAGTGTAGTTTCGGATAATGGAGAGGATTTGGAAAAGGAACCTGAAATTGAGGGTCGGGGAGAGTGTGGGTTGGTGGGAAGAGGCTGGAATGAAAAATAGAAACAGAAAACCTACAGCACAATACAGGCCCTTCGGCCCACAAATCTGTCCCAAACATGTCCCTACATTAGAACTACCTAGGCTTTACCCATAGCCTTCTATTTTTCTAAGCTCTGTGTAGCCACCCAGGAGTCTCTTAAAATACTCTATCGTTTCCGCCTCCGCCACCGTCACCAGCAGCCCATTCCACACACTCACCACTCTACGTAAAAAACTTACCCCTGACATCTCCTCTGTACCTACCTCCAATCACCTTAAAATTATGCTCTTTCATGCTAGCCATTTCAGCCCTGGGAAAAAGCCTCTGACAATCCACACGATCAATGCCTCTTATTATCTTGTACACCTCTATCAGGTCACCTCTCATCCTCTGTCACTCCAAGGAGAAAAGGCCAAGTTCACTCAACCTATTCTTATGAGGCATGCTCCCCAATCCAGAAAGCATCCTTGTAAATCTCCTCTGCTTCCTTTCTATGGTTTCCATGTCCTTCCTGTAGTGAGGCGACCAGAACTGAGCACAGTACTCCAAGTGGGGTCTGACCAGGGTCCTATATAGCTGTAACATTACCTCTCGGCTATTAAACTCAATCCCACGATTGATGAAGGCCAATGCACCATATGCCTTCTTAACCACAGGGTCAACCTGCACAGCAGCTTTGAGTGTCCTATGGACTCGGACCCCAAGATCCCTCTGATCCTCCACACTGCCAAGAGTCTTACCATTAATACTATATTCTACCATCATATTTGACCTACCAAAATGAACCACCTCACACTTATCTGGGTTGAACTCCATCTGCCACTTCTCAGCCCAGTTTTGCATCCTATCAAAGTCCCGCTGTAACCTCTGACAGCCCTCCACACTATCCACAACACCCCCAACCTTTGTGCCTTCAGCAAATTTATTAATCATCCCTCCACTTCCTCATCCAGGTCATTTATAAAATTCATGAATAGTAGGGGTCCCAGAACAGATTCCTGAGGCACACCACTGGTCATTGGCCTCCATGCAGAATATGACCTGTCTACAATCACTCTTTGTCTTCTGTGGCCAGCCAGTTCTGGATCCACAAAGCAATATTCCCTTGGATCCCATGCCTCCTTACTTTCTTAATAAGCCTTGCATGGGGTACCTTGTCAAATGCCTTGCTGAAATCCATATACACTACATCTACTGCTCTTCCTTCATCAACGTGTTTAGTCACATCCTCAAAAAAAAAACTAATAAAAAATTCAATCAGGCTTGTAAGGCATGACCTGCCTTTGACAAAGCCATGCTGACTATTCCTAATCATATTATGCCTCTCCAAATGTTCATAAATCCTGCCTCTCAAGATCTTCTCCATCAACTTACCAACCACTGAAGTGAGACTCACTGGTCTATAATTTCCTGGGCTATCTCTACTCCCTTTCTTGAATGAGGGAACAACATCCGCAACCCTCCAATTCTCGGGAACCTCTTCCGTCCCCATTGATGATGCAAAGCTCATCACCAGAGGCTCAGCAATCTCCTCCCTTGCCTCCCACAGTAGCCTGGGGTACATCTTGCACAGTCCTGGTGATTTATCCAACTTGTTGTATTCCAAAAGCTCCTGCACATCCTCTTTCTTAATCTCTATATGCTCAAGCTTTTTAGTCCACTGTACATCATCCCTACAATCACCAAGATCCTTTTCCATAGTGAATACTGAGGCAAAGTACTCATTAGGTATCTCTGCTATCTCCTCTGGTTCCATACACACTTTTCCACTATCACACTTGATTGGTCCTATTCTCTCACGTCTTATCCTCTTCCTCTTCAAATACTTGTCGAATGCCTTGGGGTTTTCCTTAATCCTGTCCACCAAGGCTTTCTCATGGCCCCTTCTGGCTCTTCTAATTTCTTTCTTAAGCTCCTTCCTGCTAGCCTTATAATCTTCTAGATCTCTATTGTTACCTCTTTTGAATCTTTCGTAAGCTCTTCTTTTCTTCTTGACTAGATTTACAACAGCCTTTGTACACCATGGTTCCTGTACCCTACCATCCTTTCCCTGTCTCATTGGAATGTACCTATGCAGAACTCCATGCAAGTATCCCCTGAGCATTTGCCACATTTCTTCTGTACATTTCCTTGAGAATATTTGTTCCCAATTTATGCTTCCCTGTTCCTGCCCGATAGCCTCAAATTTCCCCTTACTCCAATTAAACACCTTCCTAACCTGTCTGTTTCTGTCCCTCTCCAATGCTATGGTAAAGGAGATAGAATTGTGATCACTATCTCCAAAATGTTCTCCCACTGAGAGATCTGACACCTGACCAGGTTCATTTCCCAATACCAGATCAAGTACAGCCTCTCCTCATGTAGGCTTATCTACATATTGTATCAAGAAACCTTCCTGAACACACCTAACAAACTCCACCCCATCTAAACCCCTCGCTGTAGGGACTTGACAATCGATATTTGGGAAATTAAATTCTCCCACCATGACATAGCATTGTGGGCCGAAGGGCCTGTATTGTGCTATAGGTTTTCTATATTTCTATAAAATTAAGGGTTTGGGTCAATAACTCCCATCAGAACTAGGAAATATTAGATCATAGACAGGTTTTAAGCAGCAGCAACATTACCTAGCTCTCTGAACCTTTTGTAAGCTTTTCTTCTTGACTAGATTATTTCTTTCTTAAACTCCTTCCTGCTAGCCTTATAATCTTCTAGATCTCTATCAAAGGTCATCAAGCTGTAATGGTTTGATTGTAGAAGAACTTTTAGGTATTTCTCATCTTATGTGTCTTAATGATGGAGGGTTATGTGATATAATGTTCATAGTAGTTCTGAAATGCTATTGATTTAATTTTAATTTTGAACATTCTGTTTGGAGTGAGTGAGTGGGATGTCATGGGAGATGAAACATTGGGGAGTGATCATTTCCTATATTTATAAGCTTGGATTTGGATTTGTATAGGGGACAGGAAGGCACTTTTAGGAGGTGGAGTATTGGTAAAGCAAATTGGGAGAGGTTTAAGGTTTTATGTGATGAATGTCTGTCAGGGCTGAATGTTGAGGATGATGTGGATTTCTGTGATTAAAGGTTATGTCACATTATTCATCAAACTGTGGTGGAAATGATTCCTATTAAAAAGGGCATTAATAGGAAAAAAGCTGTACCATGGGAGACTGATGACTGTGCAGATACAATTAGAGAGAGAAATAAGGCATTTAGGAAAGTTAGGAAGTATCACTCTCCAAGTAACCTTATTTACTATTAAAGGACACAGGCTGTGGTGAGGAAAGTGGTGAATATTGCAAAATTGGTTTACTGGAGGTCATATTGTGATAGTCGTGGAAGGGATATTAAACTCAGAGATATTTGGAGAATGATTAAGAAAATGGAGTGGGGAGAGATGTGTAGGGATAATAATATTCCAGTATTGATTAAAGAAGTTAAAATGATTGTTACTGAAATAAAGAAGGTTGAGTTACTGGCTCAGTCATTTCCTGTAATTCGTAATCAAGATAATTAAGTGAAGAAGTTAAGATTCTGAGTGAATAAACTGATGTGTTGGAAGCCAGCTGTAGCAATGAAAACATTACTGATGCAGTTTTCTTTGTGTGAATTTAAGAAGTCTATTAACAGTACAGGTCAGACAGCTCCAGGAAAGGATGATATACTGTATGATTAGACATACGGTTGACAACTCTCTTGAAATAATATTAACATTTTTGAATCATACTGCCATCTTCTTTCCTCATGGAAAATGGCAGTAGTAGTGCCTATTCTAAAACCTGAGAGATCCTCATCTGATCCTTTTAGTTATAGACCAATGTCATTAACATCTGATTTGTGTAAACTTATGGAATGTACAGTAATAGAGTGTTTTAATTATATTTTAGAAGAAAGTGGTGATATAACGTTTTATTAGAGCGGATTTCAGAAGGGTACAATGACAATGGACTCAGATTTGCATTTGGAAGATGATATTAAGAAAGCACAGGTAAATAAAGAAGCTGTAATAGCAGTATTTTTGATATAGAAAAAGCACATGATATGAAAGGAAAGACTTTTGATTAAATTATGGAAATTGGGAGTGAGGGTCAGACTATAATTATTTTTCTGAGTTTTTTTTATTTGAACAGTTTATGCAGGTAATTGTGGGTAAAGTATATTCTGGCTTCTATGAGTTAGAGAATGGGACCCCACAAGGCAGTATTGTTATTAATGATATTTTCTCTGAAGTAGATACTGGGGTGGGTAAATTGCTATATGCAGATGATGGAGTTTAATGGATTAGAGGTAGAAATTTCAATTTTATTGTATATAGAATGCAATTAGTGATTAATAAGGGCAAATGGATGGGGTTTTAAGCTTTCAGAAGCCACAACGCAAGTTATGTGTTTTACAAAGAGGATTAATAGACCTGTATTTGATTTGAAATTATACAGTCAAATTCTTGAAGAAGTGAATGGATAATAAGCTGACATGGAAGAACCATATCAGTAAAAAAATAATAAATGTAAAGGAGAATTAAATATTCTCAGGTGTCTATGTGGGTATTCTCGGGGTGCTACATGAAAATCCTTGTTAACCATTTATATTTATTTATTTAGATTGTTCTTGATTACGACTGTGTGGCTTATGGATCAGCTTCATCTTCAACTTTAAAATGTCCGGATGTGATACAAGCACAGGCTCTAAGATGCAATAAGGTAGTCTCCTGTTTTGGTTTTACAGGTTGAAATGGGATAATTACCTTACAGTTGTGGAGGCTGAAGTTGTTGTTAACACACTGGATTAATTTGAGGGGGCAGGAAAATGATCACCCTGTTAAAAGTGTGTTGGAAGACTGCTGGGAACATAAAGGTGTTCTTAGTTTTGGGTGGCCGGGTTCTTATCACGTTAGGAATATGGGTTTGTTGGATTATGCAATATGTCCCACTGTAGTTTCCTCAGTAACCCATCCTTGATTTTTCCCAATGACTTTAGTTGATTTTAGGTTACATGATTTAATAAAGTCTAAGAATTCTGTTATGCCTGAGAGTCTGTTGGTCCATCAATATATTAAGGAACACTATTATATGTTAACCATGAATCTTAAAACATTTCATTCCAGCAGTAGGTCAGATTTATTGCTGGAAGCTCTTCAAACTTTATTTCATATTCTAAGTATTGGCTCACATGTCTGCTTCTTATTGGTCCCTGCACATAGAGGTGTTGAGGGGAATCAGCAGGTTGATTGTTTAGCTAAAAAACCTGTTAAAAGTTCAACAGTAGATATAGACCTTCTACTTAGCAAATCAGAAACTAAGAAGTTGGTAGGGTTAAGAATTAGGGGGTTATGGCAAGACTTGTGGGATAATGGGCTAAAAGGGAGACACCTTTTTAATATATGTCATTTCTATTTTTTGCAGTATTTTAAATCTATTCAATATATGTAAGCTGTAATTGATTTACTTATTTATTATTTTTTCTCTTCTATATTATGCATTTCATTGAACTGCTGCTGCTAAGTTAACGAATTTCACGACACATGCCGGTGATAATGAACCTGATTCTCATTCTGACCTTTACAGAATACATAAAACCTTTGGGTTTATGCGAGATGGGGGTAAAACAAGAAGGGAAGGAATCACAAACAAGAGAAAATCTGCAGTTGCTGGAAATTCAAGCAACGCACACAAAATGCTGGAGGAACTCAGTAGGCCAGGCAGCATCTATAGAAAAGAACAAACAGTCAACGTTTTCTAGGGAAGGAATTATATTGACTCAATTTAGAATTGAGCATAATTATTCCTTGTATCTTGTTGGAAAACATCATTCTCGGTCGTCTAGGTTTTGCCATCGTTATGAAATAGTTGAACACATATTATTACAGTGTGAAGCATACCCGTATAAGGTTGAAAGAAATCAAATACAGGCTTAATTATGATGTTTGGGGGTTGAGAGCTTTCATTTAAAAACTTTATTAAGTTATGGGATTTAACTGACTACTTTCACTATTGCCAATCTATGAAGCCTTTTGGGGGTAAATTAGCTTTCATTTGAAAAAGTAGTAAGGGTTTTATTTCCCAATTCTCTACACTACACCCCAGTCCAGTTGGTGGCGATAAGGCACCTTTAAGTTGGACTGCCAATCGCCTTTAAAAGTCAAAAGAAGAAGAAGGTGGTTCTGTGCTCAGTCGTCGGTTCAACTTTGGATTCTCGTCCAGCGTTTAGTTTTGAACCCTGTCTTCGTTTCAGTCTCGTATCATGTCTCAATTCTCGGATACTCCAGTACTTAGATCCTAACCATCCTCGCCTAGGTCTCTCATCACACGACATTTGAACCAACATGGACCCTGCGGGGTATCAGAGTCTCTCATCAGCTGTGGCCAGTCTCAGCAAGAAAATTCCTAGAGGGAGCCTGGAGATTCACAATCTCCAGATCGCCGTGCGCCAAGTATCACAATAAGGAAACCAGGGTCGCTTGGGGCGAGTCGGTCGTTCTGTGGAGCCAGTTCATCTTCCGACACCGGAGAGATTTGGCAGTGACCCACGCTCTTGCCGCGGCTTCCTCACTCAATGCTCGTTGGTGTTTGAACTCCAGCCATGCCGGTTCTCTACGTAGCGTGGAAAGATAGCCTTCTTCATTATCTCTCTCCTGGCCTGGGCCACTGCGCATTTGGAGCGAAGGTCGGAGATTTCCTCGGGTTTGGAAGAAAGCACGTCCGTCAGAAGGAGTGTGTTCCATAGTCCCGGTGGAGCAAACTGAGCCTCGGACCATCTAAGGTGCCTCCGGGGTAGTGGGTCAGCAGCCGCTATTGAGTTTTGGACTTTGGCTGAAGAGAGTGGCTGGAACAGGGAGGCTGCGGACCGCCATGGACTCTGGGGTGAACTGAAGGATACCCTTGCCTTAGAAGAGCTGGTAGAGAACTTAGAGGCTCTGATCAATCAGTCCATCCTCCTCAATAATCGCTTAGCAGAGCGAGAGTGGGACTGCCTCAACCCGAGTCTGACCTCAATACATCGCAGTTCCATCTCCCGACCGGACAATGACCAGCCCGGCTTGCTGTCGACCCCATATAAATCGGCTGCACAAAGGCTCTCCGCCAATGAGAGTTCCCAGCGTCGAACTCCAGATTGCTGCTATTAATGTCAATTACAGATAAGAACACTCATATAAGATCCCAGAGGAATGATTGTCGTCTTCAGAACAGCATCATTGTTTACTGTGAGAAGAAAATTGAGTTGTAAAGGTGGCAGACACACAGCTTTGTACCAAATGTTTTCAGGATCTACATTCAGCATTGGCCTCCCTTAGTACTGCTCTCCCTTGGCACTGGTGCTCTGACTGCATGTCTCCCTCTGAAAGCATAACACTCTCCCAGCATAGCTCCACACTTAGCCTACATTTTGTATCCATGTTTATGTTGCAGCTGTATAGAACTCTGGTTAGGCCATATCTAGATTATTGCATACATTTCTGGTCGCCCAACAATAGGAAGGATGTTGAGGCTTTGAAGAGAGTGCAGAAGAGGTTCCAGGATGTTCAACGGGAGAAAATCTGCAGATGCTGGAAATCCAAAACAACACATACAAAATGCTGCAGGAACGCAACAGGCCAGGCAGCATCTATGGAAAATAGTAAACGGTCAATGTTTCGGGATGACACCTTTCATCAGGACTCATGAAGGGTATCGGGCCGAAATGTTGACTTTTTACTCTATTCTATAGATACCGCCTGGCTTGCTGAGCTTCTCCAACATTTTTGTGTGTTCCCAGGATGCTGCTTGGATTCAAGGGCATTAGCTATCATGAGAAACTTGGGTTGTTTTCTCTGGAGTGTCAGAGGCTGAAGGGAGATCTGATAGAGGTTTTACAAGGTTGTGAAAGGCTTAGATAGAGTAGACTGGGAATCTGTTTCCCAGGGTAGGAATTTCTAATACCAGAGGACATGCGTTGAAGGTGAGGGGGAGGAAGGTTCAAGGGGGATGTGAGGGTAAGGTTTTTTTTTACTCAGAGTGGTCTGTTTCTGGTATGGTGGGAGAGACAAATACTTTAGAGGCTTTTACGAGACATTTGGATAGGCATATGGATGTGAGGAAGATGGAGGGATACGGACATGGTGTAGGTAGGCGGGATTAGTGTCTGGATGTTTTTGATTGGCTTTTTAAGCAGGTTCAGCACAGCATTATGGGCCGAAGGGCCTGTTCCTGTGCTGTACTTTTCTATGTTCACTGAAATGGAGCTTGCACCCACAACCAGTGGACAGAAGTGAGATTGCTGCCTTCTCAGCTAATATTAATTAATCATTCAAATTTGATCTAGAACAGTTTTAACAGCCATTTTCCCTTCAGCCTTATTGTGTACTTGAGGAGGTAGCTGAGGAAAGATTACGCATTTTAACTATTACAGAATTGAAACTGTGGACAGTGTCCTTTTGTTCCCTATTGCTCCAGATGAAAGAAAGCTCCTCAGCACTCTTGATGGGACAATCTCAGTAGAAGGTTGAAGGAGAATGGGGGTAGACAAAGGTTCACCAAGGATGATTTAATGATTAGTCAGGGCAACAGTAAACAGACAATAAATGCCGAATTTTACTTGAACAAGAGAGAGGGGATTGGAGGCAGTGGCAAGTGAATCAATAGTGTCCGCACATTGACAGTAGAGAGGCATAGTACATTATTCTTATAATGCTGGGTCTCCAGTGATTTCTGGACAGAAGTACTGCTTAATCTAGACAATGGGTCTGCAGTGAAAGGAAGTTCGCATACTTAGAAAACGGACAACACAGCAAAGATATTGAGCGCCGATTTGCCCATACACGCAACCTGCCCACTAAAAAGGCATTTCTCTTAAACCAGGGAACGAACAGGAGTCGTCAGAGGTTCAAGCTGCGAGGGTAAAGTACAGCCGCTGCTGACACATCGAATATTTATGCCTCGCGGCAACAAATTTCTTTAAATCGGGAGATTTACAAAAGACGGAAACTGCTTGATTACGCAGATACACATCAGACCTAATCTGGCAGCAGTGATAAGCGACAGATTCATTAATCATTGTAGGGGACATTTCAACTGAAAAGAGCAGAACAGGGACCCGGCCCTTTTGAATACGGCGTCCCAGATAAGGGCAGGGGAAAAGCGGTGCTGAAGCCATTAAACATTCCATCCCACTTGATCTTAAATCAGTCCTTTCTTAAATCACAATTTCGAACTCATAACTATAGAATATGAATATGACAATAAAAGGGAAAATTATAAATTATGAACATTTTAAGTAAAATCAAGAAAGAGTGAAAACACTACAAACGGGTCAGTCAGCAGGAAGGAAAACATTACTGTTTTTTACATTCATCAGCACTGAAACACGAAGGACAAAACAAGGAACCAAGTAATGTGAAAGTAAAGAGGGCAGATACTGCTGGAAGAAACATAAAGATCTTAAAACCAGAAAGATTTAACCAGATTAAGTTGAAGCTCATTTAGACTGTGGAAGGCCCTGGAAAGACAAAATAAACCAAATTAAGCCAAGGTTACAAAGGAAAATGGGAGAACACGGTGGAGAGATGTCAATTGAGAGGAAGTGGCACATAAGATATTTCTATGTAACTGCCTGGCTTTATAAATAACTGTGACACCAGTAGATAATACCTGAGGAGTGCATACATATTTACCAAATTAAGCTAATAAACAAAACCTTACTACCATGTCAGTGGTACACTCAAAATTCTAAAGAACTATTTTAACAAACATAATACAAGAAAATGGGAGCTGGGGCTTGGCATCCAGTACCTTCTATCTACACTGCTATTCAACAAGATGACTAATCCTGTGCCTAAAGTCCACTTTCCCTCCCAATCCCCATTCTTAGCTGTGTGTACATCGATCTTTTTAATACACGCAATGACCGTGCATCCACAGCTCCTGAAGGTAGAGAACGAACATCAAAGATTCACAACCTTCTTCATGAAGAGGTTTCTTCCCATCTCTTTTCAAGGTCCAACAGCTTAAAGCGGAGGCATTAGTCAGACCACATGGTGCATTGTGGGTAATTTTGGGCCCATTATCTAAGGAAGGATTTGCTGCCATTGAAGAGGGTTAGCATATGAGATGCATTCGATGGCTCTGAGCCTGTACTTGCTGGAGTTTAGAAGAATGAGGGGTAATCTCATCGAAACTTCTCAGATATTGAAAGGCCATGATAGAGTGGTTATGGAGAGGATGTTTCCCATGGGGGTGGGGAAAGTAGGAGCACATACTCAGAATACAGGGATGTCCATTTAGAACTGAGGTGAGGAGGAATTTCTTTATTCAGAGGGTGTTGAATCTGTGAAATTCATTGCCACAGATGGCAGATGGGTAAGTCTCTGGGTATTTCTAAAGTGGAGCTTGATAGGTTCTTGATTAGCAAGAGCATCAAATTATGGGAAGAAGGCAGGATCAGGATCAGGTTTAGGTTTAAAATCACTGGTATATGTGGAGAAATTTATTGTTTTGTGGCAGAAGTACATTACAATACATAAAAACTATAACTCTCTCTCTCTCGTGTATATATATATATACATACACACACACACATATATATATATACATACACACACACATATATATACATTTATATACACACACACAGTGTTTTCATGGGTTCATTGTCCATTCAGAAATCTGATGGTGGTGGGGAAGAAGTTGTTGCTGAAATGTTGAGTGTGTGTCCTCAGACTCCTGAACCTCCTCGTTGATGGTAACAATGAGAAGAGGGCTTGTCCTGGGTAATGGGATCCTTAATGCTGGATGCTGCGTTTTGAGGCATCACATTTTCAGGATGTCCTCGATGTTGAGGAGGCTGGAGCCCAAAACAGAGATGGCTGAGTCTGCAGCTCTCTGCAGTTTTTCCCAATCCTGGGCAGTGGTTCCTCCATACCAGATAGCAGGAGAATGGGATTGAAGGGGTAATAAATGAGCAAGTCAAATGAACAAAGTCAATAGGTTGAATGGCCTAATTCTGCTCTTATGTCTTATGGTCTTGTACCTGAAACAATAGCCCTGGTTGATGACTCTGTAGTCTTTTATTTCCTTTAACAATCCTCAGGCCTTGTGGCTGATATCACCTCACATTCTTTCTGCTTGGAGCGATGGAGGATGAGAGGTGATCTGATAGTGGTATGTAAGATAATGAGGTATTGATCATGTGGATAGTCAGAGGCTAGCACCAGAAGGTACTAGTTCAAGGTGCTTGGAAGTAGGTACAGAGAAGATGTCAGGGGCACTTTAAAAAAAATTTTTTTTAAACTCTGACAGTGGTGAGTGCGTGGAATGGGCTGCCGGTGGCAGTGGTGGAGGTGGATATGATAGGATCTTTTGAGAGACATGGGTGGCTACATGCAGCTTAGAAAAATAGAGGGCTATGAGTAAAGCCTAGGTAGTTCTAAGATAGGGATATGTTCAGCACAGCTCTGTGGGCCGAAGGGCCTGTATTGTGTAGGTTTTATGTTTCTTTCTGTTCTTTCAAACACTATAGCTTACATTGATATTGCTCAATTTCTCTTCATTTGAACAAATTGTCATTCCAGAAATCCATGTCCTGAAATACAGTGCACTGACTCAAAAGGAAGTCTCTCCTTCATTCATTACAGAGATCAACATATTAAAATGATGTTGAAAGAATGCATCCTTGGTCCAAAAGAAATAGAGCTCAAGGCTGGAAGGATAGGAAGAGGAAAATTCCCTTCCTCTCTAAGCTTGACTGCCACGTTTGCTCACTGTAGTGGTGACATAAATGGTTTAAGTTGATCACATTAGCAAATGTGTTTCTACTAGTGAGAAAACGTAAACCCCTCATGTGCTGTCATGACCTGATCAATTTCCATTACCCCCACCTCACTAATTTCCTTTAGTATCTGTGATTAAAGCCTCCATCTCAGTGTACCTGACAACTCTCCACACTTGACCAAAAGCCCCAGCAACTTGGAGGACTTAGTCACCACTCTTGACTTGGGCACACACTGCACCCCCACCTCTGGGACTGCACATGCGTTGCCTGCAGGTGACCCCACACTCCTATCCCCACTGGGTCTTGGGGCGAGCAATCTCCCAGAGGTGAGTAGCATATTTGAGCCTACTTGACATGCTCCCAGCTGTGGAGACAAAAAAACACCATTACTGCTGGAAGAACCTAACAGATCAGGCAGCATCAGTGGTGTGCTGGGGGGAAATGGGCAGTCAACGTTTTGGATTAACACCTTTCATTACTCCAGAGATGCCACTTGTACCACTGAGGTCCTCCATCATCTAGTGTTGTTCTTATCTTAACTGTTGTTTGCAAGATTTTCAGACTTCTACTACCCCATGTACTACACTACCCTACAGGCCCTGTCCAGGTTGTCTGAAAACCCTGATCAGCAGAAAGTTTTTCTCTCAATTTCATTTAATGCTACAAAAATAAAAAGGGTCCCAGACCTAAAGCATTATCTTTCCACAGATGCTGTCTGAGCATTTCTGTCATCTTCAATTTATCTTAGGTTTCCAGCATGTGTAGTTTTTCTCAATGCACTATGTAATGATTTGATCTGTATGAACAATATGCAAGACAAGCTTTTCACTGTATCTCGGTACATGTGACAATAATATACCAATTCCCTTCTCCCCAAAACTTAACTCTTGGTCCAACAATAACAAAAACACAAAAATACACACAAAGAAATAGGAGGAGACCCCTAAAAAGCCTGCCCTACTGTTCAACATAATCATGGGTGATCTTATTGAAATAGAACAGCAGGTGCTTGAATCTGAAATGCTGGAAGAACTCAGCAAATCAGGCAGCATCTGTGGAGAGAGAAACCAGAGGACGTCAGCAACTCTTCCTCAGAACTAGGGAATAGCTTATTCAAAGCAGAGCTGGAGTGAGCTGAAGAAAAACACCATTAGGAGTTCATTAGATACACTTAAGATGCAGATAGATAGATATTTAAAAGATCAGGGGGTTGAGGGTTATAATCACCTGGAACACAAAAGGAATTTTCACTTTTGCCTTCATTTTTTGTATCCAAGTTTTCACTTGGTGTTAGTGGTGCCCTCTAGTGAAACAGCCCCTTACATTGCTCCAGCTGCAATGCTGAGCTGTAACTATTTGCAAAAGAGCATCACCTGGTGGCTGAAAAATGGTACCACATGAACAGAATATTCCATGTCCCATGGCGTCGAAGATCCTTCAAACAGTAATGTGATGATATTAAATGCAGCCATTCTGGAGTCCTAAACATAAATTTTATATGTTATATGTGTCTACTTGTACCCTCAATTTTGGGAGATTATACCATATCAACTTCTATTTCAAATACTAATTTACTAAAGAGACTATTTTAGTCTCTTTCCTGAAGGGGCTTAAGCTGTCAATAATCTATTTCTAATGCTGGGTCTGCCCTGCCAATCAAGCAGGAGATACTTCCAGCTGGCAAAGCAGATTAAACAGTTATTTTATTTTAAATGGAATTTGTTTATTTTGATTAGCATTCAGGGATTATACAGTACTGTGCAAAAGTCTTAGGCACACTTTAATTCTGTAAAGCGAAGACGCTTTCAAAAATAATGAAATGGAATGTTTCCAAGTATCAAAAATACTATAAAGAGCAGTAAACAGTAACAAACTAAATCAAATCAATATTTGGTGTGACCATCCTTTAAAGCTGCATCAGTTGTGCAGATTTAAAAGAAAATAGGCTGGTAGGTTGTTCCAAGCATCTTGGAGAACTTGCCACAATTCTTCTGCAGACTTTGGCTGCCTCACTTGCTTCCGTCTCTCCAGGTAATCTCAGACAGCCTGGATGATGTTGATATCAGGGCTCGGTGGAGGCCACACCATCTGATGCAGAACTCCTTGTTTGTCTTTTCGCTTTATGAACTTGGCCACGTGTTTGGGGTCATTGCAGTGCTGCAGAATGAAGTTGGGACTGATCAGACGCTTCCCTGATGGTATTGCATGATGGATGAGAATCTGCTTGTACTTTGTATAGCATTGAGGATTCCATTAACTCTGACCAGACCATCATCTCCATTTGCAGAAATGCAGCCCCAAACCTGCAGGGAATTTCTGCCGTGCTTCGCTGTTGGCTGCAGACACTCATTCATGTAGCACTTTCCAGCCCTTCTACAGACAGACTGCCTCCTGTTTCAAATTTTGACTCGTCAGTCCAGAGCACTTTCTCCCACTGTTTAGCATACCAGTCCTTGTGTTTTTGTGCGTAGGTGAGTCTGCTTTATTTCCACTTAGGAGGTGTTGGCCAGAAGAAACTACAGTCTGATCAAGGACAGGGGAAGCAGACAAGCCAGTTGTCTTTTTTTCCTCCATTTTGTGGACTCTGAACAGTTTCTTGTTCTTGGATAATCTAATCAGAGCAACTGAATGTGGACACAGGAAGCTTCAGGTAAACCTGAGACCATTCTCAGAGGAGTAGCTACTCGTTATGTAAAATGCCAGACCTGCAATCGGTAATCTCGTTAGATTCTGTCTGGGTTGCCTCATTTAACTGGTTTGGACCAGTCAGGGTGTAAAGACACAAACACACAAGGCTCGGGTGGGCAGAGCCATGAAACGATGTTGGCTGTAACCCTGTACAATGACCAGTAAGAGGGTGACCTTGAGCCAATGAGATGGAGATCCAATAGTTCAATTGATGAGGAACAGTATGAGACTCAGGAGCTCCAAATACGCAGGGGCGATAACTCTCCAGCAGCCAGAGACCAACCATTGTGGATAAGGAGGACCCCACGGACACGTGGAGATCGGGACCACAAGGAACGCCTGGCCAGCGTAGACTCCTTTCCCGGGTAATATCCTTTTCTCTTCGTAGACTGTTCATGGACTGTCAGGTGGTATGGTGCACACAGAGACAGTTTGTGAACCCACGTGCTTTTAGTTGAAACAATAAAAGTTACTTGTCGGTAACTACAGATTCTCTGTGCCTCACGGATCATTATTACAATGGGTGATTCTTGTAACAGAGGAATGGCTTTTTGGCAACAACTCTTCAATGAAGACCAGTTTTGGCAAGACTTCTCCAGACTGTAGAGGGGTCTACTTTCTTTCCAGTGGTTTCTGTGAGGTCAGAGCTGATAGCAGTGCTGGACTTCCTCCCACTTAAGTGACATTAGTTGATGTATCTCTCATCTGCTGCATTGTTTCCATGGCTGACCATTGCATTTCTGGTCCTCAACCTTGCCAGTTTCTTTATGCTTCTTCAAAAGAGCTTGGATAGCACATCTTGAAACTCCAGTCTGCCACAAAATTTCTGTTTTGGAGAGATCTTGCTGATGCAGGATGACCACCTTTTGTCCTTTTGCTATGCTCACTCTTACCATGGTGTAAAAAATTGATGGTTTGAAGGTTAAATTGTCACATATACCATACCTTAGAGTCTTTGTTGACATACCATAAGTCCTCAAACTGCTAATGAAATATAGCTGCTGGCATGCTTTCTTCATGATTACATCAATATATTGAGCCCAGGATAGATCTTCTGAGATGTTGGTACCCAAGAACTTGAAGCTGCTCACCCCTGCCACTGCTGACCCTTCAATGAGGACTGGTGTGTGTTCTCCTGACTTTCCCTTCGGGCCTCCAGTCCCTGGCCCGGACTCGCAGACGTTGGTCTCCAATTTCAGGACATGTTGACCCAAGGGGTTCAACCATTGAACCTTGACTTCTGGACTTACCAACTTTAGTATTAACCCCAGAACTCTTCAGTCACAGACTTTGGACTCTGGACTCACATGGACCTCTGATCCCAGGACTCACCAACATGGAGTGGGGTGGGGGGGGGGGGGAAGGGGTGATTCACTAGCCCTCACACCTTCTGCCATGGGCCTTCGATCCTGGGACTCACAGACCTGGGTGGGGTCACCATCCCTTGTTCATGCAGCCCACCAACCAACTCCTGACCTCTAATTCCAACTCATGCCTGTCCCTAAACTCTGACCTCTCCTCTAACCCCCTGCACTGCCCCCAAAACCATCCCTATAAACAAGAAAAAGCAACTAAGTCTGAGCCTCAAGCTCAACAGACATTACAACTCAACACCATCTTGACCAGAAGTTCATAAGCTTAATGTCTAGCTGTCAGTAACTATACAATAATGTTTCTAGATAAGTGAACACACTATTTGGCATGTTTTGAACAGAAAGCAGGATAAAAAAAAAAGTGCTTCCCACAAACTAGGGAGTTCTGCACAATATGTGGCTTCAAACTATTGCAGGACCCTCAAGAACAAGTGCCAGCCCTCTGAGGACTTCGTACACTATTGTGTAAACAGGGTAATTAGCACAAGTCAAACTCTGCACTCCTACGCTTGGGCCCAGAGTTACTACTACTTACATGGATGTTCTTGCCTGTATTCTGCAGTGAGCTGTAAGTAGATTGCTGGTTTTAAACTAGAACAGCAAAATGAAATTTTATCAGGTTTACAATGCTAGACTTACCTCATGTTATTTCTCATGCAGTGAGAATACTGCACTTTAGTGAAAGACATCACTTGGTCTTCCAAGCACAAATCACACAGCCCTCGCAATCACCAATCACCTTTCTTTAGAGGGCAGCCAACATGACAACCCCAACCCACTTACTTGTTAAAGAAAATTCACAGCACTAGACTCGTCGCAGCATTTAGGAAATAAAGATTTATTTTTAAACCAGAGACAATGTGGTACAGCTTCAAATTTTGTGAAGCAATATACAGGTAGTTGAAATGGCAATAGAAATAGGACACTTTAAGAACTGGTGCAAGATGAACAATGTCCTAGAATTGAGACCCTTTGGTTTCTTAACTGCCATTTACACTGGAAACCTTCCAATTATTTCCCAGTCATCCAACAAGTCCCTTCAGTAAAATAAAACAACCATATTCAGTGGCAAATTCTAATATAATAAAAACACTCAGAAGGCTGCTGTGCCTAAGTTTTTTTTATTTCTCAGAGTAAAGACCCCACCCAGTACTCAGGCCCATCCTCAATCTGGTGATGAAATTGGAATGAAATGCTTTCTGCATACCTAAAATGCCCTCCAACCGATGCTTGTGGACCACTTCATGACAAATAGTATTTAATCTTTTCAATTCTGAGTCAGTGTGGTGCTGAACTCCATACAAAAAAATGCTCCTCAATACCCCACATTCTCACCCCTAAAAGTACCATGAGAAATACTATAAAGTATTGTTTTGAAAAATGAAAAAATACTGACAGAGAGATGAGAGTAGATATTGGTCAACTGGAAAATAATGCTGGAAAGGTAGTAATGGGAGATAAGGAAATGGCGGACAAACTAAATAAGTATTTTGCATCAGTCTTCACTGTTGAAGGCACTAGCAGTTATGCTGGAATTTGAGAGTGTCAGGGGCACAGAGGTGAGTGAAATTGCCATTACTAGGGAAAAAGTGATGGGGAAACTGAAAGGTCCTAAGATAGACAAGTCTCCTCAACCAGATGGTCTACACCCGAGGGTTCTTAAAAAAGTTGCTGAAGGGACTGTGGAGGCATTAAAGAATCAATGGATTCTGGCATGGTACCAAAGGACCAAACAATTGTAAATGTCACTCTACTCTTCAAGAATGGAAAGAGGCAGAAGAAAGGAAATTATTGGCTAGTTAGTCTGACCACAGTGGTTGGGAAAATATTGGAGTCGATTATTGAGGATGAGGTCTCAGGGTACTTCAAGGCACATGATAAAATAGGCTGTAGCCAGCATGGTTTCCTTAGGGAAAATCTTACCTGAAAAATCTGTTGGAATTCTTTGAAGAAATATCTAGCCAGAGAGACTAAGGAGAACCGGTGGATGCTGTGTAGTTTCAGGTCTTCGACAAGCTGCCACACATGAAGCTGCTTAACAGGTTAAGAGCCCATGGTATTACAGGAAAGATATGTATGGATACTAGTGATGGATTGGCATGAGATAAAGAGTAGGAATAAAGTAAGTCTTTTCTGGTTGGCTGCCAGTGACCAGGGGTCTGTGTTGGGACTGCTTCTTCTTAATGTTACATGTGAATAATTTAGATGATGGAATTGATGTCTTTATGGCCAAGTTTATGGAAAATATGAAAATAGGTGGAGGAACAGGTAGATTTGAGGAAGTAGGGAAGGACTTGAGAGATTAGGATGGGCTAAGAAGTTGCAGATTGAATACAGTGTACAGAAGTGTATGGTCATGCACTTTGGTCAAAGCACCATTTTCTAAATGGAGAGAAAATTCAAAAATCTGAGGTGCAAAGGGACTTTGGAGTCCTCCCGCAGTATTCCCTAAAGGTTAATTTGCAAGTTGAGTCGGTGGTGAGGAAGGAAAATATAATGTTAGCATTCATTTTGAGACGACTGTAATATAAAAGCAGGAATGTAATGCTGTTGTTTTAGAAGGCACTAGTGAGGCCTCACTTGGAGTATTGTGAGCAGTTTTAAGCCCCTTATCTCTAAGAAAGGATGTGCTGACATTGGAGAAGGTTCAGAGGAGGTTCACCAAAATTATTCCTGGATTGAAAGGCTTATCATATGAGGAGCATTCAATGGCTCTGCGCCTATACTCACTGGAATTCAGAAGAATGAGCGGGTATCTCATTGAAATCTATCAAATGTTGAAAGGCCTAAACAGGAGTGGATGTGGAGAATACATTTCCTATGGTGGGGAATTCTAAGACCAGAGGACACAACCTCAGAAGAAGGACGGCCATTGAGAACGGAGATGAGGAGGAATTTATTTCACCAGAGAGCAGTGAATCTTTGGAATTTGTTGCCACAGGGGGCTGTGGAGGCCAAGGATTTGGGAATATTTAAGGCAGAGGTTAATAGATTCTTGATTAGTCGGAGCATAAAGGAGTACAAGGAGAAGGCAGATTGGGGCTGAGACAGAAATGGATCAGCCATGATGAAATAGCGGAGCAGAGTTGATGGGCCAAGTGGCTTAATTCTGCTCCTATATCTTATATTCTTATGGTCTTATAGTAGCTGGTTCTGATTCAGGGTCATCAGACAGATGTACTGTTTCTCTCTCCACAGATGTGGAGTTATTTCCAGCATTTTCCTTTCTCATTCCAGCTTGTCCCAACATCTATATTGTCCAAAAAGCACAAATTAGCCCCAGCGAGTGAGTGATTAGTAAGGCCACTTCAGGGATCAGAGTCAACACCGTAGTGTACAACTGAAGTCATGGATAGCCTAAACAACACAAGAGGACATCTAAATATGTCCATAGTCATTTTGATCAGATACAAGCAATCAACCCCAAGACTACCAGACAAAATACTGCAGTCAATAGACCCAGTAGCCTTAACAATTCTAAATTATTGATCTGTCATAAATTTGCCAAATGTAAATATTACAAACCAAATACTACATAACAATGCATGGCAGAAATAAGAAAAATCTATATAGTTCACTGTGTTGTTCTAATTTTGAGATCAATACCAGAGATTATGTACAAGAATCCAGGCTGGCACTCCACTAGAGTGGTGCACAGGTGGAAGCACTGTGTGCATTACTAATTCCCTGAGAAGGTGGGGGTGAGCTGATGCAGTCCTTCTGGTGAGGTACTCTTGAGGGCTGTTGGTAGAGCTCTGGATTTAGATCCAGTAACAGTGAAGATACATGTCTCAAAGGATCCCATGGTATCACTTTGGAGAACAGAAGGGGAATTATCCCTAACATCTTGGCAAGTATTTATCTCTCAACTAGTATCACTAAATAGAGATTAACTGATCAGTATCTAATTGCTGTTTATGGGTGTGCGCGCAGATTGGCTGTATTACAACAGTGGCTACACTTCAAAAGTATTTAATTGGCTCTACGGTGCTCTGACTTCATTTCTCTTGTTTCCATCTAGAATTGATTAAGTCTCTGATCCTGAGAATAAACAACATTAATACAGGTGAAAGGTGGCAAGATGAAAGATACACACCAACAGCAATTTACAGTCTGTCCATTTTTGGGAGTGAGGAAGCCAGAGTGTGGAAGAAAAACAGTAAGACATTGTGACGAACATTAAGGGGTTAATGACCTCCTTTTAGTATGTGAATTCAAAGTCTCTAATCACTTACCTGCGGCTAATGTACACTGTGTGACTGAAATGTGCTTTGTAGATGGGATGGGAAAATAACTACGTCTATGCTTCCTTGTTCTAAGAATCATCACATCTGCACTTGGGAAAGCCTGATATACTATAGAACATGTATAACCGCTCAAGAACATATAGTGCAACTTCATTATTCTAAAGAGTTGTAGTTGAAGTTCCCTTCTTTTTAAGATTTAAGTGCTTCTTGTCACGTACACCTGGGGTATAAATAGGAGTGTCATCCATTGTTGAGCAGAGTCTCAGAACTCTGCTTTAGGTGCCTGAGCTCTCCATGATATCATGTAATAATACCCTTTAGTCTGAAACAATTCTCTTGAGTCGGCCTGTCTGCTGCTCCTGAGATATTTCTTTTCCACAACACAGAGCATCTGGAGAAAACCCAGTGACAGAGAGAATGTACAAACTTCACACAGAAAGCAGAGGCTCTGACTTCACAGCTCCACTAGATGCACTATCGGGCTGACCAGAGAGAATGCCAAATTAACTGCACAAAGGGAACTTTTACCAAATTTAGCGGTACAACAGGTTACACATCTGCCCTTTAATATTGATTATATTGGTGACAGACTTCTAGTGCAAACTTCAGACTCCTCACAATATCCTTCTTGCATCCAACAGTAGTTAATACAGCACAGCCCTGGAAATGTAATGCATGCGCTATGCTGTAATGTTCTATGTAATTCCCTGGAAGATTCAACTTAAATCTGAAAATGCCTTTGGCCAGCCACGCATCAGTTGACCCAATACATTTGTGGGTGTGTTAGAATAAATGCTGGTGATAGTCAAACCAAGACTTGATGCCAGATGGGAAGGCCTAACATGAACCTAAAAATGACTATATTTTTCCTCCAGCCAGTTCAGTAAAATTTCCAGCAACTGCGGAATCTGTGGTGTTAAATGAATTCTAGTAAATTGATTTGGTCATCTGCTTGATATCTAATTTCAGAAATAGTTTCATAAATAGTTTTATGACAAAAGAACTGAAAATGCTTCATATTGCAGTGTAACAGATCACCACACAAATTGTGAATCCATAGAACCATAGAACATTACAGCACAAACAGGCCCCTTGGCCCTGCCGAACCATTTTTCTGCCTAGTCCCACTGACCTGCACCTAGACCATATCCCTCCATACACCTCTCATCCATGTACCTGTCCAAGTTTTTCTTAAATGTCAAAAGTGAGCCCGCATTTACCACTTCATCTGGCAGCTCATTCCACACTCCCACCACTCTCTGTGTGAAGAAGCTCCCCCTAATGTTCCCTTTAAACTTTTCCCCCTTCACCCTTAACCCATGTCCTCTGGTTTTTTTGTCCCCTAGCCTCAGTGGAAAAAGCCTGCTTGCATTCACTCTATCTATACCCATCATAATTTTATATACCTCTATCAAATCTCCCCTCATTCTTCTATGCTCCAGGGAATAAAGTCCTAACCTTTCTCTGTAACTCCGTTTCTCAAGTCCCAGCAACATCCTTGTAAACCCTCTCCGCACTCTTTCAACCTTATTAATATCCTTCCTGTAATTCGGTGACCAAATCCATTGTATCAACAAAAATATAAATCACTTGCATTATATTCAATCAATTCAGTAACAGATCTCTAGAACCAAAAGTCTTTTTATTCACTTATGGGATGTAAGCATCACTGGCACTACCAGCATTTGCTACCTGTTGATACTGCCTGCAAGGTGGTGATGAACTGCTGCAGATCTGGAGAAGGAGCTGTTGGGTATGGAGCTTCAGAATTTTGATGCTAAAATATGACTGGTTGGTATGCAATTTAGGAACAGCTCTTCTTCAAGTTGCCCTCCATGTTCCTACTGCATTTGTTCTTCCAGATGGTGGACGTCAGATGTTTGTTTAGTGCTGAAGTTGTCTTCACAAGCATCCATTGCTCTTCGAGATCAATCCAAACTTGCAAACACAACCTCAAAGGATTCCACACACCTCTATTAGAAAAATGGCAGACAAGAATCAAACCAATTTCTATTATCAATGAAGAATCATTACAAGATATATTTGCTCCACTGTAATAGTTATGTACTCGAAAGCAATTTGGGCAGTACAGTAGCATAGCAGTTAGCATAACACCAATGTAGTGTTGCTGATCTAGTTTCAATTCCGCTGCTGTCTGTGAGGAGTTTGTATGTTTTTCCTGTGACTGTGTGGGTTTCCTCCCAATGGATTTATAGGTTAATTGGTCACATGGGTGTAATTGGGGACAGCACAGGCTCGTTATGCTGGAAGGGCCTGTAACTATGTTGTATTCCTAAATACATGCCCCAGGACATGCCATTTTCACCCTGTTACCATCAGGAAGGGGGTACAGAAACCTGAAGGTACTCAGCAATTCAGGCTTAGCTTCTTCCCTCCACCATCTGATTTCAAAATGGACATTGAACCTATGAACATTACTTCACTTTGTTTTTTAGAATAAGTAGTGCAACTTAACTATTTAATAGACATGTATACTTAATGTAACTCAGTTTTTTTCCCTCTATATTTATCATGTATTTCATTGTACTCCTGCTGTAAAGTTAACAAATTTCACAACATATGCCAGCGATATTAAATCTGATTCTGAAGAAATAACACTTCTGGCTACATTCTCCACATATCCAGCCTAATCAGTCTTAAATATGATACAGAGCTTTAATTAACAAGAGGGTCTACAATATTGTTGCCATCACTGAGACATAGTTGAAGGATGGGCAGGTCTGGCAACTCTGTACCAGTGATAAAGGGTTTAATTTGGGGAAAGGTCAACTGATTGAGGCAAGAAAGAGGAGAGGAGGTATTGCACTGTTAGTCGAAGATTGCATTAGTGCAACATTGAGGGAGATATTATAAAAAGTTCCCCAAACAAGGCCAAATGGGTAGAGACCAGGAATAAATAGGGTGTCAGCATCTTGATTACTGACTTCCCTAGAGTCAACAGGAGATAGAGGAACAGATGTGTCAGCAGATATCAGAGAGATGCCGTAAAAAATTTATTGTACCGGAGGATTACAATTTACCCAAATATTAAGTGGGATTGCCTTAGATTAAAAGGTTCAGGATAAAATTTTTCATGGTGTGTCCAGGAGAGCTTTTGGAAATAGCCAGGGAAGAAGCATTGCTGGACCTTATCTTGGGGAATTTGGCTGGTCAAGTAGAGTGAGCATCAGTGGAGGATTATTTTAGAGATCATGACCAAACACTACATTTTAAAGTGGTTATAGAAGAGAGTAGCAATAGACCAGTGATAAAGGTCTTAATCTGGGGAAAGACCAATTTCACTACCATAAAGGAGGACGTAACATAGATTGGGAGCATCTTCTTGCAGGCAAGTCTACATCTGTACAGTGAGAAGCATCCAAGGAGAAATAGCAAGATTTTAGGACTAATGTGTTCAGGGTAAAAGCTGGGGAGGCAGCAAGTACAGCCAAGGACAACAAACAAGGCTCCCCTTTACAGGAAAGGCAGCAGGGCAAAACCTAACAATAGATCTGTGAACCCACCATCACTGATAGAGAAGATACTGGGGAAAATTCTGAGGGAGAGGATTAATCATCATAAGACCATAAGATATAGGAGAAGTAAACCATTCAGCTCATCGAGTCTGCTCTGCCATTCAATCATGGGCTGATCCAATTCTTCCAGTCATCCCCATTCCCCTTGCCTTCACCCCTTACCCTTTGATGCATTATCTATCTCTGCCTTAAATGCACCCAATGACTTGGCCTCCAAAGCAGTGCATGCCAACAAATTCCACAGATTTACCACCCGCTGGCTAAAGCAATTTCTCCACATCTGTTCTAATTGGACGATCTTCAATCCTGAAGTTGTGCCCTCTTGTCCAAGACTCCCCTACCATAGGAAATAACTTTGCCATATCTAATCTGTTTAGGCCTTTTAACATTTGGATCACTTGGAGAGCAGGGACAAATCAGATAGCTAACACGGCACTGCAAGGACAAGTTCTGTCTGACTAATATGAATTATTTTCTCTCCCTGGAACGGATGGGGTTAAGAAAGGATATTACTGAGGTTTATAAAATTATTTTTATTCAGAAATACAGCACAATAACAGGCCCTTCCAGCCAAACGAGTGCATGCTGCCCAGTTATACCCATGTGATAAATTAACCTACCAATCCCTATGTCTTGGGAGAAAACTGTAGCACCCCCAGAGGAAACTCACCTGGTCAAAGGGAGAATGTACAAACTCCTTGTAGACACCAGTGGAATTGAACCCAGGTCACTAGTGCTGCAATAGTATTACAGTAACTGTTACACTACTGTGCCACCCTATTATAAGAGGTATTGATATGGGGAAATGTTTCCTGCAGTCTGCCCTATTAGAGGTAAAGCCAGAGGACGTGGTTTAGTGTGTGTGAGGTGGGGCAGAGAGAACTTCACAGGAGACACAAGAGGCATCTTTTTCACCCAAAGTGCGGGAAGTACCTGGAGTACATTGCCAGAGGGAGATATATACAGGGGAAGATGTCAAGGTAGAGAGACTGAAGCTGGATCACTGACAGCAATTAATAAGCTTTTAGATAAGCCTCGAATTGCTGAACCACTTAGGCACAACATTTGGTCCTTTGCTCTGAGCGATGGGATTAATGCAAAAGGATGCCCACTGGTCAGTGCAGATGTGTTGGGCCAAATAGGCCATTTGCTGTATGATTCTATAAATTACAGAAAGATTAGTCTGAAGTCCGTGGCACATACTTTACTGCTAATTGGAATTTCTACCACAGCTAGTAAGCGCTGTAATGAGTCTGCATTACTTAAACCTTCTCTGCCATGGTGAGAGCTTAATCAAATTAGAAATCATTGCAGTTTTGAAATTCTGCATGCAATTTCTGATAGTAACACATTTACCAGCAGTAGCAGAAAATCAATTTTGACAACATCCAAGCAGAATGTAACGACAGGATCCAGAGTCATATTAAAATAAAATTTCCCTTGGATCTAGTTAAATGGCTAGCAAACAGTGAAAAACTCAGTAAGATTTAAGGCCTTCCCTCACTGCTCCAACAATTCTCTCAATTCTCAGGAGACTGTAATAGCAACATTCAACTGTACAATGCAAGCTCATGTTTTGACACTGAGAACTTGAAACTAGTGTCCTGTGTCAGGGTAGATTTTGATGCTCAAATTACAGTACAGTTTGGACATTTTATTTTGCCCAGACACAATAATTCTACTATCATTTTACAACCCCATCACTCTCCTCACACACAGAAAAGTAGTAAACTAATTATTCCACGCTTACATTAGCACAGCAAGTTAGTGACAACTGAAACAATTTTATAAAGTTCTAGCAATGAACACCTCTCAAGAAAAACCTTTAAATTCTGAAGATTCTAGTGTTTATTAAACAAGATTTTCTTTGATACTAATCCTGAATACAGTTTTTCATTAAGCCTAGTTCTTTTTCAAATAAAATATTAGTCCATCATTTTTACTGACTGTTTGGAATGCACAATGTACATAAAAGTCTGAGCAATATTGAAGTCAGGAGGCAGACCTCCATCTTTGTGCATCTCCACATGTTTAATCATGAGATTCAAAGTGGGACAGTATCTCTGGCAAACTGTGCAGCAATACATGAGGGCACCAGAATGAGTCTTTAGATGGTTTTTTACAGTTGATCGCCCTCTGAAGAACTTGTGGCACAGCTTGCATTCATAGGGCTTCTCTCCTGAGTGAATTCGTAGGTGATACTGAAACTCACTAGAATGGGAAAACCTCTTCCTACAAAACTCACATTCATACCAGTTCCCTTTGGAAATGATCTTGCCATGGTTTAAGGGAAGGGTGAGAGGCGTCTCTTGCTTTAGAGCAGGTACGTGTGTATTACTGGTAGACTCATCTGAGGGTGATGTTGTTAAGGTTTTTTTGAGCCATTGGTGTTGAGTTGCAAGACCCTTTGTGCTGTCTGAGCTGTACCTCTTGTGTATCTTCACATGGTTTTGGTAAGAGGCTTCTAATCGGAACTTTCTGCTGCAAAAATTACATTCAAATAAATACTCCATACCCTGGTGAGAGGCCATGTGTTGCTCTAGGGCAGTTCGATCTACAAAGCTATTACCACACACAGAACAGGAAAAAATACATATGCTCATATGGGACAGTACATGCCACATTAGGCTACAAATAGATCTTGATGGCTGTTCACAGACACAACAAGAAAGACTTTTCATGTCAAGGTGAGAAAGGATGTGCTCTTTCACAGCAAGGTAGTTTTTAGCCATGGCCTTTCCACAGACTGCACAGAAAAGTTCTGTTGGAGAGCTCCCAAAATTGGGTTCAGGTGGCAGCATGGTATTCGGCTGGACAATAATATTACTATCATATGGTTTTGCTTTCCTGTGTCCAGCCACTTGCCACTGCGTTACAAACTTCATTTCACACATATCACACGAGAAGAGGAAGATTCCAACATGAGACAAAACATGGGTGATTCGAGAACTTCTGTCAGTGAATTTTGCCCCACACACTTTGCACAGCCCCTCCTTCGCATCAATGTGGAGTTTACCATGTTGTCGAATCAAACCTATGTTAGCCGGTAACTCCTTTCCACACACCTGGCATGGCATGCTCTTTCCGTCACTATTGCTGTCCTTAATACAGACAAGACTGTCATCTTCACTGTCATCTGTGAGCTCTATTATTTCTTCAGAAGGACCTCTATTCTCCTGGTGCACATCAAAATTAAGGTCATCAGGTTCAATACCTTCAAACTGCATACACTCCATTTCCTTCATTGCATGACCTTGGAGGTCAACATTGTTTTCAGCAGAGGAACTACCACTCTCTTTGATAGATTCTCCTCCCCTCAATAAATTTGTTTGATAATATCCATTACTTTGTATCTCATACAGCTCACAAGGACCTTTACTTGAGGCCAGTGAAACATTTTCGGTAGATGTGGACTGGCTGTACTCCATTGTCAAGTTATCTTCAGTTTTTGTTGACTGCTGGTACATCACTGGCACATCTGAACCATTTTCATTGGCAAGGTTTCTTTCTTCATTTTTAAAATCCTCTCCCACTTCAACCTGCATGATATAACCTCTATTTTGACAAAACTGAGACCCTGTGGTCCTTGAGTTTCCCACAGGGGGATTTTGTTCATTTGAGGTCCCAGTGAGAAGTGCATACTCTTCGGTTGACTGTTCTGTCACTTTGCTGGTATCAGTTTTCTCCAGGTCAGGGAATGTACAGTAACAGGCCTTCAGAAGATCATGCATTCCCAGCTTCTCTGCCATCTCATAGATTACACCAACGTTGATGAGATCTGTGAAAAGCTCTGCTGTGTAGATAAAATTCAAGACCTTTTCAAAATTTGCTGGCGTAATAAAGTCTACAACATACGTTCTTACAGAGTTAACTTCCGAATTCAAAAAGAGGTTCTGGAAATAACCAGCAGCACATGCCAACACTGACTTATGTGCTGAAAATGTTCTGTTGCCGACCACAATGATTACATCACACATGATTTCAGAGAGCCTAAACTTATTGAGTTCCTTCAGAAGATTATTCGGGTGGTCAGCGCTGTGTAGTTTAATTCTCATACCCATTCTTTCAAGTGTTTCTGAAAACTTCCAAGCTCAATTCCAGAGGCTTTGTTGTACACCTTTCATCAAAGATAACTTGCCGAAAAGCCTGCAAATGAAGACAGCTGTATCAGTCACAATGCAAGATACTACAAATATAACATTCTTAAAATGACTCGTGTACCTTTTCATCCAAATTGTGACATAAAATCAAAGCAGTGAAACTATTAAGGGTTTACACAGAATCTTTAATATTTTAAAGTGCCCCAAAGCAACACGGACACATAATTGATTCTGAGCCAAAGAACATCCAATCAAATACTTGGTTAGAAAGGAAGAAAGAAACCTTCTTACCCAACTTCAGTGGAAAACGGCTACTTGCGTTTTTACCCTATCTATACCCCTCATAATTTTGTATACTTCTATCAAATCTCCTCTCAACCTTCTATGCTCTGGGGAATAAAGTCCTAACCCATTCAAAGTTTCCCTATAACTCAGGTCCTCAAATCTTGGCAACATCCTTGTAAATTTTCTCTGCACTCTTTCAATCTTATTTACATCTTTCCCGTAGGTAGGTAACCAAAACTGCACACAATACTCCAAATTAGGCCTCACCAACATCTCATACAACTTCAACATAGCATCCCAATTCCTGTACTCAATACTTATGACTTATGAAGGCCAACATGCCAAAAGCTTTCTTTACGACTCTCTACCTGTGACACCACTTTCAAGGAATTATGAATCTTCCTTGTTATACTGCTCTCCTCAGTGCTCTAGCACTCACCATGCAAGACCTATCCTGGTTTGTCCTCCCAGAGTAACACCTCCCACCTGTCTGCATTAAATACCATCTGCCATTTTTCCAGCTGGTCCACTGTCCATTACATATATTGTACAAGAGAGTACAATATATTCATTAGTTGCCTCAATATCTGAATGTTTCCACTTAATCAGAATTTTAAAACTTGTAAACTGTGCAAATACTAAAATCATCTTGATTCACTGGCAAAAGCGTTGTATGCATTCTTGGTACATGTACATCAATGACAGAGGAAATATATTTTGTTTATTCCCAATTGGCCATGGAAGGCAAGTGACTTCTCTTAGTGATGTCCCAACTTTAATGCCAATTTTCAATGCCGCCTTGACACAAGAGTTGGCGTAAACAACCAGGCTGTATCCAATCAGAAATTACTGGAAATACATATTAGGTTAGGCATCTGTGGGAAGAGGAACAGAGTTAATGTTTGTTGAAGAAACAAAGTCGAAGAATTGCAGAGTATTTCCAGCATTTTCTGTTGTTAGTTTAATTTTCCAGCACTTGCACTTTTTTTTTCCAAATGATTCTGTATCCAATCAAACTGAAGTTATCACACATTTGAAAAAGTTAAAACTTTTATCATCATCATGAGCCGTGTCGTATGATGTAGGCGATCATGACTATACTGTTCTAGGCAATTTTTTTCTGCAGAAGTAGTTTGCCATTACCTTCTTTTGAGCAGTGTCTTTACAAGATGGGTGACCCCAGTCATTATCAATGCTCTTCAGAGGTTGTCTGTCTGGCAACAGTGGTCACAGAACCAGGACTTGTGATATGCACCAACTGCTCATATGACCATCCACCACCTGCTCTCATGGCTTCACATGACCTTGATCACAGGATTAAGCAGGTACTACACTTTGCCCAAGGGTGACCTGCAGGCTAGTGGAGGGAAGGAGCGCCTTATACCTCCTTTGGTAATGTATCTCCATCCCGCCACCCTAGAACTTGCACAACACCTTAATAAGAAACAAACTTTTGAAATTCAAGCCATTACTTTTGAAGGGTAATTATTTTGGTTGTTCAGTGATAATGAGCTTACTTTGGCTTAAAATGGGACCTGACCTGCCTTATATTCCCAAAAATATTAACTTGGGCATATAATCTGATCCTTTTTAAAACCAAATGCCCATCTGAGACCTATCTGAGTCCTGACGAAGAGTCTCGGCCCGAAACGTCGACAGTGCTTCTCCCTATAGATGCTGCCTGGCCTGCTGCGTTCCACCAGCATTTTGTGTGTGTTGTTTGAATTTCCAGCATCTGCAGATTTTCTTGTGTTTACCTACCTCATTTGTTGATGCTGACAGCCATCTTTCACTAACAGTAACACATTAAAGTACAAGAACAAAGTTAAAAGCAAACATGACCACATCTCTCTTTAAATTATATCTTCTCCCTCTCCTATTAAAATCACCCAGGTGCTTGCACATGTTGGATCATTAAAAATATTTACACTTGCACTCTATCAGTGATTCCCAAAAGGGGCAGTTACTTGTTCTAAGGGGTTCTAAGGAAGTCTTTGGGGGATGTTCAAGATTCTTGGGGGGGGGGGGGGGGAGAGGAAGCAGTACCCTAATTGAGGCACGAGATCTGAGTAACCATTAGTAGAGCAGGCACTTCTGAAAAAGGATGAATTACTGGAACACAGACCATTGATTAGCAGGTGGTGAGCACTCATCATCACAATGCGTCTGAAACTCAGCAATCTCATCCAACCTTACCAACTAAACAGATGTCATTGGGGAAAGCATAAATTAGCAACCAGGGTGCCCAACAGTTCCCCTTTACTCGCAGCACAAAACAAGTTCATGCAACAGTTGGTAAGTCAAACACACCCTCTCACTTTCTCTACAGGTCTATGGAAAACAGGTCACGTAGCGGTAGTGCTGGCCAGAACCAAACAGTGAAATAGAGCCAATCAGGGATCAGCCGACCCCGAGGATTTCTCAAGGTGCTCAAAGTGACCTCAGCTTCACATGTGCAGTGAAGAACCATCTTTGGGGATTATGGACCTTACATGACTGTTCAATCGCACTAACTAGAATAGTATAAAGGTAGCTTGCCGAACACCACCTCTATCCCAACTAACATTCAGATTCCAATCTGAATCCTTGTCAACGTACTTTTCACTGTTGTGATTGTCTTCATCTTTGCCTCACCATTCCTTTGCATGTCCCTACCATCATTCCATCCATGCCAACTCGCTGCCGGCATCAATATTCCCAGTTAGTGTTCATATTTTATTTTAATTTAGCCCTGTTAATGATGGATAAATACATAGGGCACGATCTCTATGACTCTGAAGGTGATGAAGCCTTGAATTCTAATCCTGCTAAGAACCAGAAACTACAGAAAGTGCGTCAACACAACGTTACATACCTGGAGTACGGTTTTATTCCTTTTCCGTCTGATCAGCGACACCCTATGTTTCTCATTTGTAATACTGTACTGTCTAATGAAGCCATGAAACCATCAGAATTGCAGGCACACTTCCGTAAAAGACACCCTGAAAAGACTACTTATGTTATTACTCAGTTCCAGAAGATTAAAGAAGTATTTGAAAAATGTTGCACACTCAAGTCATTTGGCAAGAAAGCTAAAAATGACCTTGATAGTGGTCTCATTGCTTCTTATAACATTTCCACAATGATAGCAAAGTGTGGAAAATCACATACAATTAGTGAAAGATTAATAATGCCTGCTGTATCAGAAGTGCTCTCCACTGTTCTCAAAATGGACACCAATATTTTAAAAAAATCAACTCCTCTGAGTAATAACTCTGTAGCACATTGTATTGACGAAATGAGTGACGACTTTGAGCATCAACTATACACAGAGCTACAAAAATCAGAATTTGGGATACAACTGGATGAGTCAACTGTGCAAAACAACAAGGCATTGCTAATGGCACATGTATGGTTTATCAAAAATGATAAAAGTTTATGAAGACATTCTCTTCTGTAAAAAGTTAAAAATAAATATCAATGGAAAATCAATCTACGAGGAGCACGAAATGTATACTGAAGATAGAAGTATTCCGATTAGGAACATGATTGCTTGTGCAACAGATGGAGCACGATATACAACAGGTCACCATGCTGGTTTAGTAGCATTTATGAAAAGAGAAATTCCAAATCTGTTTGCAATCCATAGTGTAATTCACCGTCAACATCTCATGGTCAAAAACTTCAGCCAGCAACTTCTTTCAAGCATGCCTTTTGTAATATATGCTATCAACACAATTAAAGCTGATCCATTAAATAGCAGAATATTCTGCCAGTTATCCCAAGATAACGATGAAGAGTTTGAACACTTGCTTCTTCACACTGAAGTGCGTTTGCAATCAAAATGCTGCTGCTTAAAAAGTTTCCTTGATCGTTTTGATACTGTGGTTGAATTTTTGCTCAAAGTTGACAGAACTGCAGGGTGGGAATTTCAATTTAATCCAGGCAAAAAGTGCACTGTCCATTTTTATTGAATGACTCCCGAGCTAAATGATCCTGTTGTAACTTGATATTCGTGTAATATAAACAGAATTGTGCAATATGAACACAACCCCCTTTGTCTTGGGATTGTACAATTTACCTATCGGTTGCCCCACAACCAATAATCTCACTTTAAGGACTCTATCTTGTTATTTCATGCTCTTGTTATTTATTGCTATGTATTTATACTTCCATTTCAGTTTGTCTTCTACACTCTTGCTCTTTCATTGATCCTGTTTAGTTACTGTTCTATGGATTTGCTAAAAATGCCCGCAGGAAAAAGAATCTTACGGTTGTATGTGGTGACATGTATGTACGCTAATAATAAATTTTACTTTGAACTTTCTGAGCTTTGCTTCATTTACTATGGTCAGATATGATGCATTAAACCTATTAAAACAATAAACCTTTGGCATCCACAAGATCACAAGACAAAGGAGCAGAAGTAGACCATTCAGCCCATCGAGTCTGCTCCGCCACTCCACCATGAGCTAAACTATTTTCCCATCTAGTTCCAATTTCCAACTTTTTCCCCATATCCCTCGATACCCTGACTAATTAGACGCCTATCAATCTCCTCCTTAAACATCCTCAATGATCGGGCCTCCACAGCTGTATGTGGCAATGAATTCCATAAATCCACGACACTCTAGCTAAAAAAAATAATTTCTCTTCATCTGTTTTAAATGGGTACCCTCTAATTCTAAGACTGTGGCCTCTTGTCCGGGACTTACCCATCAAGGAAAAACAGCCTTTCCACATCTACTCTGTCCAACCCTTTCAACATTCGAAATGTTTCTGTGAGATCCCCTCTCATTCTTCTATACTTTAATGAATACAGTCCAAGAGCCGACAAACACTCCTCATATGTTAGCCCCTGCATTCCGGGAATCATCCTCATAAATATTCTCTGAACTCTCTCCAACATCAGTACATCCCTTCTAAGATGGGGGCCCAAAACTGCATACAGTATTCTAAATGAGGTCTCACCAGTGCCCCATAGAGCCTCATCAACACCTCCTTAGTCTTATACACTATTCCTCTTGAAATGAATGTCAACATAGCATTTGCTTTCCTTACTGCCAATCCAACCTGGTGGTTAACCTTTAAGGTATCCTGCATGAGGACCCCCAAGTCCCTTTGCACTTCCGATTTTTGAATTTTCTCCTCATCTAAATAATAATCTGCCCGATTATTTCTTCTTCCAAATGTACAACCATACATTCCTCAACATTGTATCTCATCTGCCATTTCTTTGCTCACTCTCCTAAACTGACCAAGTCTCTCTGCAACCTTTCCATTTCTTCAACACTTCCTGCTCCTCCACCTATCTTGGTGTCATCCGCAAACTTAGCCACAAAACCATTTAATCCAGAATCTAAATCATCGATATACGGTGTAAAAAGAAGCGGCCCCAACACCAACCCCTGCGGAACACCACTAGTAACCGGCAACCAACCAGAATAGGATCCCTTTATTCCCACCCTTTGCTTTCTGCATATCAGCCAATGCTCCACCCATTCCAATATCCTTCCTGTAATTCCATGGGCTCTCATCTTATTAAGCAGCCTCTTATGCGGCACCTTATTAAAGGCCTTTTCAAAATCCAAATACACAACATCCACAGCCTCTCCCTTGTCAATCTTATTTGAGATTACCTCAAAAAATTCCAATAGGTTGGTGAGGCAGGATCATCTCTTCATGAAACCATGCTGGCTTGGGCCCATCTTGTCATGCACCTCGAGGTATTTCATAACCTTGTCCTTGAGGATTGACTCCAATAGTTTTCCAACTACCTATGTCAGACTAATAGGTCTGTAATTTTCTTTTTGCTGCCTCCCTCCTTTCTTAAACAGCGGAACTACATTTGCAACCTTCCAGTCCTCCGGAACCATGCCAGAGTCTATTGATTCCTGGAAGATCATTTCCAATGCCTCCACAATCTCCAAAGCCACCTCCTTCAGAACCTGTGGGTGCACCTCATCCGGTCCAGGAGACATCTATCCTTAGTCCATTCAGCTTCCCAAGCACTTTCTCTCTAATAATCTTGACTGTACCTAATTCTATTCCCTGAGACCTCTGGCTATCAGGTATGTTGCTAATGTCTTCCACTGTGAAAACTGATGCAAAATAATCATTTAATTCCTCTGCCATATCTTTGTTACCCATTGTAATTCTCCAGCATCATTTTCAATCAGTCCTATATCTACCCGTGTCTCTCTTTTACTCTTCATATATTTAAAAAATCTTAGTATCCTTTTTTATGTTAATTGCCAACTTCCTTTCATAATTCATTTTTTCTTTCCTAATGACTTTAGTTTCCTTCTGCAAGTTTTTAAAAGTTATCCAGTTTTCCCACTAATTTTTGCTTCCTTGTATGCCTTCTCTTTTGCTTCCTTGTGTGCCTTCTCTTTTGCTTTTATTTTAGCCTTAACCTGTCTAGTTAGCTACATTTGTGCCATTTTTCCATTCATGATTTCCTTTTTTCTTGGAATATATTTTTCCTGCACTTTCCTTATTTCTTGTAGGAATTTCATCCAATTCTACTCTACCGTCCCTCCATCTAGCTTTCTTTTCCAATCAACTTGGGCCAGTTCCTCTCTCATACCACTGTAATTTCCTTTGTTCCACTGAAATATCGATACACCTAATACCAGCTTCTCCTTTTCAAATTTGAAACTGAACTCAATCATATTATGATCACTACTTCCAAGGGTTTCCATTACCTCTAGCTCCCTAATCACCTCAGGCTCATTACACAGCACCCAGTCCAAAACAGCCAATCCCCTGGTGGGCTTATGGACAAGCTGCTCCAGAAAGCAATCCCGTAGGCATTCTACAAACTCCCTCTCCCGAGATCCAGTACCTTCCTGAATTTCCCAATCCACTTTCATATTAAAATCCCCCATAATTATCTTGACATTTTCCTTCTGACATGCTTTTTCTATTTCCAGCTGTAACTTGTAGTCCACATCCTGGCTGCCGTTTGGAGGTCTGTATATAACTGCTATTAGTGTCTTTTTACCCTTGCCATTTCTTAACTCGACCCATAGGGATTCTACGTCTTCTGATCCTATGTCCCTTCTTTCTAGTGATTTGATAATGTTGCTTACGATCAGGGCCAGGCCACTCCCTTTACCTACCTTCCTATCTTTCCTATACACTGTGTATCTTTGAACATTCAGCTCCCAATCACTTCCATCATTTACCCATGACTCAGTGATGGCCACAATGTCATATCTTTTAATGTGTAGCTGTACAACAAGGTCATCCACTTTATTTCTGATGCTGTGTGAATTTCAGTAAAGTACATTTAGATCGGTATCTGTTACTGATTTTGCTATATTTCTATCGCCCAGGAAATTATCCTGTCTATTCACCTGCCTGTCCTTCTTGCCATCTTTGCTGTACAGTATCTTTGACTTATTTCTATCTTCCTCTTCCTCGACCCTCACACCCTGGTTTCCTTCCCCCTGTCAACTTAGTTTAAAACCTCCCTAACAGCTATATTAAACAATCCCACCAGGATATTAGTACCCTTTGAGTTCAGGTGTAACCCATCATTTTTGTATAGGTCATAACTCCCCCAAAATAGGTCCCAATGATCCAAGAATTTGAAGCCCTGCCCCCTGCACCAGTTACTTAGCCACACATTCATCTGCTTAATTCTGCTATTCTTACCTTCATTAGCGCATGGCTCAGGCAGTAATCCTGAGATTATTACTCTGGAGGTCCGGCTTTTCAATTTTCTTCCTAGCTCCCAGTAATCTTCCTTCAGGACCTCCTCTTTTTTTCTGTCTATGTTATTGGTATACTTCAAACCATTTACAAAATAATCGAAAAAGTTCAGGATACAGCAATGAGAAAGCAGACATTAAGGAGTCAAACCTAAACCAAGCAAATTTGTTCAGGTCCTTCAGAACTTGTGATGGACAGGAGGGGCCCTTCTCTATAGGCATTCATGAATATGCTGGGTTTTTGACAAGTAAACACTTTAGTAGTCAATCAGAATCAAAGACCAATGAGGAGTCATTTAACACAAATAATGGACAATACTGACAACAAATTAATTTTAAACAAGTAGATTTGATTTTAAATGGACAAAATTATGGTCCAATAAAAATACTTTGGGGGGGGGGGGGAAGAGGGATAAATTGAGGAAAATATTTGGCTTAGACCCCAGACTAAAAGAAAGCAATTGCTTTGATCAGACAAAATCAATTCCCAACCTAGTAATACAGCCCGCCCTCCTTATCCACAGGGGATTGATTCCGGGACCCCCCGCGGATACAAAAAAACGTGGATGCTCGGATCCCTTGTATAAAATGGCGTAGTATTTGCATATAACCTACGAACATCCTCCTGTATACTTTAAATCATCTCTAGATTACTTATAATACCCAATACAATGTAAATGCTATGTAAATAGTTGGTATACTGTATTGTTTAGGGAATAATGGCAAGAAAAAAAGTCTGTACATGTTCAGTACAGACGCAACCATCGTAGCTCTTCTGGGAACACTGATGCCGCCTCGGCATCAGCCGATCCCGATTCTCCTGTGATCCCATGACCTTGAGGCTGTAGTACTTTACATAGCTAGCCAGCCATCCCTGACTAGCTTTAAGCTCCTTCCTCTCGCTCACACCACAAGTAGCGATCAAACGAGACATGATGTGCTCAACTTTCAGGTTTTCCCAATCCACGGTTGGTTGAATCCGCGCATGCAGAACCCTCGGATAAGGAGGGCCGACTGTATTCTCAACATGATAAAGGTCTTTAGAAAGGAAAGATTTCTATTTCCTTCCTTGATTAATCTTGCATGGATTGATTTTCAGAAAAACATTTTTACAGTATTGTGGCAGAGTAAAAATTAAATGTTTAATCAGTGTCTTACCGAATTTGAACTTGCTTGTAGTCACAAGGATATTCAGCTTAAGGGGTTTCTTTATGCCATGTTTCATGGAGCCACCTGTTTGGGTTGTGTAGAAATTGTAATCAGTATTGATACTTTAAGGTTTGTCGTAGAATTTGGTTCCCCAGTGAATAGCAGACAGTGAACTTCCTACATGCATGGGCTGTTTTGCTAGTCTAAATGACCTGATCATAAAATACTTTATAATTAAAACATTCCCGTCCGGGTTATCACAATCTAGATGTCATCGCTGGACTTGTAGAGGCTTGGGTGCATGTTCAAAAAAAGGCAGCTGAAAAACTCTAATTCAAAGTGTAATCATTCCATTATTTGATTATTTGTTACTGTGGAAACTGGTCATCACCAATCTTTGATGTGAACTTGCAGTTACAAAGGCAATAACTGAATCTTTAACAGCAGCTGGTTAATTAATTGTTTACTATTTTCCATTGGGAATGCAATATGTAAAATATTTAAAGTAATTTCAAAGATTTTACTCGTCAGAATCTCACTAGCTACAAAACCATAACTGAACCGAACTGTTTGAAGGGCCATACAAAATACCACAAAACATTAACAGTGCTTCCCAATTATAAAATAAACAACCTCCACAAAAACAATGCTGCATTCCGGTCCGATTTTTTAAAAAGCCTTTGACCTTCACCGAGTACATTAAATGAAGAATCCCTTAAACCCAATGCGTTCGCTTGAAGTAGGTTGAGCGAAAACTGATCAAACATTTAAATGAAATGGTTTCTGGGGCATTGCTCCAGTTGGGGCTTCTTGACAAGCATTGCGACGACCACGAGCAGTAGTCTTTCGCCAAGGGGATTCAGTATTCCGATAAATGATGTTCTCTTGCCACCCCACCCCCCGGCTTTACAACTCAAATGCAGGATAAAGTTAGTTGGTGGTGTTGGGCAGCGGTCACTCTGTGCAACCACACTGTTCGGCTTCCTCCCTCCATAGCCCTCCCCAATGATAGCCAGCCCCCAAACCCATGCCGCGGAGTCGGGCTGGGGGTGCCGGGGAAGCAGATACACGGAGACGGTCCGAGGCCAGGCGCTAACAAAGGCCGAAGCCCGCTCTCAGACATCCCTCCTTGTCCGCCGGCGGAGTCTAGCCGCGGCCCCTCCTCCCTGTACTGCCGAATCAAGGCCTCACTCCCCACTCACCAGCTGCTCAACGTCAATTACAGCCTTTAATCACCCGTAGCAACTGCCGCCACCGAACGCTACCAGTTTGTTTTAAGAGAGCGCCGGCAGGAGCGGCTCCGCTCTGCTGTTACAGAGCGCCGGCGGTACGCTGGTGCCGCCCTACCGACCGGGAGGTCTCTCCACCCGCGATCTCCAGAATCGGGCGGACTTCACAACAGGCTCGATTTCAGATTGCACTTATTCTGAGCTCGCACGGTCTGGGACACAGGGTTCGTTCTGAGAGTGCACTGCCAGTGGCCTTACCACAGGGTGGTTTTCACACTAGGTTTGGTAACGTCAAAGGTTCACCATCCTGAGGTGAAGATATTTCTCCCCATCTTACTCAATGACTAACTTATATTAGTCTCTACCCCCCAGTACTAGATCCCAAGGGAAACATTCTCCCAGCATCTACTTCACTCAAGTGCTTTAAGAATTTAACTATGTCTACTCACCTCAGGTTCTGTGGAAGAGAGCCTTCCTCTTCCCAATCCTTATGTAACAGACCTACCATGACAGAAACTGGTTTGTTCAATCTTTAACTGTGCTCTCTCTACAGTAAGTATACCCTTTGTTAGATACAGAGACTACATTGTACTCAACACTCCAAGATTTATATAATTGTGTGGCAAGATTGGCTGGTAAAGTCTCATTTACTCAAATCAAGTGTTTCCTTGCTGACTGCCAGCATTTCATACAAGGGGTGCTGGTATCATCCTTTTGGACAGGAGATTCATTACTCTTCTGTATATCTAAATGTGTTTTTGTTGCTCCCGCCCCACTGTTGGGACCGCTGGTAGCTCAAAGCTCTCATTTACTTCTGCCACTACTGTCAGAAGAAACAAAAGCCTGAAAGCAGGTATCACCAGGCTAAAGGAGAGTTTCTAACATAGAAACATAGAAAATAGGTGCAGGAGTAGGCCATTTGGCCCTTCGAGCCTGCACCTCCATTCAGTATGATCATCCAACTCAGAACCCTGTACCTGCTTTCTCTCCATACCCCCTGATCCCTTTAGCCACAAGGGCCATATCTAACTTCCTCTTAAATATAGCCAATGAACCGGCCTCAACTGTTTCCTGTGGCACAGAATTCCACAGATTCACCACTCTGTGTGAAGAAGTTTGTCCTCATCTCGGTCCTAAAAGGCTTCCCCTTTATCCTTAAACTGTGACCCCTCGTTCTGGACTTCCCCAACATCGGAAACAATCTTCCTGCATCTAGCCTGTCCAATCCCTTTAGAATTTTATACATTTCAATAAGATCCCCTCTCAATCTTCTAAATTCCAGTGAGTATAAGCCTAGTCAATCCAGTCTTTCTTCATATGAAAGTACTGCCATCCCAGGAATCAATCTGGTGAACCTTCTTTGTACTCCCTCTATGGCAAGAATGTCTTTCTTCAGATTAGGAGACCAAAACTGCACACAATACTCTAGGTGCGGTCTCACCAAGGCCTTGCACAACTGCAGTAGAACCTCCCTGCTCCTGTACTCAAATCCTTTTGCTATGAATGCCAACATATCATTTGCCTTTTTCACCGCCTGCTGTACCTGCATGCCCACCTTCAATGGCTGGTGTACAATGACACCCAGGTCTTGTTGCACCTCCCCTTTTCCTAATCGGCCACCGTTCAGATAATAATCTGTTTTCCTGTTCTTGCAACCAAAGTGGATAACCTCACATTTATCCACATTAAATTGCATCTGCCATGAATTTGCCCACTCACCTAACCTATCCAAGTCACCCTGCATCCTCTTAGCATCCTCCTCACAGCTAACACCGCCGCCCAGCTTCATGTCATCCGCAAACTTGGAGATGCTGCATTTAATTCCCTCGTCTAAATCATTAATATATATTGTAAACGACTGGGGTCCCAGCACTGAGCCTTGCGGTACCCCACTAGTCACTGCCTGCCATTCTGAAAAGGTCCCGTTTACTCCCACTCTTTGCTTCCTGTCTGCCAACCAATTCACTATCCACATCAATACCATACCCCCAATACTGTGTGCTTTAAGTTTGCACACTAATCTCCTGTGTGGGACCTTGTCAAAAGCCTTTTGAAAATCTAAATATACCACATCCACTGGCTCTCCCCTATCCACTCTCCTAGTTACATCTTCAAAAAATTCTATAAGATTCGTCAGACATGATTTTCTTTTCACAAATCCATGCTGACTTTGTCCGATGATTTCACCTCCTTCCAAATGTGCTGTTATCACATCTCTGATAACCGACCCTAGCATTTTTCCCATCACCGATGTCAGACTAACTGGTCTATAATTCCCCGGTTTTTCTCTCCCTCCTTTTTTAAAAAGTGGGGTTACATTAGCCACTGCTATCAAATTCTTGAACTGTCCCTTTAATATGATAAGATGGACACTTGACTTCACAATCTACAATTTGTTGTTCCTCTCTGTACCTGCCGTTTCTTTAGCATTTAAAAGTTTTTATGAGACTGAGTTGCTAGCTCGATACTCAACCCAATACAGATGGAAACCGGCCAGATTCAAACCTGAGACCACTTGCATTGAAGTCCACTGCTGATGCCACTACACAACCAGCTAGTTAACCTCATTACGATCTTGCACTTTATTGCCTTCCTACGCTGCACTTTCTCTGTAACACTTTCTTTCCTGCATTCTGTCTTTGTTTTACTTTGTTCTACTTCAATGCACTGTTGTCATGAATTGATCTGTATGGTCTGTATGCAAGACAGGTTTTTAACTGAAATGGGTCAATAATAAACTTATTTATCAATTTACCAACTTCACTATTTCAATGCACTAACGTGGTGAAATGGTTTGTAAGATTAACATGCTAAACAAATTTTTTTCACTGTACGATAATAATCGTGGAGACTGATACAATCCACCTATGTTTACTTCTTATTTGTAACCTTGCTCCATGTCCTCCAGTTCACATCTTTTCCTTGTTCTTCCCCAATTTTTTTCATCACTCTTGTTTTTTAAAAATTATTCTATACTTTGCCTTTTCTTCTTCCACTCATTTCTAATTCCTTTAAAAAATGAACTGCTGGAGGAACTGGGTCAGACATGATCTGCGGGGGAAACAGACAGTTCATTCAGTTGAGTTGTCTATTTCTCTCCACAGATGCTGTGTGACATGTTGAGCACCTCCTGTTGCCTGTTCTTTGCTCCGGATTGTATCATCTCCATCTTCTGTCTCTCATTCTTTCAACTTTGTTTCTGAAGTTCTAAGTGGACTTTACTTTTTAACCAGCCTGCAAAATGTAGTCCTAGAGAAGATAACAGTAAATGACTTGCATGAGGAGGTGGAAGGGCCAATGAGTTGAAGGTTTGTGAATGGTGTAGAAGGTTATCATAGGTTACAACAGGACATCATGAGAATGCAGAGGTGGGCTGAGAAGTGGCAGATTGAGTTCAATGCAGAGAAGTGTGAAGCGATTCATTTTTGAAAGTTGAATTTGAAGGCAGAATACAAGGTCAAGGGCAGGATTCTTAGGAGTGTAGCAGAACAGAATAATCTTAGTGTCCAGTCCATAAACTCCTCAAAGTGCTGTGCAAGTTGATAGGGTGGTTAAGAAGGCATATGGTGTATTGCCCATTAGTCACGGGGTTGAGTTCAAAAGCTGTGAGGCAATGTTGCAATTCAGTAAAGCTCTGGTTAAACCAAAAGTAGTCTAATTAGTCTAAAATTAGGCTAAAAGAGGGCATATCATATAGCAAAAATTAGTGGTAAATTAGATGATGGGGAAGCTTTTAAAAACCAACAGAAGGCAACTAAAAAAGCAATAAAGAGAGAAAAGATGATGATAGCTTTATTTATACAGCACATTTCATACATTAAGATGCAGGCTCAAAGTGCTTCACATAAATTGTAAAAATAAGTCAATATAGTCACAAAAGATGAAATTGAAAGTCAACTAGCCAATAATATAAAAGAGGATACAAAAAGTTATTTCAAATATATAAAATGTAAAAGAGAGGGAAGAGTGGATATCAGACTGCTGCAAAATAATGCTGGAGTAATGAGGGGACAAAGAAATGGTGAATTAATTTAATCAGTACTTTTTGTCAGTTTTCATCGTGGAACAAACCAGCAGAAGGCCAGAAATTTGAGAGTGTGTGGGGGCAGAAGGGAGTGTAGTTGCTATTACTCAGGAGGTGCTTGAGAAGCTGAAAGGTCTGAAGGTAGACAAGTTACCTGGATCAGATGGATTACACCTCAGGGTCTTGAAAGAGTGATTGGGGAGGCATTAGTAGTGATCTTTCAAGGATCACTAGATTTTGGAATGGTTCCTGAGAACTGGAAAATTCCATTCCACTCCACTCTTTAAGAAGGGAGGGAGGTAGAAGAAAGGAAATTACTAGCCAGTTAGCCTGATGTCAGTGGTTGGGAAGATGTTGGGAGTCCATTATTGAGGATGTGTTTTTGGAGTACTTGGAGACACATGATAAAATAGGCTGAAGTCAGCACCATTTTCTTAATGGGAAATCTTGTCTGATGAATCTGTTGGAATTCTTTGAGGAAATAACAGGCAGGATCAACAAAGGAGAGTGTGGATGTTGCTTACTTGGATTTTTAGAAAGCCTTTGACAAGGTGCCACATGAGACAACTAAAGAGCCCATGGTATTACAGGAAAGATACTATTATGGACAGAAGATTGGCTGACTGGCAGGAGGCAAGGAGTGGGAATTCGTCTTCTTCTTAAGCCCATCATCCCTACTGGGGAAAAGGCTGCTGACAGCAGCTCACCAGAGTCTCTGTTCTGGGCCGGTCTTTCAGGTTATCCCAAGGTGTAACCCATCTCCTTGGTGTCAAATCCGTCCTCGCCCAGGAATGATGTCTTTGGAGCTTCTGTTGGCATCTCTGTAGCTCAGTTTTTTATGGGATTGGATTGCTAGCCCTATGCCCAGCCCTCCTCCTTTCACATCCAGGCTTGGGACCGTCCATGGCGGAGTTAAACAGTGGGAGTAAATGGGGCCTTTTCTGGTTGGCTGCCGGTGACTAGTAGTGTTCCATGGAGGTCGGTGTTGGGGCCATTCCTTTTCACGTAATAGGGCAATGATTTGGATGATGGAATTGATAGCTTTGTGGCCAAGTTTGTGAATGATACGAAGTTAGTTGTAGGGGCAAGTACTGTTGAGGAAACAGGAAGTCTTCAGGAGGACTTAGACAGATTAGGAGAATGTGCAAGAAGTGGCAGATGGAATACAGTATAGGGAAGTGTATGGTCATGCACTTTGGTAGAAGGAATGAAGACATAGACTATTTTCTAAATGGGGGGAGAATTCAGAAATCAGAGGTGCAAGGGACTTGGGAGTCCTCATGCAGGATTCCCTGAAGGTGAACTTTGAGGTTGAGTCAATGGTAATGAAAGGAAATGCAATGTTAGCATTCATTTTGAGTTGACTAGAATATAAAAATAAGGATGTAATGCTGAGGCTTTATAAGGCCTTTGTAAACCTGTATTTAGAGTATTAAGAGCAGTTTTGGGCTCCTTATCTAAGAAAGCATATGCTGGTTTTGGAGAGAATCCAGAGAAAGCTCATGAGAATGATCCTGGGAATGAAATGGTTAACATATGAGGAGCATTTGATGGCTCTGGGCCTGTACCCTCTGGAGTTCAGAAGAATGAGAGGGGTTCTCACTGAAACCTATCGAATACTGAGAAATGAACAACTGTGATGCAAAGTACAGACACAAATGTCAACCAACTGACTGAAGGACACTGAAAAGTGAATACTGTAACTGGGGGAATGTTCAGAGAGAAAGCCAAGTGAATAACCTTGAAGGGGACAGTGAGATAATGTCTTTCAGAACATAACAGCTTTGAGCTGAAATAGAAGCAGAAAATGTTGGGAACACTCAGCAGATCAGGTTGTGTGCCTGGAGGAAGCAACAAAGTTAATGTTTCAGTTGAGAGACCATTTGTCAGAACAGGGAAAGAGAGATAACAAGTTAGCTTTAGTTGCAGAGAGGGTGGAGGGGGGGATAGCTAAAACTCCTATTGATGGTCTGTTGGTGGCAATAGAAAGAGAGGAGAGAGGGAGGACAAAGGAAGATGGCACTGGAGAGGGCCCATAGGTGGTTTGCAAGAGTGATCCCAGAAATGAAAGGTTTAAGGTATGAGCAGCATTTGATGGCTCTGGGCCTGTACTCCCTGGACTTTAGCAGTATGAAGGGGGTTTCATTAAAGCCTATTGAATATTGAAAGGCCCACGTAGAGCGGATGTGGAGAGCATGTTTTGTATGGTGGGGGAGTCTAAGAAAAGAGGGCACAAACTCAGAATACAAGGATGCTCAGAATACAGAGATGAAAAGGAACTTCTTTAGCCAGATTGTGGTGAATCTTTGGAATTCATTGCCACAGACAGCTGTGGAGGCCAAATCATTGGGTACATCTAAAGCAGAAGTTGATAGGTTCTTGATTAATAAGGGCATCACAGTTTATGGGGAGAAGGCAGGAGAATGGGGTTGAGAGGGATAATAAATCAGCCATGATGGAATGGCAGAGCAGACTTGATGGGACAAGTAGCCTAATTCTGCTTCTATGTCTCATGAACCACATATGGAATTTTCTGTTCCGTTCTGGTTGCCTTATTGTAGGAAGGATGTAGAAGCTTTCTTTGCAGATGGTGCAGAGTAGATTTGCCAGGATGCTGCCTGGATTAGGGAACATTTTATGAGGAAGGGTTGAGTGAGTTAGTGCCTTTCTCTTTGGGGTGAAGGATGATGAAAGGTGACTTGATAGATAGAATGGATAGCTAGTGCCTTTTTCCCAAGGTACCAATGGTTAATACAAAAGAGCATAAGTTGATGATGTTTGGAAGAAAGTATGGGGGGGGGGGTGTCAGAAGTAGGTTTTTTACTCAGGGAGTGGTAAATGCATGGAATGCACTGTCAGAAGTGGTGGTAGAGGCAGATGCATTAGGGGCATTTAAAAGACTCTTGGATAGGTTCACAGATGAAAGAAAAATGGAGGGGTATGTAGGAGGGATTAGTTAGACTGATCTTGGGGTAGGTTAAACTGTCATCACAACATTGTGAGATGAAGGAAAACTATGCTATACTGTTCTATTTTCTACAAAGGTGATCAATCATCAGCTCCTGTTAACCTGCATCCTAGGATTTGAAGGAAGTGTGTATGGAGATACAGGAAGCATTGGTGCCGTCTCCCAAAGTTCCATAGATTCTCAAACAATTCCCATAGATTGAAAGATAATAAATATCACCCTATTATCTAAGAAAGTGTGGAGAGAGAAAGTAGAAGGTCTGACATCACTAGTTGGGAAAATATTGGAATCTACTAATAAGTAATAACAAGGCACATAGCGAATAATAATTAGACTGGGTGGAATCAAATTGAACTTTTTAAAGGGAAATCATGTTTGCCAAAGTTGTTCATTGTTTTCTAGCAGAATAGATAAGGATAAACTGTTTAATTAGGTATTTTGATTTTCATTAGGATTATGGTAAGGCACCACACAAAAGGCTGCAAAACAAAATTAGAGTGCATAGTTTTGGCACAATAAATGTGTCACTTTTAGGGTTAAGAAGCTGCGACAAATGTGGTGCTGTAGGGACTGATGCTGGGGTCCCACTGCTAACAGTCTATATCAATGATTTAGATCAAGTGTAAAATTCATATCTGTTATGACGCAAAGCTGGGTGACAATGTGGGCTCTAGGAGGATGCAGAAAAATTTTAGGGGAAATGGACAGGAAAAGGCAAGAACATATGGCAGGTAAAACCAGGAAAATAATGACATTACTCACTTCAAAACAGAAAAATAGAAAGATGGGGTATTTTTTTTAAACAATGAAGAATGAAAAATTGTAGGTGTTCAGAGGGATGTCAGTGTCCCTATACACAAGGCACTGAAAGCTAACATGCAGATTCAGCAAGCAAGCAGGAAAGCAAATAGTATGCTGGTCTTTATTACAAGAGGCATCTTACTCCAATTATATACAGCTCTTATGAGATGGCAACTGAAATATTATGTGCAGGTCTGGTCTCCTTATCAATGGAAGGACATAGTTGCAACAGAAGGAATGCAGCAAAGGTTCACTGGATTGATTCCTGAGATGGCAGTTTGTCATAAAAGGAGGCATTAAACACACTGTGCTGTACCCTCTGTAATTCAGAACCATTAGAGGTGATCTTATTGTAACTTGCAACACTGAACAATTGTTGGGGTAGATTGGGGTAGACTCATCAATATACTTACCAATAGAACCGCCCTACAACAGATGCCATAGCATCTGTCATGTACCTAGCCCTGACATACCTAGGAAGCCAAGACACTTACTGTATGTCAAAATACTGTTTCTGGATTTCAGTTTGGCATTCAAAATTATTGTCCGACAGACCTCGATGAACAAACTTCTACTCCTCAGTCTAAATACACCACTGTGCAACTGGGTGATGGATTTCTTAAACAACAGACCTCAGATAGTCAAGATGCACAGCCGCTCCTCCCTCCCCCAGGGCTGTGTGCTGAACCCATTGCAGTACACTCTGCTCACACATGACTGCATGGCCAAACACCTGAGAAATCACACTGTCAAGTTCACCATTGACATGACAGTGGTGGGGCTCATCACCAACAATGAGACGGCCTACAGAGAGGAGGTGGAAGAGCTCGAGGCCTTGATGCCAGGCAAATAACCTCTTCCTCAATGTCAACAAGACAAACAAGATGGTTATCGACTTCAAAACTCACACACCCCTCTCTTTACATGGAAACTGCAAGCAGTTTCAAACTCCTGGGAAAGTACACATCTTGCACAACCTTTCATGGTCCCAGAACACATCCTACACAATCAGGAGAACTTTCCAAAGACTGCACTTTCTGAGGAAGCTAAAGGGAGCTGGACATCTATACAAAAGTTATTCTCCAGATGTGCAGTATAGAGCATCCTAACAAGCTGCATCACTGTGTGGTATGGAAACTGCACTGCAACAGATAAGAAGGCTCTATAATGGGTAGTCAAAACTGCCCAATGCATCACTAGCACCAGCCTACCCCCATCAAAGATATATTTACAGAAAGGTGCTGGAAAAGGGTCAGTAACATCAAGACGGATTCCACACACCCTGCTCATGTACTGTTTGTTCCACTCCAATCAGGGAGGAGGCTACGTTTCATCCACACCAGGATCACCAGACTCAAAAACAATTAGTAAGGCTGATCAAAGTAGTAAGGCTGATCAACATGTCCACTCACTAACCCACCCCTCCACACCCCCAACCACCATTTCTTTATCATTTCCTGTCAGAGTCACCTGATGTACTGACACTCCTGTGCCTAGCATCACTTTATGGACAGACAATCAATCTATGTATATAGACTATCTTACGTGTTTATATTTATTGTGTTTTTTGGTGCTGCATCAGATCCAGAGTAACAATTATTTTGTTCTCCTTTACACTTCTGTACTGGAAATAACATTAAACAATCTTGAATATTTCCCCTGGTTGGGTGCCTAGAACCAGGAGACATGCTCCCAGAATAAAGCCTGACCATTCAAGTGAGAAATTTATTCACCCAAAAGTTGTAGGGTTAGAGCAAGTAAGTGGCACTGAAATAAAGAACGGTACAAGGGACCAAATGACCTCCTCCTGCTCTTTTTTTCCCCTTACATTCTTAAATCATTGCATTTCACTGTTTCATCAGTCAATCTTACCACTTTGCTCTCTTTTTAAAAATCATCTTACCTATCTCTCTGAAAGCCAGGCACTTTAAGCTTCCAAACTTGCTTCTCCTTGAGTTAAACTCGAATTCCAATCATCTGCCAAAGTGTGTCTTCAGAGGCAAAAGAGGTTAAAGACACAAAGCCAACTACTTGGATCAATTTAACAATGACAAAAATCACAAGTAATCTGTTAATAGGATCAACAGTAATTAGCAACCTCAAACATAGCAATATCTGTTCCAACAGAGTAAAATTCACACCATAAATCCAGCTTCAGTTTTCAAAATCTATTAATACAACTGGCTTGTGGTCATGCACACAGATGTGATTAAAGTCTCAGCTAGCATTTTGTAAGCAAAAAACTATGATTTCCAATAGGCACAGCCAGTTGCTGCCAATCAGTGCTAGCAATTACAGTGACCATGGGAAATTCAACATGCAATGTAGACACTTTAAACCACATTTTACATTGCCATTTACATTGTAAATACATGCTGATATTCATGTATTTATGCACATTTTACTCCATATCCAATCTTCTAATTTTATTTTTATTTATTTCTTTATTCTGTGTAATTGTTGAATGTTGTTATCTTTTGTTGTTGCACATAGCATCCAACACACCACAGCAAACTGATTTAAATGTATATAGTGGATAAAGTTGACGCTTGATGCTAATCTACAAATAGAAACCCATCTCTGATCACACATCAATCATGGAATTTTACTAGAAAGCTAATATGATTATGTTTTTTAACTAAGAAGCTAAAAAGTGATGTTGCAGGTCCATAAAACCCTGGACAGTCCACTCTTGGAATATTGTGTTCAGTTTTGGTCGCCTCAGTATAGGAAGGATGTGGAAGCTTTAGAACGGGTGCGGATGAGATTTACCAAGATGTTATCTGGATTGGAGAACATGTCTTATGAGGATAGGCTGAGTGAGCTAGGGTTTTTATCTTTGGAATGAAGGAGAAGGAGAGGTGACTTGGTTAAAGTGTATAAGATGATAAGTGGCATATATAGAGTGGACAGCCAGAGACTTTATCCCTGGGTGAAAATGGCCAATACCAGAGGACATCCATTTAATGTGATTGGTGAAAAGTTTGGGAGGGGCTGGGATGTTAGAGGTAGTTTGTTTTTTACAGAGAGTGGTGGATACCTAGAACACACTGCCAGGGGTGGTGGCAGAGGCTGATACAATAGGGAGACTTAAGAGATTCTTACATAGGCACATGGATGTAAGGAAAAAAATGAGGAGTTTAGGCTGTGTAGGAGGGAAAGGTAAGATTAATTGTGAAGTAGATCAGCACTATATAGTGGGCCAAAGGGCCTGTACTGTGCTGTATTGTTCTTCTGTATGTTCTATGTTCTGATAACACAGGGTTCCATAACATGCAACTTTTTTGGAACTACAATTCCAATTTCATACACTACAATTATAAAGTGCATGACTTTTCTTAATACCAATTTTTGGGGGTAAAATGATGATTCTCTAGTTGCAAAGGTAGTGGGCATTTGTATTTTATTCAGATAAAGTGCCATGCAGATGCCAGGCACTCGAACGGGCTTTGAGAAGTTACCTACATGTCCTGTTGCCCGTTAAAGTATTATATTCTTGTTCACTTTGCATTCTTTGGCATTATATATTAGTTGGGTCTATTGGGGGCTCCATCATATTTCTGTTTTTTTCTCTCATCTGCCTGTGATTCATCATTTTCACCTCCTGCGGATAGTCACAATGGGAGCACCAGTATTCAAATCAGGCTTCTGAATATTATGGTGGAGTGGGAGTGAGTTCTTTATGGACAACATACAAGCCTGTGGAGAAGTTTTTACCAAGACTATTAATACCCTAGGTCCCTCTCTTCACCATAAGACATAGGAGCAGAATTGGGCTATCAAGTTTACTCTGCCATGGCTGATTTATTTTCCCTCTCAAATCCATTCTCCCGACTTCTCCCCATAACCTTTGACCCCCTTACTATAAACCTCTGCTTTAAATACACACAACGAGTTGGCCTCCACAGCCACCTGTGACAAAGAATCCACAGATTCACCACTCTTTGGCTAAAGCAATTCCTCCCTATCTTTGTTCTAAAGGGATACCCTTCCATTTTGAAGCTGTGCCCTCTGGTCCTAGAATCCTCCACTATAGGAAACATCCTCTCTACGTCCACTCTCTTTAGGCCTTTCAATGTTCAGTAAGCTTCAATGAGATACCCCTCCCTCCCATTCTTCTAAACTTCAGTGAGTACAGGCCCAGAGCCACCAAACGTTCCTCATGCATTACCCCTTTCATTCCCAGGATCATTTTTATAAATTTCTGGACCCTCTCCAATGCCAGCACATCCTTTCTTAGATATGGGGGCACAAAACTGCTCACGATACTCCAAATGTGTCTTATAAAATACTAACCTGCAGATGTTGTGAGACCACTTATCTTAGCAAGGTTGGCTGTGTCACAGTTCCACCATCTGCTGCTGGGCTGACCACCATGCAGGCACAGCTCTTGTTATGTAGGTGTTGTACTATCCAGTCCTTCCACATGCAATTCAGGTCTATGTACTGCCCCGGGCAGCTTGAAGGACGTGCCTATATTGCTATTATACTTCAAGTAGATAACATTTTCATGATTTTCCTGGTTGAAAGTAGGTCTCTGGGGACAGGATAACAAGCTTCGCAGCTTCCTTTATTTTACTGCCAGTAGCAGCATCCATTTGGGAGCAGCATTCCTCACATTAACAACAGGGTACCGCTTCCTGGAAAGGATTTGTACATTCTTAATAGTCACAGAATTATGAAGTAGGTTGTTCTGGAGGTGAACCCAGTGCCACGAGTAAGTGACAGTTCTCAGAGACGTCAGGTTTAGAAGGATGAAACATTAGTTGATTGACGGAACACTGCGAAGAGTCTTGGGGCCGTTGCATTCCTGTTGTCCTCAGAGATCTGAGACTCCACTTGCTGTTCAGCACTTGAAAGCAAGGAAACGCCCTTTACCGCATGGGTTTCCTCCCACGTTTCTTAGACATAGAGGTTAGTAAGTTGTGGGTATGCTATGTTAGTGCCAAGGCATGGTGAATCTTGCGGGCTGTCTTGAGCACATACTTAGACTGCTTTGGTAGTTGATGCAAATGACATATTTCACTGTAGGTTTTGATTTTTTTGATATACATGTGATAAATAAAGCTAATATAATCTAATATTATGTATGTCCAGCATTGATGCAATCAAATTGCCTCCACACTATTGGATATTACTTCTATTACATTTTCACTTATCTTTTTTTCCACGTTACACAGTAGTATAAAAATGTTTCCAGTGAACCCAGTGCATTCAAAGGGAGCAGGAAAGGATTTGATAGGATTGAGGCAGGAAATATGTTCCAGATGTTGGGAGAGTCCAGTACCAGAGGGCATGGATTGAGAATAAGAGGTCAGTTATTTAAAACAGAGTTGAGGAAGAGCTTCTTCTCCCAGAGAGTTGTGGAGGTGTGGAATGCACTGCCTCAGAAGACGGTGGAGGCCAATTCTCTGGATGCTTTCAAGAAGGAGCTAGATAGATATCTGATGGATAGGGGAATCAAGGGATATGGGGACAAGGCAGGGACTGGATATTGATAGTGAATGATCAGCTATGATCTCAGAATGGCGGTGCAGACTCGAGGGGCTGAATGGTCTACTTCTGCACCTATTGTCTATTGAAACATAAAAGCGTGTTGGACTAGCTCTAGCCACAAACCCACTCCCATTGCTGGTGTGCTGGACCCTAATTCTTCCTCTGGGTGCACTGTGAACCACTGAGTCAGCGAAACACTAGACCGTCAGTTGTTCCAAGCAATCAAGAGACCAGATTATTGGAGTTTTATCCTATGCTTGGCTCAAAATGATGCCCTGCACTCCCCACCCCAAGAGTTCTCAGCAGGTGATATGCTTTAAGGGTCCCAGGACAACACAAGTGAAAGTGTATAGCAGGTATAGGCAGCAAGGAGCAAATGGGGTACTTGAGCAGTGGAAGAAATGCAAGAAAATAGTTTAAAGGGAAATCAAGAGGGCTAAAAGAAGCCATGAGGTTGCTCTGGTAATCAAGGTTAAGGAGAATCCCAAGGGTTTCTGCAGATGTATTAAGAGCAAAAGGACAACAAGGGACAAAATTATTCCTCTTGTAGATCAGTGTGGTCATCAATGCATGGAAGGAGACTGGGAAGATCTTGGCCTGTTTCTGTGATGTAGCGCTCTGTGAGTCTAAGAGAGAACACTTACATTTGTCCTTAAAACAAAAAAAATGCTATAAATACTTGGAAGTCAGGCAACATCTGTGTAAGCAATTGACATTAACTATTTCTCTCTCTGGAGATGCTGCCTGACCTGCTGAGATTTTCCATTTTTTTCTGTTATTATTTCTGATTTCCAGTAGCTATACTTTTTTGATTTTCACATATGCACCTCCCTCCTAGTACTGGCTATTCTTGCCCCAAAAGCACTGCAGGTGCTAATGACTCTGATCCATGCAGCCAGCACTGGTACCTTCAGTGAGACCAACTCTTCAAGCCTCAACATCCTCTGCAGCAGAGGCTCCAACCAACCAACGAAGGGAAGAGTGTCTGCTGTTTCAGTGTGGAAACTGAGTCACCTTTCTGACCCTATCACAAGGTCCTCTCCAATGGAAAGGCTGTAGCCCTTTCAGAATTGCATTTTTGCTGAATCTGCTAACTCCATTTGATTGTACTACAGTCCAAGTTCTCTACCCCAAGTTGTACCCCTGTCTGAGACAATTTGTTGAAATTTATCTATATTTCACTGGACCTTCTCTCATGCACTTCAAGGGCTTCTGCAATTGGCCAAGAATCTTATTATTCCTGTAGTGGAAAATCAAGGCTTTCTCCTTAAGCATCTCTACATCCATAAACAAATATTGCTGGACTGTGCGTGTGCCTGGCATCATATAATGATACTTCATCTTATTTACAATTGGCATACACTATATGTATTAGCACAAATTGAGTTGCCATTTCAGTGCCTTCTTGTGTATTTGTTGTTTATGCCCAAATGCAGGTCCCAGCCTTCTGAAAGTCACTCGCAAGCATGGTTAGGAATTATTTTAATGGAACTCAGACTGCATATGGATACAAGGTAGAACTGATGCTCCTTTTGCACGTGTCTGTCTACAAAAATATTTCACATTTTCAATTAATTTTTTGTGCATTGGGGAAGAGGAAAGAGAAACAATCATTGTTCCCTGTAGAAAAGAATTCTAAACTACCACTCAATGTACACATTCATCATGAGGGAGGGCGGGAAGAACCAATGAGAGTAAAAGCAGTTATGCGGTGAGCTATAGCAATTTGGAAGGATGATGGAGATAAATTCAATCATTACTTTAATAAATGATTGGATAAATCTTGGATGAGAAAAATATTGCCAGGCTACAGAGGACAGTGGTGAGCTGTTTTGAACAATCTGGTTCTACACTGTGGCATTGTGTGGAAAAGACAGCAACAATTTAACTATCCGTAGACGTTAGTGACTGAATAAAACAAAATTGTTCAAACAAACTGTGCGAGCAGAATGAACCGGTCATTGCAAGAGGGCAGAGATGGAATTGTATGTGTGATGGGCTCTGTCAAACTTATATCAAGCACAGGACATGGGGACCCCAGTCTGTGAAAGCAGAGAATAGTTCTGTAGACTGGTGCCATTTCAAGAATAAGGAAAGCACAGCAGTCTGTGCACAGTATGCGTGTCCTCTTTGTGACTGTGTGAGTTTGGACCAGTTGCTCCCGTTTCCTCCCATATCCCAAAGGCTCAGCCAGCTCCATCACAGACGCAAGCCTCTCCATCATCAAGGACATCTTCTAAAGGTGGTGCATCAACGTTGGCACCCATCTCAAACACCCTCACCATCCTGGATGTGCCACCTTCTTGTTACTACCAATGGGGAGGAGGTAAACTGAAGCCCCACACTGAACGATTCAGAAACCGCTTTTCCTCCTCCACAATCAGATTTCAGAATGGTCCATGAACACTCCCTCACTACTCATCTTCCGTACTATCTATTTATTTGTTTATTTATTTTAACTTACAGTAATATTTTATGTCTTGTACTGCTGTCACAAAACAACAAATTTCACGATCTATCTCAGTGATAATAAACATAATTCTGAAAAAGGTGTCCAGGGTTGGTGGGTTAATTGGCCACTGCGTATTGTCCTTAATATGCAGGCGAGTGGTAGAATCTTGTGGGAGTTGAGAATAAAATACTTTTGGGTTGGATTAATGTAACCGGGGGCTTGATGGTCAGCACTGACTTTGGGAGCCAAGGGGTCTGTTGAAGTGATGTATGACTCTAAGAATGATTGAAGGCAGGAAAATGTTATGCAACTAACTACAAATAATGAAAAATGCAACATATCTTCTCATTAAAGTCCACCTGGGAAGCTGGGGAAAGAAACAGTTCCATTCTAATTGAGGCATGGCAGTTGAACGGCAGTTCATTACAGCTGTCCATAGCATTTCTGCAGAACAGTGATTCCAACAAGACAAAAAAACAACAGCAGTTCTCCACCATCTCATAAACAACAATCACTTGTTAGCAAGGACACCTGCACAAAATGCCACAGGATATTTAAGATTCACCTAGCTAAGATACACAAGACTCCGTGTTAATACTTCGTTTTAAAAATGAACAACTGTGATGCAAAGCACAGACACAAATGTCTGAACCAACTGACTGAAGGACACTGAAAAGTGAATACTGTAATCGGGGGAATGTTCAGAGAGAAAACCAAGTGAATAACCTTGAAGGGGACAGTGAGATAATGTCTTTCAGAACATAACAGCTTTGAGCTGAAATAGAAGCAGAAAATGTTGGGAACACTCAGCAGATCAGGTTGTGTGCCTGGAGGAAGCAACAAAGTTAATGTTTCAGTTGAGAGACCATTTGTCAGAACAGGGAAAGAGAGAAAACAAGTTAGCTTTAGTTGCAGAGAGGGTGGAGGTGGGGGGGGGGGGGGATAGCTAAAACTCCTATTGATGGATTGCTGGTGGCAATAGAAAGAGAGGAGAGAGGAGAACAAAGGAAGATGGCACTGGAGAGGGCCCATAGGTGGTTTGCGAGAGTGATCCCAGAAATGAAAGGTTTAAGGAATGAACAGCATTTGATGGCTCTGGGCCTGTACTCCCTGGACTTTAGCAGTATGAAGGGAGTTTCATTGAAACCTATTGAATACTAAAAGGCCTAGATAGAGTGAATGTTGGGGAGAGGGCAAAAGAACACAGCCTCAGAATAGGACAGAGATGAGGAAGAATGTCTTTAAATCGAATGTGGTGAATCTGAAGAGGCTAAGTATAGTTAAAGTGGAGGTTGATAGATTCTTGATTAGTAATGACATCAAAGTTATGGAAATAAGGCAGGAGAATGGGGTTGAGGGGGATAATAAACCAGTCATAATTGAATGGCGGAGAAGGCTCAATGAGCCGAATAGCCTAATTCCGCTCCCATGTTTTATTTTCTATGATAAAAAGTTATGAAATAAAGGTAGTTAAAGAGCAAGAGTTCAACTTCCCAGCATTTGTAGCTTTTCTTTTAATTTTTTGTTTAGCGTTTGACCAGCCTTATTGTATAACAGTGGAATCAAATCAAATCCTCACACTACTCAACCGCCATCCACTATACTGGGATAAACCAGGGAACAAGTAAAGTTGTAGTTTGTATATGCAGTTGATTTCTTAAACCAAAGAGTCAACTTGGGCTTAAGAACTCAATTAGCAATGTAATCAGTGTACGAGTTTGATAATACATATTTCATGGTAATGGAGGTCAAGTCACCTCATTTCACTGATAATGCTCTGCCTAGCTCATTAGATTGAATACAGAAGTGCTTAATGGTTGAACCTTGGCAGTGAGCTGCACCTAACGAAAGGGGTTGATGGTGACTACACTGTTGGGAGTTCATGCCCATAATATATTCTCATGGAGAAAGCCAGTAAAACAATTATTCAATGCTAGTTGGTTTCAAAGCAAATCTGAGATCTCAAGGATAAAAACATTCCATGAACTGTACACATTCTATGCTTTTAGCGCTCACCCCTCAACACTGATCATCAGATGGGGGTAATTTCCCATTGAAAAGTGTCCAAATACTGGGCAGAATAAATACAGTAAATATAAAGCCAGCGACTCTCTTTAAGGGCCTCCTACAGGTCTGCAGACCTAGGTCACAGTTTAGTGGAGGTCAGCAAGAGAGATGTGCTGGGAGTGTGTGCAAAATTACTGAGCAGGCAACTGCGCTTGAGACTTCTCTGCCAGAATAAAGTTGTAAACCAAATGGTTTGATACTCAATGACAGTAACACAATAGCGCAGGCAGAAGTTTAAAACGGCCCTGTTTGCAAGTGATCTGGAAAAGGCTCAGCTGAGGAAATGAAAGGTTTCGGTTTCCAGTTAAGCACTGAACCAGGTCAGTCTGCAGTTCAACAGATTTTGATGCGATTCTGTAACCAACCAGCCCACAGCAAAAAAGAAGAATGAGAGACACTCCCCTCCCCCATTGAATAATTTTATACAAATACAGAAATACAACTTAAACTTTTGAAATTAAATTCACTTCAATGGAATTGTATCACAATTCACAAGGGAAATCACAATTTAAGAAACAGTTTACAGACTCTGTATACAATTATTTATGTAAAAACAAGTAAAATGGAAACTAGCTATAAGCATTAAATATCCAGTAACAAAGTCAAATGGATATAAAAGTGGCCAATACACAGAAAAAATGTTCACAAGAAGCATTTACATTCTAAGCGTTGAAATCATTGAAACACCTTGCAAAGTTTTTTTTGTAAAAGTTCCAGAAATAGAAGTTCTTAATGAATTGTTCATTTCAATGTTGCAAAGTCTGTTTGTGCCTACAACTGGAGACAGAAATATTCAAAGATGCAAACTTGGTAAATGCTGAAAAAGATGACAATTTTACTTTCTAAGAAAACACGTGGTGAACTACCCTGACTGAGGAACAATCTGATCCAGGGTGTTTAACTGATAAAAGGAGAATTCAAAAGGAAGCTTTTTTCTGTGAAATCCAGAACAAGGAGCATAAACTTGCAGTTGGATATTATCCAACGAGGAGTGAAATTGGGAATTTTTTTTCCCACACAAAGGGTGGCGAAAATCTGGACTTCTCTCTTGCAAAATGTTTTAATTGGTGGGGTTAACTGAACTTTTCAAATCTGAGATTTTGATAGATGTTTAAAATAAAACTGCGTGGCCACATAGTCAAGTCTGACTAAATCGTGGGACAGGCTTGAAAGGCTGAATGGCCTTCCGTACTTAGCATCCCCTGTTCCTGTGGATGAGTGAGCCATAAACATTTTTAAATATTTGAGGACAGTGGAGAACCTGTCAATTCTTTGTTACTGGAGTAGAAGAAGACCACAGTTTTTGATGATCAAACATTGCTGTAGAGCCTGCAATTTATGATGGGCTTTAATGGTTCAGTGACTCAAACAGACAATATATTAGAATTACATTCTTAGACTGTGTTAACTGAGGCAAATCTTGTATTATGGGGACATACAGGGTGCATTCATCAACATAACTTGGCAGATCAAATACACAAAATTACTTTGCCACTTATTGAGATTTCAATTTGAAAAACCAGTTCACTTTGTACTAAGAGTCATTGGTTTCCAATTAAATGTCCTTGGGTACATGTACAGATCCCAGTGACTCCAAAGTCTCGTCAGCAGGCACTGAAGTTCGTACAAGCAGGAAACGGAAAGCCAAGGAGCCATGGAGATGGCTGAGTCATGTCTGAGGCACAGGGATCTGGTAGGGACAGTGGTGGCTGGAAAGGCCAAGCTGGGCAACTTCCCTTCTACCCGCTTCAACAGGGCCCAGGGCAGGAACAGATGCAAACTTGTCCAGGAAGAAGTTTGAGAAGCTCCCGAGGAAGTGCGGACCACCAGGATAGGGCACCAGGGAGCTTGGACAAGGTGGGAGAGTGTGCTGAAGTGGAAGATCTCCTGGTCCAACATCTGGCAGGCAGAACTCCAGTGCATCAAATTCATGATCCAGGCTGTGTATGACATCCTACCTAGTTCAGTGAACCTTTTTGCCTGGAGCAAAAGCAAGGTACAATCATGTCCTCTCTGCCCTGGCAGAGGGACCCTGAAATAATTTTTTAGCAGCTGCCCAAAAGCCTTGGGAGAAGGATGCTACTGCTGGCACCATGACCAGGTGCTGAAGGCAGTGGCAGAGAGTATCTCCTTGGCCATTATCTATAGTAGGCACCCCCGCCAACCCAGAAAGCCCATAGCTTTTGTCAAATCTGAAGACCTACCATAGCTTCATCCCAGATCACCAGCAGGCTTGCTCACCATGGGATCTGACTGGCAACTGAAAGTTGATGTAAGCAAACAATTAAAGTTCCTTGACTTCATCACATCATCATCACTAAGGCCTGACAAGGTCGTTCTGTCAGAAACCCTCGAAGTAGGTGGTCATGGTAGAACTAATAGTTCCTAGGGGAGATTGAGGAGGCATCTGAATGCCAGATACTAGGAGCTGGTAGAGCAGTGCCAGAGACGGGTGGAGAGCATGATGCGAGACTCTAGAAGTGGAGTGTAGAGGTTTAGCTGGCTGCTCGCTGTGCAGAACCTACTCTCTCCTTGGCATTACAGGGGCTGCAAAGAAAACAGCCATTAGGGCCATCACTGAGGCTGTTGAGTGAGCCTCCAGATGGCTATGGATCAAGAGGTGTGACCCATGGACCAGTGCTGCTGGGACACAAGCCGGGGCCTGATCAACCCTGACTGGGTCACCAGGGTGACGGTGTCTGATGTTGAAAGGCCCAAAACACCCAATGTCCCCAGGTTACATCACTGATGATGTGTCCCAGAGCATTCTACGATCTACCTAGGCATTATAAGCACTGGCTCAGCTAGTGACACCCAGTAATAGTCTGGGTAACAACCAAGAACAGACTGGTGACTACTGAGAGACAGTTGACAGCTCAGAAAGACGGCAACCGGGGCAGCAAGGACTAGCAACCCAACCTGCATCTTCCGAGAGGAAGACACGCTACAAGCTATGGACAGACTTATATAGAGACATACCTCCAGCGGAGCTCGAGAGGACAAGAGGATGAGTACTCCACTAGGATGACCATCGATTATGAGTGAGAGATGCTTTTGAGGAAAGGTGTGCAAGAATATGTGTGGCCTAAAAATAGATCAGTTCAAGATGAAATGCCTGGAGTAAGAGAGAGCAACGCAGCGCTCAGGACTTACTCCTGGTGAGACATAGGAAGAGCCTGGCCCAAAGTCACCCCAGTGACCTCCAAGTGTCAGAAACTTCCACTCCAGGCAGAGTAGCACAACACCAGTGGGTTAAGTGACCTCCAGCAAGCCATCGAAGGGAGTGGCTGCAGTTTGAGGAGGACATAGTCCATATCATTGAGGGAATAGCTAAGGGAGATGTCAACTATCATTGTCAGCCATGCTACTGATTCAGCCTAATGCAGAAGAAAGCCAGCAAAGGTCCCTACATGGTGAAACATCGGGGGGGGGGCGCAAAATATACCAGCTGCGTCAAGAGCTCTGATTCCTGGCTGAACAGTACAGGGCAGCAAGTGAAGAAGAGAAACCACCACTTGCCGAACTCTGTAACATTCTCAGGAGCAAGTTTATGACACTACTTTGGGCAGAATGGCATAGAGGATGGGTAAGAGAGAGCCAGGAAATGAGCTGCCTTTATTGCAAACCCTGTGGATTCACCAAACAAATGCTAGGACAGAAACATAGTGGGCACCTTGCATGCTCCAAACAAGACATGGATCTACACCTTCAGAATTCCCTCAATGACTTAAGAGAGGGAGTAGGAACTAGAAGGCCATGGTGCCCTAGTAAATCCTCCACCTCCTGCAGTTGAGTTCAGTGGCAAGGAGCCCAGTTGGAAGGAGATCTAGGAAGTAGTCAGAGCTAGTTCTGCCCCTGGTCCCGGTGGAGTACCCCACAAGGTACAAGCACTGTCCTAAGATCCTCCAGCTACTTTGGAAATTCCTTAGGGTTATCTAGTGTAGGGGAAAGGTCACGGACTAGTGGAGGTATGCAGAGGGAACCTAGAACCCCAAAGAGGAGAACTCCGACATTAAGCACTTTAGCTCCATCTTGTTGCTCAGTGTAGAAGGGGAAATATTTTTCAGTATTGTTTCCTGTTTTTGAGTTTTTCCTTGAAAATGGCTACACTGGTACATCTGTATAGAAAGGAGGGATTCACAGAGTGCCAGGGTGCTTGGAACACATGGGTGTTTCTTTCCCAGCTGATCAGGGAAGTGCAAGAAGGGCAGGGAGACCTAGTTGTACTATGGCTAGACCTTGCCAATGCATATGGGTTATTACCAAAGAAGCTATTGGAGTTTGTACTGAACCCACATCATGTTCTGAGGAAGGTAAAGGACCTCATCCTGGACTACCACAGGAACATCAGATTGAGAGTGCCCTCAGGAATGAGCACATCTCGGTTATCCTCTTCTCCCTAACTATGAACATACTGGTTAAGACAGCCAGAGTGGGGCGTAGAGGCCGTCAGCATTAATTGCCGAGCATTTTGAGTACAAAATGCATTTAACATATGTGGCCACACATTTTTATTTTAAACAGCAATATGACTGGGGCTCTTGGGCAAGGAAGGGGGAAGAGGAAAACTGAGTGAATCTTTTCCTGCAGACCAGCAGTGACTTCTGGTGGGAGATGTGTGAGCACTGGGGTGAAGGCAGGAACAGGCTCTGATGCCTTCATGGGGGAGGGATGGGTTTAATTTGGCAAAGGCTGGGCAGTGCCTTGGGAGAAAAGGAAGGAAATTAAAAATAAATAAGTTCTGTTTGCTAACATTGCGATGAGTTTTATTAGGCAGTAAACATTCACAGATATAGATGTTAAAAATCTGAAATCAGTAAAATAGGGAATGAATGAAACTGGGCAAAACTGTCTCCATCAAAAGGTCATTGACTTCTAAACAACTTTCACACATACAGACAACTTGCACCATCAAGCTAGGAGGAAGCAGAATTTCTGTTTGGATTTCTTTTTCACTGTACTGTGACAGGCAGATTGTCTATTTATAATGAACACTACAAGATGTACTATTAGACTACAAAGGGGGTGAGGTCTAGATGAAGGAGGAGGAATGGAGTAAATGTCTGCGTGAATCATTGTCCATGTGCTCTGTTAATGATTTTGCTAGGTATAGCACCTGGAGCAAATCGCTCCCCAGAATGTTTATAAGAACTACTTCAGCTTAGTTTGCAGAGCTCGATATTCTGGGCAAAAGCTTACTAACAAAAAAATATTAAGTTATCAATGTTAGCCCACTCCTTCCGCCATCTCCAAGCATGCCGCAAAATTTGCTTTGAAAAGTCCTGCATTTTATATTGCGCCTTATTGTATCTCTCAGAAAATGTCCTAAAGCACTTCATGTTTGAGTGCAGCGTCTGTTGCTTTGTCGGCAAATGCAGCAATTATTTTGCATACAGCAAGGTTGCAGAAGCAGCAATTGAATCAGAGGCCAGTTAATTCATTCTTAGTGGCGTGTGTTAAGGGAAAAAACATTAGCCAGGACACCAGGAGAACTCCCTGCAGTGCCATGGGGCTTTGTAATATCCACCTGGACCATCAGAGCAGGCAGACCAGATCCATTTTGAAGTTAAAGTCTGTCCCGAGCCTTATAGGCTCATCAGGCCAGTGCTTATGCCAGTTTCCGTGGCGTGAAGCGACTGAGAGTACGAGACTCCCCCGAATAGGACGCCAGTCTATCACGAGGTTAACCCCCAGCATTTTGCCGGTACACATTTTCAGCTGGGTGGACTGGAGCAATGTGTGGTTAAGTGCCTCGCTCAAGGACACAACACACTGCCCCGGCTGTGTGCCTTAACCACTTGGCCATGCACCACCATTTTAAAGTGACACACACAAAATGCTGGAGGAACTCACCAGGCAAGGCAGCATCTATAGAAAAGAGTCGACTGTACTCTTTTCCGTAGGTGCTGCTTGGCCTGCTGAGTTCCTCTAGCATTTTGTGTGTGTTGCTCTGGATTTTTAGCATCTGCAGCCTTTCTCATGTTTGTGCTCATTTTGAAGTACTATCTGAACAACAATACCTCTGATAGTGCAGTGTGAAGATGTAAGTCAGGGGGTGGATAGGGTGTCACAACCCTCCTGCTCAGAGGTAAGCACTACGTGAGCTGAGGGAAATCACTGCCTGCTTTTTCTGCCCATTTATTGTTTCTCTGGCACTCCAGATATATTCGAGACTCTGGTTTATTGATGGGACATAAAATAAAAATCACGTGCTAATGCAAAAGCTACATTCACGGGGTTGAGATATGAAAAATATGGTGGATGCAATGAAACCTTAACAAGCGGCACTTGTAGGTACCATTGTAAACTGAATGTGCAGCTGCTTTTGTACTTCCTCCGACAGTCCAGAATTTGACTGCCCAAGTCTGGTCTCACCTAAACTTTCTACCTTGTAACTAACTGTCTTCCATCCCACATTGTTCTAGTCCTGGCTTTTCACTCAGACTTCCAGATGAAAATTAAAGCCTAGAGATGATAGATTAGACTTGTGCACATATTAAAGCATTTCCTGTCACTCTACCAGAGGATTAGAGTTATCACATTCTAGTTATACCTAATCTATTAGGACTGAAGGGGGAATTTCTGTAAAACTAAGCATAGCACATTTAGCTCAATTTGCAGTACATCATACAAATTTAAATCCTTCATTTTCTCTCCCCAATTCTACTCTCATTAGACTAGCTAACCCATAATATATGGTCTAAGTTGCCTCCCAATGTCACTCTGTCATCATTGGGCAGCCTGGTAACAAATCCTGCTTTTTAATTTCCCCATGGTAGAACAAAGCATATTAGACCCATGTCTCATGACTGTATGCATTAATGTTCTCCAAATGCCAGCAAGGAGAGAATATTGCTTTTCTTACAATGCCCTTTACAACCTCAGGATGTCCCAAAGCATTCAATAAAATATTTCATTTGCAGACACTTGCGACACAGGAAACAAGGCAGTCAATTGTGCGCAGCAAGCTCACATTAGCAGTATTGTTATTAAGAATGTTTATCTTATGTTATTTAGGGATAGACATTGGGTAGGACACTATGTGCGGAATGGGAGGGGTGGGGTGGAATCTCCCCTGATCTTAAAGAAATTGCTATGGAATTGTTTACATCCAGATAGGACCTTGGTTTAATGTTGCATCCAGAAGTCAGCGTCTCTTACAGTTCAGCACTGCACCATCTGACAGTGTGGAAGGTTAGCCTAGATGTTTCTGCTCGTGTGTCTGGAGTTTGGGACAGCCTAATAGAAAAGAAAATGCTTATTGTCTTGCTCCCCTTGTTACTTTAGCTCTTGACTGCCTTCATGTCAGATGGTGCTTCCTTCTATTGAGATCACAAGGCTAGTTTGAACTGCACACATTTCCCTGTTGCCACTCTATGTCAGTGTAGCCCTTTTTCTTTCTGGGTTGGCCAGCAACACATTGTGCCGAAACAAAATGCACAGCTTCAAATACTCCCTTGAATTGCTAAGCACAACACAGTGTACTTCTGCAAGGTCACAGGATACTGTTTACAGTACCCCAGTGCCCAAAATCTGTTCTTCGAACCCTTCAAATGGACAGTGTTGACATTGCTTTTCCTATCCCCCAGTAGACTGACATATAACTATCCTTTGTACTTCAGAAAACAATACAAAATAAGGTTCTGTACTTTGCACATTTCACTAAATACTGTAATATCCAATATTACACACAAATTTCCTTTACAAATTTAAATACAATTGCACATCTGAAAAATAAAAAAAAACCTGCAAGGGAACATTTGATACTTGTAGGACCACCATTTAAACAGTTAGAAAATAAAACCAACAACATCTTCATTATGTTAAATATAAAAGATTTGGAGCTGAAAACTGGCCTCTGTAACTTACTGCTGCTGCAAGGTTCCAGCACATCATGGGTTTTGATTTGTGTAAACAACTTCCAATTTTTGTTGAAGGAATTATCAATTCTTTGCTCCCAAAGCTGCTCTACAAATTGGGACACTTGTGTTACCTTTAGGTATGGCCTGCCAAGGAGAGTTCAGGAAATAAGCCTTAAAACATCGAACAGCTCTTGCACTGAAGAACAGCAGTTTCAATCGCTCAGTCATAAGATATTGGGACAAATGGTATTGTCACTTGTTGTAAAATCAACATTGGGATTCCGTAAAGTGCGTCTCCCGATCACCAAATCTTGCAATAAAATGGGATGCTGTGGGGGGGGGGGGGAGGTGGGGATGGGGGTTTGAGGGGTTTGGGAAAAGTCTAGAGGTTGCCCTTTAGGAATGTCAAGGTGTGGAAAGGAGTGCTTCAAGGCTTCTTTTTAATGTGGAAACCTGGAGTCAGTTCTTCCGAAACTGGCACCAAGACCTTTCCTGCTGATGCTGGGCGTTGTGCTGCAGCCATCACTGGGACAACCGTGTTGTAACAGGACATCCATACACTCCTGGCTGCCTGCCCGCCTGGCATGGTACAGGGCTGTGTTTCCATTCACGTCTCTGGCCTTCACATCAATGCCATACTGCAAAGCAGACAAAACCAATACAAGTGTGTTATTTTTGGGGCTTTCTGTAGAAAGAAAGAAATCAAGGGTGGTGCTGAGGTGGACAGTTTCAGCTTCCTAGGAAGGAACATCCAGTCCTGCCCTGGTCTAACCAAGATGACGCCATGCCCAAGGAAGTTCATCAGCACCTTTACTTCCTCAGAAAGCTGAAGAAATTTGGCATGTCCCCTTTGACCTTCACCAAATTTTAGCAATGCACCATAGAAGACATCCTGTCCTGATGGATCACGACCGCTCTGCCCATGACTGCAAAAACTGTAGAGAGTTGTGGTCACAGCTCAGCACATCATAAAAACCAGCCTCCCCTCCTTGGACTCTGTCTACATTTCCCACTGCCCCGGTAAAGCAGCAAGTAGAATCAAAACCCCACCCACACTGGACATTCTCTCTTCTCACCCCTTCTATCGCAGAGAAGATACAAAAGCATGAAAGCATGTACCACAAGGACATCTTCTATCCCACTGTTATGAGACTATTCACTATCCCCTAGTATAAGATGGACCCTTGACCTCACAATCTACCTACTTATGGCCCTGCACCTTATTGTCTGCCTGTACTGCAATTTCTCTGTAACTACTATATTTTGTATTCTGTTATTGCTTTTCCCTTGTTCTACCTTGATGCACTGTTGTAATAAAATGATTTGTATGGACTGTACACAAAACAATTTTTCACTGTACTTTGGTTGTAACAATAATAAACCAATAATAATAATATTAAATATTCCCTCTTTCCCTCAAATTAACCTTTCCTCATTACACAGGATGTCAGCTGCTGCAACATTCTCCATCCCCAGGAAGGTAAACCTGTGCCAGGAGGCAGGGTGCAGCCAACCATGTTATGCACTCTCATGTTGGTACCATCCTTGGGCTGTTGTTGGGGGACGTGGATGATGCACAAGGTACTGAGGCACTGAATGTGTTGGGGCACAATCTCAGAGACAGCATGCATGCAGGGCCTGGTATCTGAGGATGGGTAAGTACGATGGTCAGAATTGACATGATGGGCCGATAGACAATTCCTGCGCAGTATGACTTTGTGACTCCAGCAACGTTTGGAAGGAAAAAAACAAGAAAACACTGGAAGGGGAAGAACAAAAGGGAAAAGGCGGGATGTCGTATGCTGTAAGGAATGTGACTTACTGAAGAGCCTGCACAAAGAGCTAGTACAGGTCCAAAGGGTCAAATTGTCTCCTTTTTGCTGTAAGCTTCTACATGGGCGCTTTTACGGTCCGTGGGAGAAGAGGATTGGAATTTTTTCAGTAGAGGCAGGGGTTTTAAAAAGTTGCAGAAAGTTTAAATAAAAATAATGGAACACACCTTCATCTGAGGAGCTCTATGCATTTGAATCATTAAGGAAATTGATTCCACAATGTTAGTGTGGCTGGAGGAGCAGAGTATTGCTCACAGAAAACGTCTTGCTGAGTGCCCAATAAAGCACTGGCATTTGAAAGTGCTCTCAAGTTCCAGTTCAATCAGAGGTAATCTGAGGTTCATACACTTCAATCTGAGAGAACTGAGCAACTCACTTTGCAGTTCACGGAATGGGAGGCATTGATAATTACAATCTCAAAGCAGTTCATTCCAGTGGTAACGCAGGAGTGGGGAAGAACATTAAACTGTGAAGGAGATTCATAAAACTAAAAGCCTACCGTCCACTGTCAGGCTAGGCCAGACTAAAGTGGACAGTATAGGCTGCAAGCAAGGCCACACAGCATATGGCAGATCTAATCTTACTTCTTATCAAGTTATTACATTATGACTATTTCCCTGCTGTACTGTGGAAGGGCTGCTATTGCCAAGGGACCTTCAAACAAGATGCTAGTTAGAGGGCAAGGAATGAATGTCATACATCCCATAGAGAAGAGCAGGGAGGGAGCATTTATCGCTCCATTAAAAGCACCGATCGCAGATTAGAGTGTTGTCAGTCTCTTTACAGCTTGCTTGTGTTACATCCAAATAGATACTGCATTTGGTTGCACGGCAACAGCTGTGTGGTTGTCAAGAAATTTACCATGTGAAGCCTTTGTCTCTTTCTGTGATGTGCAGCCAACCAAAGAGATATACAAAATAATGTTCATAAATAATTAATCAAAGTTATTACTTTCGCGTGACTGAGCTCCAAGTGTACTCTTTTATATGTTCTTTTATTCCCTCTGCTAGGAATCCAAATTAAGAGTCAGAGGGACACAGCAGATAAACTGGCCCTTCAACCCACCGAATCTGTGCTGACCATTAAACGTCAAACACTAATCATAACCTAATCTATTTTCTTCTCTCCATATTCACATCAAATCAGCTCTCTATTGACAATTTACAGCAGCAACTCACAGAACCCCCTGTACACCTTAAGGGATGTGAAGGAAACAGGAGAATTCAGAAGAAAACATGCACTCACACGAAGAACATGAAGGCTCCACACAAAAGGCACCCAAGGGCAGGATTGAACTTGGATCTTTAGGGCTGCAAAGCAGACATTCTACTAGCTGCACCACTGTCTTGAGCCTTGGATGTGATGAGGTACAAAGTCAGCATGTGCATCGGAAATGGTGTAACTTCGCCGGTACCAACCATCCCACTCATAGTGAGCGAACTGTCCAACCATTGCTCTGCTAGTTTACAGCACTGTGCAATTCCAGAACATTTCCCCTCATTCTTCTAAGCTCCAGTGAGTACAGGCCCAGAGCCATCAAACACTGCTCAAGTATTAACCCTTCCATTCTTGAGATCATTCTTCTAAACCTCCTCTGGACTCTCTCCAATGCTAACATATCCTTTCTTGGATAAGGGGCCCAAAATTGCTCATAATACTCCATGTACTATCTAACCAATGCCAAATAAAGCCTCAGAATTGTATTTTACTCCCTTGCTTTTCTCTTTTAGTCCTCTTTACCACTGCATTTACTCTCCTCATCATCAACTCAACCTGCAAGTTAATCTTTAGGGAATTCTGCACCAGGACTCCCAAGTTCCTTTACACCTCAGATTTTTTCCATTTTCTCCCCATTTACAAAATAATCCACACCTTTATTCCTTCTACCAAAGTACATGACCATGCAATTCCCTACAGTTTATTCCATCTGCCACTTCTTTGCCCATTCTCCCAATGTGTCTAAGTCCTTCTGCAGATACGCTGCTTCGTCAACACTGCCTGCCCCTCTACCTATCTTCGTGTGGTCCACAAACTTGGCCACAAAGCTGACAATTCCTTCATCCAAATCACTGACGGTGAAAAGAAGTGGTCCCAACAATGACCCCCCCCCCCCACAGCACCCACCACTAGTCACCAGCAGCTAATTAGATATGGTCCACTTTATTTCCACTCTTTGCCTCCTGCCAGTAAGCCAATCTTCTATCCATGCTAGTATCTTTCCTGTAATACCATGGGCTCTTATTTTGTTAAGCAGCCTCATGTGTGGCACCTTGTCAAAGGCCTTCTGAAAATCCAAATAAACAACATCCACTGACTCTCAAAATGCTGGAGGAACTGGAGAACAAAGCTGAGGAGTAAATTTAAAAGGTGGGGAAGGGGAGAAAGAAACACAAGGTGATAGGTGAAATTGGGAGGGGAAGGGATGAAATAAAAACCTGGGAAGTTGATTGATGAAAGAGACAGAAGGCCAAGGAGGTGTGTGTTGATTTGGATTTCCAACATCTGGAGACTTTCTCATGTTCATGATTAATCTGTTTTAATCAGGAGGAGAGCACTTAAAATAGTGATTATTGAGAGCTAAACCCCTTCAGAAAAGAGATGAAAGTAGTCCAGTAGATTAATACACACAAAGTGCTGGAGGAACTCAGCAAATCACACAGCATCTATGGAGGGGAATAAACTGTCAACATTTCGGACCAAGGCCCTTCAAAGAACTGGAAAGGGAGGGGGAAGAAGCCAGAATAAGGCGGCAGGGGAGGGGAGCATCTAAATTGATACGTAAGACCATAAGACATAGGAGCAGAATTAGGCCATTTGGCCCATCAAGTCTGCTCCACCATTCAATCATGGCTGATCCTATTTTTCCCCTCCTCAACCCCACTCCCCTGTCATTTCCCCGTAACCTTTGATGCCATGTCCAAACAAGAACCTATCAACCTCTGCCTTAAATACGCCCAAAGACCTGGCTTCCATAGCTGTTTGTTGTAATAAATTCCACAAATTCACCACCCTCAGGCTAAAGAAATTTCTCCATATCTGTTTTAAATGGGCACCCCTCTATCCTGAGACTGTGCCCTCTTATCATAGATTCCCCTACCATGGGAAACATCCTTTCTAGATCTACTCTCTCTAGGCCTTTCAACATTCGAAAGGTTTCATTGAGATCCCCCTCATCTTTCTAAATTCCAGTGAGTACAGACCCAGAGCCATCAAACGTTCCTCGTATGATAACCTTTTCATTCCCAGAACCATCCTTGTGAACTTCCTCTGAACCCTCTCCAAGGTCAGCACATCTTGTCTTAGATGAGGAACCCAAAACTGTTCACAATACTCAAGGTGAGGCCTAACCAGTGCCTTATAAAGCCTCAACATCACATCCCTGCTCTTGTATTCTAGACCTCTTGAAATGAATGCTAACATTGCATTTCCCTTCCTCACCACTCACTCAATCTGCAAGTTAACCTTCAGGGAATCCTGCACGAGGTCACCCAAGTCCCTTTACACCTTGGATTTTTGAATTTTGTCCCATTTAGAAAACAGTCTATGCCTTTATTCTTTCTACCAAAACGCATGACCATATATTTCCTGACACTGTGTTCTATCTGGCACTTTGTGCATTCTCCTAATCTGTCCAAGTCTTTCTGCAGCCTCCCTGTTTTCTCAACACCATCTGCCCTTCCACCTATCTTCATGTCATCTGCAAACTTGCCAACAAAGCCACCTATTCCATCATCTAAATTATTGACATACAGCATAAAAAGAAGTGGCCCCAACACCGACCCCTGTGGAATACCACTAGTCACTGGCAGCCAACCAGAAAAGGATCCTCTTATCCCTACTTGCTGCCTCCTGCCAATCAGCCAATGCTCTAACTATTTCAGTAGCTTTGCTGTAATACCATGGGCTCTTAACTTGGTAAGCAGACTCATGTGTGGCACCTTGTCAAAGGCCTTCTGAAAGTCCAAATATACAACATCCACTGCATCCCCTTTATCTATTCTACTTGTAATCTCCTTTCAAGAAGGAGCTAGATAGATATCTGATGGATAGGGGAATCAAGGGATATGGGGACAAGGCAGGGACTGGGTATTGATAGTGAATGATCAGCCATGATCTCAGAATGGCGGTGCAGACTCGAGGGGCCGAATGGTCTACTTCTGCACCTATTGTCTATTGTCTATTGTCCTCAAAGAAATCCAACAGGTTTGTAAGGCAAGATTGTCCCCTAAGGAAACCATGCAGTAGTACATGTACAGATCCTTCAGCCCACAACGTTATACCAACCTTTTAACCTATTCCAAGATCATTCTAAATCCTCCCCTCCTACACAGCCCTCCATTTCTCTTTCATTTATGTGCCTATTGAAGAGTTTCTTAGATGTCCCTAATGTATCTGCCTCTGCCTCCACTCCTGGCAGCACATTACACACACTTTCCGCTCTCTATGTAAAAAAAAACCTACCTCTGACACCCCCTCATACCTTCCTCAAATCAGCTTAAAATTCTGCCCTCTCATATTAGCCATTAGGGAAAAAGTCTCTGTCTGTCTACTCTATCCATGCATCATATCATCTCATACACCTGTCAAGTCACCTTTCATCCTCCTTCATTCTAAAGAGAAAAGCCCAAGCTCACTCAAACTAACCTCATAAGACATACTTTTGAATCCAGGCAGCATCTCCTCTGCACCCTCTCTAAGCTTCCACATCCTTCCTATGATGAGGTGACCGGAACTAAACACAATAGGAGAAAATTTGGGTCCTACCTCTGATGTATCCTCTGTATTTCCTCCAATTACCTTAAAATTATGCACCTTCACAACAGCCATTTCCATCCTGGGAAAAAGGTGCTGGCTGCCCACTCTGTCTCTGCCTCTTATCACCTTGTACATCTCTATCAAAAATATAGTGATGTGATCCTCAAAGTGAGGGTACTAGAGGACACTTATATGACTTCCGCCCTTGGCTTAGGCTTAGGACTCTGGGACGAATAAACACGTGACTCCTGATCCACTGGGAAAAGAAACCCAGCCGGGGTGAAACCTACCCAGACCAGGAGCTGTGTGATCACCACATCCTTGAGCTCACAGGCGAGGTGCAGAGCTGTCCGCTTGTCCTTGTCATCAATATATTCGTTGATGTGCTCTTTCTTGGCGTGTGCAAGTAACAGTAGGATGTTTTGAAGGTCCTTCTCCATGACGGCTTTGAACAGCTGCTTTCCGATGGGGATCTCGCGGCATTTCAAGGGTGCAACAAAGAGCTTCTGCTCATACTTTGCTCTGATCCAATTTTCCCTTTCTTCCCTGTAGCAGAAAAGTGGGTGAAGTGGGAGAGGTAACGGAGAGAAAATGAAAAGAAAATGAGAGCAGGATATTTATGACAAAATGGCGGCTAAAAAATGTTTTGTTCATGTGGTGAACTACATATACCTGTCTGGACACGCCCCCCCCGCTGACTGCTCCTGTGGCTCCCCCCACAGACCCCGGTAGAAAGGCGAATGGGGCCTGAGCCCTGCCCTCAGTCTCCAGGATGTAGCATGGTGGTCAATTGCTGCTTGTTCTTTCTTCCAGTCAATAAAAGCCGATTTCTCACCTCACGTTTCAGAGAGTTATTGATGGTGCATCAGTTCAACACTGGAAGCACTTGCTCTGAATGGGACTGTGATGGTGACTGCATTTCCACACTCTCAAACTCAAGAGTTATGGTGGATGAAGGGAAGGATTCAGGGGGTTTTACCCTGAACCCATAGTGGGCAGCAGTCTCTTGCCTCTAAGTCAGTATACCCTTTCATAAGTAGGGAGGTCTAAGTTCGTGGCATTAATGAGTTCCTCTTCCCACACACACACACACACACGTATGCATACTGTGCACATGTGTGCATTCACAAGATATTCAACACTCATGTATACATGCACTGACACACTTGCACTCAAATACACTCACTCATAAATACATGCACACAAGCACAAGCACACACTCACACACATGATCTCATGCACACATACATACCTGGAACCTCGGGTGCATAAATACACACACAAAACCTCAAATGCACATGCACGCATGCTCACACAAACACGTACATATACACACATATGCACTCATGCACAGAACTCCCACTGCAAGTAGCAGCATTCTTTCAAAGGTACAATCCCTCTCTCTGTGCCCACAGCAAAGGTCAGTGCCAAGCAGTCACTTGCCGTGTAGATTCAGGGGTAGGCTTGTTGCGCCCCTGAGTATTCTTCTCCCACATACTGTTTGCCATCTCGTTCCCGATGGATGTCAACACGAGGGTTAGCTCCAAAGGCCAGTCGTCGAGGTCCAGGGACCGGACTCGTGAGAGGTGGGTCCCAAGTTTGCGATGAATTCCAGAGCACTCAATACAGATGAGGGCCCCTAAGTTTAAACTTGCCCAGGTGGGATCTAGAAAAGTGAAAAGGAAATGTCTCAGCTCAACTGATTATTTAAGCAAATGCAGATGAAATATGAGAAAATAATGGAAATCTCCAAATGCCTGGGCAATGGGAAAGAGACAGTGCAAAATGTGACACCAGACTGGTGGTCCAACCTTCCCCTACAAGTAGCTCAGATCATAGGCTGATACAGAGAGGAGTGGGGTTGGAACGTTTGAGTGGACAAGAACAGAAGGCCCGATAGTTGCCCTTATTTAGCCTGTCACCATGTGGAGGCGTCAAGGCACAGAGACATAGAAGTAACAGAAGACACCTTTGTTCTGACTGGTTTGCAATGCGAGCGCAATTTCCAGTCTGTTGTCCAATCTAAACTGATGAAAATCTTCCTGATTGGTTGTCCAGAAATGTTTTAAAAAATACTGAAACAAACAACCCACACAAAATGCTGGAGGATCTCAGCAAGTCAGGCAGCAGAATAGAGAGGAATGAATAGCCGACGTTTCAAGCCAGGACTCTTCATCAGGACTTTCTATGAGGGGAACCCCATTCTTGTTACAACAGCAGGAGTGTGAGGTGAGGGCAGATGTGCTGGAGTGGAGGAGATGCGGGTGAGGACAGCATCTATGGTGGTGGAAGGGAAACCTTGTTCTTTGAATAAAAGAGGGCATCTCAGATATTCTAGAATGGAAAGAACATATGCGGCAGAGACAGAGGAACTAAGAGAAGGGAGTAGCATTTTTTACAAGCAACAGGGAGGGAGGAAGTATAATCAAGAGATAACTGTGAAAGTCAGTAGGTTTATAAAAGATATCAGTATAGTCTGTCTCCAGAGGTGGGTAAGTCCCGATGAAGGGTCTCGGCTCAAAATGTCGATGGTTATTCCCCTCCACAGATGCTGCCTGACTTGCTGAGTTCCTCCAGCATTTTGTGCATACTGTTTATGATTTCCAGCATCAGCAGAATCTCTTGGTGCTAAAGTTGTTGAAATAAATACACTGTTTCTCATAAGCATTGGCATAAACTCAGTGCTCCCACAAGCCAGCAAGAAAACCACGGCAGATTTAAATGGAGCCATATGACACTGCAGATGCTGAAATCTGGAGCAAAAAAATTGCTGAAGGAGTTCAGCAGGTCGAGCAGCGACTCTGGGGAGAAGAAGGGATGGTCAATGTTTGGAGTTGTGATGGTACATGACCAACTGAGTTCTTCCAGCACTTTATATTTTGCACCAGATTTAATGTTGTGCCGACTTTTAACCTACAGATCAATCTAACCTTTCCCCTCAACATAGCCCTCTATTTTCCTGTCATTCATGTGTACCACCACTCTCTGTGTGAAAAACTTACCTCTGACATCCCCCCCCTATATTTTCCTCCAATTCCTTTAAAATTCTGCCCCTCATATTATCCATTTCCACCCTGGGGAAAAGTTTCAGGCTGTCCCCTCAATTCCTCTTATCATTTTATACACCTCTATCAAGTCACCTCTCATCCTCCTTCGCTCCAAAGTGACAAGCCCCAGCTCACTCAACCTTTCCTCATGTTCTCTAGCCTGAGGTATGTTAGGAAGGAAATGGGTTTGGGGTTCACTCAGTTTCAGGAGCAAATGGGATGCAAAGCAGATTAATTTAGCAGTGGGTTGGACTTTGACCAGTCAGTGCAGGCACTGGGTCCATGTGGCAACATAATGGTCTGTTGATTTTGGGCTCTGAAGGGTGACTGAAACAGGAGTGAGATCCCCTGAGCGTGAAGTTACGACCCAATTAGAAGGGAGTATAACAGCATGCCTGGTTCAAATGGACATCACAACCTTGAAGGAAACGACACATATAATTGGACAATGATGATCTGTTTTAAGATTTTAAAAAATTTATAGGTCCTTACTTGCAGCATTGCAGTCAACACAGAATGAGTTGCCTTTCGCGTTCCTTATCGCCTGAATGGCGACAGCTTCACTCCGGCTGTCCATCCGAGCCTTAAGTACAAAGGGTTTGCATTTAGTGAGCTCAATGGACACACAAAGACAGAAATGAAAAGCACTGCTCTCTCGCAATACACAGAGTTCCAAGCCAAGCTCCCAGAATTCAGAAATTTTCTATCATTAATTCCGGGGATGTGAAAGCTACCAGCAAAGTCAGTATTTAATTGTCCATCCTACATTTCAGAGCCCCAGAGTCTAGGGTCACATATAGACTAGACTGGGCAAGGATGGAAAATTTCCTTACTTGAATATATTAGTGAACCAGGTGGTAGTTTTCTGCTTATTTTACAGGTATATCCCCAACTGCCATGGTAGGATTTGAACTCTTGTCACTGCATCAGCAGTGCAGGCTCTGGTTTTAGAAACTTTGCCCCTATGCTGCCATTCTTTATCAGGCAAATCTCTTTTTATTTTATACATTTTATTTAAAGATACAGCACAGTAACAGGCCCTTCCATCCCAACAAGCCCATGACACCCAATTATGCCCATGTTACCAATTCACCTACAAACTCGTACATCTTTGTAACGTGGGAGCAACCCCACGTGGCCACGGGGTGAACATACAAACTCCTTACAGACCGTGGCAGAATTCAACCCAGTTGGCTGGCACTGTAATCGCATTCCACTAACCACTATGCTACCACGTTGGCTTGGTCTCTCCTGGACTCCAGGTGGAGTTTGTTACCCAGTTGAACCACTGGGCAGAGTCAAACCTAAATGAGTAAATTTTTCTTTTATTCAACCTTGGGCTACCCTGAACTGTAAAACAAGTTTCAAAGAAAAGCATAAGTTCCTGAAAATGCTCTGCAGTAAGAGAGGAAGGAGAAACAGATCTAACATTTCATTTTAATGACATTTCACCAGAATCAGGAAAGTCATTGATCCTAATCTTTTCTGTTTGCTACCACAGATGCTGCTGATCTGCTGTGTATTTCCAAGATTCTATTTCAGTTTTTGAGCTTTTGTGCTGTTCTGCCCAATGGAACAATGTGGCTTGGGGTTGACTGATAATTAAAATAAACATCCAAGGTGCTTGCCCTGACACTGCCATCTGTCAGTGCTGCTCAACATCAATTCTGGAAAACTATTAACAAGAGGAATGGAACAAATGCAGGTATAAGGGCAACTTATTCGCAGCATTTTAAAAATCAGCACTGGGGTCATTCCAGGTGCATCCTACCATCGTGCCCTCACTGAATCTCCTGCACATCCACACCATCCTCTGCTGTCATAACAGGGATGGGGTTCCCCTTGTCCTTACTTACCACCTTACGAGCCTCCATATCCAGCACGTCATTCTCTATATCTTCTGCCACCTACAATGGGATCTTACGACTAAATACATCTTTCCCTCCCCCATTCTCCACTTTCCGCAGGGATCGCTCCTTATGCGATTCCCTTGTCCACTCATCCCTCCCCTATGATTTCCTTCCTGGCATTTACTCCTGCAAGCAGAACAAATGCTATACCTACCCCTTCACCGCCATTCAACATCCCAAAAAGTCCTTCCAAATAAGGCAACACTTCACCTATGAGTCTGTCTACTGTATCCGGTACCTGACGTAGATTGGGGACTACTTTTCCACACACCTTCTCTCCATTCAATGCAAAAGGCAAAATCCCCTTGTGGGCACCCATTTCAATTCTACTTCTCATTCCCATTCCGACATGTTGGTCCATGACATCCTCTGCTGCCGTAATGAAGCCAAACTCAGATTGGAGGAGCAACATCTCATATTCCGTCTGGGTAGCTTCCAACCTGACTGCATGAACGTTGATTTAACTAACCTCTGGTAATTTTTCCCCTCTCCCCAATTCTCTCTTTATCCATTCCCCATTCTGTTTACCCCCTCACCCCTCTTCTCCTCACATGTCCCTCCTTCTCTTCTTTCCATAGTCTCCAACCAGATTCCTGCTTCTTCAGCACTCTACCTCCCAGCTTCTTACTTCAACCCCTTCTCCAGCCACCCACCTTTCTCTTCACCTGGTTACACCTATCACCTGGAAGCTTGTATTCCTTCCTCTCTCCCACTGTCTTATCCTGGTTTCTTCCCCTTTCCTTTCCAGTCCTGATGAAGGGTCCCAGCTTGAAACGTCAACTTTACTCCCCTCCATAGATGCTGCCTGAACAGCATTTTGTTTGTGTTACCCTTATGAAGTAACAGTGTCCAGCATCCAGGTCTTTGCTGATTGAGTTACCTTGTTTTTACTACTTTCGCAGGACTGCAGGCTGGCCAGAATTTGACTCTCAATGGCTTGTACCCAGGCATCCCTCTCTTCGAAATTTGCAGCTTCAAAGTACCACATCTGGCCTGTGCTTGAGACGATAGTGAACTCAATGTTCTCTTCTTGCTCTGTGATAGAGTAAATCAGAAGGAAATAGGAAAACCCAGCACTGATGTGAAAGTCTGCAAATCTGATGCTGCTATCAGGTGTGAGGTATAACGGGAGGGCTCATTGTGCTGTGCATGAATGTATTTACTAATGCAACCCTGTATTCATGTGGAGCAGATAAATCAGTCACACAAAATACAATAGTTATGGTTACACATCAATCAATGAGAAGAAAAACTCCCATGAGGTTGAAAATTAATTCAATCAATCAATCCATTTAAAAGGATCCTATCACATACCCAGCTGGACAAACCAGGACTAACCCAAGACTGATCCCTGGTTCCTCAATGTCCCAGCCCTGGGAGAGGGAGGAAACAGCCAAAGTCCCACCCAGGATGGAAAGTGGCCTTGTAAATGGGCAGGTCTTCACGGGGAATTTATTTTTATGTCAACAGAACCGAATTTTAGAAGTGCAGATCACAACACACAGCCACTGTTGTACGTCATGTGCTCGGAGCAGAATGCTGAGAAGGAATCTGTCCAAAGTGGAGAGGTGGAGGGTGGTAACTAGGGCCCCAGGCAAAGGTGGCAGAGTTTGGCCAGAACCAATGGAACTTGACCCACACCATTTAGGGGTGGGGTGATGGGTTGAAAATCTGCTCCACAAGTTGCACATTCTTTTAGAATGATTTTAGAAACATAATTCACTTGCAATTTCACTGACATGTCGCAACCAGAGAAAATCCTCTCCCTGTGACACATTTTCACTGGATCTAGCATCTGGAGTCTTTCACAAGAGCCAAATATCCAGCCACAATTAACTTGCAGTTTGATGAGGGGAAAGACTTCTTTCAAATCAGCACAATAGTTGGCCGGTGTTCTTCATATATACAGCCCACAAGGTGAACAGTAACACAAGTCTCCTTCAAGTTATCAAACAAATATACACTGAACTCCTGTCTGCCCCTTCTCCTCCCCACCTTTCCACGTGCTTTCCCAAACCACAAGAACAAAAAATACATGGGAATCACAGCCCAGAGATGGCCATGAGGAAGGATTTAACATTCATGGATGCAAAAGGACAACTGTAATGTGAGGAGAGACAAGACAAACAATTGAACACAGATATACTGCAGACAGAACACACACAACAACCAACAATGGCGCTAGCCACTGGATACAATTCAGAATACATTACCTGCTCTGTATATATTTCTTAAACTACCAAAACGCTTTAATTTCCACACCCTGCGTTTGGCTGCACCCAGAATCCAGCAAAGCAAGAGGCAGAAACAATTGGAGAAAGACATTGGAGAGAAGATTACTGCAGAGTACATCAACAACTACAAAAGGAAACAGCTGCCCGAAGGGAGAGGGCTTGGGAGTGACGATACAGTCTATCTCATATTGGGTATGAAAAAAACAGTACCATTTAACCACTCAAAAGCATGCATTTGAAGTTATACAAAACCCACAAGACCTACAGAGGATAGTATAAACCACCGAATGGATCACTGCGTCTCTCTCCCTCTCTATTTACCAAGAGTGCTGCATACGAAGGGGCCAAAGCTTTGTTGAGGATCCCTACCACCTATCCCACAATTTCCTTGACCCACTACTGTCACGAAGGAGGTACAGGAGCATCAGGACTAGGACTTCCAGACTGGGTAACAGTTTCTTCCCTTCAGCTGTGAGACCAATGAATACCCTGCCACCCATAAGGCCTCATCATTAGGACAGGGGGCTATTTACTGTTTACCTTCACTACGCACTACAGGCATTTTAATTATACGTATTTGATTCACTTATTTGTGGCAATATTTTGTTTTATGTGCTGTGTGTGATATACATTTGTGGCTGAACCATGGTCTGGAGGAATGTTGTTTTGTTTGGTTGTATGATAACTACAGTCAGATGACAATAAATTTGAACTTAAAAATAGGAGTGTTACAGCATTTACAGCCCATCCCTTATTGTCCTTGAACTGAATGACACGCATGGCCAGTTCAGCTGCAGATTAAATTCATATACAAGTCACAAAAGGATGCCAAAGTTCCTTCACTGTAGTTAGCCAGATAGGTTTTGCAACAATCTAGCGGTTTCATGCTACCTTTTTAATTCCAGATTTACCCGCCCCAGACATTCTCTCTCCTCCCTCCTCCCATCAGGCAGAAGATACAAAAGCCTGAAAGCACACACCACCAGGCTCAAGGACATCTTCTACCCCACTGTTATAAGACAGTGGGGTAGAACAGTTCACTAGTATGATAAGATGGACTCTTGACCTCACAATCTACCTTGTTATGATCTTGCACTTTGTCATTTTGATAGCTGTTACATTTCATTCTGTATTGTTATTGTTTTACTTTTTTCTACCTTGATGCATTGTCTAATGATTTGGCCTGTATGAACAGTATTGAAGACAAGCTTTTCACTGTATCTTGCTACATGTGACAAAAATAAACTGAAACCCATACCAAAGACTTAATTAACTGCATTTAAGCTCTCCAGATGACATATAGGGATTTGAATCATTAGTCCAGATCTATCGCCACTGGGCTCCCACATCCTGCCAGTTTCTTGATACTAATTCAGTTTTTTTAAGTCACTTAGACGGTAAAAACCAGGTCTCAAGTGATGTTTGTCTTCACTAAGAGCAGTAATTAACTGTTAAAGGTCTTTCATCACAACATAATCTCAGCTGACCATTTTTTACTATAGTTATCATGTCTCATCTCATGATAGCCATGGTACAAGATGATTATATATCTGTTTCTCTCTCTCTCTCTCTCTCATACACACATACACACACTCATACACTTTTCTTGTTCATCAATTATTAAGTTTTATTTTTTTAAATAAAGTTTCAGTAACTTTATTTCTAATCTTGGTAAGAATTAAGGTGCAGGAAGCTTGCAAACAGTCATCAATGTCAGGTGAAATGTTAATTTCAGATCTGAGATCGATATACATTCTAACATGCGGCACTGGCAGTATGTGAAACTTCGGCATATTAAATGGGGGACAGGCTTGAAGGGCTGAAAGGCCTCCGCTTGAACTTTCCTTACAATGAACTGCTACTTGACAGCTCGAAGATAAAAATGCTCCTCTAAATAACTTTGCTGATCTAGTTAATGGCTAATTAAATGACAACGTCCTCCAAGTTTAGTCTTTCTTATCTCAATTAGAGGAACGTGGTGTAATTCAAATGGAACATTTGTGGAACTGTTAGTTCTGTGAAGCTGCAGGGTTCTTTAATGAGAGTGATTCTTTATAGGAGGTGTGATCCTGGGATCCTGGTAACCAGCTTCGGGAAGCACAGGAACCTTTACATTACAATTTTCCCTCTTTGTTCAATGACTGACTGGGAAACGGGAGAAAGAAACGAGTGAAGTATTGATCTCAACAGGCAGACCTGACATCGTCTCAACTGAAGGATGGACGGAGGAAGACCTCACTCAGACTATATGTTGGGTGTGACAGCACAGGCAATGGACCTAGTTGCTTGACGCAACCTGCATCAAGTTACACTTGCTGTTCAGATAGGTAGGGAGGGAACTTGTTCAAATAGCAGGTGAAAATAAAGAGCCTCCACCAACTGGAGCAACACGGAGAAAATGCTGGAGGAATTCAGCAGGTCAGGAAACATCTTCGATGGAAAATGAAACGTCTGTAGATGCTGCCTGACCTGCTGAGTTCCTCCAGCATTTTTTGTGTATTACTTGAGATTTCCAGCACCTGAAGGATCACTTGTACCTCCACCAATTGGTCGCCTTCTGCTATCCCAGTAAACAGTCAACCCAATCCACAGAAGTCTCGTTCCCAACAATGCTCACCAACCAACACTTATTGGTAAAGCTGAGTATACTTCTTCATTGACTAATTTTATTTTTAATGTATTCAGAGATACAAACTATAACAGGCCCTTCCAGCTTAAGAAGCCTGCACCCATGTGACCAATTAACCCGTATGTCTTTGGAATGTGGGAGAAAACTGGAGCACCTGGAGGAAGCTAACTCAATCACAGGGAGAGTGTACAAACTCCTTACAGACAGTGGCAAAATTGAACCTGGGTCACTGGCATGTAAGAGTACTACACTACTGTGCCACCCAGTTCTTTGGTGAAGGAATACCAACAGGGAGGGAGGCCCAGGATTCAGACCCAGTAAAGAACTGTGATATACTTCCATGAGTGGTTAGTGTGGTCTCAGAGAGGAGTCTGCAAGTGGTAGTGTTGCCCTGTGCCTGAAGCCTTGGTCCTTCTTTAGTGAGTGGTCATGAGTTTGGGGGATGCTGTTGGAGTCACTTGGGCAAGTAACTGCACTGCATTTTTGCAGGTGGGACACACAGCAGCCTCTGCATGCCAGTGATGATAGGAATGAGTGTTTAGGGTAGTGGCTGGAATGCTAGTCAAGTAGGCTGCTTTGCCCTTGGTGGTGTGGAACTAATTTTGAGTTGTTTGGAATGCAATTATCGTGGAAAATGGAGAGTATTCTATCATTTTCCTGCGATGTGTCTTGTTGACGGTGGAAAGGCTGTGGGGAGTCAGGAAGTGAGTCACTCACCACAGAATACCCACTTCCTGACCTGTTCTTGCAGCCATGGTATTTCTCTGTGTGTGTGTGTGTGTGTGTGTGTGTGTGGGGGGGGGGGGGGTCCAGTTGAATCACAGGACGTTGATAATGGGGGGATTTGGTAATGCTACTGATGCTACGTGGCTAGATTCTCTCTCTCTCTCTCCCTCTCTCTCTAGTTAGAGACAATCAAAGCCTGGCACTTCTGTGAAGCAACAAACATTTACCACTTATCATGTTTAACCTTTCTCCCACTGATGCTGACTGACAGATTGGATTTGCATCAAGGATTGGTCTCTAGAACTTTCCCCTCACTAACTGCACAGAATTATAGGGGAGAATGTAGGACCAGCACTAAGTGACATTACAAAGAAAGCACAACTACATTTTTACTTACTTAGAAGTTTGCTTAGATTCGGCTTGTCACCAAAAACTTTCACAAGCCTCTAAAGATCATGGCCAGATATGGAAGCACCAATGCCGAGGAACAGAAAAGTCTACAGAAAGTGGTGGATACAGTCCAGTCCATCACAGGCAAAGCTCTCCCCACCATTGAGTATATTTACATGGGGTGCTGCTACAGAAAGCAGCGTCCATCATCAAGGACCACACCATCCAGGCCATGCTCTCATCTCGCTACTACCCTCGGGTAGGAGGTCCTGAAGCCTCAGATCCCACAGTCAGTGGATCCTAAATAGGGCTGCTCATTTGTGGGTGCAGCTGCTGAAGTGCTCCTTCTGTCTCAGTCCAAGAGCCTAGCAACTAATCAAACACCCACCACCCAATGTGCCAGCTCATGACTATGGGCTTCCAGACCTAACAATCCTGCCCCCTTCACCACCTGCTGATCGTTGTGGGACTTAATCCGGTACGTTAGAGTGGATTCCCTTAATGGAGAACTCCTGTGTGTGACTTTATTTACTTCACACCATATGTGCTGAACACAATCTTATCATCACAAACATTCTCTTTGTCAGAAAAACAAATTCAAGGCATCCTGGCAACACCCTCAACCTTGTCAACAGATTCCTTCCACTATATGAAGAAGGACTCCCTGAATCTGTCCACCTAGAGGTACCACCGATATGATCTTCACAGCGCGCCAATTACAGGAAAAATGCTGTGAACAAAGACAACCCTTGTACTTGAATTTCATAGATTTGACAAAAGGATTTGATATAGTAGACCACCAGGCTCTCTGACATATTGTCCAGACATAGCTGCCCTGACAAATACTTACGACTACTGCATGATAGCATGTCAGCCACAGTACTCAGCAATAGTGTAATAGTGGCACTGCATCAGAACCCTTCACTGTCCAAGACAGGAGTCACACTAGGCTGCATCATTGCACCCACCTGATTTGCCATCTTTATCGCTGTCATCCTTCACCTCATTGGCCAAGTCCAGCCTCAGGGAATCTCAGTCAAATATAGAATGGAAAACAGGCTTTTCAACCTTAACCAGTTCAAGGCCAAAAGCAAGGTCAGCACCACCACTATCATGGAGCTTCAGTATGTGGATGACAACGCCATCGCAGAACACTCTGGAGCCAACCTCTAATGCTTGCTGAATGACTTTGCCGAGGCATATAGAGTCCTGGGTCTAGTTTTGAATATAAAAAAGACACAGGTCCTATGTTTGCCACCGCCTAACTTGCTCTCCATAAAAGATGACAATATCACCCCTGAAAATGTAGATCACTTTCTCTACCTTGACAGCATTCTCTCCTCAAAAAAGACATCAAAACAGAGACCAACCACTGCCTGAGTAGTGCTAGAGATGCATATGTAAGATTAAGTTGAAAGATCAGCAATACCCTGGTGGGGAAAGGAAATGCTTCAAAGATAATGTCAAAATCAGCGTTGTCACAGGAAAGCAGCATCCATCATCATGGTTTCTACCATCTAGGCCGTGCTCTCTTCTCGCTGCTGCCATCAGGAAAAAGGTACTGAGGCCTTTGGACTCACACCACGTTTAGGAAAAGTTCTTATCCCTCAACCATCAGGCTTTTGAACCAGCGAGGACAACTTTACTCAACTTCACTTGCCCTATCTACGGATTCACTTTCAAGGACTCTTCATCTGATGCCCTCAATATTGCTTGCTTGATTGTTTTCTTATTTATTTATTTATTGATTGGTTTGTTTATTTATTTACCTATCTATTCATTCATTCATTCATTTATTCATCTATTTCTTTCTTTCTTACCTTTTCTTTCTTTTTGTATTTGCACACTGGTTGTCTGCCCTGCAGATACGGTCTTTTATCGATTATATTATGATTACTGAGTTTATTGAGTATGCAAACAAGAAAATGTATCTCAGGTCTGTATACGGTGGCATATACATACTTTAATAATAAATCAAGAACAAGCGGCAGCTGTGAAAGGAGCGGGTGAGCAACCAAAAGACCGAATCACTAACCACAGCCACCACTCACTCGTGTCCACACTGCACCAGGTTATGTGGATCCCAGATCAGCCTCTGCAGTCACCCGAGACTACCCCTAAGGAGAACATCATACTCGATTCGAGTGATCACACTACTACTACTATTACCCTACAACCATCAGGCTCCTGAAATGGCATGGATAACTTCACTCACCACAACTCTGAACTGATTCCACAACCTACAGACTCACTATCAAGGAATCTTTACAACTCATTCTCAGTTTGTTTTACTTGCAAAGTTCATCTTTTTTTTGCACATTGGTTGTTTGCCAGTCTTTGTTTATATATACTTTTTCATAAATTCCATTGCATTTCTTTATTTTCCTGTAAATACCTGCAACAAAATCGATCTCATATACGTACTTAGATAATGATAGTGGAAACGGACTTGTAACCTGTCAGTTTCTAACCTAGTACCGCAACTATCAGGTTAACTCACTTACAATGTAGCTAACAACCGCCATGACAAAGCGCATGGGTATGTGGATAGTGGGTGAGGAAAGGAATGAGTCAGCTGTGATGCTCAGAGGAATCAAGCAGCCAAACAGATTCAATCAAATGCCACGAATAGCAATCTGATAAAAGACTGGATTTGCACTCCAGGTCAGCCCAGGTGGATGCTTCATTGGGATGGTGGGGTCACTACAGGCAACTCAGATCTATTGATCTTGTGACTACAGAAGTGTACACAAGGGAAAAATATGTATTGTGTTTCAGCATCAACCATAAGAACCCACGCCACCCAATTACACCCATGTGGCCAACTAACCTACTAACCCATACGGCTTTTGAATATGGGAGGAAACTGGAACACCCAGAGGAAACACACGCAGCTACGGTGAGAACATACTAACTCCTTACAGACAGCGATGGGAATTGAACCCCAATCACTGGTACTGTAATAGAGTTACGCTGCTGTGCTGCCCCCAAGATATAGAAGCAGGAATTCACCATTTGGCTTGATGGGCCTGCTCTTCAATTCAACAAGATTGTGGCTGATCATTTACCTCAGCATCACTTTCCTGCACTAATCTCATCCCTTGATTCCTTTAACATCCAATATTCTATCAAGCTCTGCTTAACTATATTCACCAACTGTCCATGGATTCACCACCCTCTACATGAAGAAATTTCTTACCATCTCTGACTTCAATGGAGAACTTTTTAGTCTGAGAATGTGACCCCTGGTTCTAGACACCCCAGCCACAGGAAAAATCAACCCCACATCGGCTCTGTCAAGCCCAGGAGGTTTGTTGTACATTGCAATGCAATTCCAATGGTGTGGTGGTTTGTTTTACAGTATGACGTCCTACTCCATAACTGTTCCCACTGACCTCACCTCTGCTCACTTGTCTCTTTGGAAGGCACCCCTTCTTCTTTGTCCTTCCTAACTGTACAGCTTTATGATAGGAGCTAGCTGTAAAAAACAAATGTCAGATTGTGTGTGGCACTATTCATAATAACTCAGATGACTTGCTATCTAAATCTAATCGTTACATAAACAGAAGGGCCGGTGAGCCGGACATCAGGTTCGGGAAGGTCTTCTAAGGGACTGGATATACAAGTATTTGGATAGACATGGACTGATTAAGGATAGTTAGCATGGTTTTAGCATCGTGGTAGGCCATGTCTAACCAATCTTATTGGGTTTTTCAAGGAAGTTACTGTGAACGTGGATGTTGTCTACATGGACTTTAGCAAGGCATTTGACAAGGTTCCATGTGGGAGGCTGGTCAAGGAGGCTCAGTCGCTCGGCATTCAAGATGAGGTAGTAAATTGGGTTAGTCATTGGCTTTGTGGGAGAAGCCAGAGAGTGGTAGTGGAGGGTTGCCTCTCTGACTGGAGGCCCGTGACTTGTGGAGTGCTGCAGGGATCGGTGCTGAGTCCTGTGTTGTTTGTCATCTATATCAATGATCTAGATGATAATGTGGTTAACTGGATCAGCAAATTTGTGAATGACACCAAGATCGGGGGTGTAGTGGACAGCGAGGAAGGCTATGACAGTTTGCAGAGGGATCTGCATCAGCTGGAAGAATGGGCTGAAAAAATGGCAGATGGAATTTAATGCATACAAATGAGAGGTGTTGCACTTCGGTAGGACCAACCAGAGGAGGTCTCCAACAGTGGATAGCTGGGCACGGAGGAGTGTGCTAGAACAAAGGGATCTGGGAATACAGGTCCATAATTTATTAAAAGTGGTGTCACAGGCAGATAGGGTCGGAAAGAAAGCTTTTGGCACAATGGCCTTCATAAATCAAAGTATTGAGTATAGGAGATGGGATGGTATGTTGAAGTCGTGTAAGATGTTGGTGAGGTCAAATTTGGAGCATTGTGTGCAGATTTGGTCACCTTCCTACAGGAAAGATGTAAACAAGGTTGAAAGAGAAAATTTACAAGGATGTTGCCAGGAAAGATTATAAGGAAAGATTGAATAGGTTAGGACTTTATTCCTTAGAATGTAGAAGATTGAGAGGAGATTTGATAGAGGTAAACAACATTATGGGGGGTATAGATAGGGCAAATGCAAACAGGCTTTCCACTTAAGTTGGGTGGGACTACAATCAGAGGTCATGGGTTAAGGGTGCAAGGTTAGAAGTTTTAGGGGAACATGAGTGGAAACTTCTTCACTCAGAGGGTCATGAGAGTGTGGAATGACCTGCCAGTACAAAGAGTGCAAGCGAAGTTGGGTTATGGAGGGCTATGATCCCCATGCAGATTGATAGGAGTAGGCAGTCTAAATGGTTTCAGCATGGACTAGATGGGCTGAAGGGCCTGTTTCTATACTCTACTTTTCTATGACTCTATAATACTTCAAAAGTTTCAAAGGCTTCAAAGGTACATTTAATGTCAGAGAAACGTATACAATATACATTCTGAAATTGTTCTATAATATTTCTATACTTTGTAAATGTGCACAGTTCTGCCACCAAAATGCACACTTGAATGTGCCCCTTTATAACTGTATTACCTCACCAGTTGTATTACTGATATATCCCAGTGGATGTCAAGGATCAATTTGCTTACTAACAGATCTTCAATATGACCTTATTCATGGTAATGGACAACTTAACACACAATGATGAATTCTGCTGCCTATGTATTTATTCTAATAATGGGTGCCACCGTAGCATAGTGTTAGTGAGATACAATTACATTTCAGGGTTTCGGAATTCGGGGTTCAAACCGGTGTCCTCAGTAAGGAACTTGTACGTCCTCCCTGCGGAATGCGTGAATTTCCTCCAGATGCTCTGGTTTCCTCCCACAGTCCAGCGATATACTGGTCAGTAGGTTAATTGGTCATTGTAAATTGTCTTGTGATTAGGCGAAGATTAAATCAGGGGTTGTTGGAGATGCAGCTTGAAAAGCCAAAAGGGCCTATTCCAATCACAAACAAGAGAAAAATTGCAGGTGCTGGAAATCCAAGCAACACACACAAAAGGGAAGGTTTAAACTTCTTCAGATAAGCTTCTTTTTGTGTGTGTTGCATGGCCTATTCCAAGCTGTAACTCTAAAAATAAATCACAAAATCTAATCACTGTGAGAAGACAGATTGCTTAAATCAGAATTAGAAACTAATTAATGTTAAACACACATCCTGGAAGTCATATCAGTGAAATGTAATTTTAGACTTTTGTCTGTCTTAAGCTTATCTGAACCTGAATGTTGACATATTAGATCTCACATGAATTTGGACATTCAGTGTAATAATTCTGCCTTGTGCTCATTGCATTAAGTCCAATTGTTTGTAAATGCTTACATCCTGCTGAATTCAACCAAGCTAAAATCTCTTGGAAATTTCAGATTCATACAATAATACTAAAACCCCTGACACTAATCAAGTAACTTGAATAAGGTGCTGCTTAATAAGGACAGGTGTTTTTATTATTCTGTCTGATTACTTTAAGGGAAGTAAATAAGTCTAATAATAAACCAATTACCCATTAATTTTTAACACAAGAGATTCTGCAGATGCTGGAAATCCAGAGTAACACACATGAAATGCTGGAGGAACTCAGCAGGTCAGGCAGCATCTATGGAAATGAATAAACAGTTGATGTTTTGGGTCAAGACCCTTCTTTAGGACTGGAAAGGAAGGGGGAAGATGCCCGAATAAAAAGGTTGGGAGAGGGGAGGAGGACAGGCTAGAAGGTGATACATGAAACCAGGTGGGTGGGATTTGTAAAGGGCTGGAGAAGGAGGAATCTGATAGGAGAGGAGAGTAGACCATGGGAGAAAGGGAAGAAGGAGAGGCGCCAGGGAGAAGTGATAGGTAGCTGAGGAGAAGAGGTAAGCGGTCAAAGTGGGGAATAGAAGCAGAAGGAAGGGGGGAATGGGGAAGGGGAAAAGAAGGAAAATTACCGGAAGGAGAAATTGATGTTCATGCCATCAAGTTGGAGACTACCTAGACAGAATGCTAAGTGTTGCTGCTCCACCCTGAGGGCTGCCTCATCATGGCAGAAGAGGAAGCCATAGATTGTCATGTCAGAATGGGAATAGGAATTAAAGTAGCTGGCCACTGGGAAATTCCACTTTTGGCATATGGAATGGAGGTGCTCGATGAAGTGGTTCCCCGTTTTATATCGGGCCTCACCAATGCAGAGGAGGCCACATCGGAGGCACCAGATAGAATGACCCCAAGAGATTTGTGGGTGAAGTGTTGCCTCAATTGGAAGCACTGTTTGGGACCCTGAATAGAGGTGAATGAGCAGGTGTAGCATTTCTGTCACCTGCAGGGATATGTGCCCAGAGGGAGATTAATGGGGAGGGTAAATGGACAAGGAAATCGTGGTGGGAGCAATCACTGTGGAAAGTAGAGAGTGTGAGAGGGAGGTAAAGATCTGTTTGATGTTAGGATTACATTGAGGATAGTGGATGTTCTGGAGAATGATGTGTTGGATGCAGAGATTCATGGGGTGGTAGGTGAGGACAAGAGGAACTCTATCCCTGTTGAGGCGGCAGGGAGATTGGGTGAGTGTGAATGTCTGGGAAATAAGGGTGAGGGCAGCATCAATGGTGGAGGGAGGGAAACCCTGTTCTTTGAAGAGGAGGACATTTCTGATGCCCTGGAAAGGAAAGCCACATCCTGGGAAAAGATGCGGCAGAGATGAAAGAACTGAGAATAAGGAACAGCATTTTTACAGGAGACAGGATGGGAAGAGGAAGATAGAAGATTGTTGTTGAGTGAACAGAGCTCAGGATACTTGGCTTAAATGTTCAATGAAAGTGCATGTATTCAACCAAACTGGAGATGCTTGTCACTTTAAGACTTAAACAAGACCCTGCATGGGTCAATTAAGAGAGCATGTTCCAGTGTTTTGAATTCAAATTGGGAGACTGAAAGTTGAATTAGTATGACAGGGTAATGTGTCAGTCATGAAACATGAGCTCAATGAACTGTGTGAGAATGAATTTAAGCTTGCATTTCCTTCACACCCTCTGGGTCACCGTAGAAGCATGAAGTTTTATACCCTCATGAGGCTAAACATTGGAAGGAATTATTATAGACCAACTTTGCTGGTCAATGCAAGCTCTGGGGCCATTTGAAAAGGTCTCAATTGAACAGAGTACATATTAATCCACAACTATGGGAAATATTGGGATAGTTTACAGTATAGCCCAAAGGATGCTTATGTAGAAATAAGTTGGCACAAAAGCAACCTAATTAAATGGTCATCACCGGGATTCCTTTTCAGACAGTGGTTTATGATCTGAAATGTGCTTCCTGAATGGGATGCCAAGTCAACAGGAACCGACAAAAGGGAAATATTTGATGGGAATACAGTTCAACAGAATGCTCTTGCAATAAGCCAGCACAGGATCACAGACAAGGTTGGACTGGGGGCAGCAAGAGGCAAGTGGTCTTCTACTGTGCTTTCAATGAGTCTCAAAGCTGCTTGAGGCTGGAATTTCATTGTCCTAATTGGCCCTCTGGCACCTTGGTGTCAAACTGTATGACACCGTGACAACTTTCCCTCCAAACCCCCCACCCCATAGAGTTCTTCAGCATTAGCATTTCACTGAGACAGAAGACAGTCAGTAAGCAGGTTGCATTGGCTTTAGGGTTTATAGTGAACAGCAGCCACACTCCTCCCACCACCTTAATGACACCCACAGAAATGGCTAAAATACTTCTCCACGAAAGGAGCAGCTAGGCAGAAACAGGTGACCTGCCGCATGCTGCTGAGCTCACCTTCTGCTAGGCCCACCGTGCCGTCAGCCTTGCTCATGCTCTTCTTCCTCCGGTGCTTCTTCCGGTTTATCTGGGGCGAGGGAGGCAAGTCCAGCTTGCTGCCTGTGGGACTGCATGCAGCTTCCCCTGTGCCAGTTCCTTCTTCAAATAGGGGAGGGGGAAGAAAAGTAGAAAGTGAATCATCCTCACTGCTGTAATGCTGAAATTCACTTTTCCAGTGCACCATCTGGGCTACCGGAGCCCATTTTGTCCTCTTCTCTGAGGCCAATAGTTATCCTTCAGCCAACACCACTGAAATGGGTGGTCTGGTCACTTGTGCTCCATTTAGAATCTTGATGTGTACAACTGCTCAAGGGTACATCATTGGCAGTAAAGTGCTCTGGGATAACCTGGGGTTGTGGAACGCTTTGTGGGAAAAGCAAGACTTTGCTCTGTAACTTGTTCCCACTGATATTGATCAAGAAATCCTAGCCTCAGCTGGGATTATAAAAATAACTGAGCTGCCTCCACAACTATCTTGTCCAAGCTAATCCAGTTCAGCACATGCAAGAAAGCAAATCCACAATGAACCAGCCTCACCCGTTATGCTTATCCAGCAGATGTTGCTGGAACTTGGGCGACTTGAGTTATGGAGAGAGGTTGAACAGGTTTGGACTTGAGCGTAGGAGAATAAGGAGTGACCTTATAAAGGTGTATGAAATCATGAGGGGTATAGGTAGGGTGAATGTCCATAGTCTTTCTTACAGGGTTGGGAAATCAAGAACGAGATGGCTTAGGTTTAAGATGAAAGGGAAGATATTTAATAGGAAGCTGATGGTCAACTTCTTCACTCACAGAGTGGTCTGTACATGGAACAAGCTGCCAAAGGAAATGGTGGATACATCAACACTGATAAATTTGGATAGGAAAGGTTTTGAGGGATATGGACGGCCAAACATAGGCAAATGAGACTAGCTTACATGGAACTCTTTGTTGGCACGGAGTAGAGTCATTGTCATACAACACTATAAGCAGAGAAACAGGCCCTTCTGCCCATCTTGTCCATGCTAGCCTGGTCTTCTTCTAGTCCCATGTACCTGCTCCCAGACCATAGCCCTCCATACCCCCCCATCCATGAAGCTGTCCAAACTTGTCCTAAATGTCACAATTGAACTTGCACCTATCTCTTCCACTAACAGCTCCTTCCACACTCACACCACCCTCGAAGTGAATAAGTTCCAATTCATATTCCTCTGAGATATTTCACCTTTCACTCTAAACCTATTACTAATTCTAGTCTCACCCAACCCAAGGGGGAAAAAGCCTGCGTATATTTACCTTATCTATAGCCCTGATAATTTTGTATACTTCCATATGATCTCCTCTCATTCTCCTGCACTCCAGGGAATGAAGTCCTAACTATTTAACCTTTCCCTATAACTCAGATCCTCAGGTACTGACAACATCCTTAGAAATTTTCTCTGCCCTCTTTCCAGCTTATTGTTAATTTTCCTGTAGGTAGATGAGCAGATTAACTGGGTCAAGGACCTGCTTCTATGCTGTATGACTCCATCTACATAGCACTTTATTTAAGCAAGATAAGAACTATTTTTCCCTCCATAGTAAGTAGTTTTCCTCCTAATTTTTTGGCAATAAGATGTATAGATTAGAGTCCTTCAATCATTCTGTACTACATTTACAACATGCACATTTCACTGGTAATAATTCACTTGTAATGGTGAAGTGCAGGCTTGTAAATGTCAGCGTGGAAAGCAATTTCTCCCTTGGGCCTTGTTATGGCCATGTGCTGGGCTGCATAAACCTGTTGGATTAAACTAGTAGCAATTTAACACGTACCATTTAGATTCTGTCAAGTTCAGATCTGAGAAATTCAAAGTGAAAGCTATTACTCCACATTTATAAAGCTACGAGAAGCGCTGTCATCAATCTCTGAACTGTATCCGATTATTAAAACATACATCAACACACTTTGAGTGATGATAAATTTGGAGTTCTGGGTGGGATGTTCCAACAGTCATCTATTCTGAATCAGATGTTGACACTAAGGCTAGTCCTGGCAGTGTTATCCAGTGAGCTGCTCTCATCTGTCCACGTTTGGCCCATAGCCTCCTAAACCTCTCCTATCCGTGCACTTGACTAGATGGCTTTTAAACACTGCTGGTGTGCCCACCTCTATTTCTTGCAGCTCATTCCAAATCTTTGCATGAAGAAGCTACCTCCCTGATGTCACTTTTAAGTTGCTCACCTCTGATCATAAACCTCTGTCCTCCTGTTCTTAGCCTCCCCTTCCTGGGAAAAAGACTATGTAGTTCATCCTATCTATGGCCCTCATGATCTAATATACCTCTATAAGGTCACTCATCAATCTTGTTTGTTCCAGGGTATAAAATTCTAGTCTATGCAACTTCTCCTTGTAACTCAGACCCCTAAGTCCACACAACATCCTGGTAAATCTTTTCTACAAGAACTGCAGTAGTTTATTCAACAGCTGAGCACAAGATGGACTTTATACTCTTAAAATAATCGAGGGACAAAGTGTAAAATTGTATATAATTTATGTTTTTCTTGTGAATGCTGTTTATACGATGCCATGTGACTGTGATGCTGTGGCAAGGGATTTTCATTGTACCTATGTACACATGGATTTGTGCAGATGACAGTAAGTTTGACTTTGACTTTAAATGTAGGTTAAATGGGCTACTGGATCAGTTCATAAATGGCAGAGCAGGATCTTAGGGCCTTGTGCCCTTCCTCCTGTTCCTGCCTATTGTGTTTGTATCCCAGATTGTTTTATCATCTGCTTTAAAAATAGTACTTTAAATCACAATTTTAAACACAAGGGATTCTGCAGACGCTGAAAATCTTGAGCAACACGCACAAAGTGCTGGTGGAACTCAGCAGGTCAGGCTGCGTCTATGGAGGGGAATATGCAGTCAAATGTTTTGGGCCAAATCTTAATATAGGGTTTTGGCCCAAAAAGTTAACCGTTTATTTGCCTCCATAGACGCTGCCTGACCTGCTGAGTTCCTCCAGCATTTTATATGTTTTGAACCAGCTTGTACGATGTTCGATTTGGACCTTCGGAGGATCACCAACTAACTCCAACGGGCTTCAGTATTCATTTCCAAGCCTCCCAATTTGGACCTTCAGAGGATCACATCATCACTACCTCCTCCCATAGATGCTGTCTGGCCTGCTGAGTTCTGCCAGCATTTTGTGTTTTTATGTACGATGTTCAGTTTGTGGTGGAGTCCCATAAGCATATGATTTGGACTGATCCAGTTCTATAGATGAACTGCACTGTAAGAGGTGGTGTCCTTTACGTGTGACCATTATGACTTAAGCCGCAGTATCTTGTGGTACACACTCTGCTCTAGCTGTGGGGATTGTGAATCATGATGACTTGGCCCTGCACTTCCTGATATTCTCCAGAAGAGGTCACAGTTAACCAATTTGCCTCTGTAGTCCAACAGCTGCTCCCACTGGGCTGGAACAGAACTGCAAAATCAATTTCAGATTACCACAGCGCACATTGTGAAGGCAAGTTTGTTGCATGTCGTGAGTTAATGTTATGTGGAAAGGTCAAATTAATGCTCACGACCTTGATATGCTTTCATATTGTTATATAAATACTGTTTGCCTTGGGATTGGAGGATGGGAACAGATTGCACACACACTGAGTCTAACAGCAACTGCTGCTGAGAAACCATTAGTGCAGTGGAAGATGCAGAAAGGGAAGGGGAAAGAAGTAGTGTCACTACTAAACATGAATTACAAGATTCTCTCCAAGGTGATTCACCCAGAGCAGACTTGTGCCACATGCAGGAATAAGACAGCTGACAGCATTGTGCTTCTCATGGGATACTGTTGCCTCTGTACAGGACAGTGGGTGGGAACTTGCCTGATTATCTTAGGCCAGAAGAAGAGCTTGGACAGGATATAATATATGTACTTGATAGACATGCTCTCCAAAGTGAGGTTTTGGGAGGGAATCTGTAATTGGATACAAGTGCCCTACTTGGACATCAGAATCAGAATCAGAATTACTCTAGGTTACAATAAAAGTAAATAAATTGTGCAAAAGAGGAATAGTGAGGTCGTATCCATGGACCATTCAGAAATCCGACGGCAGAGGAGAACAAACTATTCCTAAAATGTTAAGTGTGGGTCTTCAGTCTCTGTACCCCGTCCTTGATGGTAGTAAAGAGAAGAGGGCATTTCCCAGATGGAGAGGATCCTTAATGACAGATGCCTCCTTCTTGAAGCACCGCTGTTAAAAGATGGTGGGGAGGACTGTGTCTGTAATGGAGCTGGCGGAGCCAACAACTCTCTGCAGCCTCTTACGATCCTGTACATTGGTGACTCCATACTAGGCAGTGATGCAACGAGTGAGAATGTTATCCACCATATGTCTTTAGAAATTAGCTAGAGTCGTTGACTACATACCAAATCTCCTCAAACTCCTAATGAAGTTTAATGAAATATGGTAATGCAGTCCAAGTTAATGGGTGAGAAATGGGAAGATTCCCTTCACATCTGGAGTTAGCAAAGGCTGCTCTTCTCTTCTGTTTTAATTGTGTTGCACACAGCCTTCTGCCAAATCCATCAGGAAAGACATGGGTATAAGAGGGGTGACAATCCCAGGCAGCAGAGGCACTCAGGCCGAAGCCTTTATTATTATATGGACAATGTTCTGACTGGTTGGTCCACAGACAAATAAGCAACAGCAATCCACATGGGGCTTTGGTTTAATGTCTCATCAGAGTGTTGATTCTTCCAAGGGCAGGGCACTCTCTCTGTACTGCCCGGTAATGGGCTCAAAGCTCTGGAGTAAGGCTTAAACCCAAAACTTTCTGCAAGGAGAGAGTCACCTACTGAGCTGTACTGTGAAATCTACATCGCTGAACAACCTCACATGTCATAAGGAGAGGTTGGGTAAAATTGGGTTATCTTCTCTGGATTGTGATTGACTCATTCTCACCCCCAAATAGGAACAGTCTGGTCCACTTTGGTGGCTCAGAAAGAGAGTCTCCATCTCTGAACTGCAAACTACAGAAAGGTGACAAGTTCAGTCGCAGAATATGCAATCAAAGTCTGTCTGGCTTAGGGAAGGTCGGAGGAAAATATTGGTTAGCAATACCATTGATGGTCTTGGACACTCAGACATATGCAGAAATCAGTGCAAATTCTCTCTTGGCAAAGGGAACTGGTTTGAAACACTGAAACTAAAGGTTTCTACTGCTGGACCCTCATCACCAAGGATATGCCCACTTCTCATTACTAACATCAGGGAGGAGGTACAGGAGCCTGAAGACGTACACTCAACAATTTAGGGATAGCTTCTTCCCCTCCAACATCAGATTTCTGAACAGTCCATGAACTCATGAACTCACTATTTTGCTCTATTTTCACACAACTTATTTATTTTTTACATTTCTTTTTCTAAGTCATATTAAGTTTTTCTATGTATTGCACTGTACTGCTGACGCCAAGCAATAAATTTCACAACATATATCAATGACAATAAACCTGGTCCTGATTCTTGTTCTGGAAAAGGTAAAACAATGAAGCTAATCCTGCTTATGTGACCCAGGATGTATATTTTACATGTCAGCATCTCCAAGCAGCTACAAGACGGGTTAATACTGAGATGGTAATCCAGAAGCTTGGATCAAAAGATCATCAGAAGATGGTCTGGCTTCAAATTCCATTGTTATTCAGTTAAGTGAATAAATCCAGGATGGAAGGTTAGAATCAGGAATATTGACAGTGAAACTACTGCATTATTGTTTTAAAAAGGCAACAGGTTAGCTAATATCCTTCTGAGTCTGAAATCTGCTGTCCAATGGAACTCCACCCATAGTAGAGTGGCTGACTGTTAAATGCCTCAGCAAGACACTCAGTTCAGGGGGTGATTAAGGTTGGGAATGCTATGGATAAGGAAGTATAAAATAAATAATCAGTTATGTGCTATAAGGAGAGGTTGGATAAACTTGGGTTGCTTTCTCTTAGTTGTGAAGGTTGAGTGGAGATCTGATTATGACAGGTGCAGATAGAGCAGATGGCCTTTTCCCCCCCAAAGGATCAGAATGTCTAATACTAGAGGGCATGCATTTAGAGTGATAAGGAGTAAGTTCAAAGGACATGTGTGAGGCAAGATTTTTTTTCACACACATTGATGGATCCCTGGAGTGCATTGCCAGGGATGATGTTGGAGGCAGATATGATAAAGGTGTTTAAGAGCTTCATAGATAGGCACATGATGTGCAGAGAATGGAGGGAGATGGACATTGTGTAGGTCATACAGCATTACAGCACAGAAATAGGCTCTTTGGCCCATCTAGTCTGTGCCAAACTATTAGCTAGTCTCAACTGGACCACAGCCTCTCATAACCCTCCCGTCCACGCACTTATCCAAATTTCTTTTAAATGTTGCAGTCGAACCCACATTCACCATTTTGGCTCTCTGACTGAAATTGTTCCCCCTCAGTTTTCCTTTCACCTTTAATCTCTGACCTCTAGTTCTAGTCTCATTGAAAATGCCTGCTTGCATTTACCCTATCTATACACTCATAATTTGTATACCACTATCAAATCTCCCCTCATTCTCCCTCACTAAGTAGAAGGGATTAGTTTAGTTAGCTTGGCTCAAGATCTTGGCTGAAGAGGCAGTTCCTATGCCACACTGTTCTTTGTCACCTGGAATGTCATTTTGTTGGAGCTTAAATGTATTGAAATTGATATTGAAGAATTGACCATTTTCCCCCAGATGTATGTTACTCAAGCTAGGAAAGCAAAAACTGTAAAGTCTTTCTTAGTTGATGAATAAATTGACTTAGCTGCACATTGCATCTTCAGTATGTTTGCCAGATGTGCTTTGCTGCTAACTAGAAAGTTAAGCAGTACACCACAATTCAGATCTGAAGGTTTTTCCTTACCAGGGGTACGCAAGATGTTTTCATTCCACTGGTCACTGCTGGGAATGGGGCGGAGGCTGGGGAGAGTCCCTTTGGCCTTGGTGTCACTGCTGATTACCTTCTCAGCAACAGGGTCTAAACTGCTGGAAAGCAGAGAATCTATAGGACAGGAGGCAACATGCGGAGTTACTCAGTCTTCCATGTTCTAAATGTAATTCAAATAGTACTGAGCACACTATAAGGATCAAGAAACACATTCTTAACTTGGAATTGTCCTTTGGATGAGAGCAGAACATTCCTCATCAATCAACGCATGAATGGGCTTGCTCTTTATAAGTCTTTGTTCCTCCAACCTCAATGTTGAAATCAAGAGCCTCCATCCTGTCTACTATCATTTCTTTCCCTCTTCTCACCTTCCCATGTTACCTCATAAACTTCCCACAGCCCTCCATTTAGGAGGAACCTCCAACCTCAAAGCCTAACAATGCTCACAGTTTGACACACTGAGTGTCAGGGGGCAAAAGTGAGGGTAGTTGCTATTACTAAGGTCTGAAGGTTGATAAGTCACCTCTACCAGTTGGTGTACACCCCAGAGTTTTGAAAGAGGTAGCTGAAGAGATTGTGGAGACATTAGTAATGATCATTCAAGAGTCACTAGATTCTGTAATGGTTCTGGAGGACTGGAAAATTGCAAATGTCATACTATTCTTTAAGAAGGGAGGGAAGCAGAAGAAAGGAAATTATGGGCCAATTAACCTGTCTTCAGTGGTTGGGAAGATATTGGAGTCTATTATGAAAGATGAGGTTTAGGGGTACCTGGAGGTGCATGATAAAGTAGGCCAAAGTCAACATGGTTTCCTTAAAGGGAAATCTTGCCTGACAAATCTGTTAGAATTATTTGAGGAAATAACAGGCAGGATAGGCAAAGGAAAGTCAGTGGATGTTGCTTACTTGGATTTTCAGAAGGCCTTTGACAAGGCGCCAAAAATGATGCTGCTAAACAAGAGCCCACGGTACTACAGGGGAGAGAGACTAGTATGCATAGAAGATTGGCTCACTTTCAGGAGGCAAAGAGTGATTGTTCCACAGGGGTCGGTAATGAGACTGCTTCTTTTCACATTATATATCAATGATTTGGGTAATGAAATTAGGGCTTTGTGGGCAAATTTGCAGATGATATGAAGGTAAGTTGAGGGACGGGTAGTGTTGAGGAAGCAGGGAGTCTCAAGAAGGACTTAAGACAGATTAGAAGAATGGATAAATAAGTGGCAGATGGAATACAGTGTAGGAAAGTGCATTGTCATGTATTTAGTGGAAAGAATAAAGGTTTAAATATTTTCTAAATGAAGAGAAAGTTCAAAAATCAGAGGTGCAAAGGGACTTGGGAGTCTTTGTGTAGGATTCCATAAAGATTAACTTTCAGGTTGAGTCAGTGGTAATGAAGGCAAATGCAATATTAGCATTCATTTCAAGAGAACTGAAATATATGAGCAAGGATATAATTCTGAGGCTTTATAAGACATTGGTCAGACCAGACTTGGAGTATTGTGAGCAGTTTTTGGCCCCTTATCGAAGAAAAGACGTGCTGGCATTGGAAAGGATCCAGAGCAGGTTCACAAGAATGATTCTGAGAATGAAAGGATTAACGTACAGTATGAGGAGTGCTTGATGGCTCTGGGCCTATATTCACTGGAGTTTAGAAGAATGATGGGAGATCACATTGAAACCCATTGAATATTGAACGGCCTAGATAGAATGGATGTGGAAAGGATGTTTCCTATTGTGGGTGAATCTACGACCAGAGGGCACAGCCTCAGAATAGAGGGTTGCCACTTAGAACAGAGATGAGGAGGACTTTCTTTAGCCAGGGGTTAAAGAAATGCACAGGCAGGCACCTCCCAGTCTCCGCCCAAGTAAGAGGAATTATCTACCACTCATTTTGAACTCACTACCAGTAGCCTATTTTAACCCAGCTCTCAGCCCCAATCCTTGTTCACTCATTGAACTAACCAGCCTCAACCAGTTGCTCCTAGCCTTCCATTACCTTGATGCCTGTGGTGTTCAGTACCTGTTCTCTCGTTTTGTGGCCCCTTATAGCTTATTATTTTGTGGTTTATTATTAAAATTTTCGCTCACTGCTAAATCATCTCTGCTGCTCTGCTTTTGGGTCAAGCCTCCTCTACGTCTCCTTACAGACGGTGGCGAATCTGTGGAATTCATTCCCACAAGCGGCTGTGGAGCCAAGTCATTGAGTATATTTAAAGCGTAAGTTGATAAGTTCTTGATTAGTCAGGCCATCAAAGGTTACAGGGAGAAGGCAGGAGAATTGGGTTGAGAGGGATAATAAATCAGCCATGATGGAATGGCAGATCAGACACAATGGGTTGAATGGTCTAATTCTGATCCTATGTCTTATGATGTTATACAGATCATAACACCCAGCCTACCACAACAAAAGTGAACACCTGCAGAAATTTCAACCTTTATATCTCTGGAGCATTTGCATCAAATGTAACTCCTCACTAAGAGGCCACTTACTATACTGTGGCCAAAGATGAAATGATGATCTGCAGTAAAATAAATACATTTCAGACAGTGTGGGCTAGAAATAAAGAGGTGTGATGAAAAGGTTGATACATTAACTTTGCTCCTCTTGCCACAGATGCTGCTTGAGCTGTTGAGTATTCACAACAGTTTCTATTTTTCTTCAGATTTCCAGAATCTGTGGCACTTTATTTTTGAGGTATTTAACCTCAATTCCTTTGGCCTTAGGGTAATAAATACCTGGGAGGTGCATACATACAGATTAAGTTAAGAGGGAAACCAAGGGCTGAATTTAACTTGATTGTAATGGTATTTTAACAAAAGATATAGGAGCAGAATCAGGCCATTCGGCCCATTGAATCTGCTCCACCATTCAATCATGGCTGATTTATTTTCCCCATAACCTTTGATACTCTTACTAATCAAGAACCTATTAACCTCTGCTTTAAACATACCCAATGATTTGGCCTCCGCAGCTGTCTGTGGCAATTGACAAAGTTACATCAAGGTCAAAGGAAAATTCACCAAAGTAATCATATATAACCATATAACAATTATAGCACAGAAACAGCCTGAGGGACATCCAAATGATGATCAATATATATGCAGACCCCTCCTCTTGAATGTTTCAAATCTCAGTGCAATTCACTGCCAAAACACCACCAATGAAAGGGAAAGTACTTACAGTGGAGATTTGAAGATTTCTCTGGGGCTGCCACTGGCTGTTGTGTAGGACATGCCACCTTGTACTTACCAACACTTTCTTGCCCACTGCCCACTAGTCCATTCAGGCTGGTGGAGGCACCACTGGCTGAAACAGCACGCGGTGGACGCTTGCCAGGAACCTTAACTGTGGTCCTGAGTAGATCAATCTCTTTTCCATGGATGTTCTGCATATAATCCTGCAGCAAGAGATGAGCATTCAGCAATGTTCACCAGGTTTAGTGGTATCTCATTCTCAGACTCTAAGAGCACATTCAACTGTCTCTAGGTGGCAAACTAGCAGTGTCCCCTCACCTGTTCTAGACATGTTCTCATGATAGTTGCAGAATCTCCCACCACTCCTGTCTGCTGTGACCAAATCCAGGGACACTACAAGCCTGTAAGGAGGTGTGGGGAGCTGCAGGGAGACCCTGGGGGATACAGGCGATACAGAGTGAATTTCTCAAAGACATAGAAGGAGAACCTTGAAAGCCCACAGATGGAGAACCTCAACCCTAGGGAGAGACTGAGGGAGACCCTCATCTGGGAGAGAATGAGGGAGACCCTAAGTCCAGGGAAGAGTTCAAGGAAGACCTTCAGTCGAGGAGAGACACTGAGGGAGACCCTGAATTCTTGGGGAGAGACCAAGGGAGACCTCAGTTTTGGGGAGAGATCGAGGGAGGCCCTTGGGGGAAATGCAGGGAGGGCAGAATTTCAGCCAATCATTTCTAATTTGGAAAACCTGCAAGAAAATACAAGCACCCTGTCTTCTACTAAACAGAACAACATCTGGGAGTCTTGAACTGCCCCATTGTTCTCCCGGAATCCTTTTAGAGAACACCAAGTTGCATTCAACGGCACTTTACTAGCAGTCTAATATATGTCTGTTCATCAAGAACAGCACCACCTTCATGTCAGGAGGAGGTCAGAAGCAATATTAATTAAAATCATTTCTATTTCATTCACAAACTTAATGTGTACTTACATGCAAACTAGGATGGTAGGACAAAATACCATTGTTGCAAAGCGTCACATACTTCTTCTTCCACTCCTTATTTAGTGTGTTTCCACTTCTCTTCAACAGCACCCCCTGTGAGAAAACACACCAATGAAGACCAGGATTCAGTGGCTGCCAGGTGAGAACAACCTGCTTACCCCACTGCTGTTAGCTTGAGTGACCTTGAAATTGGGATCTTTCTTGTTGTAACAGCACAGGTCACACTAACACAGGAACTTGGCAGGTCAAGCACCATCTATGTAGAGGAATTATCACTACCCCTCATCAGGACTGGAAAGGAAGGGGACAGAAGCTAGAATAAGGTGGTGCAGGGACAGGAAGGAGTACAATCTAGAAGTGATAGGCGAGACCAGGCGAGGGGGAAAGTGGGTGGGTGGGGGAGGGGGAATGTGAGAAGCTGGGAGGTGATAGGTGGAAGAAGTAAAGGGCTGAAGAAGAAGGAATCTGATAGGAGAGGACAGTAGACCATGGAAGAAAGAGAAGGAGGAGTGAACCAGAGGAAGTGAAGAGAAGGGTAAGAGGGGAGCCAGCATGAGGACTGGAAACAGAGAGAAAGAGGGAGTGGGGAGAGATTACTGGAAGCTGGAGAACTCAAATGTTGTTGCCATTAGGCAGGAGGCTACCCAGATGGAATATGAGGTGTTGCTCCACTAATCTGAGTGTGACCACCAACATGTCAACTTGGGAATAGGAAGTTGAATTGAAATGGATAGCCACTGGGAGACCCTGCCTTTTGTGGCATATAGAGTGAAGGTGCTCGACTATACGATACCCCAATCTACGTTGAGTCTCACCAATGTAGAGGAGGCTGCACCAAGTTACAGTAGATGACCCTGGCAGACCTGCTGGTGAAGTGTCACCTCACGTGGAAGGACTGTTTAAGGGCCTGAATGGTAGTGAGGGAGGTGGTCTAGGGGCAGTTCACAAGGATAAGTGGAGGAGGGAGATCAGTGGGGAGGGATGAGTGGACAAACAGAGAGCGAGAGTGGGGGTGAGGAGAGAAGATGTGTTTAGTGGTAGGATCCGGTTGTAAATGGCAGAAGTTATGGAGAATGATGTGCTGAATACAGAGGCTCGTGGGCTGGTAGGCAAGGACAAAAGGAACCCAGTGTGGTGCAATGACAGTGTTTTTTCAAATGTTACAAAGATGGACCAGTAGTAGTCATGGGATCCACTACAAAGGCCCATGGATACAGCAGTAAATGCAAGAAACTTAAAACAGAAGTCTGGAGATATTTGAGAAGCCATGGAATTAATTTTCACAGTTCACAGTTGCAGCAGAAAGACTGGACAGGTGCATGATGGAAACAAGTCTAAAGACATATAGGAGCTGATTGGGTAAAGATGATCAGTACTATTTTCTTGCATGGGGTGGGGGGGGGGGCAAAACACTGAGACAGACTAGTTGAGCCAATTGGACTGTTTTGGAATTAAACTCCATATACCGTAATACTATGGTACCAAAGACATTCCCACATCAACAAGCACTAATAAGAACAATCTGTGCACTCAAGAGAGAGACAAGTGAATATTTGCCACAAAGAAAGAGCCAACTGAACCCAGATGCAAGAGGTCACCTGACTGACTTGACCTCCCCTCGTCCCTTCTCCACACACCCCACCCTTACTCCTTTCCCATGGCCTAAGGAACATTTAAATGACACCCATCTGATATGGGAACACAAAATGGGAAACTGACCAAAATAATTAAGAATCAGCAGGTAGAGATAGTAATATGCCTGAAGTCATTTTCAGATAGGTTTTAAAAAAACACAATTGGTGTTTATAATGTAAAGGAACAACCTTTCACAAAGGTAAAGTTGAATTTGAGTACTGTGTGCAGTTCTGTTTACCTACTTACAGAAAAGAGTACACAGAAAATTTACAAGGACGTTGCCAAGAATTGAGGACCTGAGCTTTAGGGAAAGGTTGAATAGATTAGGACTATTCCCTGGCATGTAGGGGAATAAGGGGAGATTTTGTAGAGGTATCCAAAATTATGAGGGATGTAGTAGGATAAATGCAAGCAGGGTTTTCTCACAGGGGTAAGGTGAGACTAGATCTAGAGGTCAAAGGTTGAAGGTGAAAGGTGAAATATTTAAAGGTGAACCTTCACTCAGAGAGTGGTGCAAATGTGGAATGAGCTGCCAGAGGAAGTGTTGAATAAGGGTTTGATTTCAACACTTAAGAGAAAGTTGGATAAGTACATGGATGGGAGGGGTACGGAGGGCTAGGTTCAGGTGCAGGCAGATGGGACTAAGCAGAATAATAGTTTGATATGGACTGGACAGGACAAGGGACCTGTTTCTGTGGTGTAGTACTCTATGGGCCTAAAGGTGAATTATGACAGAACTGGAATTGACAGCTACACAGCAGAGGGTCCTGAGAAACTTGTAGCAGCAGCATCAAACACAATTTCAGATCAGGCCGTGAATGGAGATATTAGAACAGGTGACCAGAGTTTGGTCAATGGGAAGTGTCCTAGGAGCATCACAGAGGTGGGGAGAGAGGCAGAAAGGTTTTGGGAAGGGATTCCAAAGCTTGAGACACAGACAGCTGAAGGCACAGTCATCAATGGCAGAGTGCTGAAAATCATGGTTGAAGAAGATGCTGGAATTGGAAGTGCAGAGATTGGGGGTGGGGTGATTTGTAGGAATGGGAGAGGATGCAGAGACGGGGACTGGATTGAAAACAAGAGTCTTAAGATTGAAATGTTGTTTAACCAGGAGTTTGGGTTGTTTGGTGAGGACAGGAGAGATGGATGAAAGGTCTCACTGCATGTTAGAACAAGGCAGCAGTGTTTTGGGTGATTAAATCATTACCTAGTAGAAGGTTGAGGGGGGATTTGATAGAGGTATTTAAAATTATGAGGGGGATAGATAGAGTTGATGTTGATAGGCTTTTTCCATTGAGAGTAGGGGAGATTCAAACAAGAGGACATGAGTTGAGAGTTGGGGGCAAAAATGTAGGGGTAACACGAGGGGGAATTTCTTTACTCGGAGAGTGGTAGCTGTATGGAATGAGCTTCCAGTAGAAGTGGTAGAGGCAGGTTCGATATTGTCACTTAAAGTAAAATTGGATAGGTATGTGGACAGGAAAGGAATGGAGGGTTATGGGCTGAGTGCGGGTCGGTGGGACTAGGTGAGAGTAAGTGTTCGGCATGGACTAGAAGGGCCAAGATGGCCTGTTTCCGTGCTGTAATTGTTATATGGTTATATGGTTACTTCTTAAACAGGAGATTGGGCAGGTGGTTTGACATTTTCTGGAAGGTGGTACAGAGATAGCAATGCAAATTGAGAGTCTCAGAGTGTGGGAACATCTGGAGAATTAGAATCCAGAACTGGAACAGGGGAAGACAAGATTTGGGATACTTGGCTGGAAAAGGCTAAGTAGGCTAGGTGGAGTGAAGCCATGGAAGGATTTGTAAATAAGGACATGAATTTCGATGTCAATCCCCTGTTTGCCAAATCGATGGAAATCAGTGGGAGTAACTAAGGAGTCTGGCATAGAAGGATTTGCAGCTCCTCAGTATGGCCATTTGCAAGGTGCTACTGGGCCTCTTCCTTAAAGCTGTGGATCAAAGAGCTCCCCCTTAACCTTTTGGAAGAGGTAATGTGAGTACATCACATCCCACTTCATGGAATGGATTCTCAATCAGAAGATGATCTTGGAGGGATCTAAGACAAAGACCAAGGCCTGCCAGCTCTCCACCTCTTGGAGTTCCTTCCTAACATCCACACCCTTGACTGCAACAGGAGAAGATTCTGCAAGCATGTCAGAAGTTGACACAATTCTTACTGACCCTGTCTTGGTTTCTGAATACCTTTTCACATGAAGGATCTCTTGATGATTTCCTTAATTGCTTCCTACTAGTGCTTTGGGAATCAATGAGGGACTTCATCATTCTCCAACCTGGCTAAGTCCTTCTTTAGCTCCTCGATAATCTCTGTGATCAGCAGCTTGACATTCAACTTCCAACTCCTGCTGCCTGCCTTCTGGTCTTTCTGTAGGTAAGACTCAGCCTGAAGGAGGTCATGGCCAGTTTAATGTAGAGGTCCATGACTACCAGATGCTTCAGTTGTCCCAAGTCAGCCCCAGCAGTCGCTTTTGTGTGAAAGTGACTGTAGCTAAGTTGTGGTGCAGCTATAAGTAGACTCATTTGGTATGGATCAGTGCTGAAACCCACCTGCTTAATTGGGATGGCACGGCCACTTCCAATGTTATCCGCCTTACTGTCCAGACTCCTCCTTTCCGTATCGCTTCCCCGCCGAGCCTGTGGAGGGAGCAAAAACACAGTATTATAGGCAATGCTACAGGGCCAGCTCTTAACAAAAGCTGTTTCCTTGGAGTCCCACTGTAACTGAACAAAACAGCCCTGAGTGGGTTAATCTGGTCTCAATCATTAGAATAGCACTGAAAGAGGGCCACACAGTACGTAACCTTAAGCTGTTCCAAACCTTGAAATGAGGATAATAGTTTTGTGCTGCTGACTGTTTCAGAGGTCAGTTAAGAGTCCATCATACTCTTGAGACAGAAGTCATGCACAGGCCAGACATGGTAAGGCTGGCAGATTTCCTTCCCTGAAGAACATCAGTGATACAAGAGTTTTTCTGACAATCCAATGGTTTCACGGTCACCATTACTGATGCTAGATTTTATTTTGTCCCCAAATTCCAGATGAAAATTGGTAAAATTGGTTTATTATTATCACATGTGCCGAAGTACAGTGAAAAACATGTTTAGCATGCCACTCGTACAGATCATTTCATTACAGCAGTACATTGAAGTAGTATAAAAGAGTGCAGAATAAAGTGTAACTACGACAGTGCAAGTGCAGTTCAAGTAAACAGTAACATGCAAGGACCATGATGAAATAGACTGGGAGATCATGAGTCCGTCTTACCTTACTAGGGAACAGTTTATTTGATTAACTGAATCTAACTATTTAATTACTTGATTAACTGAATTTCAATTGTCACTGCCACAGTTTAACCACAACTGTTGCCACTATGCTACCCCCACCCCGTCAGCCAACTACATACAAAAGTGTATCACAGTTATAACACTGCATGACCACAGCTGCTTCCCAGACATCCTTCCTGTCCTCCCCGAATATTGATAACACCACCGCATGCTTCCTGTTCTGCAGCAGGTCTCATTCCTCTATCACCACATTAGGGTTGACCAATGCTGCCTTCCTACAGCCTCAGCCCATCTCTTCACTCAACATACCCCCTTCAGGAGGATCTACATCAACAAATCTTTGCCCTGCTTTGGTGGTGGAGATTTCACTCAACCTGATCCTGCCTTCTGAGACATCCTCCCAAAGCTGCTGTTCCTTCTCTTTTGAAAAATAATTCTCAAATCTCCATTTATTTCTGTCCCAGTGGTCCTTTCTCCCCCTAACACTGATTAATGAAGCAATGACAGACATTTCAATATACTAAAGGTGCTGTAAAGACTGGACGTTGTTGATGCTTTCTGTCATAGTAACAGCGAGCTGGCGAGGGTGGAATTGAAGGCAACATGGATGGGGATTGGTTATTGGACTGAGCAAAGAGTACTGTGGGATACTACAGGGATCAGTTTCACTCTTGCCCTTCATCATCTAGCAACAAATTAGCTCAGGGCACCAAATGTCATAATTCCAAGTTTGCTAACAATAGTGTCACAGAGTGATACTGCACAGAAATAGGCCCTTTGGTCCAGCTTGCTCGTGCCAATTGTGTTGCCTAGCTAGCTAGTTTCATCTGCCCATTTTTGACCCTTAGCCCTATAGGGGTAAGGGGGGAGGGGGAAGAGGGTGAGAAAGAAGGGAGGGAGGGAGATAGAGGAGGCAGAGATAAAGTAAGTGAGAGGTAAGCAGAGAAAGAGACAAACAGAGAGTGAGAGAGACTGAGGAGAGAAATATATAAAGAGGGAGAGGGAGGCACATGGAGGGAGGCAGGGGCAAGGAGACAGAGGTGAAGGGGAAAAGCAGGTAGATGACAACAGTGGGAGATAGAGAGAGTGCAACAGTGAGAAAGGCAGTGGAGAGAGAGCAGCACATTCTAGAATTATAAATATTCTTCTTTGTTAAATGTTTCCTTCTCACAGTAATTATTGTGTGGATTGCAATACAAGGATCTAAGAATTGTCTGTAATAATCCACGGGTTGTGGAAGTCCTGATTCACACACCATCTGAGCCAAAGGATAACATTTCTTGGCTTGGTGGTTAAAGCACTTGTCAGGACTGAAGAGGATTAGTTGATGTACTTTGATATTTTGGCAGCATAATACAGTTAAAAGCTTTAAACCTCCTATGGAGAGCAAACTGCTCGCATTATACAAAGCAACTAATAACAGGTGCACTATCCTTACTGACAGTATGATGTCCTGTATAAGAATCTAGGAAGCAAATAAATAAAGCCTTCTTCCTAGCTTTGATAATAGGGCATGTAACGGGTTTCCCTCAGCTCCACGGGATAGAGTCAATTCAATTCAAACATATGGGCTTAACAGGATAGATACAAAGATGGTGCTTCACTTGGCTGGAACCAGGAATTGCAGACTCAGAGCAAGGAGGATGGCCATTCAGATGAGAAGAATTTCTTTTCATGTAGGGGGACCCAGAGTATTTCCTGGCTTAAAGTCAAAAATGACCTGGAGAGCTGTCATCAGAATGGGAATCCAAAACCACGGTCGCACTTAAAGTTCAATCCTCAAATGGAGCTGAGCAGTACTGCGTTACATAGTTGTACAGTACAGAAACAGGCCCTTTAACCCACCACATTGTATCATGTACATTAATCCTATTTACCCACATTACATCTGTAGCTTTCTATGTCATGACAATTCTTGTTGACTTGTTGAGATGTTTCTTAAATGTTGAATCTCTGCCTTCAGCATCCTCTCAGACAGATTCCTGTCACCCCCCTTCTCCCCACCCCGGAAAAAAAAATTCTTCCCTCATATCCCCTCTAAACCTCTCATCTTAATGGTGATGCCATAGCATCTGTCATGCCAATAACACAACAGTGGTGGGGCTCATCAGCAACGTTGAGATGGCCTACAAAAAGCAGGAGGAAGAACTCGAGACCCAGTGCCATGTAAAAAGCCTCTTCTTCAATGTCAATAAGACAACGGAGATGGTTATCATCTCCAGGGGAACTCACACCACTCACGCCCCTCTTTGCATCAGCAGCACAGCCATGGAAACCGGGAGCAGTTTCAAACTCCTGGGAGTGCACATCTTACACAATCTCTCTCGGTCCCAGAACACATACTGCACAATGAGGAAAGCTCACCAACACCTCTACTTTCTGAGGAGGCTGAAGAGAGCAGGATTATGTGCACCTGCTGTATACGCATGTCATTCTACAGGTACACACTGGAGATAATCCTAACACACTGTGTCACTGCATGGTACAGACAATGCTCTGCGGCAGACAGGAAGCCTCTACAACAGGTAGTCAAAACTGCCCAACACATCACCGGTACCAGCCTAACCACCACCAAGGACATACAGTATATACAAAAAGGTGCCAGGAAAGGGCCAATGATATCACAAAGGATTCCTACCCACCCTGATCACCCTGCTGATCAACATGTCCACCCACTAACCACCCCTCCACACCCCCAACCACCATTTCTTTATCATTTCCTATCAAGTCACCTTGTGTACAGATGCTCCTGTGCCTAGTGTCACTTTATGGATATAAATCAATCTATGGATATAAACTATCTTATGTATTTATGTTTATTGTATTTTGTTATTATTGTGTGCTTTACCCTATTATGTTTTTTTGTGCTACATTGTATCTGGAGTAACAATTATTTTGTTCTTCTTTACACTTGTGTACTGGAAGTGACATTAAGCAATTTTAAATCTTGAATCTTAAACCTGCACTCTCTTGTTTTAGACACCCCCACCAAGGCAAAAAGATTTGTATTGGCTACACCTCTATCAGGTTATCCCTTGTCCTCTTCCACCCCAGGGAAAACAAACCTAGCCTACCAATCTCTCCTTATAACTCTAATGCTCCAACTCAGGCAACATGCCAGTAATTTCCTCTGCACTCTTTCCAGTGCAATAACCTTCCAGAAATGTACACAATACACCACCTTTGATTTGTAAAGTTGTACCACAATGTCAAAGCTCTTGTATTCTATGCGATGACTGATGAAAGCAGGCATCCCATGTGCCTTTTCCACCACTGAGCCTTCAAACCCCAGATTTTCATCGTTTCGTTATATAATGGCTTGGTACGGCAACTGCTCTGCCCATGACCACACAAAACTGCAGAGAGTTGTGGACGCAGCTCAGCACATCACAGGACTACACTCTCCTCTATGGACTTTGACAACATGTAAAGCAGCCAGTGTAATCAAAGACCCCACCTACCCAGGATATTCGCTCGCCCATCAGGCAGAAGATACAAAAGCCTGATAGCAGGTCCCAACAGGTTCATGACAGCTTCTATTCGACTTTTAAAAGACTCTTGTATGGTCAGATGGACTCTTGGCCTCACAATCTACCACATTATGATCTTGCAGCTTATTGTTTACCTGCACTGCATTTTCTGGCAACTTTATTCTGCATTGCTATAGTTTCTGGTTCAGTGCAGTGTGTAATGATCTGATCTGTATGAATATTGTGCAAGATAAGCTTTTTACTCTATCTCGGCACATGTGACAAGAATAAACCAATTCCAGTACCAGTACCATCAGGAGCAGTGCCAATCATTGCTCACAATTACAACAGTGCATGGTGTCAAATCCCAAGGTGGCACTTGAACCAAGTTACACATCAAGTGAGCATGCTCGGACAAGTGGTGGAGCGGATCTTTGGAAACTGCTCGTGATCTGATCTGCTTCCTGATAGCCTCTTACCGGGCAAGTACTTACTGTGAAAAGGCTGGGGCGTCGCTTCGAGTGCTTGCGGACAGAACCAGGGGTCCCAGAAACTTGAGAAATGTCGGCTGCCAGTTCCCGGTGACTGATGTTTGGAGTGGAAGGAAGGGATGAGGAATACTCACCCATGTTACCACCGTTGCTTGCCTGTAAAAGATACAGTGTGGCAGGAAACAGAGGAAAAGGAACAAGGAATCAGCTTTACAATCAGAAATATTAAGCACTTCAAGAAACACTGGATTTGAAGATAGTTAAACACACATACCAATGGATCATAGCATGATATTGTATGTGCCATGTGCACTCCCTCTTTGCACCTAGCCACTGGTTTGTTCACTGAACCCATACAAAACTAATAAAGAATTCATGATCTTTGTCCTATGTCCTTCCTGTATGGTGGTTAAGAAGGAGTATGGTGTGTTGGCCTTTTTTAGTCATGGGATTACCATGAGGTAATGTTGCAGCTGTATAAAACTCTTGTTAGACCACTCTTGGAGTATTGTGTTCAGTTCTAGTTGTCTCAATGTGGGAAGGATGTGGAAGCTTTAGAGATGGTGCAGAGGATATTTACAATCATAGTGTGGTAGTGAAGTGGTTAGCACAATTGCTTTACAGTGCCAACGGTCCCAGTTCAATTTCCACCACTCTCTGTAAAGAGTTAGTATGTTCTCCCCGTGGCTACGTGGGTTTCCTCCCATATAAGACATACAGGTGAGGATCAGTAAGTTGTGGGTATGCTGGAAGCATTGAGACACTTGCAGGCTGCCCCCAGCATTTCCACAAACTGTTAGTCTTTAATGCATACGATGCACTTCATTGTATGTTTTGATATTCATGTGACAAATAAAGCTAATCTTTAAAAGTGAGTGGAATGCACTGGTAGAGGCAGATACATTAGGGACATTTAAGAGACTCTCAGATAGGCACATGGATGCAAGAAAAATGGAGGGCTATGAGGAAGCCAAGGGTTAGATTGATCTCGGAGTAGGTTAAAAGGTCAGCACAACATTGTGGGCCAGAGGGCCTATACTGTGCTGTAATGTTCTATGTTAATATATTATGAGAAGCCATGGGCTTGTAGCTATGTACACCCATTTGATTTGTTCTGGAGGAACTGACCAGGTTCTCAATCCAAAATATTGACCACCCCTCTCCCTCCACATATGCTGCCTGACCACTGAGTTCCTCCAGTGATTTGTTGGCTCCACGTTACAGCATCTGAAGTCCCTTTTGTCTTCAGATATAGTTGAACCTCATACATGGAGTGTGGCATCAAGGGGGCTGACACTACTCAGGCTGCCCACAGAGCACACAAGGAAACTCCAGAGATCGGCAAAGCCAGCCGCTACAAGGTGCGACCAGAGGAGATCGAAGAGGAGAATCCACAGTTCTGTATTGGGGATCACTGATACCAGTGGGATGGGACACAGAGGAAGAACAATTCATTCACTTGCTGGATTCTACACAACTTCTCAACTTTAAAAAAATATTATTTGCCCACAGCTTGTGCGGTAGGGATGTGCACATCCCTAGCTACTCCTGAACAGTGGCTTGCTGGGCCATTTCAGAGAGCAATTGGCAGCTAACATGCTGCTGAGATTCTGGAGTTTACAAACGTTGGTGAACCAGGTGAACTTGGACAGCAATCTAGTGCTTTACAAACACAAATAATTACACTAATCTTTAATATTTGAAATTGTTTTAATGATTCAGGTTTAAATTTCCTAGCTGCGATGGTGAGATATGAACTCGAGCTGATGGGTTGAAAAGTGCAGTTCTCTGGGAGCAAGTCTAGCAACTTAGCCACTGTGCTACTATATATACCAACCACACCAACTAACAATCAACTGGTTGCAGCCACCAATGGAGACCTCTTCAAGGTCAGGATATCTGTGGGATGACCCACTTCGTATTGGAAGTTAGGAATGAGTTAACCCTCTGTGGCGAGACCTGTCCAGTGTTTGTCCATACTCTCTGAATGTCCAATCAGCCTGGATCATTAGCAGGTAGACTTCTGTCTGAGGGAAACAATTCTTCCCACTAAGATGATGGTAACGCTGCACAACACCTCAATGCTGAGTTGCTCCAGCATTTTGTGTGTGTTGTTTGGATTTCCAGCATTGCAGATATGTGGTTGGATTATAGCACCTCAAGAGATGAGCTAGTGACTAGATACCACTGACTCTCTCAGTGCAGTACCAAGGGAATGCTGTATAGTCAGAGGTACCATCATTTGCCAGAGGTGTTAAACCAAGATCTTTTGTAAATGGATTTAAGATATCTTACAGCATCACTGATTTGGTGGAAGGAAGTTTCTCACAGTGTCCTGGGGCAGATATTTACCCCTCAATCAAGCAGCTAGCATAGCAGTTAGCATAACGCCATTACAGTGCCAGCAACCTGGGTTCAATTCCCACTGCTGTCTATAAGGAGTTTGTTTGTTCACTCTGTAACTGTGTCGGTTTCCTCCTGGTGTCCTGGCTTCCAAAGGCATATGGGTTAGTAGGTTAATTGGTCACATGCACACAAGAGATTTTGCAGATGCTGAAAATCCAGAGAGGCGCACACAGAATGCTGGAGAACTCAGTAAGTCAGGCAGTATCTATGGGAATGAATATACAGTCCATGTTTCAGGCTGAGGGTCTTCTTCAGGACTGGAAAGGAATGGGGAAGGCCAGAATAAAAAGCTTGGGGAGAGGGGAAGGAGGATAGCTAGAAGGTGATTGGTGAAGCCAGGTGGGTGGGAAAGGTAAGGGGTTGGAGAAGGAGGAATCTAATAAGAGAGGAGAGTGGACCATGGGAGGAAGGGAAGAAGGAGGGCCACCAGGATGGCAGAGGTGATAGACAGGTGAGGAGAAGAAGTAAGAGGCCAGAATGGGGAATAGAAGCAGAGGGAAGGGAATTGGAAAATAAAATCTGGAAGGAGAAATCGATGTTCATGCCATCAGGCTGGAGAATACCTAGACAGAATATGAGGTGTTGCTCCTCCACCATGAGAGTGGCCTCATTGTGGCAAAAGAGGAGGCCATTGTCTGATATGCCAGAATGGGAATGGGGATAGGAATTAAAATGGTTGGCCACTGGGAAATTCCACTTTTAGCAGATGGAGCTGAGGTGGTCAACAAAGTAGTCCGTAATTTACGTCGGGTACATGGTCACATGCCTCTGAAGGGCCTGTTATTGTGCTGTTATCTCTGAATAAAATAAATAAAAGCAACATCATCACAACAAGCCACCTGGTCATCATCACATTGCTGAATGAAGGAGCTTGCTGTGCTGTAGTTCCCACTTCATAACAGCTACAACTTCAAGAATTGTAGATGTTATCAAAGATACTCGCTACCCAGGCCATGCTCTTTTCTTGCTGCTGTCATCAGGTAGAAGGAACAAGTACCTCAGGACTCGCACTGCCAGGTTCAAGAACAGATACAATTCATCAACCATCAGGCTCTTGAACAAAAGGGGATAACTACACACATTCTATTTCCAATGTTCCCACAACTGATGGTCACACTTTAATGACTCCATCAAGTTAATTCATGCTCTCATTAGTTATTGCATTTGTACAGTTTGTTATCTATTGATCCTGTTTGTAGTTGCCTGCAGAAAAAGAATCTCAGGGTTGTATGTGGTGATATGCATGTACTCTGATAATAAAGTTTTACTTTGAACTTTGAAGAATGTGCTATTGGCTGTACAGTATTTTGAGGTCCCTGACAGGCACAACATAAACCCAAGTCTTCCTCTAAACCAGTGCTTAGTATGGCAAAAATCCAACAGTACTCCAGCATGCCATTGGATATACCCATGGCCAGAATCTGCCAACCAGTGGGTAACTGAGGATAATCTGAGTGAGGATACACAATCCACACTGAGAAAGGAGAACCTAGAGTGGTGCCAATTGCTTCTCGTCAAGAAGGCACCAAGTTGCAATGTCTATCGAGGCTGTGGTTCAGACTTAGTTGTTTTTTAGGTTCATAGGGATGGTTTCGGAGACAGAGCAAGGAGTTAGGGCTTAGGGATAGGGATGTGTGAGAGTCAGAGGTCAGGCCAGAGTCCAGGTTGGAGCACTCCACGGTTAAAGGCCAGTAATGCGCATGGACAGATATCGGGTCAGCAAGCATCATGGACAAAGTTCAGCATTGAGGAAGGCTAGTGACTCCCCCCCCACCCCACCCCTTGGTTGATGTGTCCTGGGTTCAGAGGTCTATGTGGCCAGGAGACACAAGGGCCAGTGACCCCCTGGATCAATGAGTCATTGAGTCTGAAGTTCAAGGCCTGGAGCTTGGGGTCCCGTCACTGGTGAATCCTAGTGTCGATAGTGAAGATTGAAGCCTGAACATTGAAGACCAAACTCAACAAGTCTGGAAGTCAAGGATCGATGGCCAAAGCCCTGGGTTTGTGAGTCCACTAGAAAGTTGAAGGCTTGATGCCCGCGAGTCCACTGGAGGCTGGAGGCCCAGAGGCAGACTGGGGTCCTGGGGTTGGAGGTGTGTTGTTGAGTTGTTGTTGTTTGTGTTGCTCTGCTGAATACTGTGGGCATGCTATGTTAGCAGCAAAATGTGTGGCATCATTCAGCACATCTTTACATTATGTTGGTTGTTAATGCAAATGACTCATTTCACTGTATGTTTTGATGTATGTGATAAATAAATAAATAACTCAAAACTTGAACCTGCTCAGTCGTCTCATTTGGAGGATCTCAAGTAACGACAGCAGCTTGACACACAACTGCCCAAAACACATCGTGCAAGCATTGATTCAATTCAGTCCCAAGGTGCTGACACGGACTGATCTGCCAGGGCTTGCACTGATTAATTGATTGAAGAACATATCCTGCATTCTATTGATCCAGAGCAGCCAAGAGCTACATAGCCCATTATTAATCCTTAATGGCAAACAGAACAGGCTTGATTTTCAGCCCAGGAGTATATCAAACATAATTGCCGTTTCGTTTGCTGAGAGGTGTGTGACACCTTAATTACATGCCTGACTCCAAAGTGTAAATTGTTAATTTTCACAAAAGTAATGGATACGCAACCACAGGTGATATCGGTGATACTGAATCGGGTCCATCGCTCAACCTTTGCTGAGCCAGCACTGTTTAGCAGGGCCTGGAATTCAAAGATAGACAAGGATTTCCTGACCTGGTTTTCTCCCACATTCCAAAGACATACAGCTTATGGTTAGTAAGTTGTGGGCGTGCCATGTGGGCAACAGAAACATGGCAACTTTGGTGGGCTGCCCCTAGCACATGCTTGGTCTTCTTTAGTTGTTAATGCAAACAATACATTTCACTGTACATTTCGATGTATATGTGACAAATTAATCATTAACCTTTTATCTCCATTCTGGACACCTCAAAGTACTTAGCAACTAAGGAAACATTTATCAAGAACATTTTTTTGGAGGAGATGCAGTAGCCAATTTTTGCACAGCAAGCTCAGACTGTTTGTCTTTGGAATTGCTGGCTGATGGATGAATATTAGTCAAGGAACCAGGGAGAATTCTCTGCACCTCTTCAAGATAGTGCCATGGGAGATTTTCACACAACCATAGAGGGCAGGCAGTGGTCTTGGTATCACATTTTATCCAAAAGATGGTTCCAGATTGAATTTGAAAGGGATAGCATTGCATATTAGTGCAGTGGATTAGCATATAAGAATGGAAGAATTAGGAGCAGGAGATTACTTGGCCTTCAAGCCCACTCCAACACAGACTAACATCATGACAGATCTTCAACCTCAATGCTGCTTTTCTGTTTTATTCTCATATTCCCCAGGCCCAGCACACTGAATTACCAGTTACTCCCATTCTGGTACCATGCAGGAGACCTAATGGGGCTTATTTAAGGAATGATCTTAAGGCATTGGATGCAATTCAGAAAAGGTTACTGGAATGAGTGAGTCATCATTTAAGGAAAGGTCTGATGGGTTGGGCTTATATACACTGGAGTTTAGAAGAGTGAGAAAGGACTTGTGATTCATCGAGTCATAGAGTCACACAGTATGGAAACAGGTCTTTTGGCCCAACTCATCCATGCTAACCAAGGTGTGCACTTTTGACCTGTATCCCTCTAAATCTTTCCTATTCATGTACCTGTCCAAATGTCTTTTAAATGTCATTATTGGTCCTGCCTCAACCACTTCCTCTGGCAACTTGTCTGAAGAAGTTGCCTACTCAGGTCCCTGGTAAGTCTTTATATTCTCACCTTAACCCTACAGCCTGTAGTTTTTGGCTCCTATGCCCTGGGGAAAAGACTGCATGCATTCACTCTATCCAAGCTCCTCATGATTTCATACATCCCTATAAGGTCAATATACCTATAGAAGGACTGAACTGAAACATATAAGATCCCAAGGAGCTCTGACAGGAAATTGTAGAGAGGAAGTTTTCTCACGGAAGAAGCCAAAACTAGGAGTCACAGTTTAAAAATAAAGGGTTGTCCATTTAAGCTAGAGATTAGATGAAAGTCTCCCTGTAAGGATGGTAATCTTTAAAATGCTCTTCCTCATGAAGCAAAGTCAAGAGGGGATTGAAAGGTCACCAGGGGCAGGTGGCAATACAAAGATGAGGTGACAATGAAGTCACAATAACCTTCCTGAATGTTGGAGAAGGCTTGAAGAATTGAATGGCTTGCTCCTGAATCCTATGTCTGTATGTCTTTGATGTAAAGACCTCCAGGTCCTTTCACATACAACCTAGTGGACACAAGAGATTCTGCAGATGCTGGAAATTTTAAACAACACACACAAAATGCTGGAGGAACTCAGCAGGTCAGTCAGTATCTATGGAGGAAAATAAACTGTTTATGTTTTCAGGTGGAGACCCTTCATCAGTCCTCATGAAGGGTCTCGGCTTGAGATATCAACTCTTTATTTCTCTCCATACTCAACATCGTGGACAGTTTCTTGTGACTCCCTGATACAGACCAGCAAGTGAGTCAATAACTGGGTTACAGCCAATTTGCAAAACATTTGGAGCACAATACCAGTGGTGGATAGCTAACATACCCCACCTCACTCTCACTTTCTCACACTCTCATTCTCACCTGACTGCTGTGAGAGGCAGAGACTGGGACGGAGCCAGAAAAATGGCTTGGAGAGCTCGGCAGAGACTTGCATGATGTGACAAAAAGGTGCTGCTGCTTCTTAATGGCTGAGACCTTCTGGGCAACTGAAAGAGAAACAATAGTGAGGGCTCCCATAGCAAGAGTCTGGAGATGCTGGAACTTGAAACAACACCTAGTCTGCTGGAGGAATTTAGCAGGTTGAGCAGCATCTGTGGAGGGGAGGGGGGAGAGGGAGGAATTGTCAATATTTTAGCATTGAGGCAGATTTTTGACCCAAATACCAACAATTCCTTTCCCCTCACAGATACTGCACAGCCCACTGAGTTGCTCCAGCAGACTGTTGCTCTCATAAAGTTGATGATGAGAGGTAATTGGTAGTTGGTTTAATGTTGTCAAATGTACAGAGATACAGTGATAAGCTTTTGTCTGCATGTCATCCAGACATATCATTATATAAGTACATCTCACATTATAAGTATTGTACATCAAAGTAATACAAATGGGGAAAAATGAGGAATATAGTATTACATAGAACAAGACAACACAGCACAGGTCCTTCAGCCCACAATGTTGTGCCAACCTTTTAACCTACTCAGAAATCAGTCTAACCCTTCCCTCCTACATAACACTTCATTTTCATTTATCCACGTGCCTATCTAAAACTTTCTTATAAGTCTCTAATGTATCTGCCCATACCACTACTCCTGGTAGCACGTTCTAGGCCAGGCATGGGCAAACTACGGCCCGGGGGCCATATGCGGCCCGTTAAGCTTTTTAATCCGGCCCGCAGAACTCAATGAAATTATATTAATAAACCTTGTTAACGTTTTTTCCCCACAATTCTGGCGTTTTCCCAATAGATGACGCACTCTATATACATTGACCTTTGTTGAGGTGCAGCGTATTACTCCACATTTGCGCTTTACTCTTTGTTCGGCTCGACCTATTTGTGTGAACAGGCGTTCAGCGTCATGAACATCAACAAAGCCAGCAACAGATCCAAGTTAACTGACCAACACCTCAGATCCATCCTGAGAATCGCCACAACAAAACTAAATCCAGACTTTGATGCGCTGGCTAAAAAGGGAGACCAATAACACTGTTCCCACTGAAATTAAAAATAAGTTTCTTCGTTGTGTTATGTAAAAAATGCATTTGAAAATATTTTTTCAATAAGCCTTACATGTTACATGTCATTTCTGTTAAGTGATGGACATGAGTAGTGCGCAGGTGCACGTATGTTCTCAAAATAAAAAATGCGCTCCAGATCAAATAACGCGCTCTGCATACTGGCGCGCTGTCACTGTTCTATCCTTGTGCTGGTCATTGTTGAGTTTTGGCACAGGGGACAATTGAATAAGAAGGAGCAGGACAAGTAGACCTGCATCTCCTACCGTTTTTGAAATAAAGACAGTCAGGAGGAGTGTGATGATGATAATATCTTGAAGGATAACAGAATTTTCAGTGCTTTAAAATAATAACTGTTACTATTAAAAAAGCTGTATTTTATTCATTTAATTTTCAGTGTTTTAAAAGTCATTTCAATAAATAGCTAAATACCATGGGACTTCAAAGACAGATATTTTGTGGTAATGCATTTGTTCATTTTCAATTGAAATTAAAGCACATGTTTTCTACATATCCCATGATATTTTATTTTCTCTTATGAGGTGTATTACCAAAACACTCCGTCCATCTGCTACTGGTCCGACCCCCCTGTCAAATTTTAGAACCCTTTGTGGCCCACAAGTCAAAAAGTTTGCCCACCCCTGTTCTAGGCACTGATCACTCTCTGTGTAAAAAATTTACCTCTGACTCCTTCCCTATACTTTCCTCCAATCACCTTAAAATTATATCCCCTGATATTAGCCATTTCTACCCTGGGATAAAGGCTGGTTGTTCACTCTATCTATGCCTTTTAACCGTGTACCTCTATCAGTTACAGTCCCAGAGGAAGTGCACTGCAGGCAGGTGAGTAAAGAGCCACGATGAGGTAGACTGAGAGATCAAGATCAAGAGATCATCTGTAACCAGGTAGCAAGGCATAGATGGACCACGATGTTAAAGGGTGAAAGGTAAATTTGCCAAGCAGGAAATTAGCAACTCCAAGCAACAGGATGCCTATATGGGATCAAAGGTACAGTAATCATTATCACTGGCAGCTTCACTCTCACCTGTGAAGTCTCAAAAGGTGCCAGTGGCTGTAATTGAAGAGGAGCAAGAGACAATAACATTTCACCCAAATTACTTCATGCACTTGCATGGTGCAATTTAAAACTGGGCAAGTATATTTATGTACGGTGGATTCCAGTTAATTGGGACTCACAGGGACCAGTACACTTTGGTCCAATTAAGCAACTGTCCCAAAAAGCCAGTTTCATGGAAATACATAAGGTATAAAAAAGTCAAACTACTGTTTAACTGAGTAACAAATTATGTATTTAAATGAAATACAGAACAAATTAGAACACTACCAATATAGTATTGGCTGTTTGTCATATCTGACAATGACAGGAAACCTATGCGGGAGAGTTTTTAAAGTGGAAAACCGGTTGTTCTGCGCCAGTTACACCCTCTTGACCTCAAGTCTGGGTCCAGTGGGACGAGTAGTTGTCACAACTGGGGTCTTCCTTGGTTGCAGTGGATGAATAGGCTTAGCTAATCTGGGTGACACAGCAGCATAAACAGCTATCACAATGCTTTATAGTGTATATCAATCATACCACATCAAGTATTGGCAAGAGAAAGTCCATGGGAACATATACTTCGTTAGCCACACTCTGCCCAGAAGCCACATCCATTATTCTTCTGTGGGCTCCTTCCAATTCTTCTTGCCAATATTGTAACAAACATCAATCCCTAAAGTTACTCCTCAATCAGAGACAAACTGTTAACATATGCCTCCAAATTTCCTACCTTGCTTGAGGCCCTATACCATTTAAATGGGTTAAGAGTGTCGAAGAAAAAATAAAAATGAAATGGGAAGGAAAGGAGATTATACAATTCAGCACAATTCCTGGTGCAAAGCTTCCTCTGATAAGACCCTGATTAAAGACTAACTGAGTTGTGGCCTGTGAGATCACAATGGACCCCCTCATGAAGTGTCAGCGATGATATAAATTGGGGTCAACTCCTCCCAGGATTATCAAACAAGTTGCACATATTAGGGAGGAGAAGCTGACAATATTGAGGAACTGCCACATCAAGTTGAGCAGTTACTTAGAAACATAGAAAACCTACAGCACAATACAGGCCCTTTAGCCCACAATGCTGTGCTGAGGAGGTCCTTACTTTAGAAATTACCTGGGTTACCCATACCCCTCTATTTTTCTAAGCTCCATATACCCACCTAGGAGTCTCCACCAACATTGCTGGCAGCCCATTCCACGCACTCCCCACTCTCTGCATAAAAGACTTAACCCTGACATCTCCTCTGTACCTCCTTCCAAGCACCTTAAAACTGTGTCCTCTCGTCTTAGCCATTTCAGCCCTGAGAAAAAGCCTCTGACTATCCACACGATCAATGCCTCTCATCATCTTATACACCTCTATCAGGTCACCTCTCATCCTCCGTCACTCCAAGGAGAAAAGGCCGAGTTCACTCAGCATGCTCCCCAATCCAGGCAACATCCTTGTAAATCTCCTCTGCACCCTTTCTATAGTTTCTGCATCCTTCCTATAGTGAGGCGACCAGAACAGAGCACAATACTCCAAGTGGGGTCTGACCAGGGTCCCATATAGCTGTAACATTACCTCTTGGCTCTTAAACAGACTTGAAAGAGTTTACCAGTAATCAAGCCTGATCTGGCTTAATATCCAAATCTGCTGACAGTTCTGGATCAGTGTGTGCACACACTTGGCTGGTGGAGGGTTTCTGCAGCACAGCCTTCCTCTTCTAAGCTGTTTGGTTTCCCTGCTTCCTCTCAGGCTTCAGATTTCCTGTCATGGCCACAGAACGAACCAGCATTCAGCCAATTACTGTCAGCAACAGTCTGCACTCTGCAAATTGCTGAAGAGTGCAGACTATTGAAGACCAGAGTCTGCTAACAGAGTTCCTCAGTTCGAGGAACCAGAAGCAAAAGCTGAAGTTGTATGCGTCAATTTGGGTGGCCAGGTTACAGGTGGTCCCATCATGCATCAGAACAATCTGGTTCAACAGTGAATTCACCCTCCCTGACAAATAGATATTTCTACATCTTAGCTATCCCTACTTTACAACAATGATTGTAGTTCAATACAAAAACTACAACTTCCATTTATATAGAGCCTGCATTGTCCCAAGGTACCACAAGAGAGCCTGTAAAAAATATGAGACCAAGTCACATCAAGAACCATTAAAATGATCAAAGATAGGGGTTCTGAAGAGGGTCTTAATGAAGATGGAGAGGTGTAAGGAAGGGCGTCTCAACTGCTAGCGGCCAAGTGAGAGGAATCATGAGATGGGAAACAGAGGGGATCAGAGGTGTCAGCTAAGTTTCAGATCTAGGAAGGGGGCAGGACAAGAAAAGATGCGAAGGGATGAGGATTTTAAAACTGAGGTGCTGCCAAGCTGGTAGGACAGCAGCACAGGGTAACAGGGCTCCGTGCAAGTTAGGGGACATCAGGATTATTGAAAAGGGCGTGTTGGCTGTGAAACACTCTCAGAATTCCCAAGGATATGAAACTCATGTGTGCGAAGTGCTAAGTAAGTAAAGCCGCAGTTGCTGTAATATGAAACTAAACCAGAGATCCGGGATCAACTCATCCAGTTAAGCAAGTTCTTCCAGCATTTCTGTTTCTACTATAGGAACACCAACCCTTGCATTCATCCCCCCTCATTTCAGAAAGTGCAAGAGGATGGCCCATTCAAATAACTTTTAGTGTGATATTCAACTGCTCTCCATTATCTTAGTGAAGTTCAGGTTTTACAAAGCATCCCATCTCATTTTGTACACTCAGACCTTACAGACTGAACCCTTTGCCCTGGTGTGTGGTTTAGATTTTTGGATACCCCTTTATATCCTTTGTGAGCAGAGACAATATTCAGTAAGAATTAAATAGGAGGCAGTCACTGGTCACAGATAATGCTCTGTTTTCACCAGAGTGAGGTAAGACATCACTCCAATAGAACCAACCTGCCTCCAAAGCATAATGAGACAACAATGGAACATACTGTGCAAAGTAGGCAGTTTAGAAGGAAAAGCACTGATTACAAGCCCCACAGACAGCGAAGGGTCCCAGCTGTTATATCTGGTCAGTGCCGATATGATCAGCAAAAGGACTACTGTGACTGGAGAAAACATCTATTCCTGGTCATTACCCACTAACCATTAAGGGGCTGAAATTCAATCAATGATGGATGTAACACCATTCACAGCCAACTAGCTCACAGCCAAACAATGTCATAAATTCACAGTGAAGTACTGCCACGAGTAGAATCACTTGCAACATGAACAGAAACTATTTAGTTCACTGAGCCTATAGTGGTCTTACTGGCCCCTTCATTTGAATCATGACACAGTGGACAACGTTCCTCTGGTCAAATTCAAGGCCCCTCCAGAGTCTTGACTTGCACAAATCAAAAACACAAGAGATTGTGCAGATGCTGAAAATCTCGAGTAACACATACAAAATGCTCAAGGAACTCAGCAGGTCAGGTAGCACCCATGGAAAGGAATAAACAGTCGGCATTTCAGGCTGAGACCCTTCATCAGGACTGGAAAGGAAGGGGGAAAAGCCAGAATAAAAATGTGGGGGAGGGGGAAGGAAGACAATCTAGAAGGTGATAGGTAAAGCCAGATGAGGGGGAAGGTAGGTGGGTAGGGAGGGTGGAGGGGGGATGAAGTGAGAAGCTGGGAGGTGATATGTGGAAAAAGTGAAGGGCTGAAGAAGGAGAAATCTGATAGGAGACGAGAGTGGACCATGGGAGAAAGGGAAGGAGGATGAGTATCAGAGGGAGGTGATAGTTGGGCGAAAACAGAAGGGGTAAGAGAGAGCTAGAGTAGGCAATGGGAGAAGAGGGAAGGGGAGGGAAGATACAAAAATCAACGTGCATGCCAACAAGTTGAAGGCTACCCAAATGGAATATGAGGCGTTGCTCCTCCAACCTCAGAGTAGCCTCAATCGCTGCAGTAGAAGAGGCCATGGACCAACATGTCGGAATGGGAATAGGTTTTGGAATTAAAATGGTTGGCCACTGGGAAATCCTGCTTGTTACAAATGGAGCAAAGATGCTTGACAAAGTGTACCTCAATTTACGTTGCATTTCACTGATGTACTGGAAATAGTAGATGAAAGACTTCAGCTAGTGTTGCCTCACCTAAAAGGATTGCTTAAGGGCTCTGAATGGTGGTGAGGGAAGGTGAATGGACACCTTTTGTCACATGCAGGGATATGTGCCAGAAGGGAGGTTAGTGAGGAGGGCCAAATGGACAGGATAATCACAGTGAGAGGAATCTCTGTGGAAAGTGGAGAGTGGGGGAGGGGGCATTAAGCTGGATTTGGATGGTGGAATCAAGGCTAATGATCTGCTGAGGGTGGAGGTCCAAATAAGACATTACACCAGACTGTGTCTACACATTCAGATCCTGTCACAAATAAAAGGTCAGGAGAGTTCTCCACAGTGTCCTGGGACCAATATTCACCACTAAAATATACAATTAGGTCTGCATTATACTGCTGTTTGTGGGATCCTGCTGTGTGCAAACTTGTTGCTATGTTTCCCACATTACAAAGGTTCTAAATTCCAATATATCTCCTTGTTGGCAAAATACATTTTTGTCCTGGAAGGAATGTGAAAGGATCAGTTTTATATTTATCCTTTCCCCACATTATTTGGATAAACTGCAAAGGGCAAATACTGAGTGCCAGACACAAAGCCATTACCTTCATTAAAAACTCGATCGACATTGAGTCCATACGTCGCGCAGGTCTCATAATACATGCAGCGCTTCAAGTCAGCGCAGAGTTTACGTGCCCGGGCATCATCAATGACTCGTGGATTGGTGGCACTGATTGCATCTGCAGGTGAGGAGGCAAAGCTTTTAGATGTCAAATAACAGACATTGAGAACTGCTCTATGACTAATGCCCTGGATGCTAATAAACTTGAAGTTAATTTCAATAATAAGGAATTTGAAATTAGTATGCACCCAAGAACAATTCAAATTTGATTATTTCCAGAAATAACTGGAACATTAAAATTGTAGGAAGCAGGCCTCTTTATAGCTTTAAACAGTGCGACACACATAATAGAGAGGGGTGGTAATGTGTCATTATGCTGAATGCCTGTCGCAGACTGACCTTGTACTTCTAAATCTTTCACGGTATTGAAATGAATACAGGGAAAGGCCCTGGTTAAATGTGCCTTCTTACCCAACCTTCCTTTAACCTCTGCCTGGAGAGTTGAGATTAAGATTTTCTTGATCAGAATGGTTTGATAATCTCTGTAGAAGAATGCAAGGTGACCTAATTGAAATGTATAAAATACAAATGAGCTCCTCAGCATGGGTGCTGAAAGGCTGTTTTATCTGACTTGAATGTCTGCCTCAGAATTGGGGGATTGGCCATTTGGTGCTGAGAAGAGGAATGTCTTCAGTCCGAGCTGAGGAACTGTGCCCAGAGAGCAAAGGAGGCAGAGTTATTGCGTAAATTCAAAGCCAAGGCAAATACTGATTTTTGGGCTATCAGGGAGTCAAGGGCTAGGGGGAACTGACAGGAAATGGAGCAAAGGCAGGGGATCTGCCATGATCTTATTGACTGTCAGAGCAGACACAAAGGACTAAAAGACCTCCTCGTACTCCCACCTTTTATGCTTGTATCTCCTGACCTGAATTTGTTCTTTTCCAACGCCTGCTGTGTTGAACTCTTTACGTCCCTCAGACTTTCTTTCCTTCCTCCACCAGATTTCGTGCTCTTAAAATTTGTCACCACCTCACCACAGTGTTTGCCATCTTCCTTGGCTTGCTAATGTTTTTACAGAGAGCAAGACTCTTCTGGGTAGGGGAGGTGCACACTTAATTTGGAATTCCTTTGAAAATAGCTAGTGGGGGGGGGGGGCTGTAGGATCCCGGGGAGATGCTCAAGATATGGAGCCTTGGGCCTCATCCATCACACAAAAAGTAGGGGTAGCCAGTCAGCCCTTTGAGTTACTCCTCCAGTCAATATGATCAAGATTCAGTAGAGCCACAAGAGACTGCTGATACTCGAATCTGGAGCAACAAACAACCTGCTGAAGGAACTCAGTGAGTCGAACAGCATCTGTGTGAGGGAAGGAATTGTCAATGTTTTGGGCCAAACACTTATATTAGGACCTTTTCCAGATTCTGTATCCTGTTCCTGTTTCCTCCCCATGTTCTTTGTTTCCTTTAACCCCAAGAACTATACAGTGCCTGTAAAAGTATTTATCCCTCTTGGAAGCTTTCTTGTTTTATAACATTGAAACACAGTTGATTTAATTTGCTTTTTTTCTGTCACTGATCAACAGAAAAAGACTCTTCCATGTCAAAGTGAAAACAGAGCTCTACAAAGTGATCTAAATTAATTACAAATAATTGATTGCATAAGTTTTCACCCCCTTTAATATGACACACCAAATCATCACTAGTGTAGCCGACTGGTTTTAGAAGCCACATAATTAGTTAAATAGAGACCTGTGTGCAGTCAAGGTGTTTCAATTGATTGTAGTAAAAATACACCTGTGTTTGGAAGGTCCAACTACTGGTGAGTCAGTATCCTGGCAAAAACTACACCATGAAGACAAAAGAACACTCCAAGCAACTCTGAGAAAAGGTTACTGAAAAGCACAAGTCTGGAGATGGATACAAGAATATTTCCAAATCACTGAATATCCCTTGGAGTACAGTTAAGTCAATCATCAAGAAATGGAAAGAATATGGCACAGCTGTAAAACTGCAGGGAGTAGGCTGTTTTCAAAAACTGAGTGACCGTGTAAGAAGGGGACTAGTGAGGGAGGCCATGAAGAGACCTATGACAACCCTGGAGGAGTTAGAAGCTTCAGTGGCTGAGATGGGAAAGTCTGTGCATACAACAACTGTTGCCCGGGTGTTTCACCAGTTGCAGCTTTATGGGAAAGTGGCAAAGAGAAAGCCAATGTTGGGGGAAAAAAACTCACACGAAATCTCGGTTAGAGTTTGCCAGAAGGCATGTGGGAGTCTCTGAAATCAGCTGGAAGAAGGTTCTATGGTCTGATGAAAACAAAACTGAACTTTTTGGCCATCAGACAAAATGCTATGCTTGGTAAAACCAAACACCGCACATCATCAAAAACACACACCGTACCGTGAAGCATGGTGGTGGCTGCATCATGCTGTGGGGATGCTTCAGTGCAGTGGGCACAGGAAGGCTTGTGAAGGTAGAGGGTAAAATAAATGCAGCAAAACACAGAAAATTCCTGGAGGAAAACCTGATGCGGTCTGCAAGAGAACTGCGACTTGGGAGAAGATTTGTCTTCCAGCAAGACAATGACCCCAAGCATAAAGCCAAAGCTACACAGGAATGGCTTAGAAGTGGCCAAGTCAGAGTCCAGACTTCAATCCAATTGAAAATTTGTGGCTGGACTAGAAAAGGGCTGTTCACGCACAATCCCCATGCAATCTGACCAAGCTTGAGTAGTTTTATAAAGAAGAATGGGGGAAAAATTGTAGTGTCGAGATGTGCAAAGCTGATTGAGACCTACACACAGACTCAAAGCTGTAGTTGCTGCCAAAGGTGCATCTACTAAACACTGACTTTGAAGGGAGTGCAATCAATTATTTTGTGTTTGATAACTGTAATAAATTTAGACCAGTTTGTAGAAAGTTGTTTTCACTTTGACATGAGTGTCTTTTCTGTTGATTAGTGTCAAAAAAGCCAAATTAATTCCACTGTGATTCAATGCTGTAAAACAATAAAACATGAAAACTTCCAAAGGGAGTGGAGGTAAATACTTTGTATAGGCACTTTATTTGGTCCCTTTGCAAATATATTGAATAATTTGCCTTCAATTGCATTCTGTGGTGGAGAATCTTACAGTTTCACCCATCCTTTAGAAGAAATTAATCTTAAATAAATTTCCCCTCATCCTTGGGCTGTCACCCAAGGTCCTGGACTCACTGACATCATGAATATCCTTCCTGTGTCTAGCCTGTTTAATGCTGATCGTATTTTGTTGCTGTTTGAGATCCCCTCTTATTTTCTAAATTCCAGTAAATATTAATCTAATCTACTCCATTCCTCTTCATAAACCAGTCCCACTGTTCTGGGAATCGGTCAGGTGAACTTCTGCTGCACTCCCTCTGTATCAACAACATCTTTGCTCAGAAAGGGCAGCGCACAATTCTCGAGGTGTGGTTTCACCAAGATCATTGCCCTTCAACTCGAGGGTAAGCTAATTGCCTTGGAGGAGATATAATACAGCTCTTATGAGATTAAACAATGACTCCAGTTACATTAATTTGTCTTCTAGTCCTTTGAATTCAGACAGAGATGCAGGTTATCTAACTGAATTTCACAAGTGGAGATGTAGGTGAATTGTGTGCTGGAAATCAAAAGAAGAGGGGATCATTTTACAGTTGGAGCTCAGCTTTATGGAAGAGATATTCAGAAACCAGGACTCCCAACTCCTACGAGGTGTGGGGTAGGATGAAGTCAAGTGAGGTTTGGTTAAGGGTGAGAAGCGTAGAAACAAATCAGACTCGGTCTCATTGAATTTGTATCAGCTATAGGGCAGTAGGTCGTACTCTCCCAGTTTGAGTCCCGCTCCAGGGAGCTGAGCAAAGCTGATGCTCCAGTGCTATCCTGAGGGAGCTGTCATCCTTCAGATGGTTCTGGAGGGCTTGAGTTATAGAAAGGCTGGGAATTTGGAGCAAAGGATGCTGAGGGGTACCTTATAGAGTTGTATAAAATCAGAAGTGCCTAGACAAGGTCTTTTTCCTCAAGATAAGGAAGCCTAAAATGAGAGAGCACAGGTTTAAGTAAGAGCAGAAACATTTAAAAGGGATCTTTTTCACACAGAGGGTGATGGTTATATGGAATGAGCTGTCAGAGGAAGTAGTAAAGGTGTGGAAGACAGTTAGACAGGTACCTGGATAAGAAAGGTTAAAAAGGCTATGGGCCAAATGCATTGAAATGGGACTGGCTCAAATGGACAATATGGTTGGCATAGGCAAGTAGAGCTGAATGGCTTGTTTCCAGGTTGTATAATTCTGTGGCATTTAAAGTCGAGCACTGTTTACCCTCACAGGTGAATGTGAAAGATTACATACAAGGCATTGAGACTCTTCCTGAAGATAGCAGCAGACTCCCTGCTGATTTTCTGGGGCCAACATTTATCACTCAATCAACACAGATGACCTGGTTACATCTGCTCTTCCACTTGCGGATATTTTCTGATGTACAAACTGGCCCCCACCCTTCCTACAATATTGACAGTGAACACACTTCCAAAGTACCTCATCAGCTTTCAGGAGCTTTGGGACAGTATACTGGAAGTACAAGTCTTTTTCTCCCCTTGAATACAGAACAGGCTAGAGAAACCAAATGGTGTCAGGATGGACTGGCTGCCCATCTGCCCTCCCCGATTTTGCTTATACCCCACACAGTGGATTCTGGCCATTCATATAGGTTTCTCATTACCAACTCATCAGGACAGGCAAAGCATTCCTCAGTGATGCTCACTATAAATATTGCTGATTACAAACAACTGGAACAGCTGATCGTGCTGCTACCTCCCAGCTCCAGCGACTGAAGTTCAATTCTGACCTCAAACACTATCTGAGTGGAGTTTACGTGCTCTCCTTTTGACCAAGAGGGTTTCCCCTGGACACACCGGTTTCCTCCCACATATCAAAGATGTGTGTTTCCGTGGGTTAATTGGTTGCTGTAAATTGCCACTGGCTTACGTGTGAGGGGAGTTGATGGGGACCTGGGGAGAACAACATGGAATCAGTGTAAATGGCTGGCTGAAGGTCAGCGCGGACTAGAAAACGAAGGGCCTCTTTCCCTCCGTTGATTAAGGATCAGCTTTATAAGCTTCCAGTCTGCAGCCTTGTGAGACTCTAATATGTTCACTCATGAATTATTAATTTATTTTTTGAAGAATTTATGAACAATCAGCATATACTTTCAATCACAACACCCATTTCAGCAGTGCTACCACTGCTCTTTCCCCAAGCCCCTGTCCGAGGATTTTTCCATGGGGCATGCATAAAGTTTGAGTTTACAAAATGCCTAACCTCTATAATGGAATAAGGGAGAGGTGGCGGGGAGGGGGATGGGGTGGGTGGGCGGTTGGATTATGAGGGCTGCTTTGCTACAGAGGTCAATTTTAGCAGAGAGTTCATGCCTTATTTCTTGCCTTGTGACACTGCCAATCACACAGGCTGAGTTCAAAGGCCTTTTGGAAATGGTGGAGGGGTCAGAACTGGTTGAGGGAAAAATAAGAGAGCCTCGTTGGGGGGGGGGGTGCACTGAGTGAATGAAGCATTCCACTAAGGCAATCCCTTTGGGTCAAGGGCGATGTGTGATTCTGAGAGTTTTGAGGTGATGCATGAAACTAACGTGACAACCAAAGACTTCTCCATTAATGGGCCAGGAGGTATCTGATTGGGTAGATATCAGTATTATGTGAGATCGTGTCAATCAACCACGCAGGCACACACACACCATACTGTTTCTGCCATTTCCACAGAGGTTCCCTGACCTGCTCTGTGTTTCTGACTTTTTTTGCTTTAATTTGAGAAACCTGTAGAGGTGAAAGGTTGCTATAGTCATCAATGAATCCCAAAGTTGCAAGAGGTGCCATAAAAATTGCACACTTTTTTCTTAGCAGTGTCAGGCAATTTGTGGGTTTTATTCTGGGAACTGAACTGGGTTCTCCCTGACTATAAATTGCCAACTAGAACCAAATAAAACTTTTGTCAATGGCTCAACAGCACTATCTGGTGGGTGATGATCCTACAACTTCCATTTATCTACAATCTTCCTGTTTTGCACTACATATTTTTTATTGTAACCTACAGCTTTTTTTTTTGAATTGCCTGCACTGTTGCCACAAAGCAGCACGTGTCAGTGGAAAATAAATCTAATTCTGGTACTGGATCGAAAAGTTTTGGCTCAAAGTTCCAGGAGCCTTGATAGTCTCTGGTTATTCATGAAAACTCTGAACAAATCCAGGGAGCTCTTGGATGCCCTAACATTTGAAACAGAGATGGTTACTGCTGGCCCAGTCAGACTGATGGGTTCAGTGGTCAGAAACAGAGCAATTCTTACCCTGCGAGCCCACCAATATCAGTGGAATCTCGGCTGCATTCCTGTAGTTCACTAGCCTGGTGTAGTAATTATAGATGGTCTGGAAGCTCTTCTCATTTTCCAGGCTGAAGACAAATATAACAGCGTCGACCCATGTGGAAAACTGTGGAGAGAATGGAACAGTGTAAATACACAGGCCTGTTCCCAGATCGGTGTATGTACTGTACATTCTAAGAGGTGCTTCAAATTAAAGAAGAAAATTGAGTCATACAGCACAGAAATAGGCCCTTCAGCCTAACTGGTCCATTCTAACCAAGATGCTCATTTAAGCCTAGTCCTACTTGACAGCATTTGACCTATAACCTTCTAAATGTAAAATGTATCTACAGAAAATGAGAACAAACAAGATCAGTTATTCAAACAGAACCAGCACAAGTATAATGGGTTGATGTTCTCATTGTTGTGCTGTGATTCCTGTGATGTGTACCAATTCCTGTCAGGAGACTAGTTTCTGGCTCCCAAGCACAAGGCAAACACCACTGGAAGAACAGAAAGAACATTGGAAGAATTCAACTCAGAGTCTTGCATCTATGGAAACAAAAGCTGTAAGTTAACATTTCAGGTTGAGACCCTGCAGCAAAAGCAAGGATGTAATACTGAGGCTTCATAAAGCATTGGTCAGACTGCATTTTGTGTATTCTGAGCAGTTTTGGGCCCCGTATCTAAGAAAGGATATCCTGGAATTGGAGAGGGTCCACAGGAGCTTGAGAATGATCCTGTGAATGAAAGGGTTAATGGATGAGGAGTGTTTGATGGCTTTGGGCCTGTACTTACTGGAGTTCAGAAGAATAAAGGGGGATCTCATTGAAACCTATCAAATATTGAAAGACCTAGTTAGATTGAACGTGGTGAGGATGCTTCTTGTAGTGGGGGAGTCAAGGGCCAGAAGGCACAGCCTCAGAACACAAGGATGTCCCTTTTGGAACAGAGATGAAGAGGAATTTCTTGAGCCAGAGGGTAGATCCGTGGAATTCACTGTCACAGATGGTTGTGGAGGCCAAGTTATTGGGTATATTAAGTGGAGATTGGTGGATTCTTCATTAGTAAGAGCATCAAAGGTTACGGGGTGAAGGTAGGAGAATGGGGCTGAGAAGGAAAATAAATTGGCCACGATAGAATGGCAGAATAGAGTTGATGGGCTGAATGACATAATTCTACTCTTCTGTTTTATGGTAAATGGAGAGTATTCCATCACATTCTAGACCTGAGCCTTGTAGATGGTGGAAAGGCTTTGGGGTGCCGGCAGGGGTGGTCACTCACTACAGGATCCTCAGCCTCTGACCTGCTCCTGTAGCCCTAGTATGCATAGGGCTGGTTCAATTGTGCTTCCAGTCAATGATAAACCCATCCTCCTACACCACCCTCTCTCCCCACACCTCAGGTTGGTGATGGTGGGTGACTCAGTGTTAAAGGGTAGACTCTGGCTTGCTGGAGATGGTCAAAACTTGGCATTTCAGTTTTGCACCTAAGATTGATCTTTGGATAAAATAACAAATACTGAGCAAAATGTCTACCGCAGTCAAAGCCTAAAACAGAGGGCAATGAAGAAAAAGGTCCATCAATCAAGGTGGCAGTAGCAGAGGGAAAAAGATAAAGGAAAAGTGAAGGCAGCAAAGCTGGCAATAGAAGTAATTTCGCTAGGTCTAGTCACTGGCTTACGAGTGAAGTGAGCCTCAGACTCTGTGTATTGACAACTGTGCCCAGGAAGACTTCACACTATCAATCAAACAGCTAAATATAACTAATGCCAATCTGTTATGGTTGTATTTTAATCATCATGGTGTACTCTGGTTTTCATTTGTTGAAGGAACGTGTGGCAGACAAGAGTGCAGAGATTGTAGGAAATGGACCCATTATACGATTAGGGCAGAGCTCATTAATCAGCATATTATTGGAACAGTTTATTATGCCCATGGGCAGTTAGAAGCAGACAGTTCAAATATTCAACAGCACTTAAAATTTTAATACTTCCTCTATTCAAAATGCTGGATGAATTAAAGAGTTTTAAAGTGTTTTCTCTCAGTGACAAAATGTCAAATGCTTACTTAGATCCTGGTGAGTGTGACTGGGCTTGGTGCATCAACTGGAAACATTGCAAAGCTCATTCCAGCCCCAGCAAAACATAGCAGACCTTTATCAGGTCAGCACCTCCTCATTCCAGGCTCTGAGCTGGAACCAGTAGGAGATACAAGAGACTGCAGGTGCTGGAATTTGGAACAACACACAAGATGCTGCCTGTTTCCCTCCATAGTTGCTGCCTGATCTAAGTTCTTCCAGTTCTTTGTGTTAGGGCCAGCAGGAATTGGTTGGTCCGCCCCCACCCCCTCCCCCCCACTACTGCAGCAAGGACTTCCCTAAATTTTTGGCGCTCACCACTGGTCAATTTAATGCAGGAGGCAAGCTTCCTCCAAACTTCAGGCCAGTGCCCTATGGCTCAGATGTTTAATTGGTTACTTCCTTCAATCAGGGGTGCGGGCAGGCTCTTTGGCCACTCAGGATGTTACATACAAGTTAAGACTCTGTCATTAATGAATCTGCCAAGTGAGAAATTTGTTACAGAGACTACTGGCTATTCTTCAGTGACCCATCAGCCAGTCACCTCCCTACTCCCTCTTGCGTGTAAGAGGAAGCAAGTAATTTTACCTAGACAAAAGAGATTCTGCAGATTATGTTAACCTTGAGATACATACACAAAATACTGGAGGAACTCAGTAGATCAGGCAGCAAGTTGACAAATGGTCAACTTTTTCGGCTGAGACCCTTCATCAGGAAAGGGGCAAGAAGCCAGAAGGTGGGGGTGGAGGGGAAGAAGTACAAGCTGGCAGATGAAAGGTGAGACCAGGTAAGGACAGGTAGGTAGGCAAAGAAGGAGGGATGAGGTAGGAAGCTGGGAGATGACGGGTGGAAAAGATAAAGGGTTATAGAAGGAATCTGATAGGAGAGTAGACCATGGAAGAAAGGGAAAGAGGAGGGAAATCAGAAGGAGGTGAGGAGAAGAGGTGAGAGAGGAACCAGAATTGGGAGCTGAAAAAGACAGAAGAGGTAAGGGTGAAGTAATTACCGGAAGTTAGAGAAATCAATGTTCTTGCTATCAGATGCTACCCAGACGGAACATGAGATTTTGCTCCTCCAAACTGAGTTTGGTCTCATTGTGGCAGAAGAGGAGGCCATGGACTGACAAGTGAGAATGGAAAGCCGAATTGAAAGGGGTACATTTTCCTTTCTGTTATAGAGCTCATTAGGCAAATTTCAAGATTCCATTTATCCATGCTGTTGGATTGTGTTGTTTTTTTTAAACAAAGTTTATCTCGCATTGCCTTTTCAACTGAACTTGAGCTTTAATCCAAGTGAATAAAGAAAAGGATTTCCTTTGATGTGAAAGCCCTCAGACAACCTCACAGTACATAAACCGACTGAGCATTTGATTCCAGACAGCACCCCCTTGCTCCCACTTGTGTTATGTTACCCGGAAATGCCAAATACATTGAAGTTGACTGGTGAACATAGTAACTGGTCACTAACACATTCAACGTTGTAGCACAATGTAGCCATCACCACAGCCCAGTTATTCTTGGATCTTCTCATCCACTCTTATTCTCAACAAGGTAAAGGGTGTTGGATTTTGTGAGTTTGGTGTTGGCATTTGTGAGTCTGGCCTCAGCATCTGATGTGCCCCTGGATCAATGTGCCTCTACTTCAGGCCAAGTTTTGTTAAACACTCACCTGGGCATCTGGAGGACCTCCTTCATCCCTAATCAGCAGCAAGTGGTTCTGACCATTGACATTTATTTCTTTCTTGTATCGACCACCTGGTAAAGACACAGTGGGATAGAGATGTTAAAGATGCTCAAGACAAATAGACAGCAATTATTTTTTTCTCATGACTGTTTCACGTCTTCTGCTGCTAAGCCTGGTTGCTACGTCTAAACCCACTGCTGAAATGCTGCAACAGAAATCCAACGGCCATGGATACAACTCACAGTTTAACTGCTGTTGAATGAGCCCTTGACTTGACAAGCTCATTACTCCTCTGATGGGTTCAGTTGTGGCTCAGTGCACTGCACTCTCTTGATTATGAGTTAATATTTTTTGAGTTTGTGCTGCACCCCACAGACTTGAGAGGAAAACTTGAGGATAATGCTCCAGTGCAGTACTAAGGAAGCTCCACACTGCAGGAAGGACATTACTGTGGGAGCACTACACTGGCAGATGGATAGTATTGAGGAAAGGCTCTGTCAGTTCCTTTAGATGGACTTAAGAGATCCCAGGACACTATTTCAAGAGGAATTATGTAATTCTCCTCAGTGTCCTGCAGCCAATGTTAATCCCTCAACCAAACTAGTATTGTCAGTTTAACTGTCTACTTGTTCCCTATTGCTCAGCTTATCTGCAAACTAAAAACAATTTTTTTTTTACTTCTAACATCGGTTGAGCTGAGATCTTGAAAGGAGGCAAATACAAGTTTTCTTTTTCCCGATGACTAACTACTGAACAACCTTTCTTTGAAGAGAAAAATTAGCCAAGCATCTAAAATGTATTACAAGTTTGGTGCAGCACATAGGTGCAATCATAAAGAACACACACCAGTATTTACTTTCTTAGATAGTTAAGGAGGTTCGGCTTATCGGCTTAGAACATTATAGTAAACTTCTACAGATGTATCCTGATTGGATGTATTACAGTCTGGTATGGCAATTCGAATGCACATGAATATAAGCTGCAGAAAGTAGTAGACTCTTCCCAATATATCACAGACACATCCTTCTCCATCACTGGTAGTACCTACAGGAGGCACTGCATAAAGGAGGCAAGATCCATCAAAGATCTCCACCATCCAGGCCATGTCATCTTCTCAATGATACCACTGGACAGGAGAATAGCAGCTTGAAGTCCTACACCACCGGGTTCAAGAATAGCTGCTGCCCTTCAACCATTTGATTCCTGAACCAATCAGCACAACCTTAATCACTACCCTAGTACAGCAACACTTTGACCACATTGTGCCACAATGGACTTCATTTGTTCTGTTCTAATTGTGTTTTTTATTGTATAATTGAATATAATTTATGTTCTTCAGATAATGCTGCTTATCTGATGCTATGCACCTGTGATGCTGCTGCAAGTAAATTTTTCACTGGGTGTACTTGTGCATGTGACAATGAACTTGATTTTGAACTGGCAGAAAAGAACAAATTAGAGTTAGTTTCAAGAGTCCCAGTATAGGTACAACAAACCAACTTACTCTGTGCTATTATTTGAATGCTTCAAAGATCAGCCAACAGCATAATGGAGAGGCCTTCCCATTGGACCAGCAATGAGTAAATGACACAGCTGGTTAAATCCCAACAATGGGCTTCCCCAAGGGCTGACTCTGCCAAAAAGTGTTCGACTGTCCTGGAGCTGGCTGCACAGTGTGTTTACCTGTGTAAACCCTCTCCTACTGGGGAAACAGAAACTCAAATTTCTCACTTAAATTGAGAGTACAGTTCTGTGGGCCTCTGCCTGAGTGGCCAACCCTCACAAGCTCTCAGACGACTGGGGGAGATGTTCAATCCGTTCTTCAGCTAATGCATGAAGGTTTCCCCATGGAGACTTCTCACCTTTCACCCTTAGCCCATGACCTCTGGTTGTAGTCCACCTAACCTCAATGGAAAAAGCTTGTTTGCATTTACCCTATCTATACCCCTCTAATTTTGTACATTTCTATCAAATCTCCTATCAATCTTCTATGTTCTAAAGAATACAGTCCGAACTTATTCAATCTTCTAAATAACTCAGGTCCTCCAAACCCGGCAATATCATTGCAAATTCTCTCTACACTCTTTCGACCTCTTACATTTTTCCTGTAGGTAGGAAACCAAAACTGAACACAATACTCTTAATTGAGCTTCATCAACACCTTGTACAACTTCAACATAACCTCACACCTCCTGTACTCAATACATTGATTTATGAAGGCCAACATGCCAAAAGCTTTCTTTACGACCCTATCTACCTGTGGCACCACCTTCAATGAATGAATGTACCTGTATTCCCAGATCCCTTTGTTCTACCACACTCCTCCGTGCCTTACAGTTCACTGTCTAAGACCTACCCTGGTTAATCCTACTGAAGTGCAAAACCTCACATTTGTCTGCATTGAATTCCATCTGCCATTTTTCAGCCCATTTTTCCAGTGGATGCAGATCCCTACGAAGCCTCAATAGCCTTCCTTGCTGTCTACTAATTCTTGGTGTCATCCGCAAATTTGCTGATCTAGTTAACTACGTTATCACCCAGATCATCAACATGGATGACAAACAACACAGGAACCAGCACCGATTCCCTGCAGCACTCCACTAGTCACAGGCCTCCAGTCAGAGAGGCAACCCTCCACTACCACTCTCTGGCTTCTCCAACAAGCCAATGTCTAATCCAATTTACTGCCTCATCCTGAATGCCAAGTGAATACTAGGTAGTATGATAGAATAGAACCTTCTAAGGCAATGAAGCTGGATCCAACCCTCTTGTTCACAACACTGGGGACAGGCAGAACCTCAGTACACGATGATGCTAGAAGGCCATCCCTCAGCCTCCTTCATTTGAGACTGTTTGTCCTGGAGTGAAGGAGGCCGAAGGATGGTCTTATAGAGTTCAGTCTTTTTCTGAGGGTAAGAAAGTATAAAGCTAGAGGGCAGAGGTTTAAGTTTAGAGTGGAAAGATATAAAGAGGAATTGAGGTGCAAGTCCTGCTTGGTGGCGCAATAATATCAGCGCCGGACTCCGGAGCGAAGGTTCCCGAGTTCAAATCCAAGTCAGGTTGAGCGGCAAGCTAGCAACTCGGCCTCGTAAAAACAAGAATAGCTTGCTACGGAAACACCGTCATGATGGTGCCCCGATAACTCCACTGCCTAGTTAAGGGCTATTCTTCTTCTTCTGAGGTGCAAGGTTTTCACACAGAGGGTGGTAGGTATGTGAAAAAAGCTACCAGAGTAAGTGGCAGAGAAGGGTACAACTATGTTTAAAAGACATTAGGGCACCTATACAGATAGGTAAACTTTAGTAGGATTAAGGGACACAGGCAAATGTGAGTAGCTCAGGAAGGCAACTTGCTTGGCATGGCTGAGTTGAGCTGAAGAATCTGTTTTTATGTTGTAAAAATATGATTCTGACTGCAAGTTTGCATTTCCAGAGAATATGCATAGCTTGATACAACCAGACACAGTGCTGGCCAACATAATGTGAGTTTCTATGGGTACATTCTCTCCACCATTTCTCAGAGGCTAGCACTTACTTATTTATATCATTTGCAACTTTTTTACTTGTTCAGTATTGTCAGCAGCATTCACTGGCAGATAGATCCTTGTGCTGGAAGACCAATGTGCTTCAGGCAGAACAAAGTACATCTTCCAAGGGGTTGATGAATTTCTAGCAACAGCTGAGGTTTGTCTCAGCATGCATATCTAGGAACAGCCCGTAGAACACAGGGTAGTTATTTCCTATTGCAAATTGCCTCTAAGCTGAGACAATTCAGAAGTCATTTAAGGGTCAGCCATTTTGACATCATTCTGGAGGTGCATGAAGACCAGACTAGATAAGAACAAGATGGCTTCTTAACCACAATTTAGGGGTTTCATAGTCAATATCACACACCTTTTAGTCAGAGATTTACTTAATTCACTACATTTAATTTCTCTAGCTGCCTCAGTGGGTTTTGAACGCGTATCTACTCAATAGCAGTCCGGTAGCAACAGATGGACTCAGGCAGGATCATCAAGCAACAAGCTCAGTTCAGGACTGGATGATCTAGTTCAGTGAGAGGCAGAATATGGGATTGTTGGAAGGAGCACAGTGCTTGGGGTGGTGGGGGATTGTCAAAGATTGTAACCCGAGTCATCTAGATACTTAGCCCGAGCTCATGTAAGACTGAATGAGTTTGTGTCAGGCAGGAAGCCTGGAGGTGTGACAGTAGTGGGGTGGGGGGGTGGTAGCAGGAGCAGGAGACTGAGCAGGAATGCAGAGTTTGACTCCATTTCTGTGCCAAGGGGCAGGGTGTTGTTGGGGTCCAAGATATTGTCCTTCCCAAGATATTAGACAGCGAAATGTTTTCAGAAGAATTGTCCATGATGGAACTTGGGGAAGACAATGCTAAAGCCATTATTGGTGGGAGTCTAACTATTCAGTGCTTACTTCATTTACCTGAAAAAACAAAATATTTGGTAAAATAATGAAAAATATCAATAATTCTGCTGACCCCCTCAAAGTAACTGTTACAAATTGATCTCTCTGTCCCACAGTCAGAGAGCCCAGAGTGTTTTGGTTACTTGCTTTAAAAAACTTTTGTGGTAATTACATAAAACATTAAAACTGTCGAAATTTGATGGAAAGACTGCATGAAGGCCAAGCTAAAAATAAAGTCTTCAAAACAGCTAGGTAGCTATCAAAGAGCTAAGCTAAAGTGAACAGACTGTGTAAGGACCACATCCTCTCAAAAGTGAGCTTCTTAACCGCATCCTGTAAACTTTCTGAAAAAATCAATGTTCACTTTACAGCTGGGGAATATTTCATTCACTCCCTCCAGAAATTAATAAAAGAAAAATTTAAAATAACTCTATTTCAAACCTTGGCACAACACTATTGGTGGTCAGATATAAGAGTGTTTATATTACTCCAAACCACTTTAAGTAATTAGTCTTTCTGCCTTCATTTGGCAACTGCTCTTAGCCCTCACAGAAGCAGATTTTTTGTTACCCCTGCTGAATGTGGGTCTCCAGAAATGTGAAGGTCTCCAAGACCTAAGAATTACTCTCCCAGACACAGAAAGCAGTCTGGGGAGAAAAATCAGTGGAACATGAAATGAAGCATTGTTGAGGATCCCTACCAGCCATCCCACAATCTCTCAGACCCACTACAGTCAGGAAGGAGGCAATGAAACATCCGGACTAGGACTGCCAGACTGGGTAACAGCTTCTTCCCTCAAGCTGTGAGACTAATAAATGCCCTGTTCTGAGGTCTTGTTACTAGGACAGTGAGCTATTTACTATTTACTTGTGCTATGCACTTCACATGCATCTTGAATTATATTTTCTCAACTTATTTGGGGTAATATTTTGTTTTATGTGCTGAGTGTGATTTATGTGTAGGGCTTTCAGTACCGGTAACTGTGGTGTTAACTGATCAGGCTAACAAAGTGGCTTCTCTGTATTGTTATAATGAAATGGCTTCTCTGTAATGTTACTTAATGCTGCAATGGGTTTCTGTATCTGGAATGTTTGGGTTATGACTGCAGATGAGGGGTGAACTAACCAATGGAGAGTTGTTATGCTAACTTGTATGTGTGAGCTGAGCGGGAGTTCGTGGTCTATTTCGGGAGGCGAGCGAGGAGGACGGACGTGTGAGGAGCGGACAGCGGTTCCAGGGCAGCGGATACTGGACGTCGGCGGTTCGGACGGTGGCCAAAGGCTCGGAAGGTTGTTGTGGATGGAACCGGAGGCGTGAGCTCCAACGTATTAAAATATTATGTGCAGAAGCTGATAAACTTACTGATTTGGAGCCTTTATGTTATCTGTTTCTACTAACCCATCACTAAGAAATAACGATAACGTTGCAATTATTTACTCGCCTTTGGTGTATTGTCTGATACTTTGTGTTGCGAGCATGTACTGGGGGGGCATTACACCATATTTACACTGAAGTATTGCCTATTGGCGGGGTGACGGTGGTTCACCTTAGGCGAAAGGGGGTAAACTGGGGGCACGGATGCTACATATGTATTGTGGATGCACCATGGTGCAAAGGAATGTTGTTTTGTATATATCTACAATCAGATGACAATAAACTTGAACTTGACACTAGAAGGGTGGTCCATTTCCATTGAACACTGGTGATTATAATGGATATAAAGATTGAATCAGCAGAAAAGGGGTTGGGTGGGGCATCAGGACCTCACATGCTGTGTCTGCGGGGATATATCTAACTAGTGTTGGAAACTACAGTGGCACAAAGTAGAAAAGTCCCTGGCATCATCTGTGGCCAGGAACTGGTGAAGTAAAGGCAGAACTAAACATGCAAGACTGGAGTTGGTAGGACCCATCCAATTTCCTCATGTTTTGTTTCCGTAATGACTTCAGCCACATAGCCGATCTTTACATACAAGTGTAACACCCTGGGACAGGTTTCACTGCTAATGAAATGGCCTTTCTGTAGAAGCAGTGTTAGGGTTATGGTTAAAGATAACGGGTGCTTTGGAAAGTGAGCTGGGTCTCTTGTTCACACTGTATATGATTAAAGGAATTGTATTTATGTGTGCTGTCTGTTATTCTGGGCACTGAGTTGTAGCAGGGTGGCAAATTACACAGCAACCACACAAACCGAGGTTTGGGGTGGGAGAGCTGTCTCAACCTCACAGATTTGGCGGGACCAGAGTGTGTATTCCCTAGACTTGCGCAACCAAAGAAACCAGCGGGGTTTTACAAGTCTAGTCGATGTATGCTTCAAACTCCTCCTCCAAGAGGAGAGCTGACAGACAATCCTGGCTCAGTCTCCCACTCCAAAGGGGCCAAGCCATAGGCACAAATTTGTATATTGTTGCATGAGCTCTAATGAGGTAGGTCCATAAAGGAAGCTCCCTGCTCAATGACCTGATCTGGTTATCAGTGGGTAGCATTCTCACCTCTGATTCTGAAGGTTGTAGGTTAGGTCCCACTCCAGAAACCACAGCATGGAAATCTAGATTGTTACTCCAGTGCAGTGGGGTTTCTCACTGCGCTGAGGGAGTGCCATGGTGGAGGGGCAATACTATGGGCGTGCCACACTGTGGAGGGGCAGTGCTGAGGGATGGCCACACTGTGAGAGGGGCAGTACTGTGGGAGGGCAATGCTGAGGGAGGGTCATACTGTGGAAGGGGCGTTATTGAGGGAGGAGTCAGTGTACCATGCTTACATGGAATGTGAGAGGTTGCAGCCCCTCTTTTGAGTTTTCAAGGGGCTGCTGCTGAGGTTCTGGCTGCACTTCAGTCCCGCACTCCTCATATACGGGCACCCAGTTTGGAAGGGGTTGGGACGTGAGGTGGATCTCCTGGTGGGCTTGCTCCTCAGCCTGGCCAAGATGACCATTTGCGGGTCTAGGAGGTGAAGGGTGCCTCCCAGGCCAACTGCTTGCCCCTTTTCCCAGGGTACGTTCGTACCCGGCTGTCCTTGGAGAGGGAGCACGTGGTTGCGGCGGGCACATTGGGGACTTCTGTGAGCGGTGGGGCCCCTGGGGTATTGATTGTTTTATATACAGTAGTAACCATATTTTAATTTGAATATACTTGCTGTCTTGTAAATATTGTCTGTACCTTGTGTATATGTGTTGTAAATAAACTTCTATAGTTTTGTTTAAAAAAGGGAGCGTTACTGAGAGCTTCAACTTTGCTAACATAATATGTAGCACTTCAGCTAACACATTTTCGGACTAATGACACATCAGCAGCCTACTACCTCATAAAAAAATTGTATCAAATTTAATAAATGCATCAACTTCAAATCTCTGATGATTTTTTTTTAAACTTATTCGAGTGATAATTTTCCTGCTAATGATTGCTTTCAGTAGCTGCCAAACAACAGCAGTAAACTGACTGACATCTGGTAGTTGGTAGGTTTTTGCATCTTCTTTTGAATAAAGTGGTGTACTTCTTCTGTTGCAGATGAATCAATTCTAATTATCACGATGCCTATTTAGGTAAAAGCCTGAGGCAATTTCATTTAACGAGGAAGTAACCCATATTTTGGTTCTTCTTTGCTTGAACCCTTTGTACTGGCTACTAGCTTTCTGAATAATGAACAAATGGTCGTTGACAGTGTGTATTTCAAATCCAAGAGACAGCAAGGTATCTGCCTTCATTCACACCCTTCAGAGCATTAATATATTTGCATCAGGTCCATGTTCAAATGAAAACCGTGTATTTATATAATGCTGACATATGAGACCGCAGATGCTGGAATCTGGGGGGATAAAGTCGTTGGAAGAACTGAGAAGGTCGGGCAGCATCAGTAGAAGGAAACAGACAGTCAGTGTTTTTAGTTGAGACCCTTCATGCGTCCAGGTAAACGAGCCTGACCCAAAATAGACAATAGACAATAGATGCAGGAGTAGGCCAATTGGCCCTTCAAGCCAGCACTGCCATTCACTGTGATCATGGCTGATCATACACAATCAGTATCCCGTTCCTGCCCTCTCCCCATATCCCTTGAGCCCGCTATCTATAAGAGCTCTATCCAACTCTCTCTTGAATGCATCCAGAGACTTGGCCTCCACTGCCTTCTGAGGCAGAGCATTCCACATATCCACCACTCTCTGGGTGAAAAAGTTTTTCCACATCTCTGTTCTAAATGGCCTACCCCTTATTCTTAAACTGTGGCCTCTAGTTCTGGATTCCTCCAACATTGGGAACATGTTTCCTGCCTCTAGCTTGTCCAATCCCATAATAATCTTATATGTTTCAATCAGATCCCCTCTCATCCTTCTAAATTCCAGTGTATACAAGCCCAGTGGCTCCAATCTTTCAACATATGACAGTCCCACCATTCCAGGAATTAACCTTGTGAACCTACGCTGCACTCCCTCAATAGCAAGAAAGTCCTTCCTCAAATTTGGAGACCAAAACTGCACACAATTCTCCAGGTGTGGTTTCACCAGGGCCCTGTACAGCTGCAGAAGGACCTCTTTACTTCTATACTCAATTCCTCTTGTTATAAAAGCCAGCATGCCATTAGCTTTCTTCACTGCCTGCTGTACCTGCATGCTTACTTTGAAAACATTCACCACCCCACACAGATGTTGTCTGACCTGTTGAGTCCCATCAGCAGGATGTTTTTTTAAGCATTTATATAGTGCCTACTTTGCGCCAAAATTGGCAGTTTTTGTCCTAATTGTGTTCTTTCTTGTAAAAATTGTTTAACTAACTTTTTTCTTGTGAATGTTGCTTATTTAATGCTATGTGCCTGTGATACGGCTAGAAGACACCTGTACATGTGGTAATAAAGTCAATATCAACCTCCGCACACTTCAAAGCAGCTGGTGTAGTGCAGGAAGCACTGCAGCCAAATTGCACACAGCACAGTCCCACAAAGTGATGACTAGATCTTCTGCTTTTAAATCCCTAAGTATTGACCCAGGGTCCAAAACTTCTTCAAGAAATGTTGTAGGATCTTGTGCATATACCTGAGACACAGGACTAGCACTCTGTGGGTTGGTAACTTTTTGGATAAAACAAGCTGCTGCAGGAACTCAGTGAGTCAGACAACAGCTGTGGAGGCAAAGTGATAGTCGATATTTTGGGGCGGGTCTCTGCATCAGGACTGAGTGTGTAGAAGGGAGTTAGCCAGTGTAAAAAGGTGGGAGGGAGGGGGTGAGGCAGGCGATAGGTAAAACCAGATGAGGAGGGGTTGATGGGAGATAGAACCATTTACTGCACTTGATACAAGTCAAGGGTGAAGTCTGAGTCGTATGGTCCTGTGGCAAACTGTACCAGAGAGGCACACTTATAATTAGGCAGTGACAGCATAAGCGAAAACACAATAAATGCATTTGCAAGTTTGCAACCATTCAAACCCTTTCTCAATTATGTAGACAGGTCAATAAACAAGCTAGTGTTCACCATATGCCCAGAATCAACTTCCTAAAACACAGGATTCAAATTCCAGAATCCCAGGTAATGTAAACTCAATTTGATTTATCTGGTTACTGCAAACCCCTGGAAATGGTACTGAGGGAAAAAAAAGCTTCTTTAGTTAAAGTAAAAAATGTGTAGGTTGCTCTTGGCATCTTAGGTCAAGAGTTTATTTATACAGTTCCACATCCGTGCAGGGAATCAGCTAGGCAGCAGCAGGAGCCAGAAACAAATGCTGTGAATTTCTCCACATTCCATTATGGACCATTTGTGACAATGTGAGCCTGCCCTGGGAAAGACAGTGTGGAAAACCCATGGCAAAGTTAAAGACCAATTTTGTTGTTTGGTTGTTTAAAGCTTCTATGAAATGTCTTGGGACATTTTTTGCCACATTAAAAGTGCTTTAGAATGACAGAAAGCTTATAATACAGCCAGAGGCTGCTAAGCCTATCACATTGCACCAGTTATCTAAATGCCACCTTCCAGCTCCAGCTTCATGTACGTGGAGGTTATGGCTCTTCATGTACACTCCCAAGTACTGTTTAATAAGATAGAAGTTTCTGCTTCCACTATCTTTCACAGTGATAAATATTTCCTCGTGTTCTTTTGAGAATAAAGGCAAGGATAGCAGGTTTAGGGAGCCTTGGTTTTCAAGCCTGTTTAAGAGAAGGTGGTGTGTAGCAGGTATAGACAGCAAAGAACAAATTAGGTACCTAAGGAGTATAAGAAGTGCAATAGAACACTTAAGGAAATCGGGGGGGGGGGGGGGGCTAAAAGAATGTATTAGGTTGCTCTAGCAGACAAGGTAAAGAAGGATCCCAAGGACTTCTGCAGGTACGTATATTAAGAACAAAAGGACAGCAAATGGCGAAATTGGTTCTCTTCAAGATCAGAGTTGGTCATCTATGCATGGAGCTGAAGCACATGAGGGAGATCTTAAATGGATTTTTTGCATCTGTATTTACTCAGGAGATGGACATAGTGTCTATCAAAGCAAAGCAAAACAGCTGTGAAGTTATGGACCATATGCGGATTACCGAGGAGGAAGTTTTGCTATCTTGAAGCAGTTTCAGGTGGATAAATCCCTAGGATCTGACAAGGTGTTCCCTCCAGCTTTGTGGCAGGCTAGTGCAGAAATTTTAGGGGCCCTAGCAGAGATATTTAAAACATTCTTAGCCACAGGTGAGGTGCCAGAGGATGGGAAAATACCTAATGTGGTTCCATTATTTAAGAAAGGCTCTAAGAATAAGCCAAGAAATTATAGGCCAGTAAGCCTGACCTCAGTAGTGGTGAGGTATTGAGAGCTACTATAAGGGACCAGATATACAAGTATTTGTTTAGACAAGTACTGATTAGGGATAGTTAATATGGCTTTGTGTATGGTAAGTTGTGTCTGATCAATCTATAGAGTTTTTTGAGGAATTTACCAGGAAAGTTGATGAGGGAAAATCATGTTGTCTACATGGACTTGAGCAAGGCTTTGGACATGGGAGGTTAGACAAGAGGTCAAGTGGTTTGGCATTAAGGATGAGGTAGTAAATTGGATTACTTGGCTTCATGGGAGAAGCCAGAGAGTGGTAGTAGATGGTTGCCTCTCTGACTGGATACCTGTGATTAGTGGAGTGTCACAAGGATCGGTGCTGGGTCTGTTGTCGTTTATCATCTATATTAATGATCTAGAGGATAATGTGGTTAATCAGCAAATTTGTGGATGATACTAAGACCGGGGGCATTGTGGACAGTAAGAAAGTACTAATGTCAGAGGGAGGGAGCACTGCCCTGCCTATGGTGCTCTCCTTGAGAAGAGGTGTTATCACAAAGCTGCACTCACTGACAATACTTCAAAGAAGAACAGGAAAATTATCGATGGTGCTCATTTCGGGTTACAGACTGTTTGTGGGAGCTTGCTGGGCATAAACAAGCTGCTGTCTTTCCTACTTTGCAATAGGGACTGCATTTCAAAAGTACTCTGTTTGCTGTCAAGCACTTGGCAATGGTCTGAAGGGCATAAAAAGATGCTATAGAAATTTGCCCTTCTTTCAACATATTAGGTATTCAGCAGGCTCAAATCGAAGTTGTCAACTCCTGAAATTTTCATCTCCCTCCCTTCCTACCTCCTGGCAGTCAGACTCTATACCAGCTCTTTTAAGAAAACTTGTCAAAGAAGCTGGAAAGGAAACAGTCCTTTTTTGACATTCTGATGATTTCCTGCTTGGAGGCCCAAAAGATTAATCTTTCATTTCTCAAGACTGTGGGACATTCTCAAAGAGCTGGCAACCAAATTCATTGTGTCCTGAAAAGTGTTTATTTGGTCTCTTCCATTTCAGCGAATGATAAGGTCTAAATGATTTGTAATGTGGAGTCAATAAATTCGTAGCTCCTGCCATTTCTATCCACTCCCTAACCACAGGTTGAAGGGATTAGGACATTGTGGAGTGGCCCATCGGTAGAGGGGATCAGGGTGGTGCAGAGTGGGGGAGGGTTGTCAAGGCTGAAATGTCTTCAAACAGGACTGAACAGAGGACATCCCAGATGTGGCTCTGGGATGTCCTCTGACTCTGTGGCTGAGGGAGATTCCGGGCCACTTTGCTCACCAGAGCTGAGTCCATTTGAATCAAGGGATTAAAACCTAACACTGCATGGGCGTGATTATGTGGCATTGGACCTGAAGGGTCTGTTACTGAGCTGTAAATTTCTAAATCTTGCTAAAGGCACAGAGAAATGTTGTCTGAGGCTACATCCACATTAGACTGGATAATTTTGAAAACGCCGGTTTCGTGTAAAAACGATAGGCGTCCACACTGTGCGTTTTTGAAAATCTCTATCCACACTGAAACGGAGATTTCGGCGAATCTCCTCCTCCTGCGCATGTGCAGGATACATCTACCGAAAACAAGCGACATGCTTGGTGTCAAATCTCGCTGTGAAAGTGCACGTTTGTGTAGCTACAGACTAGAAAAACTTAAAACGACGGGCAGCTGTTGGCTCTTGCGCAGGAGAACTTAAAACTAAAAAAAAACAAATACTGGAGCGTACGGTGGCAACTGACTGAGTTCACGGACAGATTGACCCGGCTGATGGCAAACATTGAAAAAACTGACTAACTCTGTTGCATTAATAAAGCACCTTGTTAAATGTATAAAACATGTCTGTGTCAGTGTTACCTTGTATTTCCATACGATGTTACACATCTACTGTCAGGGAAGAACTTGCATAAGTAGGTAAACCACCTTCATACGAGCAAGGACAGAAAACGGCAAAGTGAGTACAGTATACTTATTTATTCAGTAAGTTATGGGTCAAAGTATTTGGCGAGTACATTTCTAACTCTTCAGGCTTCAGTCTCGTTGCCGTCTGTTCTGAAATTGTTAGGTTGCGTTCAAGAAAACAATGAAATGGCGCGCTGCCGTCTCACAGCGTTTTCAGATTTCTCCGGTTACCCCGTCCACACTGATCTGCTCGAGCAGCGTTTTCAAAAATAACCCACCCTGGAAAGGATTTCTGAAAAGCTCCGTTTTTGGGGTACGAAATCGCCATTTTAGTGTAGATGGAGGGTAAAAACGGAGAGAAAAAGCTTTGGTTACAGATTTATCCGGCATAGTGTGGATGTAGCCTGAATCAGGGTTGTTGCACTTGGGCTAGTGAAGTGGCAACTTGTTAATAATGGCCAACAGCTAATCAAGCTTAATGCTTAATCAATTAGTCTCAAAATATTCTTTGTGAGGCCATTGTGCTGTTAATTGGCCTCAATTGGTATCTCATATTTCAACCACAATAATGGATCTTTCTTCTGAATGTATCATTCCCTCAAGGCCTCCAGGTTAGAAATATTGAAGTAATTAAAATTTAATAGATTACTAATACTGTGCGTGTGTGCATGTTTCATGTTAAATTTACAACGGGGAGCACATATTTGCTTTATGGTTGATGACCAAATTAGTGGCACCACTAAGGGTGGTGCCACACTGGAAGGCAGCCAACTCCACAGTAGGCTAACTCTTCCACAAAGTACACTTAGGGGGTTTATACCCAGTGAACATTCGGTGGATATAAAAGAAACCTCCACTGTGTAAAGATAGCACCGTTCCTGGATGAGAGAATCAGCTGGTGAATTTCCTCATAAATGCATAGACAATGGGAGGCACACTTTAATAGCTCTGCATTTCTTTCCCTCCCAAACAACTGGGTACTTGCGCTGGGCAATATCGTAGGCACAACTAAATACATGGGGGGCACTGGATGTGACACCATGATTTATACAGCCCACCCCCCCCCCCCACTCCTTAAGTAGTCTCAGCTACAGGTCATCAACAGCAATAGACCATTCCATTTATTTAGGCAGCATAGGCACAGGAGGTTCTGCAGATGCTGGGAATTTTGAGCACCACACGTAAAATGCTGGAGGAGTTCAGCCAGGTCAGGTGGTATCTATGGCAATGAATAAACAGTTAATGTTTTGGGTTAAGACCCTTCATCAGAATTGGAAAGGAAGGGAGCAGAACCCAGAATAAGAAGGTGGGAAGAGAGTAATTAACATCTTTTCCCGCAACCATTCCACTATCTGCTCTGGTGCTCTGGTTCCCATCCCACTGCAACTCTAGTTTAAACCCCTGGTGCAGCACTAGAAAACCTTCCATCGAGGCTACTAGTCCCCCTCCGGTTCAGGTGCAAACCATCTCTTCTGTACAGGTCCCACCTTTCCTGCAAGTGAGCCCATTGATCCAAAAATCTGAAACCTGCTCCATCTCCTTAAACATGTGTTACACTGTATGATCTTCCCATTTCTGGCCTCACTAGCATGTGGCACAGGTGGCAGTCCTGAGACTGCAACTCTGGAGGCCCTGCCCTTTAACTCAGCACCTAACTCCCTGTACTCACTTTGCCAGACCTTGTCACTCTTCTGTCCCATGTCATTGGTACTGAGACCACAACCTCTGGCTGTTCACCCTCCCACTAAAGAATGGGATTAGCTGGGATCTGGCCAGTGGGAAATGTGCCTGGGGACCTGCTCCAAGGAAGAGCAGTGAAAGATTTGGGCCATTATAATATTTATCTGCTTTCTGTAGATGTCGTAGTTTCTTCCACAAATTTTGACCCATACGGTATTGAACAATGTAATCACATTTAAAAATACAAAATCTTAAGTCCAAGGTAACAGCTTTTTTTCTGACAATCACAACACACCCACTATTATCCCATTTTGACAGTGGCATCTAAAAGGATGAGAATGCCAAAGAACTCAGAAAAATTAGGGCACTGACCTTCTGGAGACTCATCCTGGATGTAAGTGCCAGTCAGGTAGCGATGGACGAGGGCGGATTTGCCACTGTGCAGGCTGCCAACCAACCCCTGCAAAGAAACCAAGACATTAGAGAGCAAACACGAGGAAACCTGCAGATGCTGGAAATTCAAGCAACACACACAAAATGCTGGTGGAAAGCAGCAGGCCAGGCAGCACCTATAGGGAGAAGCAGTGCTTCTTCCTGTAGATGCTGCCTGGCCTGCTGCTTTCCACCAGCATTTTGTGTGAGTGACATTAGAGAGCTTCTAGTTGGAAGTAGCTCCACTCATAAGTATTATCCCAGGGCTGAGGGGTTGTATCTATCGAGGATGTGAGTGCAGGGTGGGTTTCTCTTCTCTTGGAAAGAGAAGGCTGAGGGGTGATCTAATAAAGGTGTTATATTATTTATTCGTTTTAATAGGGTGGACACACAGATGTTTCTGTCTGTGAAAGACCAAAAATGAAGGCCATAAATATTGGGCTAGCAACAATAAACACAATAAAAAATTGAACATGAAACATAGACATGTTGTGCTGACTGATATAAACCTACTCCATGGTGAATCTAACCCTTCCCTCCTACACAGCCCATAACCCTCTATTTTGCTTACATCCTTGTGCCTTCATCTTAAGAGTTAAATGTCCTTATTGTATCAGCCCCTGGCAGTGCGTTCCAGGCACCTACCACCCTTTGTGTAAAAAAACTACCTCAGACATCTCCTCTGAACGTTCTTCTACTAACCTTAAATGGATATCTTCTGGTATTGACCATTGCCACCCTGGAAAAAAGGTGCTGGCTATTCACTATGCCACTTATCATCTTGTATACCTCTATCAATTTGCCTCTCATCCTCCTTTGCTTCAAAGAAAAAAGAAAAAAGAAAAACCTTTCTTCATAAGATGCACTCTCTAATCTAAGCAACATCCTGGTAAATCTCCTCTGCACTCTCTCTCAAGCTTCCACAGCTTTGTTCCTTTAATGAGGCTACCAGAACTGAACGCAATACTCCAAGTGTGGTCTACCCAGAGTTTTACAGAGTTGCACTTTACCTCGCAGTTATTTACTCAATCCCTCAACTAATGAAGGGCAACATACATATGCTTTGTGAACTACCCTATCAGCTTGCATGGTACTTTAAGGAATCTACTGATTTGGATCGAAGATCCCTCTGTTCCTCCACACTGTTAAGAAGCTAGCCATTAACCTTGTATTCCACCTTCACGTTTGATCTTCCAGAGTAAATCACTTCACACTTTTCTGGATTGAACTCCACCTGCCACTTCTCAGCCCAGCTCTGCATCCTGTCTATATCTTGTTGAATGCACAACAACTTTCCACATTGTCCACAACACCACTTAGCAATCTGAAAACTTACGAACCCACCCCTCTACTTCGTCAACAGGTCATTTATAAAAATCACAAAGGGAAGGAGTCCAAGAACAGATCCCTGCGAATACCATTGGTCACTGACCTCCAGGCAGAATACAGTCCATTTACTACCATCCTCTACATTCTATGGCCAAGTCCGAATCCATGCAGCCAAGTTTCCCTGGACCTCATGCCTCCTGACTTTCGGGATAAACCTACTAAAGGGAAACTTGTCAAACACCTTACACCACCACATCCACCGCTCTATCTTCATCAATGTGTTTTGTCATCTCCTTGAAAAATCCAATCAGGCTCACGAGGCTCCATTGCATAAGATCCAAGAAGGCTGCAGGCATGAACCTCCCCACCATCAAGGACAACTTCAAAATGTGGTGCCTCAAGAAAGTGTTATCCATCATTAAGGTCCCTCACCAACTGGCCCTCTTCTCATTACTAACATCAGGGAGGAGGTATAAGAGCATGAAAACCCACACTCAACATTTTAAGAACAGCTTCTTCCCCTCCACCATCAGATTTCTGAACAGTCCATGAACATTATCTTGCTATTCCTCTTTCGCACTATTTATTTATTCATTTTTTTGCTGTAACATAGCATTTTTTATGTATTGCATTGTACCACTGCCACAAAATAGCAGATTTCACGACATATGTCAGTGATAATAAATCTTGTTGGGTCGGCACAACATGGAGGGCTGAAGGGCCTGGACTGTGCTGTAGTGTTCTATGTTTTATGGTTCTTCAGATTCACAAAGACATGCTGACTGTCCCTAACCAGACCTTGCTTCTCCAAATGCTTATAAATCCTGTCTCTGAGAATCTTCTCCAATAGTTTGCCACCATGGACGTGAGACTCACTGGTCTATAATTTTAATTGAGGCGAAATTTCACCCAAATTCTGAGGAATATGTACCTGGCAAACAGCAGAGATAGATTTATGGGGAAGCTGAGTGAGAAAATGGAGCAATAACATTACTTTTTGTTTATCTTTACTTCTTGCCCCACCTCATTCTAAAGACCGCCTTTTTCACCTTCTTTCCCCAATGCAAACTTTCAAAGTGATTTCTATCAGCCAGTAGTTTGTGATTTGGATCACAAGTACGGACCATACACTTGCCTTCAGGCCATCAGAAGGGTCATAGCTGAAGTGGTAACCGTTTGGAAAGTAAGTTCACTCACTCTGGCTTTTTTCTTTGCACCTGTCATCATTCTGCACCATCCAGTTGCCGGACCGATAATGAGATGAAGTTCACATCATGGGATATATGCTCTGATCGCTTCAAAACAGTGTGGACACATTTTTCACACAACAGTAATGTTGTAACTTTTAATACTATCTAATTCCTTTTCTGTGCAGACTTTGGTTCAGGACCGGCTGGGTCAGATTCTTGAGGGCTGGGTTTAGAATCAGAAGCTGAAGTCATTGCAAACTCGACTCCGCTTGCCTAGTACCTTGAGGTGAATGCGATGCTTTAACAGAGTGTAAAGAGGGGTGTGCAGCCTCTCCCAACTAACCAACACAAAATACAGTAATCAAAGCCCAAGGAATAGAAGGATATAGTGCTAATATGGGCAAATGGGAATGGTGTAGATGGGCAAGAAAAGGTTGGTATGGGCACAGTGGGCCAAAGGGCCTATTTCTATGCTGTATGACTCTGAAAGCAGTGAATAATTTCTCAGTTCTGGGTGAATCTGGTGCAGAAACGTGCAAGTTCTGCAGAAAGAAAAACAGGATATGGCCAAGAGATAATGCTCCCGCTCTCTCTTTTTTGTGACATTTTAGTGATAGGTTAACTAGTACGTGCACTCTCTTTATCTACAGTCGAGAGATACGTCTGGCCACCTTTATTTCTACGTGGTAATACTGGCTGCAGTAACAGAACTAGGCACTGCAGAGAAGATGAGTCAAACAAAGCTACTGCTCATTGCAGGGCAATAAAATACAAATTAATATTGCTGAAGGCAAGAATTTCTGGTGCTTACAGGACTGTGTAAACCGGCTGAAATTTGCTCCCCTGAAGAAGACACACCGGTGGCTATAATCCTTTAGAAGTTTGAGAAGATTTGGTCTGTCATCAAGTACTCTAGTAAATTTCTACAGATGTACTGTGGAGAGCATTCTGACTGGTTACATCACCATCTGGTATGGAGAGGCCACTGCACAGAATTTGAAAATGCTGTAGAAAGTTGTAGATTCAGCCAGCTCCCCATCATCCAGGAAATCTTCAAGACGGCGGCATCTGTCATGAAGGACCCTCACCATCCAGGACATGCCCTCTTCTCATTTCTAACAACAGGGACAAGGTACAGAAGCCTGAAGATGCACACTCACCATTTTAGGAACAGCTTTTTACCCTCTGCCATCAGATTTCTGAATAGATAATGAACCTATGAACACTACCTCGTTATTTTGCACCATTTATTTATAGGATTTTTATGTCTGCTGCTGCAAAACAACATATGTCAGTGATAATAAACCTGATTCTGATTCTGGAAACTCTTCGTCATAAAGTGATCATGCTCAATCATCCATTTCACAACAGATACATTGCAGAGATGAACATAAACCAGTTGCCATCATGATAGCCTAAATAGTGCCTGCAGGTCCTGTGACTGAAGAGCAAGAAAACGGGACAAACTTACCAACCGGAGCTCTGGAACTGAGCGGCTTAAAGTCCATTCCTGACTGTTCACAAAGGCCTCTGAGGAGAACAGAAAGTGGCCAGGTTAGCATTGAAAGAGTCAGGAAAGACTGGATATAAATCACAACCTGAAAATTACACTTGAGAGATGCTCACATTTGCTATATCCCCATTAAAAGTCAGGGGGTAAATATAGTTCAAAAATCTTTCGAAGTTTTGTCTAAACTTTAAATGATAAGCAGTCATCAGTCACTGGGCAATCAGCCTTAGGTCAATGGTGGGAAAACATAAGATAGTAAGACATGGGAGCAGAATTAGGCTACTTGGCCCATCAAGTCCACCCACCATTCCATCATGACTGATTTATTATCCCTCTTAAACTCATTCTCTTTGCCTTCTCCCTCTAACCTTTGATACCCCAACTAATCCACCTCAGCTTTAAATATACCCAATGACTTGGCCTCCACAGCCATCTACGGCAACGAAGTCCACAGATTCACCACCCTCTGGCTAAAAGAAATTCTTCCTCATCTCTATTCTAAATGGACATCACTCTATTCTGGTCCTAGACTCCCCCACTATAGCAGACATTCACCGTTCAATATTTGATAGGTTTCAACGAGATCCCCCTCAGTCTTCCAAACTCCAGTGAGTACAAAGTATAAAGTACAAAATAAATTTATTATCGAAGTACATATTTGTCACCATCTACAACCCAGATACTCGTTTTCAATCCCAGAGCCATCAAATGATCTTCATACACTAACCCTTTCACTGTCAGGTTCATTCTCATGAACTTCCTCTGGACCCTCTCCAAAGACACACATCTTTGCTTTGATAAGGGGCTCAAAACCACTCACAATACTCCAACAGCAGACTGACCAATGATTTATAAAGCCTCAGCATTACATCCTCTCAAAATGAATGCGACCATTGCATTTGCCTTCCTTACCACTGACTCAACCTGCAAGTTAACTTTTAAGAATCCTGCACAAGGACTTTCAAGCCCCTTTGCTCCTCCAATTTTTCCCTTTTAGAAAATAGTCTATGCCTTTCTTCCTTCCATGAAAGTGCATGACGATATACTTCCCAACACTGTATTCCATCTGCCACTTCTGTGCCCATTCTCTTAATCTGTCTAAGTCCTTCTGCAGACTCCCTTCTTCCTCAACACTATCTGCCCCTCCACCTATCTTCATCTCATATGCAAATTTGGCCAAGAAGCCATCAATTCCATCATCCATATCATTGGCATATAACATGAAAATAGGTTGTCACAACTTCAACTCTTGCAGAACACTGGCAGCTAACCAGGAAAGGGTCACGTTATTCCCACTCTTTGCCACCTGCCAGTCAGCCAATCTTCTATACATACTCGTATCATACCATGGCTTCTTATCTTGTTTAGCAACCTTATGTGCAGCATCTTGTGAAAGGCCTTCTGAAAATCCAAATAAACAACACCCACTGACTCTCCCCTGTCTATCCTGCCTTTTGTTTCCTCAAAGCATTCCAATGGATTTGTCAGGCAAGATTTTCCCTCAAGGAAACCATGCTGACTTTGGCCTATTTTGTCATGTGTCTCTAAGTACCCAAAACCTCATCATTAATAATGGACCAACCACTGAAGTCAGGCTAACTGGCCTATAATTCCTTACCTTTTGCCTCTCTCCCTTATTAAAGAGTGCAGTGGCATCTAAAATTTTCCAGTCCTCCAGACCCTTCCAGAATCTTGTGATTCTTGAAAGATCTTGACTAATGCTCCACAATCTCTTCACCTCTTTCAGAAACTTAGGGTGTAGGCTATTGACTCTAGGTGACTTATCTATTTTCAGACCTTTCAGTTTCCCAGGCCCATTCTCCTTAGTAATAGTGATTACACATACTTCTGCCTTGCCACTCTCAAATTTCTGACATAATACTGGTGTCTTCCACAGTGAACACTGGCACAAAATATTTACTTAGTTTGTCCACTATTTTTAAAAATGACCTCCTTCTTAACACTAGCTACTTCAAATCATAAAGAACAGAGAGTGTCAATCCAGGTTAATGCTAATACTGTGTGTTGTGTGGGTACAAGGTCACCAACAGGGCTTTTAGCTTAATTTTTGTTTGCTCCATGCCACACACCCCTCTGTTTTTAGAAGAAACTGATTCTTAGATTGATCAGAATCTAAACTCAACTTTACCACAACTGCACTGTTTATTGGCAAGCAGCAGCCACTGGTACGGATGCTTGGTTGAACAGATTGGAAAAGGCTTTGACATTTGCCTTTTCATCTATAGTTTTACGGGATCTAGGCATTACTTTCGAGGCCAGCATTAGTTCTCGTCCCTAATTGCTCTCATGAAGATGGCAGTGAGCCACTTTTTTGAATGTTGGCAATGCTGCTGCTGAGAGAGATCCTGTATCCCAATTGTGAAGAAGTGTCATAAATTTCCAAGTCAAGATGGTGTGTAACCTGACCATAAAACCATCAAACATAGAAGCTGAATTGGGCCATTTAGACCATCAAATCTGCTCCACCATTCCATCATGGCAGATATATTATTCCTCTTAAAGCCATTCTTTTGACATCTCTTCATAACCTTTGATGCCCTGACTAATCAAGAACCTATCAATCTCCAATTTAAATATACTCAATGACTTGGCCTCCACAGCTATCTGTGGCAATGAATTCCAGAGATTCACCACACTCTAGCTGAAGAAATTCCTCCACATCTCTGTTCTGAATGGACATCCCTCTATTCTGAGGCTGTGCACTCTGGTCCTAGACTCTCCCACTATAAGCAATATCCTCTTCACATCCACTGTATTTAAGCTTTACAATATTTGTAACCATATAACCATTACAGCACAGAAACAGGCCATCTCAGCCCTTCTAGTCTGTGCCAAATGCTTACTCTCACCTGGTCCCACTGACCACACTCAGCCCATAACCCACCATTCCTTTCCTGTCCATGTACCTATCCAATTTTACTTTAAATGACAATATCAAACCTGCCTCTACCACTTCTACTGGAGCTCATTCCACACAGCTACCACTCTCTGAGTAAAGAAGTTCCTCCTCGTGTTACCTTTAAACTTTTGCCCCCTAACTATTTGGTAAGTTTCAATGTGATCTCCACTCACTTTTCTAAACTCCTGTGAAAGTCAAGGGACTTTTCATCAAGATGCCACCTGTGTAAAATGCTCCTTCAGTCGATAGCTTCCAGATAAATCGTGAAACCATATATTTCACTTCTTTTATGTCTTCTACGTTTGTTTTTCATCTTGAATGTGATTCTGGAACTGCTGAAGCCTATTTGCAGTTTGGAGATGGTTTTTGTGTTTCAGTGCTCTGCGGTCTCCAACGGGATTCTGAGAGGCAGAGGCAGCATGCGGGAACCTCATGGAGAGAAGGCTGTGAGCCGATGTTCAACTCCACTTTGCCGATTAAAGCTTCCATTATTTGGCTACTAAAGCAACGAGAGAGAATGAAACGCCAGCTGCCTGCCTTTTTATCGCTGAGGGATTGCTCTGCTGCCAGAGACTGCCTTTTTATCAGTGATGAGATCGCTTTGCTACAGAGAGGGGAGACCGCCTTTTCAATCACTGGTGAGATCAATCTGCCATGGAGAGGGGAGGCTGCCTTTTTATCACTGGTGAGATCACTCTGCTATGGAGAGGGAAAATGTTGCCCAGGTCTTCTGCATTTTGGATGTGGACTTGGACTGTGGACATTTTTTCAGTCTTAGGTTTTTTTGTATTCTGTGTTTTTCACCTGATCTTTCTCTTTTTTTAGTGTGTGGGGGAGGGGAGTTTATGTGCCTGTTCTGTGCGGGGAGGAGGAATTTGGGGGTTGATGATCATGCTGTCATTCCCTTCTTTTGTGGCTATCTAGAGAAGAATTTTACAGCTGTATACTTTGAGAATAGATGAACCTTTGAATACAGGCTCAGGCCCAGAACTTGAGAGGGAACCAGCAGGTGCTACCCTGCACCTGCTGCCTTTGTCTTACTTGATAGTAAAAGTCACAGGTTTGGGAAGAGCTGTTGGGTAAGTGACTGCAATGGATTTTGTAGATGGTTTACACTGGAGACTCTGTATGCCAGTGGTGGAGGGAATAAATGGATGGTGGATGGGGTGCTGATCAAACAGGCTAGCTTATACTGCAAGACGTTGTGTTTTAAGTGTTATTGGATCTGAATAAGTGCATGCGTGTGTGTGTGCGCTCACACGCAAGTGTGGTAAGTGGCCAGATAATCTATTTCACTGATATTCTGATGTCGTTTGAGGTGTTCATTTTGAACAGAAGAATGTAGAGAATGCTCCTGTTTGAAATTTTCCAATGAACAGGAACATATTGCACCATTCATGTCACTTGGAGTACTTCTGAAGTGTCATTGCTACTGTATTGTCAATAAAAAGGAGCCAATTAGCACCCCACAAGTTTACACAACACCGTGCTCAGAAACGGTTCACCGGTTTCAATAAGTGGTCACCTTTCTCGATAAATAGCGTGAGGTCTAATATTGGCTTGGCCAATAGGGCCAAACTCCATGCTCTTTTTCGGAAAAGTGCAGGAACATTTCTTGTCTCTTGAGATCAGAAGGGACCTTACTCAGTTTGACAGAAGATGGAGTTTCTGATGTTTTGGCACATCCACACTGTTACACTGTGAGCATCAGCCAAAGGTTCTGTGCTCATGTCTCCAGAGTAGGGCTTCAACCTTCTGGCTTCACAGGCAAGAAAGTTACTCGCTGAGCCATAGTTGTAGCATCGATTGTGCCATGAGGAAGAGACTGTAATCGCAAGTGTTCTTCACGTAACTGAACTAGAATCAAGTCTCAATTCCCTCAAAGAGGAGCATAATTGTGATTGGTAATGTTTAGTAAAATAGATTTATGCACCCTCTGCTTGGCACAGAGAGAGAGAGAGATTTATTTTCTAGTTCTTCAGGCATCAGACGATAAGATGCTGGTGCTTGTATTTTCACTGTAAGTGGGCAGCAAGTGCACTATAAACAGGAATAAGGTTTTTTTTAGTTGCATATAAATCAATTGACATCTAAAAGCTCCCATTATAACTTGGGCATACAATGAGGGATCTCAGAGAGTCTTTCGTAATCTTTAGGGAACAGAGTGAAGTTGAATTCTATTTATTTCACTGATACCAGAGTCTTAGACTAGTGAAGACAGATGAAAGGAAAGAGTCATTAAGGCACAGAAAGCATCCAGGACAATGTACTGCAGAGGTGAGGTACGGCAGATTACATGGAGTGCTACTCTCTGCATCCGACCTGGAAAAGCTTAGTACTACCATGGAGTATTTAGACTGATCAATACCTTCAGATTCTCACACAAAACAGATTCACTGAGCTCAGTGACAAATATTAATCTCTTGCTAGTGATTCACTATTTGAAAAGCTGAAATTTGTTGCAGTGTCCCAATTGCAGAAGTCATCAATCAATTTGAATGGAGTTGACCCAAAAAACAAACAATTTGCTTTCTTCATCTCTGCAACATAATTCCAGAGAAAGGGCCTTGCCAGAATGCAGATGTGGTCAACCTCTCAGAGGAGCAGGTACTTAAGTTTCATGTTGAATGCACAGAAGGAAGCTCTTTGCCCATAATGACTGCATAGTAAAACTGCCATCTTGGCACCAGGAATTGGACAAGAGCAGGATCAAACTCTACACATCCCACCTCACCTCCCGATCAGGCCTCAATATAAAGCCAGCAGCCTGCTGAGCAGGTAAATTCCTCCACAGCGGGGGGGGGGAAACACAGCTGCTTTTGTTGCTACTGACTTATGCAAGTGCACCTACGAATGCGCTCATGTACCGGTTGTCCTCCTAATATGGTCGGGTGGCTAAATTGGTAGTAGGTTGTGCAGCGGTTAAGTTACCTGATATAGCAGGCAGAGCTTTGGACGCTGATCCAGTGACATGAGTTTGAGTCCCACAATGGCCACTGGAGAATTTAAATTCAAGCAATTAAATACATCTGGAATTTAAAGCCGGTCTCAGGAAAAGTAAGCAAAATTACTATCAGACTGTCATATATATTTTAAAAAATCTGGTTCATTGATGTCATTCAGGGAAGGAGATCTGCCATCCTTACCCTATCTAATACTCCAGACCTATCAACGTGGTTGACTCCTAACCATCTCCTCTGATAGAGGGTAAGTTGAGTTGGACAATAAATCCCAGTGGCATTCACATCCTGTCAATAATTGCTTTTACATTTATAAAAATTATGCTCCTGATCATTCATCCCCCTTTTCCTATCACTCCATCACTGACAGTCAGACCATCAGTAACCTAGTCTTCAAGCTCAGGAGTCTCTTCCCTCAACCATTTCAGCTCTCTCTCCTCATTTCAAAACTCTCACTTTGATGGAGCTTTCAGTCATTAGCTTGGTATTTTCACACGATGTGGTATTAAATTCTGTTTGCTAACACTCTTATGAAGTCCAATGGGATGCTCCACTATGTTTAAGATGCTCTTTAAATTCACTGTTGCTAATTCATTCAGAGCTCACAATGGAAATCGAATGTCCTAGATTAAATAAAAGCATCTTGGATTTTTATTGTAGTAGCTCCTCTCTCAAAGATTACACGTTGAGTTCACAGGGTAATGATGAGAAATGGTTCAGATCAGTTAAATTCTAATGTATTCTGTTTTTGCATGAAGTATGGAAATAGCTTATAACAAAGACTCCAATTATATGGGCATTTACAGAGAGACGTGTGTGTTCAAGGCCCAGCTAGCAGTGCACCTGAACTCGTATATTCCACCAGAAAATGGCTAATACAAGGGAGCAAAATTTTAAGGTGATTGGAGAAAAAATATAGGGAGGATGTAAGAGATAGGTTGTTTTTTTTTAAGCTCGGAGTGGTAGGTGCATGTAACATGCTGCCAGGGGTGGTGTTAGGGGCAGATACATTAGAGCTATTTAAAGGACTGTGTTGGGTCAGTATTGTGTCTGTATTGGGACCACAGCTGTTTACAATTTACGTCAACGATTTAAATGAAGGCATTGAGAATAACATCAGCAAATTAGCTGATGATACTAAGCTGGGTGGCAGTGTGACATGTGATGAAGATGTTAGGAGAATTCAGAGCGACTTGGATAGGCTGGGTGAGTGGGCAGATACTTGGCAGATGACGTTTAATGTTAATAAGTATGAGGTTATCCACTTTGGGAGTAAGAACAGGAAGGCAGATTATTATCTGAACGGTGCAGAGTTGGGTAAGGGAGAAATACAAAGAGATCTAGGAGTCCTTGTTCATCAGTCACTGAAGGTAAATGAGCAAATGCAGCAGGCAGTGAAGAAGGCTAATAGAATGTTGGCCTTTATTACAAAGGGAATTGAGTACAAGAGCAAGGAAATCCTCTTGCATTTGTACAGAGCCCTGGTGAGACCACACCTGGAGTATTGTGTACAGTTTTGGTCTCCAGGGTTAAGGAAGGACATCCTGGCTGTAGAGGAAGTGCAGCGTAGATTCACGAGGCTAATTCCTGGGATGTCTGGACTGTCTTACGCAGAGAGGTTAGAGAGACTGGGCTTGTACACACTGGAATTAAGGAGATTGAGAGAGGATCTGATTGAAACATATAAGATTATTAAGGGATTGGACAAGATAGAGGCAGGAAATATGTTCCAGATGCTGGGAGAGTCCAGTACCAGAGGGCATGGTTTGAGAATAAGTGGTAGGTCATTTAGGACAGAGTTAAGGAAAAACTTCTTCTCCCAGAGAGTTTTGGGGGTCTGGAATGCACTGCCTCAGAAGGTAGTGGAGGCCAATTCTCTGGATGCTTTCAAGAAGGAGCTAGATAGGTATCTTATGGATAGGGGAATCAAGGGATATGGGGACAAGGCAGGAACCGGGTATTGATAGTAGATGATCAGCCATGATCTCAAAATGGCGGTGCAGGCTCGAAGGGCCAATGGTCTACTTCTGCACCTATTGTCTATTGACTCTTTGTACATAGTACTCTTAGTAGTCTTAGCAGATAGATGATAGAAAAATACAGGATTGTGGCGGCTCATTTCCTAGCGTATGCGAACCGACTCACAATTAGATAGCCTACGGGGGTTTGCGAGCACAGAGCTTTGGAGCCTCTTCGCCATGGGGGGCCGGTTGACAGAGGCTTAAAAGTGAGGCTGAAGTTTTCGAATAAAGTTTTTCCTTCGACTGCAGTTACCGACTCCGTGTCGTAATTTTAGCGCTGTTTGTAGCACACCGCTACAATTGGTGACCCCGACGGTCCAAACGATTTTTGGACCAGAAATGACCGACGCCGCCTCTGTTCATGCGGTTTCGTTGAAACTGCCGGGTTTCTGGACACAGCGCCCGGACCTATGGTTCCAGCAAGCCGAAGCCCAATTCCACGTTCGCCGGATCACCTCAGAAGACACCCGCTACTACTACGTGGTGGGCTCCCTCGACCAGGACACAGCGGCCCAGGTCGCGGAGTTCGTACAGTCGCCCCCGGCAGACGGCAAGTACACGGAATTCAAAGCCCTGCTCCTCAGGACTTTCGGACTCTCACGGCGCGAGCGGGCTGCCCGTTTACTGCACCTGGATGGCTTGGGAGACAGACCTCCATCGGCTTTAATGAATGAGATGTTGTCTCTGGCCGAGGGACACACAGGCCTCATGTTTGAGCAGGCATTCCTGGAGCAGCTGCCCGAGGACATCCGCCTGCTGCTGTCCGACGCGGATTTCAGTGACCCCCGGAAGGTGGCAGCCCGGGCGGACTTGCTGTGGAACGCCAAAAAGGTGAGCGGGGCGTCCATCGCACAGATCACCCAGCCACGCTCCCGGCAGCAAACCAGTCCAGGCCCGGCCGCAGAGCCCACTAACCCCCGGCCCAATGACCACTGGTGCTTCTACCACCAGCGGTGGGGCGCAGAAGCCCGCCGTTGCCGCCCGCCCTGCAAGTTCCCGGGAAACGCCAGGGCCAGCCGCCGCTGATGGCTACGGCGGCTGGCCATCGGGATAGCCTCCTGTATGTGTGGGATAGCAGGTCGGGACGCCGCTTTTTAGTCGATACTGGGGCTGAGGTCAGCGTTTTACCTCCGACAAGTTACGACACTCGCAGCCGGACGGGGCTGGTTGGTGGCGACGTCACAGAGTAGGGTCCTCTCACCTGGGCCCACGGGGAAGTCCTGGAGCTGCAAACCAGAGACTGCAGTCCTGTAACTCGGAATCTCCTCATCTACCTGCTGTGCCTCTGCCAGTGCCTCAAAGTCTACCCCTTGGGAAAGGGCATGAACGGTAGGGCGAGAGAGCGCATCCGCCACGACATTGTCCTTACCCGAGACGTGCCGGACATCCGTTGTGTATTCAGAGATGTAGGACAGGTGGCGTTGCTGGCGGGATGACCAGGGGTCGGATGCTTTCGTAAACGCAAAGGTAAGCGGTTTGTGGTCCGTGAACGCGGTGAAGGGCCGACCTTCTAGGAAGTACCTGAAATGCCGGATTGCCAGGTAGAGCGCCAACAGTTCCGTCCGGTCGTCCCCGCAGCCTGGCGGCGACGGGTTTTCGACTCCATTCATAACTTGGCGCATCCCTCCATCCGGACAACTGTCCGGATGGTTTCCAGCAGGTTCGTTTGGCACGGACTCCGCAAACAGGTCAGTGAATGGGCCAGGACGTGCATGCACTGCCAGACGGCCAAGGTTCAGCGGCACACCAAAGCCCCACCGCAGCAGTTCCATCCCACCCACCGGCGTTTCGACCACATTCATGTGGATATCGTGGGCCCCCTGCCAGTGTCGCGCGGAGCGCGTTACCTCCTGACTATCGTGGACCGGTTCACAAGATGGCCAGAGGCGGTCCCGCTCACCGACACCACCTCCGAATCTTGCGCCCGAGCCCTGATCGCCACCTGGATATCCCGCTTTGGTGTACCAGCCCACATTACCTCCGACAGAGGCGCCCAGTTCACCTCCAGCCTGTGGTCAGCTATGGCCAGCCTTTTGGGGACTCAGCTGCACCACACCACTGCCTACCACCCACAGTCGAACGGGCTAGTGGAGCGTTTCCACCGTCACCTGAAGTCGGCCCTCATGGCCCGCCTGCGAGGAGCCAACTGGGCGGACGAGCTTCCCTGGGTCCTTCTCGGCATCCGCACAGCGCCCAAGGACGACCTGCACGCCTCGTCGGCCGAGTTGGTATACGGCGCGCCCCTGGCCGTCCCCGGGGAGTTCCTACCAGCCCCGAGGGGGCAAGAGGAAGAACCCGCTGCAGTCCTGGGCAGACTTCGCGAGAAGCTCGGTAACCTGGCCCCCATACCCACTTCACAGCATGGGCGGCACCCGACCTGCGTACCCAAAGACCTACGGAACTGTAAGTTTGTGTTTGTACGAAGGGGCGGGCATCGGCCACCGCTGCAGCGGCCATACGAGGGGCCGTTTACGGTGCTCCGGAACAACGGGTCCACGTTCGTGCTGGACGTTGGGGGGAAGGAGGAGGTTTTCACGGTGGACCGCCTCAAGCCGGCCCATGTGGACCTGGCGCAACCGGCCGAGTTTCCGGCGCCTCGGCGCAGAGGCCGACCTCCCAAGCAGGTTCTGGCCCAGGCTGTGGACATTGGGGGGTGTATCGCCGGTTCTGGGGGGGGGTTATGTGGCGGCTCATTTCCTAGCGTATGCGAACCGACTCACAATTAGATAGCCTACGGGGGTTTGCGAGCACAGAGCTTTGGAGCCTCTTCGCCATGGGGGGCCGGTTGACAGAGGCTTAAAAGTGAGGCTGAAGTTTTCGAATAAAGTTTTTCCTTCGACTGCAGTTACCGACTCCGTGTCGTAATTTTAGCGCTGTTTGTAGCACACCGCTACAGGATTATGTAGGAGGGAAGGGTTAGATTGATCTTGAAGTACAATGAACATAACAGCACAGTAAAGGCTCTTTGGTCAAGATGTTGTGCCGATCTTTTAACCTACTCTAAGATCAATCTAACAATCTAAGATCAAGTCCTCCCAAAGTGTAACACCTCATGCTTGAACGTATTAAATCCCATCTCCATTTTGCAACCCATTTTTTTGTTTCAGTTATGTTTTTCTCATTCTTTCATGTACCTCTACATGGATAAAGGGAAAAGCTCCTTCCCCGATGAGCATGTGCAGTGGGGTAGCTGGGGTATAATGACTGGTGAGGGGAAATGTTACAGCTGGTTATGAGACAATTGGTCTTAGGTTGGGATAGCTTTGAGGGGTGGGTGGGTAGGGTGCTAGTCTGGAGGAGGCTCATACAAAAGTAGAATGTGAGAAGGGAGGGAAACAACAACTCTTTGCAATCTACCATCTCAACTGAGCTGAAGGTTAAATGGGTGGCACGGTGATGCAGCTCATGGTGCAGCTGACTCATAGCTCCAGTGATCCAGGTTCGATCCTGACATCTGGCTCTAATTGCATGAAATTTGCATGTCTTCACAGTGACTGCATGGGTTTTCTCCAGTTCCCCCCCCCCCCCCACATCGCAAAAAAGTACAGGTTGGTATGTTAATTAGCCACTGCAAATCACCCTTAGTGAGTGGTTGAATCTGGAGGGGAAGAGTTGTTGGGAATGTGGGAGAATAAAATGAGTTAAGGTAGGAGGAGTATAAAATGAGTTCTTGCTGCCTGGCCGGGACTTAAGTTGAGGAGTGTGTTTCCATTCTGTATCTCTCTCTGACTATGAGTGTTGTGCAGAAGGGAGACAAGGGAGGAGAGAAGGGGAAGGAAGAATGGAATAAGATGTGTTGGGCTTTTCCCATGTTCCTAATCAGTGCAGGATCACAGAGCAGCACTGACCCAGCATTTCTATAGTGCCTTTCACATCCCTTTCAGGACATCACGAGGCATTTTACTCTCAGTACTGTATATCTGCAGGTACAGTCACTGTTGTAACGTAGAAAATGTGGAAGCAGATTATCATTCAGCAGCCTGCTATAAACAATTGAAAGGTTGATTGAGGGATGAATATTTGCCAGGACACCAGAGATAACCCCCTGTAAAATAGTGACCATGAGATTCTTCACTTCCACCAGCGAGATCAGTCAGACTCAGTTTAACACCTAAAAGACCTAAATATCTCCAACACCACAGAACTCTCTTGATACCACTCTGGATTTCTGTGCTCATGTCTTTGTGGAACAGATAAATGGCGAGTTTTACATTGAGACTAAAGCTTAGCATATCTTTTGTATATGAAAATTAAATATCATAGATTTTGTTTGGGAAATGCCTTTCTGAAATGCAAACATATCGTAATCCTCCTCTGCAAAGTTAAAATATTTCCTTTCCTCCTCCTACAATGAGTCAGATCAAGCTTTCTCCGTGTAAAATCATCATTTCCAACCTCCTGTGGTGTGCTGCCCACCTTCCCACATGCTCATGAAAATTCAACAGTAACTGCAATGGGAAATTGTTATGCTTTTACTTTGGAGCATCAGAGAATAAGAATGAGCAAGAAAAGCTAAAACCATGCTTCTTGAAAACAAAAGAGCACATTTATTTTCAAATTGTTTCCCTCACAATCCAATGGCCCTTTCCATGACAATATCCAGGTGACTTGATCCCAGGTCAGCAGAAGGTGACGAGAACAAGTCAGGGAGACCTCTTATAACACAGGAAAGAACACAATACCTCAGTCGTATTCATTTCACTCCACGCATATACCAGTTTGCAGCCTCTATGTACCCAATGAGTCTCCTTCCACTGCCCATGTACATGTTCCCGTATTCACCCATCAAATCTCCTTCACTATCAGGAACTCTTACCCGACTATCTTTCTATCCTTTGTTGTGGTGAGGGGTGGGGGAGGATATTGGCCGAGTGATCACATAGACTCTTCAAGTACCAAGTAAGGACCTCTTAAGGTTCCTTGGTTGGGTTGATGACCCTCATAGTGCAATGGTCCCTTTATGAAGAATCAACCTAGATGTTGCATTCACACATATTAAATCACGCTTGAGTTCACAACCTTTTGACCCTACATGTTTTTAACTTAAAATAGTTCTGCATTCACAATCATCTCGCTTCTTTCCTTTATTCACTTGAGGGAAAGGCCATAAAAGTGCAGCTCCTTAAAGTGCCCAAGGAACTTGTTCAACATGCACCAGCCAGTCATTGTGAGTTCCCATCTTGAGTCAAATTTATTCAATGTAATAACTGGGAATAGCATGGAAAAAGGAAATTCACCCAATTAACATTTTTCAGTTTATGCATATAACATAGTGGTCACAGGAAAGGGCAGCATTTACCGTCTTCATGGGGCTGCTCTTAGGTCTCAAGTGCACCTGACCAAGGTGGCCATTGTCAAGGCAGTTTAACTACTTGCCTCGCTTCCATTGCTACATTCATACACAGGTGAACTTGGAGAGGAGCATGTAATGATGACCAGGAACAAAGAACAGTACAGCACAGGAAGAGGCTCTCCTGCCCACGATGTTGCACCAAACTAATTAAACTAGTACCTAAACACCTAACTCAACTAACCCTTTCCGCCTACACAATATTCATATCGTCTATTTCCTGCACATTCATATGGCTGCCTAAGAGCCTGTTGAGCACCTCCATCACAGTTGCCTCCACCACTACTCCGGGAAGTACATTCCAGGCACCCACCGTTCTGTGTAAAAAAACTTGGCCTGCACATCTTCTCTAAACCTGCCCCTTCTCATCTTAAATGCAAGCCCTCTGGTATTACATACAGTACGTATCTTGAAAAGATATGGGAAACAATACTGGCCGTCTACTCTATCTGTGCCTCTCATAATCTTATAAATGTCTATCCCCTCAGTTTCCACCGCTCCAAAGAAAAGGGCACTGAAAAGGCTGGAGTACATCACTGAACCCAAGGCAGTATTTTGATCAGAATGAAGCTGTCTTTTTTTGCTACAAATTGTTGTGCATGGAAAAAAAAATAAAATGTAAGCATAAGAAAAAGCCTCATTGCTTCATCAAATCAGTACTCCAATTCTCAGCACAAACTACAGAGGAATGTGCCCTCACATTACATGCCAGTTAATCTCTTGCATACAATTAATAACAACAGTATATGCAAACACAAGTAATCTGTATGGAACAGAGAAAGGGATGTGCTCCTGTCTGCTAATAAGTGATGTAATCAATAAAATGATAATGGGGAAGGAAGACGAGTGAAAATAAATGTCAAAAGGAAAAAAACTGCTTAGTTATGACTCAATAGACAGCTAGAGAGGGGATGATTGGGTAGTTCAACTGTCAATCAAGCTTGGTAACAAAACTGCAGTAAGTAATAATAATTGCTTATTTTAATCCACACCATTTATATGCAACTATCCTCCATTCACTGCATGTTCTCTCAAGAGAAATTACCCTGCCTTTGATGGGAGAAGTTGCTGCAGTTTCGTTTTATTTTTTAAACAGACGTAGTTTCATGGGGAAATTCACTTTGCTCTACAATAGACTGTCTGCTGAGTCATATGTACCACCCCCTCCTTGATCCGCTGGCTGACACAATGTCAGTAATAAATACTCTGAAAAGAAACTCGGACAATAGAGGAAATACTTTGAAAATAGCATGACTACTATTTTTGTGCTCCCCATTTAGCAAGTTATTACCATCTGCAAACCATGTGATTCCTCCTAATATCTACACCCTACATTTAGTAACTATGAGAAAGTTAAAGGACAACTTCCATTCCGCTGTTATAAGACTCTTGAATGAACCTGTTCTATGATAAAGGTAAACTCTTGATCTCCCAATCTACCTCATTGTTGGCCTTGCACCTTATTGTCTATTTGTGCTGCACTTTTTCTGGAACTGTAAGATGATATTTTGTATTCTGTTATTACTTTTCCTTTTGTACTACCTGCAGTGAGATGATCTATCTGGACGGCATGCAAATCAAAGTTTTTCACTGTACCTTGGTACACATAACAATAATAAGCCAATTAGAAGGACTGGACCATGTCATGCTTTGCTTTGCTGGATTACACTTCAAGACTTTGTCAGTTTCATTTTAGTAAAGTAGTTAAATTACTGGGAAACAAGGTAAAGGTTCAACTTCCGGAAAGGACATCTTCAAAGGTTGGGAAGGAGTAAGAGGAAAAATTGTTCACCTCTCTACACAGAAGTTGGGCAACTTGCATGATTATGAAATGTCATCATCAAAACAGCAAGACACAATGATAAGGCAGGCCAAGCCAGCATTCAGTTCTTTATAATGTACGTTGCCATGGCGCCAAGCTTACTTCAACAATATTTTCAACACTTTGAAATGTTCCTGAATAGAAGAGGGTTATTTGAAAACATTGAGAACAACTCATAAAAACTCCATGGGGATCATGGAGTTTGCATTGGATTCTTATTTTAATCAGGCTGGGGTGACAGTTCTAAACACAGTGCGGTAGTCAGATAGTCAATCAGAGTGGAGCTGAAAGCTCAAAACTTATTCAAGGGTGTCATTCGCTTCATAAAACAAAAGAGAGTAATTCATTGGCTAAAGGAACAAAGCACAAGTTAACCTTAGTCACTTCCATGACCTTGAACAACACTGTTTCTGACCTTCCACTTCATCTAAAATACGTGGCCTTTTAACACTCACCGGTATCCAATGACCGAACAGCCAACCACATCATTCCTTTTACAAAGATGCATTCATCTACTATTAACGATTCCCACAAATTTTCAAAATACTCAGCTATTGGCATCTGGAACACTCCCTGGCAAATTGTATAAATAATTTGAACAAATTGTTTATTGGCAGCAATGTATCAATCAATGAGTTGGAGACTGACACCAAAAAGTGTCTTATACAGCAGATTAAATCAATTTACTCAGAAAAAACTGTTAAAAGAAACGAAAAAAACTGTTAAAAGAAACTAGAAAACTGCAGCAACTTCTCCCAACAAGGATAATTTCTCCAAAAAAAATGCAGGATAGTCACACATAAAAATATATGTACATCTAATCAAGCTCAGCATTGACACAAGTATGGGTACCTAATTTTAATAGGAAGGTGTTTGGAAATACAGGGATATCAACAATTAAACAGGTTGCAAGTGTAAGATATGACTGCTCTTTCACAGAACTAATGAGCTGAACTGCCTTCATCATGATTTTCTAAAAAGAATGAAAATGGCTAAATACAGAGAATATAGCTTATAAAGAACTTTTCTTTATGGAATGACTTCCGTGATCTCTGAATAACTCAAAGCAATGAAGCAATCATAGAGTTACAGAGTAATAGAAAATAACAGCACAGAAACGGGCTCTTCGGCCAATCTGAGCTGTGACAAAACTGTCAAGTCCTACTGACATGCACCCGGACCATAGCTCTCCATACCCCTCCTGCGCATGTACCTATCCAAACTTCCTAACACTGAAATTGAAATCGACCCCAAACCATAAGCTCATATGCTCACTACTGGAAAGTTAAAATCACCTACTATCACAACCTTCTGTTTCTTGCAGCAATCTGTGATCTCTCTACAAATTTGTCTTTAAATCCTGTGGACTATTTGGTGGTCTGTACTATAATGTGGTCATGCCTTTCTTATTGCTCAGTTCCATCCATAAAGCCTCACTAAACAACTAAACTGAGTGGATACTAGAGGAGGTGTAAGTTGCTCCTTCCCTCCGCTAGCCTGCAGGTCACCGTTAGGCAAGGTGCAGCACCTGCTTAGCCCCCCCCCCACCCCCGATCAGGCTTATGTGAAGCCGTGGGAGCAGGTGATGCATATCACAAGTCCTGGTTATGCCACCACCGAGGAGTCAACACGAGTGAATCTGCAGATGCTGGAAATAAATAAAAACACAAAATGCTGGCAGAACTCAGCAGGCCAGACGGCGTCTATGGGAGGAGGTAATGATGACGTTTCGGGCCGAAACCCTTCATCAGGAATATTGGTGATGACTGGGGTCACCTGTTTTGTAAAGACACTGCCCAGAAGAAGGCAATGGCCAACCACTACTGTAGAAAAATCTGCCAAAAACAACCATGGTTGTGGAAAGACCATGATCGCCACGTCATATGACATGGCACATAATGATGATGATGATAAGATGAGTTCTCCAGGCTGTCCTGACTGTGCACAGTCGTGACATTTTCCCTGACTAGTAATGCCACCCCTCCCCCTTTAATCCCTTCTGCTCTGTCATATCTAAAACAAAGGAACCCCAAAATATAGAGCTTCCAGTCATGGCCCCCCCACCCACAAACAAGTCTCACTAATGGCTACAATATCATAATTCCAGGTATTGATCCATGCCCTGAGCTCATCTGCCTTTCCTACAGTACTCCTTGTGTTAAAATATACAGAACTCAGAATATTAGTCCCATGCTCAACCTTTTGATTCCTGATTTTGTCTGAGGTCTCAGCAATATCTTTCTCCACAACCTCTCCACTATCTGTTCTGGCACTCTAGTTCCCATTCCCTTGCAAATCTAGTTTAAACCCCTCACCCCGCCCCCACTGCAGTATGCAGTACTAGCAAACCTTCCCGCCAAGATATTAGTTCCCCTCCAGTTTAAGTATAAACCATCTCTTCTGTGCAGGCAACTTCTGCAACTTCTTAGCCACGTGTTATACTGTATGATCTTCCCATTTCCAGCCTCATTGGCACATGGCACGGGTAGCAATCCTGAGATCACAACCCTGGAGGTCCTGTCCTTTAACTTAGCACCTAATTCCCTGAGCTCCTTTTACAGAACCTTGTCTTTCTTCCTTCCTATGTCATTGGTACCTATATGGACCCAGACCTCTGGCTGCTCACCCTCCCACTTAAGAATGCTGAGGACTCGATCCAAGATGGTCCTGGACCCTGGCACCTGGGAGGCAACATACCATCTGAAAACCTCATTCTCGTCCACAGAACCTCCTTTCTGTACCACTAACTAACAAATCCTCTATCACCACAGCTCTCCTCTTCTCCTCCCCGCTTACTTTCTGAGCCACAGAGCCAGAGTCAATGCCAGAGACCTAACTGCTGTGTCTTTCCTCTGATAGGTCATGCCCCCAACAGTATCCAAATTGATACACCTGTTGTTGAGGGGGATGGCCACAGGGTTACCCTACACTGGCTCCTTAACCCCTTTCACCTTCCTGACTGTCACCCAGTTTCCTTATGTCCTGCAACTTGGCTGTAACTACCTCTCTATCTGTCCTGCCAGTCACTCCCTCAGACTCCTGAATGATCCAGAGTTCATCCAGTTCCAGCTCCAATCCTTAGTGTGGAGTGTTAGAAGCTGCAACTGGATTCTCTTCTTGCAGGTGAACTTATCAGGGATACTGAAGGACTTCCTCCTTCCTACATCCCGCAAGAGAAGCATTCCACGACCCTGCCTGGCACCCCTCCTGTTCCAACTGTGTAATTATAAAGAAGGAAACTATAAATAAACTGAAAAAAAGTCTACCTGCAGTTTTTCACCTTCTCCCACTGAAGCCTTGAAGAGCTAAAGCCTCAAACTCCCACTCTAACAGTGTCCACTCCCACTTACCCCTGCCTTATTTTTATTGGCCCTTGCTGATGAGTCCTGATCTTTGATTGGCTGCTAATCTCTAATTAGTGTAGTCACTATTGCAATGTCAGCTACGTAACAGCCAATTTGCACACAGCGAGCTTCACAAACCACACTTTGATTAGAGTCAGATCATTTGATGCTAGTTAAGTGAAAAATGGTCACCAGAGACAACTCCCTTTTCATCTTCAAAACCAGACCTTTGATGCACAGCTGATGAGCAGGCAGAACATTAATGAAGAACAGCACCTCCAACAGCACAACACTTTGTCCACCAGTGTTGTACCACAAGTGTTAGCCCAGATTAATCTGCTCCTGTCTCTGGAGTGGAGTTCAAATCCTACCATGGCTAGGGATTGCACTTGTTAGATCTGGTAATTTGTGATTTAGCACCAGGAAATAATGGTGATGAAGAAAGCTGTCAGGTTGTTGCATCATGAGCTCAACCAAGCATACTTTCCCTTCAACCAACACTGCATTTTAGAATGATCAATAAATGTTGGATTGTGGATTTTTTATCAATAAAAATTAACTCATCCAAATAGAATATAACACTTTGGAAAGAAGGAATAGATGGGAGGTCAGTTGTTCATCTGATTAACTTTTGAGTGATGCTTCCATAGTCCAACAGTCTGATATGACTGTCTCCAAATGGAAAGAGAAATGACACTTTTAGTGACCCAATAACTATCCTGGTACCAGTGCAGTTAGAGCAGAAGAGAGAAGGCGGAAAAAAATTGCTTTGAAATTTGATTAATAGGCACAATTACTTAGGCTTCCATTGTTTCCTTAATTAACAAGGATGGTCTTCCTATCAGACTGCTGCTGCAGATCAGAATCTCCAGTCTGAAATGGGTTCCTCTTTTGCTGTGTTAGTACTCAGCAGAACAAGTGATCACATTGCCTTAATAAAGACCACATCTAAAACAAAAGAATTAAGAGATCTTCTAAACTAGCAACTGCCAACAAATGATACCACAAAGATAATCTCAGGAATGAAAGCCTGGAGGACCAGGGTGTGAATTTCTGGTTGAAGCAAAATGCTATCTTCTAATTTATCAGTCTGAGCAACTGGATAATAGTACTCAATGCCCTGGTAGAAAGGGAGAAAGAGACAGAAAAACTTAAGTTTTCTGTCCCTCTAAGGTGTTGCAAGGTAATTCAGAATTACTCAAGAACTTCAATTGTAATCACTGCTAAAATGTAGAAGAAGTGGCAACTAATTTAAGCACAACGTTCCCCCACAAACAGCAAATGTGATAATGAGAAGATAGTGATATTTAATAAGGGGATAAACATTGGCCAAAAGATTAAAGAGAACTGCCCTGCTCTTCAAATCAGTGCCAGTTTACAAACCTTTTGAGAAGGCAACACCCACGATATATCATCTCAGAAATTACATGTACTTTTCTTTGTGAACCAAGCCCAATAAAATGTGAAATTTGGCTCAGTATAGATTATGGAGAGAAAAGGGTCTTCCCTTATGGTCACACTTAGCTCATGTAATGATGCAATCTCCTTCAAGTCGGAGAGGAGAAAGGATGACTGCTTAGAAAATGGTTTCTATTTCAAAGTGTCCTCGAGTGTGGTTCCAACAACGTAATATCAAACAAATGTAAAAGTCTGCGTGCACTGGGAAACTGAAATCAGCTCTGATGGAAGGCCACCAACATGAAACATTAACTGCATTTTTCTTAATCTACAGATGCTTTCTGACTTGCTGAGTATCCCCAGAAACTGTATGCAATTCTAGTTCCCCCATTACAGGAAGAATGTGGAAACTGGAAAGAATAGAAATGGTTCACCAGGCTACTGCCTGGATTCAAGGATATGAGCTATAAGGAGAGGTTGCTTTCTCTGAAGCATTAGAGACTGAGGGGAGACTTGACAGACGTTTATAAAATTATGAGAGGCACTCAGAATATTTTTTCCATGGTAGAAATATCAACTACTAAAGAATATCCATTTAAGGTGAAAGGGGGAAAATTTACAGGAGCTGTGAAGAGAAGATGTTTTAAATTACACAGTAGTGGGCGCCTGAAATGTGCTGCTAGGGATAATAGTGGAAGCAAATGCGATTGTGGCATTTAGGAGGTTATTAGTTAGACATAACAATATGCAGAGAATGGGTAGAATATGGATCATGTGCAGGCTGAAGGAATTGAGTTTAATTCAGCATTGTGCCTGGTGCAGACCTCATGGGCCAAAGGGCCTATTCCTGTGCCTTAATGTTCTGTGTTCTTAAATTTCTGGCATTAGAAACAATAAGATAATTTATTAATAACTGCCACAGCCAAAAATGTATGCAAGTATAGACCAGCCAAACAAAAGTACAATGCTGTCTGCACAGCACCCACAGTATTCAGCATTGCCTTTCTTTCTGCCTCCTCCACCCAGCTGCCTATTGCCTATTATTTTGTTCATAGTAAGCTTTAATTACAATGGGAGAAGGGAAAGGAAGAGTAAATGACTTGTTGGCAATGAAGAAGTCCCTGAGCATCCCCTCTCCCCCCTGCAGGGTGGCAGAGCTGAACTTAGAAGGCACATATCTCATTAATCAAAGCGAGAGTCACCGCTTTAATGCAGTTTGCTCGCACTGTCTGGCTCAGCAGCTCGCCCGGCGAGCCTCTCCTTACAGCATCGCCAGCTCTTGCTGCCCTCTCCTTCAGCACATCTGCTGCTGCAACAACTCCTCTCCCAGCCGTTCCAACACAAATCAATTCCTTGGAGCTGACCATTCGGGAACCGAGAGTTCCCTTTCAAGAGAGGTTCTCACAGGTCCAAAGCCCCTCCTTATAGCTGCAATTTAGCTTTGACAGGAAAAAAACTGCAAGGCCGACAGAATGGGGTCTCTGTGTGCTGCATTGATTGACACAGGCAAGCACTTAGTATTTTCTTTGCCTCCTCTTTGCATCGAGATTTCTAGCGGCATTAATGCCTGTGTGAACAGTGGAAACCCTGCTCTTTCTCTCTCAAACACAGACACACACCTGGCATAATGAATGGTGGATTCTGCTGCTGGGCAGGTACACGTCAGAAGAAATTACACTTGGAAATCTATGCTACATATATCTATAGGGCTTCTATAATCACTAAGGCATAAACAGATAGGAAATTGGTAGGAATTGAACTGAATGTCAAAACACATACAAGCAGCCGAGAGAGGAAATGTGTTGTCACATTCTGACAGCACCGATAAAACTCAGCCTTCGAAATGCCACAAAGGAGGGAGGCAATGCATCCCAGCCAGAATTGTTCATTACGAAAGGGTTAACGTACGAGGAGTCTATAATGCTCTGCATCTGTACTCGCTGGAGTTTAGAACAATGAGGGCGGATACAGCCCAGATCATCACAGGTGAAGCCCTCCCCACCACTGAGCACATCTACATGGAATGCTGTGGCAGGAAAGCAGCATCCATCATCAGGGACCCCCACCACCAAGGTCATGCTCTCTTCTCACTGCTGCTATCAGGAAGGAGATACAGGAGCCTCAGGACTCACACCACCGGGTTCGTGAACAGTTATTACCCCCCTACCATCAGGCTCTTGATCAAGAGGGGATAACTTCACTGGCCCCATCACTAAACTGTTCCCACAACCTATGGACTCACTTTCAAGGACTCTTCATCTCATGTTCTTGATATTCATTCATTATTATTATTATTTTTGCTTCCTTCTTGTATTTGCACAGTTTGTTCTTTTGCACACTTGCCTGCCCAGTTGATGCAGCCTTTCATTGATTCTATTATGGTTATTGGATTTATTAAGTATGCATGCAAAGAATGTGAATGTCAGGGTTGTATATGCTGACATATAAATACTTTGATACAAATTTACTTTGAACTTGAAACCTATCAAATATTGAAGGACCTGGATATAGCAGACGTGGAAAGGACATGGACATCCTATAGTGGGAGAGTCGAGGACCAGAGGGCACAATCTCAGAACAGAAGGACATCCCTTTAGAACAGAAATGAGGAAGAATTTCTTTCAGTTGAAGGAAGTGAATCTGTGGAATTCATTGCCACAGACAACTGTGGCGGCCAGGTCATTGGATATATTTAAAGCAGAGGTTGATAGATTCTTGATTAGTAAAGGTGTCAAAGGTTACAGAGAGAAGGCAGGAGAATGGGGTTGAGAGGGAAAATACTTAATATGGAGCAGACTTGATGGATTGAATGGCCTAATTCTGCTCCCATGTTTTATGGTCCAATCCCAGTGCACGGAGGACAGTCTGCCTGGAGGCAGAGGTAGAGAATGGCTCATTCTGCCTCAGCTGTTTCATTCTCTTTTCTCTTGAAAGCACCAACTTGCACAATGCACAGATATATGGCTCCCCTAGTTCCTTGCCCAAATTGCCAATCTTTATGCCTCAGCCAGGACAGCAAGTGCTGTCAGCTTACTCAGCCAGATCTGATTCTGGTACGAATTAGTGCTTTTGCACATTGGTTTGTTAATTGGAAGTTTGACATCTCCAACACTCTAACAAGTAAATATTAGGAGAGAAACCTGGATAGGGGTGGGGTGCTGGAAGAAAATTGGGTGAGTGATAAAGAAATGCACATCAAACACACAGAGATAGGAAAGATACTCAAGGTCAATCACTTTACAGAACCAAGAGATGCAGAGCCAAGGTGCCTAAGAAATGTTACCCTGCTAAGAACCTCACCTTCCTTGCTGTTCGTTCTCAAATGAGCAGGAATATAAGTTTTCAATCAATTGGGAGGAAGAAAATAACAAAGTATTTCATTATTTACAGTATGTAATCATTACCTATTTAATGATGTCTCAGTTACTCTTAGTAACAACAGGAAATGAAAACACAGTTTGGACAGATGCCGAGAAAAATATTCATTTTCTTGCATCCCTGAACTGTGCAATCTGCATTGCACGTTCTCAGGTAAAGGAAGATACAAGAACAAATAGCAGATCCTCGGCTTCACCTCCACTTCTAGGAGTGGAGCTCTCTCCTTTGTCATCCTTGGTGAGGATTCTGCCCCGAATATGCAGAATTTAGTCATTAGGTGCTTGCTGCCCTTAATGGGTGGCCACAATAGCTGACTGAACAGGGAGTAGCTATGTTCAATTGTCGATCTTCGTCAAATTAACTGACAAGGATGTAGGACTACTACAAATGGCTTTGGGTCAGGCTGGGCTTGAAGAAAGTATGGTGTGCGCTCTCACTGTGCAATGATTTTCTCGGAGGTTGATGAGCTTCTGAGTATCTCTCCCCTTGTCCTGCTGTCAAGGAGAGCAGTTAGTACTCAAGTTGTTGGAGCCCTGACCCGGTCTCTGAACCAAACCTTTGCACGATACAGGGTTGAGGAAGGGTGGGAGTGGAAAATGATCACTGGATAAAAGGTAAAAGGTTGAGAACAGACAGGGGAATTGACAAAGTATTATAGTTGCAATTTTAAAAAGGCACAACAGGTCACAAAGAAGTAGAAATGCACATATTCCTCTACTCCTTATATCAATTACAGACACCAGCTGCCCAGGCCAGACTTGAGACGAATCTCTTTAATAATTTAAGCTTCAGGTCATTGACACTGATGCACATTCAGGTGAAGCAAGGACAGTTCTGAACTGACTTGGAATTCGACAGTGCCTTCCACAATCCTTTCAAGTTAACCCAACTTGCTTTACAGCTAATTAAGTGTTTTTTAAAGCATAGTCACTTAGGTACCATAGGATATAGGACAACCTTCTGATGGACAATAAGCTCCCGCAAAGAGTAATGTGAAATTGGCTAGATTATACTTTTGTAATACAGGTTGAGGGATAGCCTTGGAGGCCAATTCCCCTCAATTTCTTTGAATGGTACCAGGGATCCTCTGCATCCCACATATGAAAACCTCAGTTCAATGTCTCATTTGAAAGAGCATCTCAGAAAGAGTTGCATTCTCTGACTGGGAGTATGAACCTAAATTGATAAGGTTCTAGTTTCTGGAAAGGGCTTGATGCCAAACCTTCTAACTCTGAGGTTAAAGAGCTATCTGATGAGCCATGGGTGAATGAGTATTTAATACCATGTCACTTCACTGAGTTCCAAGCTTGGCCAGATGCTTAACAGACACTGCTAGTAGAGGGACCCACGTTTGATGCTCAGTGTACAAAGTTTGCACATTCTTGCTGTGACTGTGTTGGTTTTCCTCAGGTGCTCCAGTTTCTTCACAGGGGTGGAGTGAATTCCAGGGCTTAGGCAGCTGCCACTGGTGGAAACTCAGGATAATTACGAGGCCAGAATTAGAGGAGCGCAGATCTATTGGAGGGGAGGAGATTGAAACAAGCCTGAATGTTTTTAATTTGAGGCATCATTTGACTGTGAGGACCCATGGGAGCAACATTTTGGTTGACCTCAGGGTTACAGAGGGTGGAGTGAGGGAAACAGGCTCACCAGACTGAAACAGCAGAGTCTGGACAGGATAAATATATGGGTGAGTGTCTCAGCAGTGGATGTACAGAAGAAAGGCAGAGTTTACAGGGGCACCCTCCGTGATGAGGTTTGAAGCACAGTTCAGGATATGGCATCAACATTGCAAATAGACTAGATTATTATCAAGTTGTCAGGGTAGGAATGGAGAGGAACGCCAGGGAAACAGTGTGCCTTAACTGCATTTCAAAGATGTTAATACAGTGAACACAGGGATGGCTGGGTGGGAAAAGCAAGTCTTCATGCAACCTGCCAGGAACTACAGACAGTTTGTTCAAAGATTCTGCAATAGCTTGCTATGGACAGGTGTGAAATCAGTGATTTTATAAATCACTAGCTATGCTCCAGTTGGAGCTTGTATTCACTACTGGGAACCACGTTTCAGAGAGGCTGTCAAAGAGAGCACAAAGGAGATCTACCAGGATGCCACCAGGGATTGAAAGACTTTAGTTATGTTGAGAGTTTTGAGAAGCCGGGATTGTTTTGCTGGATCAGTGAAGGTTATGGGGAGGTTTTATAGGAGCGCTCAAAATAATGAAGGTTTTTGAGAGCATAAATAAGGAGAAATTGTTTCCTTTGACAGAAGGGTCAGGAACCAGGGAACACAGATTTAAAGTAATTAGCAAAAGAACACACTGTCTAAAAAGATAGCAAACACAATTTCAAAAGGGGCTTTCAAACTGGAAGCGGATGGAGGAAAAATTTTGAATGGGCATCACAGGTGGATGGAACTGAATGCTGATTTTTTTTCAAAGAGCCAGTACAGGAATGATGGACCAAGAGGCCTCCTGTGCTCTACTGTCCCATGGTTCTGCTCTGTGGCACACTTCATCATCAAGTGCTTAAAAGACATAAGCTCGTGTTTCAGCATCTCATTCAAGTGACAATTCTCCACAATGGGATTAGATGATGATTGGTAAATTGTTGAACTGTAGGGGTATCAGAGCTGAAACCTGATCACCTCTTCATTTGACATTCATCCATTACATATTTAACATTGACTAAGAGTGACCGGTAGTATAGATAAACAAGGAATAACACATTGATCAGATGGGCAAAGGATATTATCCATAACTGTGTAATCGAATCTCTAGCAGGGTTTTATGCAAAGAGGAAAAAATCCATGACCCACATTTATTTGCAATTTCCTTCATTATCAGAACTTCCCACAAGTTACTGTACAAAACTTTCTTCACAAAACAGGTACTGTTGTGTAATTAAAAACAAAATTCAAGCCAGTCTTACTGCAATGTTCAAGTGCACTGTTTAAACAGGGATGGTGTGAGTCAGGGGTTTGCTGAACCACTGGTTATACCAGTCTGCATGTAGCTGTCAACAGCTGTTTAAATGTCCCCTCGATGACTTGGCCACGAGGACAAGCACTGAACAGGAGCCGATTTGTGAAATACAGGAGTTGTTCACACATGTTGTTGACAGCTTCCAAACTGCCACCCAAAAATGTATTAAAAGCAGAAATCCATCCATTTTCTTCTACTTGTGCACTCTACAGGCCCTTAGTTGTGGTGGTACGTAGAACATAGGTGCCAGTAATATCAAGTACCACTGATATGAGATGAGGGGATGGTTGGTGGAGAACTAGCCTAAACCAAGTCTGTAATATACACCTGATTACTGTATTCACTACACAAGGCCGCCAAGGCAGTGCTTCCCCTGCCAAAGTTACCTTACTCAACACAGGCATGGGGACAATCTGACCCAGGATCTTCCTGCTCCAAGTCTCAATTTCACCCAGTACAAATGCATAGCCCAGCTGTGTCATTGATGTAATGACAACCAGCAAATGGACAGCTACAGCATTTTTTGAACCAGACCCTTCTTTCCAGGTTGTGTGCCCTCCTGACAAAGTCAGTCATGGCACACTGGGCTGCACTCTCACCTCAAACTCAAGTTCCCCTCTGAAGTTAAGATTCAAGCGATATGGGGCTGACACTCCAGTGCAGTACTGAGCATGTACTGCACTGGAGTGGGCAGTGTTGAGGGTGTGTTGCACTGTCAGTGGGACTCTGCTGAGAGAGCATCGTACTGTAGGGAGTAGCATCATTCTGGTGACATATTAAATATCTCCTCCCCTTCGTCTACTTAGAACAGATGTGCCATTCAGATCAACAACTCCACCTCTTCATGGGAAAGCAATCCCGCTGTGGAACAGTCATATCCATCAGCTCTTTCCCCCTAAAGCAATGTATTTTATCCTCTTTTATTGATCCCATCTGGCTTGGCTCCCCCTCAGTAGTTATTGGGATCTGAAACTGCTCATCTTCCTGCCCCAGTTTCCAACTTTCTAATGTTTAACCATTGAATACTGTGAACTAATTGCCCGGATCAGTTTCCTTCATGAACAAACTTCAGCTCCTTCATCTCAAACTCTCTTTCAAATTAAGCAACAAATTCCTTAATCTGAATCACAAAAAAACACCTGTACCTTCATTCACTTCTCCTGCCCTTGAAAGGACATGGACACAAGCTGGACTGTGATCTGGTGCCCAGAACTGCCAACAATATTGCAGATGGGGGCTGAGCAGCAATAATACATTTCCTTTAGACTTACGATGCATTAGCCATGGCTCAGTCAATAATATTCTCACCTCAGGCTCATTTGGTTGCAGGTTCAAGGCCCACTCCAGAGATTTGAGTTTATGATCTAAGCTATGACCCAGAGCAGCACTGCTGCATTTTGGATGAAACCAATGCCTCTTGCAGGTGAGATCCCATGGGTCTCTGAAGAAGAATTAGTATCCTAGCCAACATTTACTCCTCAACCGAGATTATGTATCTTGACTTTGGCATACAGTTTATGAGATCTTGTTGCATGCATACTGGCTGCCATGTTACTTACATTACAACAGAGAATACATTTCAAAAAATTTTCATTGGCCATGAAAGGTTTTGGGATTTTCTTTGTTCTCTCTGATAATGCAGCATAGTTTGCATTTATGGAATGCAGGACAAGAAAAGCGTATCAGGCTAACAAGTGCTGATCCCATTCTGTCAGTCCTCTCCTTTTGTGGTGAGTATTATATTGATAATGTTACCTGTTTAAATAATGTCACCCTTATTTGCTACTGAGATTAGCTGGATGGATTGTCCATTCCACACACATACTCCTAAATTAGCTTCCACGTCACATAAAAGAAAAGCCTCACAACAGGAGAAAAGGCTGCCAACTTGATCCTAGACTGCTGCATCCAGGGCTATTTGAGCCCCAAAAGAGTGCTCAGGAGCTTACATCTCAGTCACAAGGTGTTTATAGACAATAGACAATAGGTGCAGAAGTAGATCATTTGGCCCTTCGAGCCTGCACCGCCATTCTGAGATCATGGCTGATCATCTACTATCAATACCCGGTTCCTGCCTTGTCCCCATATCCCTTGATTCTCCTATCCATAAGATACCTATCTAGCTCCTTCTTGAAAGCATCCAGAGAATTGGCCTCCACTGCCTTCCGAGGCAGTGCATTCCAGACCCCCACAACTCTCTGGGAGAAGAAGTTTTTCCTTAACTCTATCCTAAATGACCTACCCCTTATTCTCAAACCATGCCCTCTGGTACCGGACTCTCCCAGCATCTGGAACATATTTCCTGCCTCTATCTTGTCCAATCCCTTAATAATCTTATATGTTGCAATCAGATCCCCTCTCAATCTCCTTAATTCCAGTGTGTACAAACCCAGTCTCTCTAACCTCTCTGCGTAAGACAGTCCGGACATCCCAGGAATTAACCTTGTGAATCTACGCTGCACTTCCTCTACAGCCAGGATGTCCTTCCTTAACCCTGGAGACCAAAACTGTACACAATACTCCAGGTGTGGTCTCACCAGGGCCCTGTACAAATGCAAGAGGATTTCCTTGCTCTTGTACTCAATTCCCTTTGTAATAAAGGCCAACATTCTATTAGCCTTCTTCACTGCCTGCTGCACTTGCTCGTTCACCTTCAGTGACTGATGAACAAGGACTCCTAGATCTCTTTGTATTTCTCCCTTACCTAACTCTGCACCGTTCAGATAATAATCTGCCTTCCTGTTCTTACTCCCAAAGTGGATAACCTCACACTTATTAACATTAAACGTCATCTGCCAAGTATCTGCCCACTCACCCAGCCTATCCAAGTCACCCTGAATTCTCCTAACATCCTCATCACGTCACACTGCTACCCAGCTTAGTATCATCAGCAAACTTGCTGTTGTTATTCTCAATGCCTTCATCTAAATCATTGATGTAAATCGTAAACAGCTGTGTTCCCAATACCGAGCCCTGTGGCACCCCACTAGTCACCACCCGCCATTCCGAGAAACACCCATTCACCACTACCCTTTGCTTTCTATCTGCCAACCAGTTTTCTCTCCATGTCAATATCTTCCCCCCAATGCCATGAGCTCTGATTTTACCCACCAATCTCCTAAGTGGGACCTTATCAAAGGTTTACTACCCACTTTCAATGGTATGACCAAACTCAACAACTTGGTACCTCAGCTACACTTGCCTCTGGCTCAACAGATTGAAACTGTGCGACTTGCCCATGCCCAGTTCTTAAGGAAAAATAATGGAATAACACAGACATGTAAATGTTAGAACATGGAAACATGGTGTTTCTCCTCCAGGTGAGCGGTAATCCTAATCTTGCATGTGTGCATCCATTCCGATACCCACTCATCGCTACTTCAATTACTCAAAGATTCATAACGAGATACAGCATGCAAAGTGGCACTTCAGCCCACAGAGTCTGTGCTGACCATCAAGAGCACATTTTCCTTTACTTGCTATGTCAGCATTTCTTGCCCATTCCCAACTGTTCCTGAACTGAGAAGGCAGTTAATGGTCAACCACACTGGTTGATCTGGAGTCACATATAGAGAGTACCAGGTAAAACTGTTGATACGTCAGATAGGCATTTATAACAGTACAGTGATTCCAAGACTAAAGTTGCCAGGACTAGCTTTGATTGCTTAATTTTAAATTTCCCAGCTGCTTTCTATTCAAAATCTGCTTTCCTTGTCACATCACATAAATATTAATTTTTCATACTCCGTCCTGGGTGATTTTCTCTTCATTCTGAGACCCCTAGTTGTGCAGAGTTAGCTATTGATTCCAGTTAGGGTTTTACGGTTGACCTCAGATCCCTTGGAAGTGGGGTAAAACAATACCAGTGAAGTAATACGCATATAGAAACATAGAAAATAGGTGCGGGAGTAGGTCATTCTGCCCTTCGAGCCTGCACCGCCATTCAGTATCATCATGGCTGATCATCCAACTCAGAACCCTGTATCTGCTTTCTCTCCATACCCCCCGATCCCTTTAGCCACAAGGGCCATATCTAACTTCCTCTTAAATATAGCCAATGAACTGGCCTCAACTGTTTCCTGTGGCAGAGAATTCCACAGATTCACCACTCTCTGTGTGAAGAAGTTTTTCCTCATCTTGGTCCTAAAAGGCTTCCCCTTTATCCTTAAACTGTGACCCCTCGTTCTGGACTTCCCCAACATCGGAAACAATCTTCCTGCATCTAGCCTGTCCAATCCCTTTAGAATTTTATACGTTTTAATAAGATCCCCCCTCAACCTTCTAAATTCCAATGAGTATAGTCACTATGGGCAGGATCCACATATCCAAGAGTAGCCTAGAGACTCACAAAACATGGAACGGTACTGCACAGGACAAGCAATTCGGCCACCACATTGTGCCAAACTACTTAAACCATTACTCCTAATTAGTCCCTCCTTCCTGCACATTGACCACATCCCTCCCTTCTGTACAAATTCATGTCCCTGAAACACTCCAATGCGATTGGCCTCCAGCACCATCCATGGCAGTGCATTCCAGACCCCCCCACCCTTTGTGTAATAAAAATGTGCCCTGCACAACTCTGCTGTACTTTCCCTCTCTCACCTTAAATACCTGCTCTCTAGTATTGATCTTTCAATCATGGGGAAAATATATTGGCTATCTTTTCTTACCTATGCCTCCAGCAAATCTCCCCTTAGCCTCTGCCTCTCCAGAGAAAATGGCCCCAGCTTGATCAGCCTCTCCTCATAGCACATCCTTCAAACCAGGCAGCATCCTAGTACACCTCCTTTGCACCCTCTCCAAAGCTTTCACGAGATGACCAGAACTGAACGCAATACACTAAATGTGCCCTCATCAGAGTTTTACAAAGCTGTAACATAACTTAAGTTAGTAAGTGTGAGCATGCAAGAACATGGCTGATGGGAACTAAAGCAGGCTAATCAGTGAAGCTTCCCAGGATTGAACCAACTCTCTTGAATTGGAGATTGGTCCACTTGTTGTAGCACTGGAGGAACCCAAAATGCTCTGAGAGAAAGTTAAGTTACTTTTTTCATTCAAAAGAAGTACAATCTTCTTTGAGGCACAGGACAAACATTAATAAACCAATTTATGAGAAATGCGAGCTAAGTTTGTGCTTACTTTGACTTGGGGAAGGGCCTCTGGTACCTGCAGCAAAATCCTTTTGAGTTAATCCACCACTCGCAGATGAGACAGACACAGAGCCAATGCTCTTTGTGAAGATTCCACTGATAAACTTCAGCATCTTGCGATCCCGTGCACTGGACTTAGTTTTCTCAGGGTTTGGGATGTCTCGGCCCTGCTCGAGCTCTTCAGACAGGGTGTGAATGTCACTATTATCCAACGTTCTGCTCTTTCCTTTGCCCTGCTCGGCTGCTGTCTGGCTCACTCTTCTGTGCAGCATCTCTCCGGCACTCCTCAGGCTTTCCACTCTTGGATACTTCTTGCTGCTGACTTGGATTTTCGTCTTCATTTCATTCTCTTGCCAAGACAGGCGGTTGGTCTGCCGGACCTGCTTCTCTTTCCTCCCTAAGGTTTTTGGTTCTGTTTTACCCTGTTTGCCACTGGGGCTTCTCATTACACCTGGGCTCTTCTCAGCAATCACAGGCAAGGACTGGGGCTTCTTTACGTAGTCTTTCTCTGTATGTTGAGAGACAGTTATGATTTTCTCAAGTGACAGATCCTTTTCAACTTCAGCCTTCTTCTCAACTTGGATCTCTGTATGTTTACTCAGCAAGTTCTGCTCTGGGAGGATACAGGAGCTCACGACTCTTTCAATTTGATCTTTCAAGGTTCCTTCTGCTTCAGGCCTTCCAGGGTGCTCCCCTTCAGTCTGTGGTTTGCTGTGGCTTCTATTAGAAACAAAAGGATTGGCAAGTTTCTCTTCGATTGTAGCACTGGCACACAATTGACTCGGTTGAATCTGACCATCTTGCTTCCTCTCATTAGTGCGCTTGGCATCAGTCTGCCTGCGAGGGTCTGTCGGCTGGATACAGGGTGTGAAACGAGGCAACAACCCGACAATTTCAGATTTACTCACAGCTTTTGGCGATGGCTGAAGATGGGCTTTGCTTGGAAATTTGTCCTCTTCACTCCGAGCTGTTCTGAAATCTCCCAGTTCTTCAGGTTCACTAATGAACTTGCCGTCTATTGTTCCAGGTTGAAATAGCTCCACATTCCGGATGGTTTTTAAGCTTGGATTTCGGGGTGCTTCAGTGACACCCTGGTCGTGTAATAAAGAGATCTTCTCTGCAGCCTCAGCCCCGCCAGGTTCCTCTTCAGATGGGGTGGCTTTGTCCTTCTGGCAAGTCTCACTCCCACTGCCTCCATCGCTCAGAGGCTCTAATTTAACGAGTGTGAGAGAGATATGAAAAGTAGTCCTTCGTTGCAAGATTGCTCCTCTGTTCATGAGTTCAGAGTACGAAGGTAGCACAGGGCTCCGAAAGGTTCATGGTTCCAACACAGACCACCCATCCGGACAAGAATTCTATGGGCTAGGCTTCTTGAAATCCACGATGCAATACAAAAGGATACATGTTTTGCGCTGCAGAACAGAGATCATCCTAGGCATCAAGCATCCTCATTACACAATACAGATACCCACCCCCCCCCCTCCCTCCCTTACCACAGCTGCAGTGCTCTTTCCAAGGTTTCCGGACATATTCCTATTTACATTTCAGGTGCCAAAAGGAAGTGGAGGAAATACTGAACGGGAAAAAAAATGATACAAAATCATTACAAGACTTGGCGGAGGGGGAAGACAAAAAAAATAAGCAAGTCCTAGTTCTGTGGAATAAACCACTGAAATCCTTTCAACACTTCTCCGATCAAACAGCTTGATGAGATAATGAAGACACCAGAGTATACATTGAGAATTCACATTGATTCAGGTCTGAAACGCTTAGTGAGGGTCCTCTGCAAAATCTGGACTGGAATCCCCTTCCAACTCCAAGGAAATGGTGTCTTACATTTAATGGTCGTCCCTTTCCCTTATCACTGAAACCTACAGTAAAAACCCTACATTTTTTTTCAGACTGATTTCAGAATGACAGAACAGCAGACTAAGATACTCAGAAGCATCATAGTTCACAGTGAGGTGAGCTAGGGGGTGGGACAGAGTGGGTTGGAGAGAAGATAAGTTGCTCAATGTTAATCGCTCGGGTAGAAATCCATCTCTTATTTGTCAGTAAGGCAATTACTGTGGGAGAAGAAACATGGATGCAGGATGATACATTCCACATCAACGGGAAGAGAGCCAACAAGCTGCTTGTGTGAGCTACAATTTACAGCAAAAAACCACTTAAGAGTTTCAGCAGGAAAATGGGTGGATACCACTTTGATGGACAGGAGAGAGAGAGAGCTTCCTAAAATTATAATTGTCAATCTCAATAACAATTTAAGTAAATCACAGAGCAGACAGGATTACAACATCTTCAATATCAAAATCTAACAAGTCAATCGGCTGTATACATCCATGTGATTTACAAAAATGAAGAGAGATATAAGTTCAGGAGATGTCCGGTACAGAAGAAAATAAATAGTTAATGCACTTTCTTTAAATTAAAATAAAACTCCTTTAATGGCAGCAATTTTAGATCATCATCATTGTACTGGGAAGCCGATTTGCAAATATTAAGTGTTGACTCCTCTCTAGAGTGCAGAAGGATTTGCTATAACAGTTCTAAATTTGTCTTTCATTAATTTCTTGCTTCCTTTCTACTTTTCCCAGAATGTAAGATAATATCCCAGATTAAAAACATTTATTATTTTCAGGCCTGTGAAGAAGTGAATTTTTTTCTTGACGATAAAGCCAAGTAAAACACGAAGTTATTTCTCAATAAATTCTCAAGATGCTCGGCTAGTTTTCCTGCTACATCATCAGCAGGAAAACAGACGATCTAAGGAACCTGGTTATATCACCTCACTACAGGAAGGATGTGGAAACTATAGAAAGGGTGCAGAGGAGATTTACAAGGATGTTACCTGGTTTGGGGAGCATGCCTTATGAGTATAGGTTGAGTGGTCAGCCTTTTCTCCTTGGAGTGACGGAGGATGAGAGGTGACCTGACAGAGGTGTATAAGATGATGAGAGGCATTGATCGTGTGGATAGTCAGAGGCATTTTCTCAGGGCTGAAATGGTTGCCACAAGAGGACACAGGTTTAAGGTGCTGGGGAGTAGGTACAGAGGAAATGTCAGGGGTAAGTTTTTTTTTTACGCAGAGAGTGGTGAGTGTGTGGAATGGGCTGTCGGCGACAGTGATGGAGGCAGAAATGATAGGGTCTTTTAAGAGACTCCTAGACAGGTACATGGAACTCAGAAAAATAAAAGGCTATGGGACATATTTGGCACAGTTTTGTGGGCCGAAGGGCCTGTATTGTGCTGTAGGTTTCCTATGTTTCTATTAGAGTTTCATAGACACAAGGGGTACTGCAGATCCTGGAAACCTGACTTCTTCCTCCTTCCTTCCCAGTCCTGATGAAGGGTCTCAACCCGAAGCATTGACTCTTTATTTCCACCCATAGATGCTGCCTGACCTGCTGAGCTCTACCAGCACACTGTGCATATTAGAGTTTCCTTTCAGATTTGAAACATTAAATTTCCAGCCAGCCATTGAGTGGCCAGGTTCACAACACAAGGACTCCGAAGCATGGAATGTCCAGTCCTCAGAGAACGATGAAGATAGTGGCCAATATGCCAAGGGCATATAGTCTAGAGCACACACCATTATGAACCTTATGACCTGTGTAAATGTGGCACCTGCCCTTCCACTTATCCTGTAAGTTCCATGATGACAAGCACAGGAGGAATTTGGGAATTCTCTAGCATTTCCTCATAACTTAAACCTTGTTGATTGGTCTTGTGGATTTCCTCTGTATGTCCTCAGTTTCATTAATATTTGCCCAGCACTTATGATCTGAACTGGATGCAATGCTTTAGCTACATTGTGACCTGAACTTGCTTACAGCTTGAACACGACCTCTTCCAAGTTGTCCTGCATCTTTTCCGTTACAAGGCTCAGTGATCTATCGAACTATGTTGATTACTGCTCTTCAGTATGGGGGTTTCACAGAATCTCGCTGTTTCAGTACCACTTTACTATTTAGTTAATTTCACAGTGGAAAGGCTCTGCACTCACTGTTGGTGCATGCTGGTCACAGTGAGGAGGCATGTAGTAAACACTATAGGCATTAGTTGTACGCTTAGGTAAAGACAGGATATTTGACCAGGAACCCTATTTCTGATCTGTATCTAGTAAGACCTGCTGCTAAGTCTACGGAGCCATACTTCACGCAGCTTCAGAAGTGGAAAGGCAGGGCAGTAATTACTTTTGTTCCCTTCAAGACAGCCCAGCCAAAATGGAAGTGTTAAGAGTTCCAAACCACTGCAGGCAGTGACACATATTTATGAGTGTCAGTGAAACAGGTCTGTAATAATCACACTGAAAAGGCTTTACGAATGAGAATTTATTGGAAATGTTTGCTTTGAGCATCATGCAGTGTAATGTTTAGCAGCAAGAGTGATGCTATAAAGAAAGGAAGCCTTGTTTAGTGAGCAACTTGTTATTCACAGTACATTACACTTTACAGTTGTGCTCAGCTTTGCAATTTACCTGCAGTGCTGGCACTAATGGAACGGACTCTGCTGCTCTGTCCTTTTCCAAATTTAATAAACCATGCTCAAATTTGTAATTATTTATTAAGTGAACCAGGGGTGAAGTATTGTGCCTGAGTGGCATAAGGCAGTGAAGTCCAACCCCAATCACCTGGGGAAATCGAAAGGCTTGTATTCCTTTGAAAGTTGCAAATTAAGGGGTGATCTTGTTGATTATGCTTGAAGGATTTGATCAGAGTTTAAAACAATCGCCTCTGCTTTGAGAGTTGGGGGATGGAGGAGGGGGAAGAAATGCAATGTCCAGAAACAACAGGGTAGAGACTTAAAATTCAAAAATTAAAGGGAGAAAGAAAAGCAGGTGGTAGGAGATTTAGGTGGAGTGGATTGACATGTAATAGAGAATAGTTTACATGGACGTATATGTGGGAAGGGGACTGATAGTCTTACTTTGAGAGCTGGCAAAGACTCAATGGGCTGAATTGCCTTTTTTCTGTGTCGTAAGGAAATATAAGAAATATGAAGATATGAGAAATAAAAAAACATGAAACAGGAAAGGTTGGCTACTCGGCTCCTCGAGTCTGTTCCGACCTTTAATAATGTCACAGATGATTCTGAACACCTTACAGCCCAAACCCTTAATCACCCCTCTGTGCGAAAAAAAATCTACCAGTCTCAGCCTACAATATTGTCAACCGCAGAGCACATACAGTCCTCTAAAATGGAGAAATCCCAGAGTCAGGCCTCTGAAATGAAGAAAATCCTCCCTCAACACGGTCCAATGTGGCTAACCCATTATCTGGTAACTGTTGTCTGGTTTGAGACTCTTCAGCCTGGGGGGCTGGGGGGAGACAATCACTCAGTATCCACCCTTCTTCAATCGTTCTTTGAACCTTTTTAATCAAATTGCCTAATTGCTTCTCATTCTTCTAAACTCCAACGAGTAAATGGCACTCTTATTCTCTCCTCACAGGACAAGCTTTCTTTGAAATCAATCTAATGAGTCTGTCTACACCACCTCTGAGGCAAGTGTATACTTTAAGCTGCCTATGCAAAATGTGCAGAGTACAGCAAAACTGACCCATCCTCTCATTTGAAATGAAAAATTGTAGAGAATTCTGCACACAGTAGAGCAGAAGGAGCCTGTGCTGAGCAGATAGCATTGAACACACAGACTGCATGTCCATCACAAAGGGACGGGGGACTGCATTCAACACACCACACAGTCACTTGAAGCAGGAAATCAGACAAGAACCTCTTCGCATTGCAGCTGAACAGCACAGCGTGTGGCCCATCATAGAGGAGGCAAATTCCAATTACATTGCCTATAAAAGAAAATGAATTAAAATACATAATACAAACCAGGCTCCTCTTCCCCAAGGAATCATCAGAACACATAAATCCCTCTATTACCAATGCACAGGAGTGCTGCATATTCGGTGGACAATATACAAGGCGCAGGCCCTTGCCTCTCACATTGACATTTACCATCTGGTCACCGGTCATAAATTATTCAAATTACTTTAAAGCGACAAAGCATAAACGTAAGGAGGTTTTAACGAGTCAAAATTTAGTGACACAATAAAAAATAAGTGTGAGTGAGTGTCAGCCTCACTGCAGTTCACAGCAGTAAAAACTGAGCGAGTCTGAGCGCACTGTGATTTCCAGCAATTTTGAAAGAAAAGTTGGAAAAACCAGCATATCAACAGCAAAGTGAAGACATCAACAGCAGTCTGGAAGGGTAAGGGGTTAGTAAACTGATGCCAGAACAGCAGCTCCAGACTTTTGGACATGTGCGACTAGGTGAATGTTTCGCTTAAGAAGAGCTGTGTGGTGAAGAGGTAGAGATGAGGGTGCCTTACAAACCAGAAAATCATCAATTCAACAGTGTCGGAGGAAGGATTCAGCCCTCCAGGGCCAGTCCAGCTGGTGGGTCACAATTCCAATAAAATTTTCTTCCCAAACCTGCTGCACCCTATTATGTGGCTGGTGTGCATTTACATAGTACTAGATGCGCCTGATATGGCTGAGCATCTTCAGCTTGCCAGTGCTCTGTTATACTGTGGCTTAGGCGAACAGGCCTGCTCTCCTTGAAATGGGATCAGATTAAGTGCTGAACAGTGCCTCCATCCCACAATTATGTGATGTTGCTGGAGTTATGGAGTCATGCAAACAGGCCCTTCAGCCCACCAGGTCTGCGCCAACCAACAACTATCTATTTATATGAAACCTACACTGATCCTATTTTATTCTCCCCACATTCCTGTAAACTCCCCCAGATTCTAACCCCTCACCATACACTAGGGCCAATTAGTCTATCTTTGGGATGTGGGTGGAAACCGGTTGCACAGGGGTAGAAACCCACATGGACACAGGGAGATTTCACACAGGTATTGCCAAGGGTCAGATTCAAACCCAGGTCTCTGACGCTGTCAGGCAGTACTTCTATGAACAGCACCGTTGTGTTGTCTGACCAACAAGAACATTTACCTTGCTCAGACTGTAGGAGCACCATCTTTCAGATGAGATGTTAAACGACGGCCCCTTCTGTTCTCTCAGATGACTGTGGAAGATCTCACAGCCATCATTTTAAAGGCCAGTAGAGGATTTCTCCCCACTGCTCTGGGGTCAAAATTCATCACCCAATCCATAGCACTGGAATGAATTATTTGGTAAATATCACACAGTGCACAAATTGACTGCCATGTTTCCTCTATTGAAACAGTGACTGCACTTCAGGAAGTGTTTCACTGACCACAAAGTTCTTTGGAAGTTTTGGGGTTGCAAAAGGTTCCATAAAAATATAGATCTGATAAAAGGCAATAGGCTAAAATGTTAACTTTGTTCCTCTCGAGTGACGCTGCTTGATTTGCCTGACATTTCCTGTTTTAATTCCAGAGGTATGAGGTGGCATGGTAACCTAGTGGTCTGCGTAACATTATTACAGAACCAACGACCCTGGTTCAATTCCACTGCTGTCTGTAAAGAGATTGTATATTCTCCTCGTGACTGCATGGGTTTCCTGCAGGTGTTCCACTTTCCTCCCACATTCCAAAGACGTACGGGTCAGTAGATGAACTGGTCATGTGGGTGTAATTGGGTGGTGTGGGTTTTTTGGACCTATTACCATGTTGTATCTCTACAGTGGTGCTAGAAAGTTTGTGAACCCTGTAGAATTGTATCTATTTCTGCATAAATAAGACCTAAAATGGGATCAGATCTTCACACGTCCTAAAACTAGACAGAGAACGCAATTAAATAAATAACACAAAAACATTATACTTGCTCATTTATTTATTGAAAAATAAATCCAATATTACATGTATTTGTCAGAAAAAGTATGTGAACCTTTGTAACTGGTGTGACAGCCTTGTATGGCAATATCTTGAACCAAGCGTTTCCAGTAACTGTACACCAGTCCTCCACATCCGCTTGAAGGAATTTCGGGCCATTCCTCCTTAAAAAAGTGCTTCAACTCTGGGATATTAGTAGGCTTCCTTGCATGAACTGCTTGCTTCAGGTCCTTCCACAACATTTCTATAGGTTTAAGGTCAGGACTTTGACTTGGCCATTCCAAAACACATATTTTCTTTTTAAGCAATTCTGTTGCTGATTTACTCTCATCTTTCGGATCATTGTCTTGTTGCATTATCCAATTTCTATTAAGCTTCAGGTGAAAGACTGCTACCGTGACATTCTACTGTAAAATGTCTTGATACAATTTTGAATTTATTGTTCCCTCAACAAATGCAAGCTATCCAGGCCCTGAGGCTGCAAAGCAGTCCTCAGTCCATGATGCTCCTTCCACCTTGCTTCACAGCCTTTTTCCTCCAAACATAACGGTGTGCATTTCTGCCAAAAGATTCAACTTTTGTCTCATCTGTCCACAGAACATTGTCCCAGAAATGTTGTATAACATCCAGGTGGTCTTTTGCAAACATGAGACATGCAGCAATGTTTTTTAGGAGAGCAGTGGTTTCTTCTGTGGCATCCTTCCATGAACACCATTTTTGTTCAGTGTTTTTTCTTATAGTGGACACATGAACAGAGACTTCAGAAAGTTCTAGAGATTTCTGCAGGTCTTTTGCTGTTACCCTTGTGCTCTTTTTCACCTCCTTCACATTGCACATTGAGCTCTCAGCATGATCTCTGCAGGACACCCACTCCTAGGGAGAGTAGCAACAGTAGTGAGTTTCCTCCATTTGTAGACAACTTCTCTTACTGTAGACTGATGGACACTCGGGTCTTTAGAAATGCTTTTGTAACCTTTTCCAACTTCATGCATCTTTACAATTCTTCTTCTAAGTTGTTTTGATCAAAGCATGGTGCACATAAACAGATCTTTCTTGAGAAGAGTAGGCTCAATCAGTATCCTGACCATGTAACTTGGATCAGTTTTCGCAATAAATAAATGAACAAGTATAATGTTTTGCATTATTTATTTAATTAGGTTCTCTTTATCTAGTTTTAGGATTTATGTTAAGATCTGATCATATTTTAGGTCATATTTATGCAAAAACAGAAAATTCTATGGGGTTCACAAACTTTCTAGCACCACCATAAATAAATAATTGTTTTAAAACAACTGCTTTCTTCAGATTTGTGGAACAATGAGTGGTTGTGATTTTCAATTACAATCTCTGAATATCTCTGAGAAATATGACCTGGAATCAAACGGTGTCCACTGTGAAGATATCCAGCTTGTTGTGTGAGACATAGCACTGGAGTGAACTTTTGAAATGCTGACTCTGGTCAGCCTTAGCTATGAAGTAACCAAAGGGTCACAGTACTGGGCTAATTGTGTTATTCATTCACCTGGTTTAATCATGTTTACCTTGTTCCATTCCCAGTCTCTCAAGTCTACCTTCATCCCTCCTGCACACATTGGCTCATGCCAGTGTTACAGTTCCACTGAAAGATATCTGCTGCCATTTCCAGGCGCTCCCTTTGCCATACCTTTACACCACCATCCCTACCAAGTTTCCCCATCCCTCTTTTCCCCTCTCTTCCACCCAGACAGAGAAGCCACCTCACCTGGAGGCAGGGAGAGGGGCGAAATGCATCACAGCCTGTTGCTAACTCCAGCTAGACTGGAAGTCTCATCACAAACTCTGTCAAGCAAAACTTTTACCTCATCATAACTAACAAATTGAAGTATTTATAACAAACTACAAGGATTGTTCCTACACTTATCTGAATATTTCCCTGGGGTTGCTTTAGCAGTGCGCAAGAGATAGCTCTGTAATTCCTGAAGACTTTCTGGTCAATCTTAAAGCAATAATGACTATAATTCACTGTCAGTTTATCCTATTCTTATCCAATATCAACAAATGCACTGTTGCCAACAAATGTCTGTATGGTGAATCGGAACTTGGAATTCTGGCTGATTTTACAAAGAGATGAGAAAAGTCTGAAGTAGGGAATGTCTGAGGTAGGGCTCCAAGGAGAGTCTCCCCAAGAGTAAAGAGGATGCATTTGAAGATATGAAACAGGAGCAGTAGTAGGCCACTTGGCCCTTCAAGCCTGTTCCCCATTTAAAAAGACATTAATGTTGCCCATTTCAGTGTGTTGGCAGTAATTATTGCTTTGAGGAATATATAAATGTTTTAACAACAACTTTTGGTACCTATTCTAAATAAAATCTTGGTCACCAACAAAACTTTGAGGTTGGGGTCTGTTTAATTGTTCATTTGCCATCAGCAAAATGAACATTAAGTATCTTTAACCCACAGTGTAGTATGAGCATAAAAGTGCCAAGTCCTAACCCTCCTAATCCAAAGTGCAGATGAACAAATCAAGCTTTTAAATAACACTCTCAGCGATTGCTTGGCCATCTTGAACAGTACCTCTAATTGGCCAATCACAGAGCAGCATTCACTGTTGCCATGAGCATCCTGGGTCCCCTGTATGTAGCAGCAAACCCAATACTGACAGAATACGCTTGAAGTATGCTAAGACACCAGCAGAATGGGTCTGATTGGTTAACAATGTAGTCTTGGCAATATGCAAAGCATCTGAGTTACTTCTGCAAGTTGGCCTGACCCCTCTATTCAGCAGTGTTAATGATGTAGGCAGAGGTACAGACAACTGTCGTCTCTTGTGGAACAAAGCAATGATTGGTGCGTGTGGCAATAATAATTACAGGGTGCACATCACTGGATGGAAGTCTGACAGAATGAATGCTGCACCTGGCTTTTGGTTTGAGGGGAGGCACAAAATGACATCACACTACTGGTTGCAAGTGTCAACTGATTTAACTTCTTTTTTTAACCCTTATTGTTACATGCTGAGGAAGTTCAACTGTCTGTAATCTAACTCACATTTGCATCACCAGCAAATCTAACTTCACCAGCATATTTTTGCACAAGTAGAAGTATGTTCCAGCCAAGGTTATTTTTCAATCTGCTTGATGAAGCAGATTGACTGCGGTTTCAGCACGCAGCAGTTTTGGGAGTTTGCTGTGCGCAAAGTGACTGCTGTATTCCCTGCGTCACAAGTGTGGCTACACTGAAGTGACTGTGAAGTGCTCATCAAGGAGTGAAATGCAAAACAAATGCAGATACTGGACATCTGAAATCAAAAACAGACAGTGCTTAGAAGATTTAATATTTCAGGTTGACAACCTTTTATCAAGATTGGACAAGAGAAACTAGTGAGCTTGTAAAGAAAGAGGGAGGGGTGGAGAGAACAGAGGGGATGTCTGTGATAGGTTAGAGACCAAGGTTGTCCGGTGACACAAACACTGTTGGTGCTCTTCAGTTAAGAGATGAATCCTTCTTGATTGCAACTGACCTATTTGACAAAAGTGCAGATTAGGTTAGAATAACTTTATTTGTTACTTGTATATTGAAACATAGAGTGAAATGTGTCATTTTGCATCAATGGCCAACACAATCTGAAGAGTGTAGTGGGTGCAGCCCACAAATGTCAACATGCCTCTGGTGTCAACACAGCATGCTCACAACTTACTAATCTGTATGCCTTACGGGGAGAACATGCAAACTCCTTACAGACAGCGGCAGGAATTGAACCCTGATAGAGCATTATGCTAGCTGCTACACTACTGTGAATACTGTGCATAACAGCAGTTAGAGTGAATAAAACCAACATGCTGAAACTAAGATGCAGAACACAGCAATTGCTAGAAATCTGAAATGAAAGAGGACACAGGAAATACTCAAGAGGTCAGGCAGCATTTGTGGGGAGAGAACAAAAACAAGTTAATGCTAAAGGTGGATGATCTCACACCAACACTGGCCAACTCCTTACATGATGGTGCTATGTAAATATAATTCATTCTCCCTTATCTCCTGCTACAAGAACTTTCATATTTAAAGCATCTTCAACATAATAAAATGTCCTAAGACACTTTGCAGTAGTATTAACAATTAATACTAACCCCTCAAAGGGGATGTTGGGCTGGTGATCAAAATCTTGGACAATGAATGGGCTAGCACCTTTGAGGTAGTAATCTCAGAACACAGCTCCCGGCAGCTGAAGACACTTGAATACATTCAATTCAGACACCGTTAAGAAGTTAGAACTGGAGGAATACAAATAGCCCCAGCGATACTGAGCTGGAGGAGGTTACAGCGATAGAGAGGGGTAAGTGCTGTTTAAATGGCAAAGGTCAGCCCATATTGGGGTAGTGGTGAACCGGACAAGGTGCATCATAGGCAGCAGAGCCAGGTGGTCGGCCAGGCATGCATTGGAGAGGTTTAGAGGTGACAAAGACTGAATGAGGACAAAGCCAATGTTTGTGCACAGTACTTGGTTTGAGTGCAATGCCCTTACTTTCATAACGTGTATGCTTTAAATGTCAAGGTTCACACAATAGGTCCATTCACTAGAGGGCAAGTTCTGGCTGGCAGTAGAAAGGAATGAATAGAGTGAGTACATGTGTGTGATAAATGAGTCCTCAGTTAGATTTGAACTGAATATGGCTACTCCTGTTAGTTGGACTAGTTTCTGTTCCAACTCTGACATTCAGCCTGAAATATTAACTTTCTCTTTCCACAGCTGCTGCCTGACCAGCTGAGTGCTTCCAGCTTTATATTATGCAAACCCCGACCTCAAGCCTTTTGGAAAGTAGGCATGGCCACACTGCACCAGATACTTTATCAGTCTAAGACATTTTATCTCCTACGTAGTGCAGTGCTCTCTCCCAGGAGGTTAACAATTTTTCTAATGTATGACATCTAGATGCCGCTTGATTTACACAGAGTTACTATAAATAAAATATAAAACTCAACTGTCTAAAAGAATCTAAAACCACTTCCTGTCTGAGTTACTGCACACTTCCAGTCATCAGGACACCAAATCAAGAGACTTCCATTTAACTTTTCTCCTTACCTTGAAATGCTAAGATAGTCACAAAAAAGAGAGAAAACAAGTTCCAATAGTTACAAAATGTGACTAGCAGAGAACTTGTTTTCTCTCTTTTTTTTGTTAAACACTGTTCTCCCTAACAAGAGCTCACCAACTCATTTCCTATGAGTTGGTGAGCTCTTTTCTTAAAGTTGGGAGCAATTCTCTGAACAGCCGTTGCTCACTAGACAGCGGTCACCCTCTGCCACAGCTCATACATGGAGGACGGTCCCATGAATGAAGCCCAACCCTCCCTGCACTGGAACATCTGCACCATGACATATTTCTCACTGCAATGTTTCACCTTAGTTCTTATAAATGCCTTTAGGGATTACAGCTAAATGTCAGGAGTGACAGGAAACTGTTCAACCCATGAGGTGAAGAGACCTGAACCAGCTGAAGTATGCTGACGATATATGTTTGAATGCGCTTGGGGGCCAAGCTTCAAGATGCCAACTCATTTGTTATACTGGAGGATGGTAGTGGTATTGGTATTAGTTTATTATCACGTACCAATGTACAGTGAAAAGCTCATCTTGCCTGATGTTTATACAGATCAGATCATTACACACTACATTGAGCATACAGAATAGAGTGAAAAAGTTACAGAAAGTGCAAAGCAGGTAAAGGATAAAGTACAAGATCATAATGAGATAGATTGTGAGGTCAATTTATTGTAAAAGAAGTCAGACTCAAATTCATATTCACCCCACACCTACACTTTGGAAAGCCCAATCACATGACTCTACTTCTACTCCCAGCTTATAGGCAGAGACTAAAGACTGCAGCACCAGTGGTGAGGACCAAGTAGTGAAGGGAGGCAGAGGAGCGCTTACAGAGCTGCTTTGAGTCAGTGGATGGACAATATTCATGGAGTCATTTTTGAATTTGAATAATTATGTCACAGTTGTCACCGACTTCATCAAGACCTGTGTGGATGAGTGTGTGCCTTTAAGAACATACTGGACATACCCACACCAAAAACTGTGGATGAACCAGGAAATTGATGGTCTACTGAAGGCTAGATTTGTGGCATTCAAGACAAGTGATCAAGAACAAGAAGTCCAAGTATGACCAATGGAAGGCTAATTTATGAGCGAAAAAACAACTGATTGAAGTCAGAGACGGAATCTGATGCATGGAGTCTCTGGCAGGATTTGCAGGCAATTACTTAGTACAAGGTGAAACCCTGAAGAATCAACTCTTGCCTGAGCCAGAACCTAGGGCCGCTGCAATTTGCCTGTCACTACAGTAGGTCTACAGCAGATGCAATCTAACTGGCTCTCCAAGTGGCTTTGGATGACCTGGACTATAGCATGACCTATACCAGGCTGCTGTTTATTGATTACAGTTTAGCATTCAACACAATCATACCCTTAGTTCTAATCAACAATCTCCAAAGCCTGGGCCTCTGTACCTCCCTCCACAAATGGATCCTTGACTTCCTCATCGACAGACCACAAAATTGGAAATAATATCTCCTCCTTGTTGACAATCAACAGTCAAGGAAGAGTGCTTTGCTCACTGCTCTACTCTCTCCTATGACCTATGACTGTGTGGCTAGGCACAGCTCAAATGCCTTCTATAAATTTACCAGTGATACAACTCTTGTTGGCAGAATTTCAGATGGTGACAAGGAGGTGTACAGGAACAAGACAGAAGCTGGTTGAGTGGTGTTGCAGCTACAACTTTGCAGTCAACATCAGTAAGACCAAGGAGCTGATTGTGGACTTCAGGAAGGGAAAATCAAAGGAATACACACCAGTCCTCATTGAGAGATCAGCAATGGAAAGAGTGAGCAGTTTCCAGTTCCCGGGGGTCAACATCTTTGAAAATCCTTCCTGGGTCCAACATATTATAATTACAATTGAAGAGCAGCTGTATTTCATTAGGAGTTTGAGGAGAATTGGTATGTCACCAAAGACTAGCAAATTTCTACAGATGTACCATGGAGAGCATTCCAACTGGTTGCATCACTGTCTGGTAGGGAGAGACAACTGCAAAGGAACAGAAAAAATTGCAGAAAATCCCTCAAAAAGGCTCCATCCATCATTAAGGACCCCCATCACCCAGGGCATGTCCTCTTCTCATTGCTACCATCGAAGAGGAGGTACAGGAGCCTGAAGATACACACTTGGGAACAGTTTTTTTTTGTCTGCCATCAGATTTCTGAATTGACAATGAACCTATGTACTCTACTTCACTTTTTTGGCTCTCTTTTTACACTACATTTATAATTTTTTTCTGGTTGTAATTTGTACATTTTCGTCCTATAATGTATTGCATTGCACTGCTGCCACAAATTTTGTGACATATGCCAGTGATATTAAACCTGATTCTGATATTTATCACATTCACATTGAAACATACAGTGAAATGTGTCATTTACATCAATATCCAAAACACCTAAGGATGTGCTGTGGACAGCCTGCAATTATTGTCACACATTCCAGCGCCAGCATAGCATGCCCACAATGCTTAGCAGAACAATACAGAACACGCCAATCGACAAAGCAACAACGGGAAAACAAACCCCATTCCTCTCAATCACCCACCCACATACACAGTCGTCTAATCCCAGGAACTCCTACTCCGATTCTGGAACCTGCCAATGACTTGCTGACCTGGAACAGACTCCTGTCCATTCAAGGGTCTGATAAAAGTTGTCCCTGTGCCTGGTGGTACGTGCTTTCAGGTTTCTGTATCTTCTGCCCAATGGGAGGGGGAGAAAAAAATATCCAGGGTGGGCGAGGTCTTTGATTATGTTGGCCACTTTACTGAGGCAGTGAGAAGTATAGACAGAGTCCGTAGAGAGAGGCTGGTTCCTGTGATGTACTGAGCCATATCCACAACTCTCTGCAGTTTCTTGTGGTCGTGTACAATACAAAGTTGCTATGCACCCAGATAGAATTCTTTCTATGGTGCATTGATAAAAAATGGTAAGGATCACCAGGGATGTGATGGATTTCTTTAGCCTCCTAAGGAAGTAGGGTTGTTGGTGAGTGTTCTTGGCGTCAACCAATAGCCAGGACAGGCTATTGGTGATGTTCACACCTAGAAATTTGAAGCACTCAATCTGCTTAATCGCAACACCATTGATGTAGACAGGATGCATGAGCACCAATGCCACCCCCCCCCCCCCCCAACGGTGGCCCTTAATTCAATTACTCTTTTGTTTTGCTGACATTGAGGTTGTTGTCATGATACTATGTCACTTCCATTCCAGGACATCTGAGATGTCCTCCTTCTTTAAAGAACGAGGTTTCCCCTCCCTCCACTGTTGATGCTGCCCTCACCCACATCTCCTCCATTTCCTGTACATCCACGCTCACCCCATCTTCTGGCCACCTCAACAATGGTGGAGTCCCTCTTGTTCTTACCTATCATCCCATCAACCTCCGTATCCAACACATCATCCTCTAAAATTTCCACCATCTCCAAAGGGACCCAACCACTAAACATATCTTTACCTCCCCCCAACTCTTCTCTTTCCGCAGGAATCGCTTCCTCTGCGATTCCCTTGTCCATTCGTCCCTCCCCACTAATCTTCTTCCCGGCACTTATCCCTGCAAACAGTTTAAGTGCTACACCTGTCCATTCACCTCTTCTCTCACCTCCATTCAGGGCCCCAAACAGTCCTTCCAGGTGAGGCAACAGTTCACCTGTGAATCTGCTGAGGTCAACTATTGTGTCCAGTGCTCCCAATGCGGCCTCCTCTACATTGACAAAACCTGTTGTAAATTGAGGGACTGCTTTGTTGAGCACCTCTGCTCCATCTGCCGCAAGTTGGACTTCCCAGTGACCAAGCATTTTAATTCCCATTCTCATTCCAACATGTTGGTCCATGGCCTTCTCTTCTGCCAAGATGAGGCCACCCGCAGGGTGGAGGAGCAACACCTTATATTTTGTCTGGGTACCCTCTAACCTGAAATGATTATTGATCTTGCCTTCCGGTGAACAAACTCCCCCCCCCCCAACTTCCTCTAGTTCTTATTTTGACCTTTTACCTCTTCTCACTGCCTATTACTTCCCCCTAGGTCCCCTCCTCCCTCCTTTTTTCCTATGGGTCTTTTTCCTCTCCTATCAGATTCTTTCTTCTGCAGCCCTTGACCTTTTCCACCCACCTGACTTCACCTATCATCCTCCAGCTAGCCTCCTTCCCCTCCCCCCACTTTTTTTTATTCTGACATCTTCCCCTTTCTTTCTCAGTCCTGAAGAAGGGTCTTGGCCCAAAACGTTGACAGTTTATTCATTTCCATAGATGCTGCCTGACCTGTTGAGTTCCTCCAGCATTTTGTGTGTGTTACCTTGTCACTAAGCTCTCTATCTCTTTCCTGAACCCCAACTCATCATTTGAGATGCAGTCTACTACAATGGTATCATCTGTAACTTTGTCGATGGAGTTAGAGGAGAATATGGGCACACAGACATGAGTGTACAGGGAGTAGAGTAGGGGGCTGAGGACACAACCCTGTGGAGCAACGATGTTGATAATAATCATGGTGGATGCTGATCCATACTGATTGCGGTCTGTTGGTCAAGAAGTCAAGGATGGGGTTCTCAACATCCACAAGGCAAAGTACTCCAAAGGACCTTCCCCAGCTATACCACACTGTGCACCAGCAAAAAAGGTTCACAGTTAGGCCCTGAAAAACGTGGACCATCTGCCACACCACTCGGTAAAGACAGACATTGATGATGAAATTCATTGCCACCTTCAACACCACCATCACTTTTGGTTGATTGTGAAAAGGCTATCTGAAGATCAGAACCTCAAGCCTGGCACAAAACTCAAAAATTATCGGACAGCAGTGATCCCACCCTTCCTATATACTTCCGACACCTGGACTACCCACAGCAGGTGCCTCAGACTTCTGTGTGGGAGGAAACTACCAGATGGACAGAGGAAATAGTTTCAATTATGTGTTCAAAGCTTCGTTAAAGAAATATAACATCACTACTGACAGTTCAGTGACCACTCACAGTGGCATTCAGGGTGAGAACTTTGAGGGCATGCGTCGGGAACACATTGAGGTCCTGTGTGTTCCCAAGAGATGGGAGGTTCACTATCTCACAAATTACCCTCCTGTCAGGCACCTTTTGCCCTGTCTGTGGAAGAGTGTGGTTCTCACATTACCTTCATCAGTCACCTCAGAGCCAACCTATGTGCAGTTTGCATGTTTTCTCTGTGATGGCATAGGTTTCCCAGGTGCGCTCTGGTTTCCTCCCACATCCCAAAGGTGTATGGAGTGGTGGGCTAAATTGTCCTGAGTATGTAGGTGAGTGGTAGTATCTGGGGTAGGGGTGTTGATACGAATGTGGGGAGAATAAAATGGAATGAGTGCAGCTGGGTGCTTGATGGTCACCATGATTCAATGGGTAAAAGGGTCTATATTGCATTTGACTATGATGTACACCTGGCATCTAAAAGGTGGATTCACTAACAAAACAGCACACCTTCAACACTGAAAACATCCACCTGTGTTCTTGTGTTAAGTCTCTGGAGGTGGAATTGAACCAGGAACTTTCTGACTCCAGGGAGAGAGTGCAACAGAGTGAGAGATGGCTGACATACGTGGAATTGTGGAGAATAAGATAAATTTTCTGAAGTAATTAGAATTTCTTTTTTTATATATATAAATCAAAACCTATTTTAGAATATTTCTAAATTGAGCAAGATGTAACAAAGACCAGCCCTAACGGGCAATATTCATGATTTGACATTCTGACTGTGCTAACTGAGCGGGGGGGGGGAGACAAAGAGGAAAAACCCCATCCGCATCACCAGCAGTTTGAATGACAACTTTTATCTCCAATGAGGAATGTTTGCAATGCCTTTAGCATAACAGAGGCAAAATCGTGCAACCCCTTTGACACAGAAAAACACCCCAAAGCATGATTCAATAGAAAGTACAATCTTAAATGTGATTTTTTTTAAATGGAATACTGGTTTGCAGTGCTTGGTTTGTAGATCAGCACCAGTTAATTTGGGACATTGACGTATGGAAAAACTAACAGACTCAGGACACTTCAAAGAAAATCAGCATTTTTCAAATTCTGATGGTGAATTAAAAATGAATGAGCCATGGAGCTCTTGCAATCAGGCACTGGATCTGTACACCAGGATCAGGAGTCAAGTTCTCCCTTCTGTACACAGAGCATTGCCCTTTTGGCACTTTGAAATGGTTCACTCAGCTGAGTGCTTCGAAGTTGCACCAGTGAAGAGAATCTTGCTCGATAGCCATGTTGCTTCTGTTCCTCCCAGCAGTTCTCGGCCAATCTTCGTGCACGTGCATGAATCGACGAAACCTGTTCAGCTGCAACAAGGACCTCGGATCAGCCCACCACTAGCTTCACCAACTTCTGAGAAAGAGTTAAAGTGAATCAAGGTATGCAGCTTTCTTCTGGTAATTCTTCTACAACGAGTTACTTACATTTCTAAGTCACTATTTCCTCACGATTCCAGGTTGCGACATTATTAGTTGAATGGTTGGGGGGGGTGTAATATATAGATACCGATTGATTGCTGGACTTCTGGCTTTTGCACTTAACCGCAAGTGGAGGTAATTGCCATCTTTCTTCCTTTGTGCTCTTCATAATGGCAGCCAAGTCTGCACACACACTCATTCTCTACAATGCAACCAGCACTCCCAGCTCTTCCTCATTTCCAGCCAATTTGAGCTAAATTGCAGGGTGAGGATTTGCTCTGCAGACATGGCTCCCTCTGCTAAATGTCCAATTTGCAAGCAAGTCAAACCTTAGGAGCCACAGGCAGTGTTGCAATGACTATCAGAATTGCAATTCCATCACCCTTTCAAAATTATGCCGATGTCAACTGTTGTTAAATAACCTTATTAAATAAGTTTTAAAAAGGGAAATATATTTGTAAATATCTGCATAAATGTTCTCAAATTATCACACTACTCCTGTAAAACACAAATACAGAGCAAGTTCCAGAGGTCAAAAAGTACAACTGATGGTTAAAGAGGAAGAGATTGAAGGTTACATGGTGAAGATCATAGGTGAACCTGGAGGAGTCCAACGAGAACTTGCATTTTAATCAATGCTGAAGAGTGAGCATGAACACAAACCTGAGTTGCTGGTCTTCACACTTGTTCAGAGATAGACAAGTCAAACATTTCCTCCATCTGTAACCAACCAATCCATCCCCACAACCATCATGTCTATATGTCCTGAAATTAGCCCTTTTCCCTCGGCTTTGAGCTAACTTTTTGCAGGTTTGAGCCATTTGCCAGCATTTGAATTTCCTCATTAGGCCAAGATGTCATTGCAATACTGAAGCAACACATGACTGAGTGCTTTGATTTATGGGTTTTAATCAATTCCAGCACCAGTGTGGCTTAGCAGATGCCACTTTTACCTCCCGAGTCAAAGAATTAAGAGGCTTGAAGAATAGCACTTGCTGCCACTGCACCCCATCCTGCAACTTGCATTGGAAATCCTAGGTTTTGACAACTGCAAGCAACTAGCAGGTTTTCTCTAGGTGAAGCATAAAGGGTAGGATCAAAAGGGTGCAGGCTTATAATTGTTTGACTTTGATGATTCTGGGAAACTCACTGTCACACAAGAGCCATTTCCACACTGGAAATTGACTCCCCAGAAATGCTGCAAGCCATTCATGGGCACATTTCCATGCAGCTAGTTAGGCCCTGATATCCTTTGTTCACATGGTGATCCTGAGCTCTTCACCTGTTACTTCAAAACCAAGCAAGCAATTTTGGGATCTCTCTCCAACTCTGACCTAGAACCTAGAGCCCACTGAGATGTCTGTGCATCTCTCAATTATCCCGCAATTTCTATCACTCCACCACTTCAGTTAAGATGTATCCTTTCCTGAACCTCTCTGCCTCTCCTTCCCATCCTTCCCATGTCAATGTTTGTGTGTGTCTGTTCCTCTTGTCTCTTTCCATTATAAAACTATCTCTTTTGCCAAGATTTTGGCTTATTGGCTCCTCTCATCACTTGATGTGAGTTTTCAATCAAACTGCACTCCAGTGAAGCACTTTGAGATAATTTACCATAAGCTGTTGTTGGGATATCTCTGTCTGCTCTTTCTTTTTTTTTAACTTTTTTTATTGTATTTCAAGTAGTTACAAAATAAAAGTAGAGAAAAAAAATGTATATTACCCATCCCCCCTCCCCTTAACCCCTCCCCCTAGCATCCCTGTAGAAAAAAAAGAGAAAGAAAGAAAAAAAAGAAAGAAAGAGTGCATGGATATCGGAAGATCCCCACATGCTCCATGGAGTTCGTAATAACTTTAGAATATATATTTATTTCTTTCCCCAAATAACCAATTATTTCATCTTCGGAGCACCTGTCTGCTCTTTTAAGAAAGAATATTTATATAATGCAGCAACCAATACAAAAAATGTCACAGTGGGGAGCAAATATCTGCACAAAAGAGCTTGGTTGAGATGCATTTGCACAAAGATAAAAATTAATATTTATTGGAATAAGAAAAGGGCATGAAAATCAAAAAACTGCAGATGTTGGAAATCTGAAATAAAAATAGAAACTACATGAAACACTCAGCACGTTGGGCAGCAGGTTCTCTTTCTGTAGATGTTGCCCAAACTGTTAAAGTTCCCAGTATTTTTCAGCTTTATATTAAAAAGAGGATGTTTATTTTATCTCAAGCTTCTTTAATGGCTGAGGAGGTTCAGGAACTGCCTGGTGTTGCAGAGTTATATTCAACAGAGGTTCATTAATCACTGTTGAGCGAGCTGCCAACTTCAGAATTCCCAATCCACCTACAGCTTTCTTTCACACTTCTTAGCCTCTCTAGATCTACTTACAGCTAACTGCCATTGCCACACTGGCTGCCTTGAATCCCCACGTTCCACACCACCCCCCCACCATCACTCTCACCTCTCTCTAACCAAAGTACTCCTGAACTTTCAGCACTCCACTACTGAGAACCAATCCTGATATCATCATCAAACTTACCGACAGGGGCATTGCTGTGCTCTGGCGAAATGACCTCTATTTCACAGTGGTCTACTATTAGCTCAAACGCATCTCCACATTCCTCTCTCTGTCAGGCTGTACTCTCCTAGGTAGGCAACAGTCCTCTCCCACCACAAAACATAGCAGCAAGATGAGGACATTCAGCCTATGAAGTTCACTCCGCCATTTGATCATGGCTGATTTTTTTTTAACTCTCAACCTCATTCTCCTGCCTTCTCCCTGTGACTTTCTGGTCCTAGATTCCCCACTACTGGAAACATCTTCTCCAAGTCCAGTCTATGGAGGCCATTCAATATTCGGCAGGTTTCTATAAAATTACTCCAGAAAGTACAGGCCCAGAGCCATTAAATGCTCCTCAAACATTAACCCTTTCATTCTTGGAATCATACTAGGGAACCTCCTCTGGACACTCTCTAATGCCAACATGTCTCTTCTTAGATAAGGGGCCCAAAACCACTCAAAATGCCCAAAATCCACTGTTCAAGCTTAACCATTATTGCAGCCTATTCTTGCCCTATCAAACATTTCTTCCAAGCTCGACTCCATTGTTTCACCCCTGTTCCACTCCCCTCCCACTTACATTCATGACACTACTGATGCCCTTTGAAAGTTTCCAATTCCCTAGATACAACCAGCTCCTTACACCAACACATCATTCACCTGACTGACCTTGTTGTCAGCTTAAACAACCAACGACACCATTCACTTTCTCCAGTCGCTGTGCATGGGCCTAAGCTACACACACCTTCTTCCTTCTTGTGGCATATTGTCAATTTTTATCAATTCACCACAGAGAGAATTCTGTCCGGATACACAATGGCTTGGTCTGGCAACTGCTCTGCGTGTGACTGCAAGAAACTGCAGAGTTGTGGACACTGCTCAGCACATCACAGGAAGCAGTTTCTCCTCTATAGATTCTGTTAACTGCCTCAGTAAAGCAGCCAGCATCATCAAAGACAATCTCTTCTCCTCTCTCCCATTAGGCAGAAGTTACAAAAGCTTGAGAAAGCATGTACCACCAGGCTCAAGGACAGCTTCTATCCCACTGTTATCAGACACCTGAACAAACCTCTTGTACGATAACATGGACTCACAATCTACCTAAGATCTTGCACCTCATTGTTTACTTGCACTTCACTTTCTCTGTAGCTTTTACACTTTATTCAGCATTGTTATTGTTTTGCCTTGTAGTACCCTCACTGCACCATGTAATGATTTGATCTGTATAAACAATATGCAAGGCAAGCCTTTCACACGTGACAACACCAATACATAGAACAACTTTGTTCTAGTCTTATTGAGGACCCCACCTTCAGCTCTTTTTCTGGTACTCCAATGACTGCTTTGATCTTGCTTCCTGCACAACAAACAGCACTCAAAAAATTCATTCGTTTTCCTGCCAATTTTGACCCTGCTCTCACTTTCATGTGGTCCATCCCTGATTTTTTCCTTTCGGATCTCTCCATTCCTGCCTCAGGGGACTGGCAAGCCACAAATATCTGACACAAGGGGAAAAACGGAGGGGGGGGGGGAATAAGTGAACTGCACATATTCTTGATAATTCTAGTCATACTAGCTGTGCCAACAAGGCAAGCTTTACTTTTAGTTAAATAATACGACATTGACCATTTGTAATTTGCAAATATGCAACTTCATTTTCTCTCCTTTCTCCAAACAGGTGAAACAGGTGCTGCTATTTGCTCTGTGGGACACACTTAGAATCCCCATGGCCACATGAATATTTGAGTCATGTTTCTGGAAAATAAGAGGACAGGACAAAGGAAAGTCTGTGAATGTTTACCACCCTCTGAGCAAAGGAGACACAAGAGACTTTTCTTGTAAGTCTTGCTTAAGAGAATGCTGCATATTTGATGCTCTGTGCCTGCAATACTGCTTCAAGTAAGTTTTCATTGCACCTGTGCATACATGTACAGTACATGTGCCTATGACAATAAACTCCACTTTGACTGTAGATGCTGGAATCTGGAGCAAAACATCAAATTGCTGGAGGAACTGAGTGGGTCAAGCAGCATCTGTGGAGAGACCCTTTGTCAGAACTGAAGCATCCAGTCCATTTCTCTTATCATAGATGCTACCTAACCTACTGAATATTTCCAGCTTTTTTGTCTGTCACTCTTGGGCCATTACTGGTTTAGAAAGTAAAAGCACAATGAAAAAAGTTAGATATAAAAACAAATGTTTTCAGATGCGGAGAAAACAGTGGGGGGCAGGCAAGTGATGGAGGAATAGAGGAAAGCATTAAAGGGAAAATCCGTGTGAGAATGGAAGGCACAAGGTATTAAAGTGACAAGTGATAACAGTGCAAAGCACAAGTGGGTGGCAATGGAGCAAGCAAAGAGACAAAGTATTGAGGAGGTGTGTTCTGATAAAATCCTATTGACCTGAAATACTACTACACGGAAATGGATGCCAAGCATTTTATGGGACTTTGTATTTTTATTTCTGCTTCAGCATTCACATAACTTTCTTGCTTGAGATGTTCTGACCAAATGGACTCTAACCTGGATTAGAGTGAGATTCACTGCACAAAGGATTGCTAAACTAACGGGATTTGTATACAGACGAGTATCATTTCTTTAAAATCTCTTACTGTCTTTCCTTTCAGTTAGTCCTGACGAAGGGTCTCGGCCCGAAACGTTGACAGTGCTTCTCCCTATAGATGCTGCCTGGCCTGCTGTGTTCCACCAGCATTTTGTGTGTATTGTTTGAATTTCCAGCATCTGCAGATTTCCTTGTGTTTGCTCATTCCTTTTGTGAGCAAGTTGTTTTGGGAGGGTTCTGTGGTGAACTACATATACCTGTCTGGACACGCCCCTCTGCTGACTACTCCTGTGGCTCCTCCCACAGACCCCGTATAAAGGCGGTTGGAGGCACTGCTCCCCCCTCAGTTTCCAGGATGTTGTATGGTGGTCTCTTGCAGCTAATAAAAGACTATCGTTTGCCTCCCATCTTCAAGAGTTATTGATGGTGCATCAGGTTCATAACACATAAGATGCCAAAAAGAAGTGAATCATGTAGCCACAATTTTTTCAGGCCTTGGAGAAAGGCCTTTAGAAAGAGTAACATAGTCTCAAAATTAGGGCAAAAGACAAAAGATTTTAAAAAGGTAATTAGATTGCAAGTGGCATGAAAGAAAGTGAAAGCATATTAAAGGGGTGAATTTACCACATGGGAATCCATTCTCCATTTAATAACCTGGACTGCTGCTGTTTACAGCATACAAATCAGACTGTTGGCAAAGCATGACACTTATAACTTGCTTTTTGTTCCTTCAGACTCTTTACAGATGATTTCAGCAACTGGATTTCCTTTGCTGGAATAGCTGCAGTGAAGTTAGGGGTTGGGGTCTTGCAGGGTAGAGGAAAGATGAAAAGCTTCAGATCATGCATGACTGATCAGCCTGCCACCTACTATGAAAGGGCTCATTTCTATGCTTATAAGCCAAGGTCTCGGCCCGAAACATCGACAGTGCTTCTCCCTATAGATGCTGCCTGGCCTGCTGCCTTCCACCAGCATTTTGTGTGTGTGTTGTTTGAATTTCCAGCATCTGCAGATTTCCTCACGTAACCCATAAGAGTTTAGTTATCATTGGAATATATATAGTGTATAAAAAAGCAAATCCAGTCTAGTCTTTCAACAACATCGTGATTGATCCTGTGTCTCAAATTCACTTTCCCATCCATTTCCTACTTCCCTCGATTGCCTTACTGTCCAATAAAATCATACTGTTCAGCCCTAAGTATACTCAATGGAAGATTACAAGTTCTTTCTGGCTAGGATGTTAGAGGCTTAACTTAACCCCACACAGAGAACTGTGTTATATTTAATGCAGCAGCTTTAGAAGAAGAGAACCACAAGAGACCACAGCTACTGCAACCTGGAGCAACAATTTGCTGGAGGACTCAACAGGTCGAGGTGTATGTGAGTGTGTGCGTGTGTGCAGCTGTTGATGTTTTGTGATCAGGATCAGAACTGAGAGTCTCAACCTAAAACGACGATTATTCCTTTCCTCACATAGATACTGCTTGATCTGTTGAGTTCCTCCAGCAAATTGTTTGCAGAAGGCTTTCTCAGGCTTAGAGAATGCTGGGGAAGACTTCTCTCCACAATCTGCTGGTCAGATTCAGATTTATTTATCAAATGTACATCAAAACATACAGTTAAATGCATCATTTGTGTTAACAACCAACACACTCAACAATGATGCACTGGGACAGTCCAGAGAAGAGAATTCCAAACATTTACCACCCCCTGGACAAGGAATTCTTCAACTCAGCTCTAAATTGCCAACCCCTTAATCTGAGACTATAATCCTTGGTTCTAGATTCTCCAGCCTGAGGAAAGAGTATTTCAACAACTGCTCTGACATTCTTTTCAGAGTCCTACAGGTTTCAACGAGGTCACCTCTTTTTTCCCTTCAACTCCAACAAGGTTGTAGAACTCTTGACTTCATCAAGAAGCTCATGGCCTACAAATTAAACTTTGCCCTTCTTCCTAATCGAGGACAGGTTCCAATTCCAGTTGACAGAGGCACAGCCTAACCCATATGAACCCCGCATGAAGGAGTCTGCCAATAGCATTAATAGAGGGCTTTCTCCGCCTTAGGAAAAATGTCTCCACAACAAGAAGTTAAATCTGCTGTGGTTTCACATGCTATTTTTCAGGAAAAGAACACCTTTCACAACCTCAAGATCTCCCAAAGCACTTCACAGATACCAAAATATCATTCGAAGTGGTGTTACTATTGAAAATTCAGAAACATAATAGCAGCAGCAGCAGCTTAAAACCAAGGTCTTAAAAGCAAAGCATGAAGGCATGAGGTGCAAGTTGGCCATCGTAGATTGGGAAGCTACACTAAAGCTGTGTGATGGTAAATAACATAAACAGAGTACATAGTTCACAAGTTACAAGAAAAGTGGACCGACCGAGACTATTAAGAGATGGTAAAGACAGTACTAGGTCAAAACAAGTGGCTTACAATACTGTGCAAAAGCCTTAGGCACACATATATATACAGCCTGGATGCCTAAGACCTTTGCACAATACTCCTTCTCTGCCACCCGTCCCACACCCCTCCTGTGGTGCTCCACCCTCACCATTCCCAACATCCTTTGCTCCCACCAGATTTACAAACTTCCTCTCTGCTCCACATTGACAAATAGAGTACTGTGCAAAAGGCACCCTATCTATATATATGTATATAGCAAACACATCCAGCCTGAGACACTGGGCAAGGTAATTTGACAGAGGCTTTTTCCCAGGGCTGAAATGGTTGCCACAAGAGGACACAGGTTTAAGGTGCTGGGGAGTAGGTACAGAGGGGATGTCAGGGGTAAGTTTTTTTACGCAGACAGTGGTGAGTGTGTGGAATGGGCTGCCGGCAATGGTGGTGGAGGCGGATACAATAGGGTCTTTTAAGAGACTTTTGGATAGGTACATGGAGCTTAGAAAAATAGAGGGCTAAAGGTAAGCCTAGTAATTTCTAAGGTAGGGACATGTTCGGCACAACTTGGTGGGCCAAAGGGCTTGTATTGTGCTGTTGATTTTCTATGTTTCTATGACTCCAACCAATTGGTTTATCAATCATTATAGATCAATGATTAATGTCTCTCTGGTGCTTCCTCCCTTCTCCCTTCCTGTTTTCCAAACCATGATTTCCCTCTCCCTGCTCCCTTCCCACTCTCAGTCCACAATGGAGACCCATATCAGAATCAGGTTTATCATCTCACATGTCATGAATTTTTTTTTAGTTTTACGGCTGCAATACAGTGCAATACATAAAATTACTACAGTACTGTATATTCTTGTAAAAGAAACAGTAAGTGTGAATATTGGTAAGATTTCATAATTCAGCAAGAGAGCCAAGGTATTGAGAATTCACTGGTAGGATAGTGAGCAATATAAAAAGTCCTAAGAATTTCAATAGATACTGTATGTATAAAGGAAAAGATCAACTTAAGTTAATCTATATCCTTTACAAATTAAGATTAGACAAATTATATTGGAGAATGAGGCAACATTGGTAATCATTTTCCAATGTTCTATAGATTCAGGAACAGTTCCTGCTGATTGGAGGGTGGCTAATGTTGTCCCACTTTTCAAGAAAGGAGGGAGAGAGAAAACAGGGAATTATAGACTGGTTAGCCTGACGTCAGTGGTAGGAAAGATGCTGGAGTCAATTATAAAATTACAACACATTTGGATAGCAGTAGAAGGATCAGTCTAAGTCAGCATGGATTTACGAAGGGAAAATCCTGCTTGACTAATCTTCTGGAGTTTTTTGAGGATGTAACTATGAAAATGGACAAGGGAGAGCCGGTGGATGTAGTGTACCTGGACTTCCAGAAAGCTTTTGATAAAGTCCCACATAGGAGATTAGTGGGAAAAATTAGGGCACATGGTATTGGGGGCAGAGTACTGACATGGATTGAAAATTGGCTGGCTGACAGGAAACAAAGAATTGTGATTAACGAGTCCCTTTCGGAATGGCAGGCTGTGACCAGTGGGGTACCGCAAGGTTCGGTGCTGGGACCGCAGCTGTTTACAATATACATTAATGATTTAGATGAAGGGATTAAAAGTAACATCAGCAAATTTGCTGATGACACAAAGCTGGGTGGCAGTGTAAAATGTCAGGAGGATGTTAAAAGAATGCAGGGTGACTTGGACAGGTTGGGCGAGTGGGTAAATGTATGGCAGATGCAGTTTAATGTGGATAAATGTGAGGTTATCCACTTTGGTGGCAAGAACAGGAAGGCAGATTACTATCTAAATGGAGTCAAGTTAGGAAAAGGGGAAGTACAACAAGATCTAGGTGTTCTTGTACATCAGTCAATGAAAGCAAGCACGCAGGTACAGCATGCAGTGAAGAAAGCTAATAGCATGCTGGCTTTTATAACAAGAGGAATTGAGTATAGGAGTAAAGAGGTCCTTCTACAGCTGTACAGGGCCCTGGTGAAACCACACCTGGAGTATTGTGTGCAGTTTTGGTCTCCAAATTTGAGGAAGGACATTCTTGCTATTGAGGGAGTGCAGCGTAGGTTCACAAGGTTAATTCCCGGAATGGTGGGACTGTCATATGTTGAAAGATTGGAGCGACTGGGCTTGCATACACTGGAATTTAGAAGGGTGAGAGGGGATCTGATTGAAACATGTAAGATTATTAAGGGATTGGACACACTGGAGGCAGGAAGCATGTTCCCGCTGATGGGTGAGTCCAGAACCAGAGACCACAGTTTAAGAATAAGGGGTAGGCCATTTAGAACAGAGTTGAGGAAAAACTTTTTCACCCAGAGAGTGGTGGATATGTGGAATGCTCTGCCCCGGAAGGCAGTGGAGGCCAAGTCTCTGGATGCATTCAAGAGAGAGTTAGATAGAGCTCTTATAGATAGCGGGGTCAAGGGATATGGGGAGAGGGCAGGAACGGGGTACTGATTATGTATGATCAGCCATGATCACAGTGAATGGCGGTGCTGGCTAGAAGGGCCAAATGGCCTACTCCTGCACCTACTGTCTATTGTCTATAACGGCACAGTGGAGCATAAAACAGATAACCTCTTCAACAGTGTGGAGGTCTACAGGGCTCTAGTGAACACACAGTTCAAAGAAATTAGTAGTGGTGAAAATAAGAGCATTAGAGAAATAAATGGAATAGAGGAATGCAGCAAAGGTTCAACAGATTGATCCCTGGGATAGTGGGTTCATTGTATCAGGAGAGGTTAAGCAGACTGGGCCTGTGTTCTCTTAGTTTTAGAAGGAAGAGGTGATCTCATTGAAATATATGAAATTCTTACAGGGCTTGAGAAGGTAGAGAGCAACATGACAACCCTGACAGTCAGGTGGTCTCTGAGGACTACCCTTCAAACACAGTATTACAGGTGCTCTGATAGTGCAGTACTCCATCTGGCTCTCCCTACTCTGGAAGCTTTTGGGTTTCTATAACCTCAGCTTGATTTAAAATAAAGTACAGTGGATACAGGTTAATTGGCCCATCAGTTAATCAGGGCAGCCATTTATTTGATCCAACTCTTACAGAACAAAACCTAATCGAGAAAATAGTTGGGATTCCCTTCATTTATTGGGACACCATACCACTTAATTGGGGCAGTAGATGGTTGCTGAACAGTTTTTAACTAGCATCAGTCATGTGCATGTGTTGCCGTTACACTGTACCATAGCAAACAGTTTTAAAATAGTGCCAGTTGCATGCATGTGATTTTTGTCACTAATAGTTGCTGAGAAATAAGCAGTAAGACAATTCATAACTGTTTTGCTCACTGCTGCTAAAAACACCCAGGAGTGAAAATGAAACTACTATGTTCCACTATTTCAACAAGTTAGAACTTATGAAGAATTTAAAGGTATCAACAAAGACCTTGAATGTTACAATGAAAATGAAGATTTGGAGGATGCAATCATCAAAAGCATTGTATGAAGGCAGCCTATTATCTACACCAGGTGTCTGCACTGATGTTGTTCATTTACAGTCAATCAAAAGAATCAGAATCAGATTCTAATATCACCGGCATATGTCATGAAATTTGTTAACTTCGTGGCAGCACTACAATGAAATACATGATAAATAAAAATAGAGAAAAAAGCTGAGTTACATTAAGTGTGTGTGTATATATATATATATATATATCTATTAAATAGTTAAGTTAAAATGAGTAGTGCAAAATAACAGAAATAAAAAGTGATGAGGTGGTGTTCATGGGTTCAATGTCCATTTAGGAATCGGATGGCAGAGGGAAGAAGCTGTTCCTGAATCACTGAGTGTGAGCCTTCGGCTTCTGCACCTCCTTCCCAATGGTAACGTTGTGAAGAGGACATGTCCTGGGTGGTGGGGATCCTTAATGATGGACACTGCCTTCCTAACACACCGCAACTTGAAGATGTCCTAAATACTATGGAAGCTGGTACCCATGATAGAGCTGACTAAATTTACAAGTTTCTGTAACTTATTTCAGTCCTGTGCAGTAGAACCACACCCCCACTCCCCGTACCAGATGGTGATGCAGCACGTCAGAATGCTTTCCACAGCATACTTGTAGAAGTTATTGAGTGTTTTAGTTGACAAACCAAATCTCCTCAAACTCCTAATGAAATATAGCCATTGTCTTGCCTTCTTTATAGATGCATCAATATGTTACATCCAGGTTACATCTGCAGAGATATTGCCACCCAGGAATTTAAAAGTGCTCACTCTCTACACTTCTGATCTCTCTATGAGGATTAGTTTGCGTTCCCTCATCTTACCCTTTCTGAAGTCCACAATCAACTCTTTGGTCTGAAATTCTGCCAACAATAGTTGTATCATCAGCAAATTTAATTCCTCCGTCAATAACTATTAGGAACTAATTCACAGTTTTATAGTACTGCAGTAGTGTTGATAGTGTTCTATTTTGTTCTGTATTTCATTTAAATACATAATTTATTACACAATTTTTATACCTTTTTAACTATTTCTATGAAACTTCCACTAATTGGGGCAGCTGTTTAATAGGGACAAAATGTACTGGTCTCAATGTGTCCCAGTTAACTGGAATCCACTGTATCAGAATATGACATAATTGGATGTAAGGGGCTGCATTGAAATTAGGGCTACTACATCAGTAAGATATGATTCATACAACATGTCCCTTGATAATGGATTGGAGCTGGATGAATCTGGACCATCCAGCTCAATAACTCCTGGCTGGTTGGTACAGAAAGCTTGTTGGCGGCAACTGTTAGAGAAGATAAACTCATAACATTTTCATCATGCTGCCTGTTTAGTACATATCAAGCACTTCAAGGCTTCATAATAATTTATTTGCACTAAAAAAAACTCAAGACAGAAAAGTTGATGATTGAAACTCACTACCCATTCAACAGTTAAAAGCAGCATCAGATTAGAGAAGTTCAAATTGATGGCCAGGTGGATAAAACCTGCCATCACAGCCTCTGCTGAAAATTCATACCTGGGCATTCAAGATGCATGGCTGGTTTCAGAGGTAATTGCATTGCAAGGGTGAAAGGGAGTGAGAACAGAGAAATGGTTCACCTCAAGTCCCAGCTTCACTATGCACCTGAGGCATTTGCAATTTTGAGAGGGTTTCTAAATCATTTACTGTAACTCAAGAAGATGTTTTAAATGCAATATTGCATGGATTTAAGAACAGCAAAATTAGCACTTTCTAAAAGTTAACTAAATTATTGAAAGAGGAGACATAAAATTACTTATGGCAGGATGGGGTAGTGGGAGGGGTGTGGTAGAGAGGGACAAAAATCTCTTGGTCTCAAAATGTCTATAATTTCAAAAATCTCTACTTTAAGGTAACAGGAGGCCACATTATGGAGTGATAGTTCAATTCGCAAAGTGCACTGTAGCCAGGAAAGACCTTAAGGTACAATCACTATGCTATTTCTTGCCCATCTTTGTTTCCAAAGGGATCTTTCATTCCTACTGCTGGTTGCTTTTAAAACCATTCTGAGGTAGCTACGCTATGTAATAATTCTCCTGGAAGCTTTCCTTTCACTGAAAGATAAAAGCACAAAGGGCAACAGATAGCTCAGGATATTATGGTCAAAGCAGACTGTCATTGGTGTATCCCATTTGGCACACACTACCAACATAGAAACTGAAAAATCCTGTGATCCACAATACAAATCTCTGCCTCTAGGCAGACAGATTAAAGTTAGTTTAACCATAACTCTTCATTGGCTTAGCTGGTCAACTTTCCAGTTAGTCCCTGTAATTTCACCAGGTAGAAATGTTTGTGGTACCATGTATTAATAAACAGGGTATTGGAAGTCACTTTTGACATACTTTCTACATCACATCAGTGACTACACTTCAAAAGTACTTTCTTGCAGATGCTGGAAACCCAAACTACATACAGAGAATGCCGGAAGTAATTGGCAGTCGGGATAGCATCTGCGGAGAGAGAAAGAATTAATGTCTCAACTTTCACATCAGAATTAATCTGCTCATCCACCTGCTCTGAGAAATGGTCCTGATGTGAAGCATTAACAATTTCTCTCTCCACAGCTGTGATGCCTGGTTTTATTACACTTCAAAAGTACATCGGCTATGAAGTGCCTTTGGACATGAAAGACTTGTATATGAACTCTATTTCATTTTAAGTCTTGTTGGGGCTCAATCATTCCATTGTGCCAACTGCCTGTTTTCTCCTTGAAGTTGCCAAAGGAACTCAGCAGGTCAGGCTGCATGTATGGAGAGGAATAAAGAGTCAACATTTTGGGCCAAGGCCCTTCATCAGGACTCTGATTAAGAATTGCAATGAAGTTTGAATGGCAACACCAAACATGGGAACTGAAATCTTTGAACTGGAAGAATGGTGCACTGCTGGGTGGGGCAGAGGCAGGGGGTGCCACATTGCTAGAATTGGATGTACACCAGCGGCTGAATACAAGTGTTCAGGTGCAGCAAGTAGCTAGGATAGTTAATGGTGTCTAGGTTTCACTGTAAGAGGCTTTGAGTACAGGAGCAAGGATGTTGTGCTGCTTTGGAGCACCAACAGAGTCTGGGTAAGACCTCATCTGGAGCACTGTGTGCAGATTTGGTGTCCTTGTCTGAGGAAGGAAGGCAGAGCTGATATACATATGAGGAAAGTGTAGACCAGTTAGGCTTGTATAATAGAAAAATGAGAAGGGATCTCTCAAAAGTCCTTGACAGATCGAAAGGAGGAGCGTGCCTGATGGTGGAACGGTGTTGCAGACACCAGCACAGTCTTGGAAATTCTAACGCAGATAAAAGCACGCTCCTGAGAAGCCCAATCGCAGGTACAGGCACACTCACAGACACTCCAGTGCAGACACCAGCACATACCTGGAAAGCCCAATGCAGGTACACGCTGAGAGGCCCCAAATGCAGATGCAGGTATTGTCCTGGAGACACTGGTGCTCACTCAGCAAAGCCAGTGTGGACACCACCATTCCCCAGAGACCCCATTGCAAACACTGGCATGGTGCTGAGGGACCTATAGTATAACAATACTTAAAGGAAAGACTCACCTACCTATAGTTCCCCCAGAATACCTTTCTAATATCACCTGAAAACAAAACACTATTTCTCACATATAAGCTAACAATGCCAAGCTCTGCCTCAGAATAACCTCCCTCCATGCTCTCTAAAATTTTACTGAGGAACCAGATATTGCTTCTAATTTAAAACAGCAAGACCTAACACATTGCCTGTACAGTCCATTCCATTATCATTGTCTCAATGCCTCTCTTGGATAGACCCTAAACTAAATCCTTTGCATCTTTGGACTTGTGATGAGTTCAGGAACACTCAGCTGTGCCATTACTCAGACTCACCAATTTCATCTCTACAGTATTACCCAGTAATCTCTGCCTCTTCCACTGCTGCTGAAATCCTTAGCCATTATCCAGAACATACAGGCCTCATTATTCCCATGTATACCTGGCCTGCCTTTCTTGTAAACCCGAGCTCAGCCAAGACTGTGCTGCCTGAGCACTAATTCAATGATATCCATTATCCATTAAGCCTCTGCATGCTGAGCTACTGATAATATCAAATTATGCACTGTCTCCGTTTTAGCACTCATTCTTATTTATAAATCCTTGAATGATCTCAGCCTTTCCTATCTCTACTTATTCCTCCAGCCCCCACACCGTTATCTATTCCAACAACCCTCCCAACCCTCCGCAGCCCCTTTAGCCATCCCTATCTCTGTAGTCCCACCTCAACCCTAGGTTATCATTGTAACCCCCTTCAGACTCTAGACCTTCTCTTGTGTCTCTAACTTCCTCCAGCTCCTGCACCTCCTGCAGATACCCAAAAGTGTGTACTCAGACATATTTTTAGGGAAGACCTTAAGGGTGAGAAGAGTAGGAAGAAAGGGGAAGTGGTTTTGAGAATGAATTAGACAATATAAATGTAGCTGCAGTGCTTTGGCTACATTCAGGAATAAAAAAATTAGAAAGGTTATTTCACAATAAACATCTGCAGTGAGAAAATGACTGAACCTTTCAATCTGATATTTCTGTTTAATTGAAAGCAGATGACTACATTTTCAATTGAATTCTCTCTGCTGAAGCAATGAGGAACACTGCTCCCTGGTAACATGACTGAGGTTTTATGAGTGCCTGCAATTTTTATGGTTATTGGTCTCGAGGCTCCCATTTTCCTTGTTAAGTGGAGAGTCCACAGATAAAAAATTTACTGTTACAACCAACCTCTTGGGATACATGCCCTTCGACCTCTCTTGTTCATCAAGCAAGATGAAAAGAGCTGATCAAAACTCTCAAAATTACCAACTTCCATCTAGCACAGGAAATACTTGTCACGCCAGACGTGTGTGTGTGTTTTTGATTACATAGCCAGATCTCCATTCACTTGTCCTCCTTACCGGCAACTGCTGACCCACACTTCTACACTGGATTCCCAAGTCGTTCTGGCACTTGACATAAGCGCAGACCACTGGGGCTCAGATCACAAGCAGCAACACTCCTGCAGAACGGCAGTTCCTACAAACATTTGAATGCCTTTTGGTTCAGATTCAAGTCTAATTGGTGATAGTGTTTAAAAATTATAAACACCACCAAACTCCCAAGTGGCCAAGACTCCTCACCACCCATCCCACACTCCCAAACTCTGTCTCACTGCAGACTGATTGGCAAGAGAGGGGGTTGAGCTTGAAGGAAAATTTGCACTCATTATCTTCAGTTCCATCTGGCTTTATAGGCTGACAAAACAGACCTGGTAGTTAAAGGAAGTCACTCAGCAGCATGAAGAGGGAAGCAGAAGGCAGTGGTTTGGTGACGATATTGTCACCTCAGTCATGCAAGGGACTGCACAGCTCAACCTCAATTGTGCAGCACAGGAACCAACAAGGAAGACAAACTGCTCAGACTGATCTGCTGTTCCATACCCCCTTGACAAGCCCAGCCCACTTTCTGCCTCACAGCAAACCAGTCACAATTTTGACAAACAGCATGTCATCATGAGCTTTGCTAAATGACCTCGGCCCTCGGGCATATTCCTCACAAGGCCAAGATGCACAGGTGTTTCCAACAGATAGAAAATGTTTCATGTTCTGCAACACTTCAGAAAATGAAGTCACCTATGTGTGCATGCAACCTGATCTGGACAACATGTACAAGAGAGACACCTGACATTACTTCATCCATGCCAAACAACTGCTGAGCAAAAACCGTCTGCAAAATTCACCTAACCACCTACCATCGCCAAGTCTCCCACCAACATCCTGGGGGCCACCGCTGACTAGAAATTCAACCAGAACAGCCACATAAATATGTATGTGGCGATGTTTCAATGCACATGTGAGAAGTAAAGCCAATTGAAAGCATTTTTTCTCTCCACTTGCAAAGTTGCATCAACAACACACAAGAAGCCTGTGTGATTGGCACCTCATGCACTGTTCCAAACATTCACTTCCCCATCCCCATCACCCATGAATGCTGTAGTGCGTACTATCTCCAAAACACACTGCACTTATTTGCAAAGCCTTTTTCAAAGGTGATAAATGAAAATCCAAAAAACTGCAGATGCTGGAAATCAGAAGTAAAACAGAGAAAGTGTTGGAAACACCTGCCCCCTGACCCACTGAGTGCTTCCAGCATTTTGTTGTTATGGCCAATAAATACTGGCCTTGACAATGACACCAGCATGCTATGAGAAAAGCTGAAGAGAGTCAGTAACTCTCAGGTTAAACTATTTGGTCCTCAGGTGGACCCAGAAGAACAGAGAGCATTACTTTGAACAATGAGGGAGCTATATACATTGTTTTGGGCCAATATTTCAATCAAATATCACAGGAAAAATAGATTAGCTGGTCGTTTTCACATGGTTTGTGGGAGCTTGCTGTGCCTTAAGTTGACTGCCATGTTTTCTCCAACAATGACAATGTATTGAAAAGACATAATTGACTCTGAGGTACTCCAATACAACCAAAGACTGTCTCCACTTTTTATTGTGTAGAACCTAGTGTGCCAGCCGCAGATTATTATAAAAGAGGCTTCATAAAACACAATGTACTCAGGTGAGTACTAAAAGTGAAAAGGAACAACAAATCTACTGAGTGCTTTAAGTAAGGTTAAATCAAAATTTGTTACTGTGAAGTGAGTTCCAGTAATAAATAAACAGGTGGTACCCCTCCCTTTACCAGCTGGGCAGCATTTCGCTTTCTCTACTTCTTCCAGAATCTCTGGGCTTACAGAGCGAATAACAAGCAGGGTTGGAACCAGGGAGCTTCAGGGTGGATGTCAACAAAGGTTCAGAGTCTTGAACATTTTGGAATTTCCTGTTAGTTATCATATATGGCACTGCACCACAACATCCAGGAAGATTCCAGGTTCAAGCTCTGTCTTGTGCATGGTTTTTTTCATAATCAGCCAAGGTGTCTAGTTATCCTCAGCAAATCTCATCTGATCCAATACCTCTGGTTCTACCAATTCTTCTCCAATTCTGGCCTCTTGTTCATTCCCAAGTTTCATTGCTCCCCTCATTGGTGGCAAAGGTTCAGCCTCCAAGGTCCTAAAGCTCCGAAATCTTCCCAAATATCACTGCCTCCCTCTCTCCCTTCAGGTGGTCCTTAAATCCAACTGCTTTGTTCATACTTTTGCCCAACTAGCCTAAAATCTCAATACAATACGTTGCTTGCTATCTAATGTTTTGAGGAGGCTGAAGAGAGCTGGATTATGTGCACCTATATTTGCATCATTCTTCTAATGAGCTGCATCTGTGTTTGGTACAGAAACTGCTCTGCGGTGGACACGAAGGCTCTACAACGGGTAGTAGTCAAAACTGCCCAACACATCTCCAGCACCAGCCTACCCCCATCAAGGACATATATACAGAAAGGTGCCGGAAAAGGGCAGTAACATCATGAAGGATCCCACCCACCCTGCTCGTGGACTGCTTGTTCCACTCCCATCAGGGAGGAGACTACGTAGCATCCACACCAGGACCACCAGGCTCAAAAACAGTTACTTTCCCCAACCAGTGAGGCTGACCAATATCTCCACCCAGTAACCCACTCTATCACACCACCCCCACTACCTTATCATTTCCTGTCAGTACCTTGTGTACAGACACTCCTGTGCCTAGTGTCACTTTATGAACATACAATCTATGTATACAAGTTATCTTTTGCATTTATACTTATTGTGATATTTTTATTGTGGTGTTCTTTATCTTACTGTCTTTTCTGTGCTGCATCAGACCCAGAAAAGCAATTATTTCATTCTCCTTTCACTTGTGTACTGGAAATGACATTAAATTATCTTGAATTTGAATCTATCTGTCAATGCTTCTGAAGCATTTTTGGATAATTAGGGTTAAAATGGAGGTATGGAAATGCAAGGAGTTGTGGCCTTTGGGTATAAAGTTAATGAATAACGTTCCTTCTTACTGTTTAGTGATTCCCTGCTGGTAATACTATTTTTTCTCAAATTATATCAAAGCTTGTGGAAGGAAAGCAGCTGCAACATGCTTAAGGTTTGTCCCCATGTTCACTGGCAAAACTGGACAAAATAAAAAGCATCTTCAAGAATACAGTAACACTTAAGCACTTACACAAAACCCCTCACAAAAAGGATCACCCCAAGGTGCATTACAAGAGTTTTAATCTAACATTTGATAATGAATCACAATAGAAAAACTCAAATACACCGGTAGATTTAAGCATCTTCTTAAAGGAAGAGAGAGTGAAATAGAAAGATTGAGGAAGAGAATTCCAGAGCTCAGTGCCCAGTGCCCAAATCACTGAAGGCAAGGCTGTCAGTGGCAAAGAAAACCGGAGATTGTGCAAGAGACCAGATCTGAAAATGTCCACAGATTGAAGCGACCTATAGATTTGGAAGAGGTTGCAGAAATTTTGGGTTGGTGGGTAGAGCAAGATCACAGAGAAACATGAAAATTGAGTCAAATAAGTTATATGCTTTTTTGAAAGTTTATTTCATGGCATGGCCTATCTAATTTGAAAACCTCACACACAATGAGCCGGATGAGATTTTGTGGAACCCATACACTATCAAGAATGATCACCTACCAAAGAAGGGGCAGGAATTTGGAGAAAGTTGGCCTGACAAAACAGACAGCACATTCTAGTGTTTCAGTTTGCAGAGCTTTGAAATCTACATTTTAAAGAAGGGTTAAAACATAGATTAAAGCAGCCATGCCCTTCACTGACCTAGTCAAGGGTCTTGCGCCACTTTAAAGAAATTAGTTCTGTTGGTTTGTCACTGCTATGGTAACCATTTCCCCCTTATCTAAACCAACAGTCATTCTGATCCTCTATTGTGCAAACTGCTCTTCTAGAATTCTTAAATCGCAAGAACAAATTTCCTAGCTGTTACAGACTTCCCATTAAAGGTACTTGTGCCAACACCTATAACCTTTGTTATTTCTTTCTAGCAGTTTGAAATATATTTTGAAAGCGAGTCACTAAAATTACTTCAACTCCATGACCAGACTAAACAATACATCATATTCAAAGCTCAAGTGCTAACTTTGATCTCCATTGGAAGTATCTAATAATTCTTGCATACAAACTCAAGACTATATTACTTTAAAGCAGAAAACATGCTGCGGTATGAAATGCTGAACCATGATTACTTTCAGAACCCAAACCAAACTATCTATCAACGCATCGAGGCTTAACGGACTAACTGAGAACCGCTGGAGCTTGTCAGAACAGAAGGATGACTGGTCCCCTGATCCTTCAGTCACCTGGAGCCTCAATCTTCTCTCTCTCTCAATTTCATCACTTAGCTAGATGTGACCAGGTGAGGCGGGATGGAGTAAGAAGCTGGGAGGTGATAGGTGGAAGAGTTAAAGTGCCGAAAAAGAAGGAGTCTAATAGGAGAGGACAGTGGACCATGGAAGAAAGGGAAGGAGGATGGGAACCAAAGGGAGGTGATAAGCAGGTGGAAGCAGAGAAGGAGTGAGAGGGGAGTCGGAATGGGGAATGGTCAAAGAGAGAAGGGGTGAGGAGGCCTAATTACTGGAAGTTAGAAAAATCAATGTTCATTCCCCTCCACAGATGCTGCCTGACTTGCTGAGCTCCTCCAGCATTTTGTGTGTTACTCAACAGTTAGTTGCATCTTGTGGAGAGCAGGATGTTTTTTTAGCATCAAATTTATTACAGGTGTTGAGTCGGCAGAAATGGCAAAGGAGCCATTGTCCTTAAAACTAAGTTTGAGCAAGTTTTTAAAAGAAGGATTTGCAGCTTGAAAGCACCTGTCACATCCCTTCCAGGTCTTCCCAAGATTGCCCCTCGACACCAATACTACAACACTCCTGCAGCACTGATTCTCCCAATACTGTGTCCCTCCCAAAAGCATAGCAAGCCATCACCACTACCCCTCCTGCAAGAAAAATGGCAAAGACCAAGCTCTCCTAACTGGCTATGTGATAATAATCTAATACTAGCAGAATCCCTGAGGTACTGCCCTGTAACTTGTTGAAATAGTGACTACTTCAGAGACCCACCTGGAAAGACAACTCTTTCAGTGTTGCATTCCCTGAACAAGGTAGTGGGAGTAGCAAGTATCTCGAGAGGGATGTGGACCCAGGGTAAAGGTTCCACTCACTGTACCACGCTGACACCAGGCTCGATGCAGCTGCAGGGCTCCAAAGTACAGATACAAATGGGAAGATGTTTGGGCTTCCTGAGCTCCACTCTCAATTCATCACTGTTGTATTAAGGCAAGTACGGAAACTGGCAACTATTCAGAGGGACATTTCTCAGTGTGTGCAAAATCCTGACACCTTGTGGCACAGACTAAGGCACATGAGATCACAGACTATTTTTATCTGCTCAGCCAGGTATCTGAAACAACACTGGAACCTACATCTTGTGTTTAACAGGCTCCTTTTTATTGAGAGTCTGGGAATGGGAGTATTCCAGATGGTTCAGTTACCTGGTTGACTGAAAGCAAAAGACCTTATGTCTCTCTATTCAGTGGAAATGATTATCTCCGATTTTCAAATGCTGGGTATCAGTAGTAGAGCTGACTGCCTCCTGCACTGATCCAATTAAACACTGTGCTGGACTGTCTGTCCTTGTCTAGGGTTCAAGCAGACGTTGTTTATTGATGAAATCCACCACTGAGATCAGATGGGAAATTCTTGGAATTTTAAAGAATGCTCTGAAGTGATGATTATTGGCGAGGAATATCAAAAATTGCTTTCATAGTGTAGCATTTAGCACATCCCTTTACAATGCCAGTGATCGCCATTTGGAGTTCAATTCCTGACGCTGCCTGAAAGGAGTTTGTACGACAACGTGGGTTTCCTCCAGATGCTCAGGTTTCCTCCCACATTCCAAAGCTGTACAGGTTAGGGTTTGTAAGTTGTGGACAAGCTATGCTGGCACCAAAAGCATGGCGACACATGCAGGCGACCCAGCGCAATCCTCACTGATTTGATTTGACACAAACGACACATTTCACTTTATGTTTTGATGTACGTGTGACAACTAAAGCTAATCTTTAAGGTCTTTAATCTTGAACTGGGAGTGATTGGCAGGTGGAGGCATGGAAGACTGGGAGAGCAGATAATCCCTAAGATAAGCAGCTTGAGCCCAAGTGGTTTCAAGTGCCCACACTGCCCAAACTCTGCTAGTCAGTTTCGCACTCAAGGTGAGCAGGCAGTAACAAACGGTCAACTGAACTTCCATCATTGGAGGTGCCAATGGCAAAAACGGGGGCTTCTCGGAGATTTCTCTGTGCAAAATCTGCAGACAAATTCCTGCTCCCCCTGGCACTACAAGGAAAACAACCATTCTTGAACATGCTATCATCTAGCTCTGATAGGTAACTCAGAATGACTTCTCTATTCAGGTCAGAGTTAAAATTGCATTAAAGACTTGATTACAGATGGTTCAGCAACCTGGCTTACCAAAAACAAAAGATTTTATATCCCTCTGTTCTGTGAAGATGGTTCTTGGCAACATTCAAATGCCTAGTATAAGCACTGGTTGCAGATTTGAAGAAGGATGCAGTCAGCTTCAGATCGTACTTTTGCTGCCGGCTACACGGTTTGTTAAAATCAAGATCAGCATGAAACTGGTGGGTGGTGCTAAAATCATCAATTGGAAGCTGACCCTAATTCATTTAGCCCAGGAAAGTGCCCAGCTCAGTCCGAGCTCTCTCACACAAACCCTGCAAATAACCACAAGCATCCTTGAGCTTGGATAAAGACAAATATATGGAAAGGTTTGCAGCCAACCAGTCCAATGAAATCTGCTACAAGGAAGCTAGTGGCAAAATAGTATCAGGCTCATTCCAATGCCTCTCAGAGTCAAATTGCCAGATTTTGTTTGAACTAATGTTTCTCATAGATGGATGACAGCTTGCATTTAAATACTAAATAATACCAATTGGAAAAGTGTTGGCTTCCTTGTCTAGGCATGCACAGGAAAAACAAGTCTTTTACGAGAATTAACTAAACTCAGGGATCACCACAAGGCTAGAACGAAGAGGAAATTACAGACAGGGAAGGGCAGGACCCTTGGGGGAATTGAACACATGGGTTAGAATTTTTAAATGAACTGGGAATCAGTGCAAGCCATCAAGCACAGAAGTGATGAGTGAACAGAATTTAGTAAGAGTGAGGACCTCAAGTAAGTGGAGAGCAGAACCAAGGGCACTATTACCAAATATTACTGAAAGCGTGGTCATCCAGAAGACCTTGGTTGAAATAAACCATTCCTGTTGGTTAACACTACTACGTTCTAGGGCCTGGCTGCATACAGGAAAATGCTTGCTGTAATAAACAGCTGCAGGCTACATCTCAGTGAAAATGGCTGATAATAAACATCTTACTAAGTTCACTACCTATAATCTATAAACTATCAAGATCTTTCTTCAACATTTATCTTAGTGATCTTTTCACATCACCACATGAATAATTCAACTAGTACCAAGCACACTTCTGGAAGCCTTCCAAGTGGGCAGGTTTCCTGTCAGAGCCTACTTAACCATGGCTGGAAGTGGAACCATGTCTAAACCACAATAGCAGCTAATATAGACTGGCTAACTCAGTTCACAACAGAAATGGGACCCAGGCCCTCACTGCTCTGTATGACAGCCGCTTTCTACTTCCTGCATCCTGAGAAGCCTTATTATGAGACTTGTAATGTCAGAAAGCTTTGTCTGAGAACTTCCTTGGGGTGATCCCTAAGCCTTGGTACTTGGTACTGTAAGAAGTTTGTATGTCCTCCCCGTGGAATGCATGGGTTCCCTCTTAGTGCTCTGGTTTCCTTCCAGTCCAAAGACGTACTGGTTGGTAGGTTAACTGGTTATTGTAAGTTGTCCCATGATTAGTCTAGGGTTGAATCGGTGGGTTGCTGGTAGTGCGGCTCAAAGGACCAGAAGGGCCTGTTCCTTAATTCCACATTGTATCTCTAAATAAATAGAGTAATCCCATTTCTACATTTAATTTTTCCCTGTAACCCATTCTCATCACAGGAAGAAGACGAAGAGCTTAATGACATGATGTCAAGACAACAACTTTTCCCTCCATATCAACTAAAACAAAAGAGCTGAGATCGTTAACTTCAGAAAGGTGGGCAGTGTGCATGCTCCAGTTTACATCAACGGTTTTGAGGCTTTCAGGGTTAAGAGCTTCACTTTCTGGGTGTGAACATCACTAATAGCCTGTTCTGCTCCAACTACATTTAAGTCATGGCCCAGGAAACTCACCAACACCTCTACTTCCTCAGGAGGCTAAAGAAACTTGTCATGTCCCTGTCGACTCTTACAATTTTTATTGATCTTTCAATTTTTATTGAAAGTATTCTGTCTTCTCCCCCTCCCCATACCACCAGGCTCAAGGACAGCTCTATACCACTGTTAACACACTCTTGAACAGACCTCTTCATAATTCAAATTTCTTTAATGTCATTTCCATTATGCTGGATCCAAAATAAGCACAAAAGAAACAGTAAGACAAAGAACACAATAATTTAAAAAATTCAATAAATATAAATGCATAAGATAGCTTATAAACATAGATTGATTGTATGTCCATAAAGTGATGCTAGGCACAGGAGAATCTGAACCAAAGGTGACTGATAAAGTAGGAGGTGGAGGGTATGGCGATATTGATCAGCCTTGCCACTGGTTTTGAGTCTGGTAGTCCTGGCACGGATGCTACATAGCCTCCTCCCTGATGGGAATGGGACAAACAGATGTACCTTTGTAAGATGGACTCGACTTCAAAATCTACCTCATTATGACCTTGCACTTTATTGTTTACCTGCACTGTAGTTTTTCAGTACCTTTTATATTTTATTCTGCATTCTTGTTGTTTTTCCTTATTCTAGCTCTGTGTACTGTGTAATGCTTTGATCTGTAGAAGGCATACAGTAGAACAGTAGGCAAGACAAGCTCTTCACTGTATCTTGGTACATGTGACAATAATAAACCAATATATTCCCATCAACTCCCATTGGCCAGAACCTACCATCCATCTCTATGCTCTTTTCCAACATTTACCTACTTGTAATTAAACTACCAGCATGCATGTTGCTGGAAGGTGGAAGGAAGCTAAAGCACCCATGCTGTCACAGGGAGAACATACAAGTCTGAAGGTCAGGATTGAACCTGTATCCCTGGTGCTGTTAGACAGCAGTTCTACTGGCTCCTCACATCAAGTTATGGCTTGGCTGTATGGATTTGAACATATGGCAAGATTTATTGTGAGGGAATGTAGAGGTCAACAGTTTCACAGGGGTGGCTGAAACTACAGCTTCAAATGGAAGTAAGTGCTATCCATATTTGATGCTAAGTTATGAAAAGGTGCAAAAGAATTTGAGTTACAGGTGGAGCCTAGGGTCTGGGAGATCTAAAGATCAGCTAAAATGCAAAAAAGCCATGATTTTTTTCCTGCAATGTGGTGAACACGTACCATTACAGGTGGCATCAATTCTCATTGCTATTTTTGTTGAGAAAGCATCAATTCATCTCTCACCAGCTGTCTCCTGCTTTCCGTTTAGTAAATAAAGAATAAGCTAACCAAGTAACAGGAGGTTTTTTGAGGGTTTAATGTATGTTTATGTTGGCTCAAATGATGGACATTTATGCTTTCATGCTGACTTCCTCCTTCAGTTTAGACAACATGTGATAGATGATCAACTTGAGAAGGAAAAAAAAATCAGCACCTTTCATAACACAGTATTACAAGTGTACTAGAAGCAAAAACAACTTTGTGGTTCACTGACTGCTCAGACTAATTACATATGTTCAGATCCCAGCACTGTAGCTGAAGATCTTAAACTGAGTTCATAAACTAAATCTAGAAAAGAAGCTTGTATCCGTTATGGCAACCATTAAACTATTAGATCATCATTAAGTGGCACTGGTTCAGTAATATCCTTCACGGTCTGGCCTACATGCATCTCCACAGCCATGTGGTTGATAATTAACAGTCAAGCAATTCAAAGGCAAACCAAAATTGGCAATAAATGCTGTCCTTGCCAGCAACGAACACATGCTGTAAATGAATTTTAAAAGAAACGTAGATAAAATATTACTTTCCTAGAACAGTGCTCAGGGCGTGAATTCCAGTATCTAAACTGGTGTTACTGTGCCAGAGGGAATCCACAAAGCACCTGGGAAGGGAGATTAGAAAAAGGCAAATACCAACATTTTCCTGCTTCTCTCTGTTAACAAATACAATCTGTTGAAAGGGCTGACACCACTAGGCCCAGTGAAGCAGGGTCCTCACAAAGGTCACTGATAAAAACCCCAGAAAGCAAGGAGGAGAGATTCATGGAAAGGGCACAAACATAAAACCCCAGTGCTGCTGGAGCAGGCTCAGCTCTGATACTATTTTACCTGCCATTGTCCTCAGTAAGGAAATAAAAGATGTACAAAATATGCACCAGTTCACTTGCAGCTGTTGGTGACAAAGGTCAGACTGAGAGAAGAAAAAAAATAAATCAGAGAAAGTAATGGTAGATGAGGGCATTCATCTGTTGTGTTTGTGTTGGCTAAAGAAAAGTCATTTGAGCTAAACAAAATATCAACTTCACGGCCCTCAGCCATGTGTAATTAGTGCTTAAATGTCAAGAAAGGGGAAGACGGGAGGGAGGGAGAGGTAAAGGGAGAGGGGTGTTGAGGCAGAGAGAGGGTGATGAACCTGAGTGGGTTTGGGGGGAGGGGTGACAGAGGAGTGGGGAGGGAGGAAGGAGGGATGTGGAAGGGGGAGGGAGGGATGTGGAAGGGGGAGGGGTGGGTGTGGGGGAAGAGAGGGGCATGGGGGAGAGAGAGGCTTTAGGGGGAGAAAGGGGCATGGAGAGAGAGGGGCAAGTTGTTGGGGAAGAGAAGGTTGCAGGGCAGGGAAGGGCATGGAGGGAGAAGGGGTGTTGGGGAGACGGGGGAAGGAGGGGTGTGGGGTGAGAGATGGGGGAGGAGAGATTGGGTGTGGGGGGGAGAAGATTGTAGGGAAGGGAGGGGTGTGGGTGAGAGAAGGGTGTGTGAAGAGGGGGGTGTGGGGGGAGAGGTGGTGTGAGAGGAAGAAGAGGGGTTAGTAGGGTGTGAGGGTGACAGAATGAGGGAAGTGATGGAAAGGTGGGTGTGAGGGAAGGGTGAGGGGCAGTCTAACGGACTGGGGGTGAGGCAGTGTGAGGGAGGTGATGTGAGCTCTCCAAAGTCAGGATAGAATGCACATTGTACAGACTTGAACAGAGTGTGCCATCCACTGAAACACAGCAGGGTGCAGATTACCAGTACTCTGGAGTCGCTGCATGTTGGAACTGGCACTATCGATGAAGAAAAGATAGCCAAAGAGACATAACTGGTGAGAAAATCAAACCCTAGCATTGACATTCAGGACTACAACTGAAGACTATCACCAGCTGATGTATCAACAAGTTACAGGCAGCCTTCTTCAGATCTGCAGATATTTCTTGCAATAGTTATATGCAGTGATATTATGACAACATCTCTCATTTTTCAAATAGTCATAGTCCATAAAGTAGTGAGAGTTTTTTTTAATTAAAAAGTTGCACTAAAAGTTATCTGTGTTTGTTAAAGAAGATCGGTCATGGTATAATTGCTTTTACTGCTCAAGCCAAATGCCAAAGTAGGGTGATCACATTCATGCAAAGTAGAATAACGCGTGAAGCTGCAGCAAGCTGCCCACTGCCATGTAAAGCAGCATGCATGGAGGCACTGGCTGAGGAAGGGAGACTTTGGCCAAACCCCAGCTGCAAATATTGGTCGTAGATATAGGCCCTTCAGCGCAACAAGTCCATGCGGACCATGCTGGTGGAAAAAGGGAAAAACAAAGATACATTGGCTATGGATGGAGTGGAGCGAGGATTTACCATAATGATACATGTATATTAAATGTTAAAGTACAAGGAGAAATTACAAAGGAGTGGCTTTTATTCTCTGGAATTTAAATTAGATGACATGACAATTTGAATTAAGTTTTCGAACGATTAAAGCAAACAGATAGGGTGGATGAGAGGAACTATTTACCCACTAGGTCAGAAAGTCTGCAGGAAGAGTCTAACACTGACAGCTAGCATTCTGGGAGTGAAGTTAGTGAAACACTTGAACGTATAGAAAATTGTAACTCCCTCCCACAAAACGGCAATAGGTGCCAAGTCAATTGTTACTTTTAAATCTGAGGTTAGTTATCAAAAGCTCATCAACAATGCTGAGGGAAAGAAGGTATATAGACTTAGAGCACAGATCAGCCATGGTCACTAAATAAGCTTGGGGTGGCTAAATTACTTCATTTTGTTCACATAAGAATGAATGGGACTGATAGGGAATCCTTTTAGGAATAGACATGAATGCAGTTGAAAGTTCAATGATACACATTCCACAACTTAGTTGAAGTAACTAAACTGTTGAGTACATACATCTACTGATGCCTCTGGACACATCTTCAGTGATGTTCCTGGAATCATCGGGTGTTTCGGGTCTTTCAACATCATACACCCTCCTCCACCTATTGCCCTCAACAAACTATCGCCGGGGTTATTCAAAAAAACCCAGGATAGATGGACGAGATAAATCAGATTTCCCCTAATGTCTGAAACAGTTATTGGCGGTACAGTACCACGCAAAAGTCCTAGGCACATGTAAAAAAATCCATAAAGCAAAGAAGTTTTCAAGAATAATGAATGGAAAAGTTTTTAAATATCAAAAAGATCATAATAAAGAGCAGTAAACAGTAAAAAACTAAATTAATCAATATTCGGCGTGACTGCCTTTTCCTTTAAAGCTGCATCAATTCTCTTAAGTATACTGGTGTGCAATTTATAAGATCGGTTGGTAGGTTGTTCCTACAGATTTTGGTTGCCTTGCTTGCTTCTGTCTCGCCAGGTAATCCCAGACAATCTTGATGATGTTGTGATCAAGACTCTGTGGAAGCTACACCATCTAAAGCCATATGGAAAATCTAAGGTGCCTAAGACTTTGGCATAGTACTATACTTTCGGGCACAAGTTTATATCGCAGTCCTTAGCATCATGACCAGAACACTCAGTCTGGCCATTTTCCACCAGCAGCCATTACGGATTCCCTTGGATACAACCAGACATGCAAACGGGGTGGGGGGGGGGGGGGGAGAAGCTCTTCATTATTATTAATCTCATCTCAACGTAGGCATAAAATAAAGTAAGCATGCATTAATTGGGAAACTAATAAAGCAGGAAAAAAACAAAAGGATATGCTGAGTTCCTCTGGTATTTTGTGTGTGTTAAAAGGATGTGCTGATAGGGTGAGATGAAGGAGGGAAATAGAAGCCTTGTATTGAGCATAAATGCTGACATCAATGTGCTGTCAATGAAGGTCTGTATTGTTCAATTTATGCAATCTAATACACACCTGCACTGTTGTCTGTATAGCTCTGCCCAAGATCATATTGCCTATATGATGCTGTTCATCATTCAATGGTGTATCTGATGAATAAACATGACAGGAATACTTGTCTGTTTACGTCACAAGAGACGAGAGGAGACAGTATTAGAGGTTCAGCAATAGAAACCTTTAGGCAATGGATGCAGATTCTGCTTCCATATACAGTAAGCCGGATTTTGAATTAAAACAATAAATACTCAAAAGACTTAACTGGTAATACACTAGAAAAACATAAATGTGAAAACGTCAAATGATAAGCTGCAAGCAATGAAGGGGTGGGGGGGGGGGGGTCAGCATTTTCCTAACACAGTCAATGCCTGACTTTCCCCAGCATTTCATTAGCTTATTAAGTTCAAGCATTACCATTACTTCTGCTAAATAAACAGGATGTGAAATGAGTGCTGCAATGAGGTACTTTCAGAATGTGATCTCTCTCTTATGTACTTCAACATCCGCCAATATATTCAGCAGATGTCTTACCTGTTGTAAGGTTGCTGAGTGAAGGCCAGGAAGTGGGTTTGCACATTTCTGATTGTACACAAGCCCAATATTCCTCTTTAAAAACACAGAATTGTTGATTTGAGCTCCTTGCACAAAATGCCAATGCTTATGAATTTATAAATACTACTTTGTGTTCAGTTTCTGACCAGAACAAACCAGGGCAGAGATAAAAGTCATCTTGAGAGTCTGGTGGGGGAGGGGCAACACATAAATATAAAGATAATGCAGACAGGGAGAGAGCAGCAAAATGAGGTAGATATTTCCATAAGCAAAGGCAAATGGAAGCCTATTTTAATACTCATTCTTGTAGCCATCCAATAGACAGCAGAAATGGAAACCTCAACCTTCTACTCTTCTTGGCCATCCTTGTAAGAGACAACTGGTAATGGATTGCACTGATCAATGAAAGTCCAGCCACATTTCAACATTTATACCCAATTCCTCCTGTGTTTACATTATGACAGAGTAACTTTAGGCTTTTGATAAGATTTTTAAGTAATCCTATTCTTTCTGGTATAGTAAATGAATACATATCCAATGTTGTTAACATCCTACAGTGACTAAAGCATTCCTAAGCTTGATTCATGGTCTGTGCTTGGTTAGTTAATCATAACAGATGGCAGTTCAAGTGAAACATTAACGTTTGTTTTTATGAGCAACCAGGGAGTGAGGGTTGGGGGAAGAGAGTTGAAGGTAAAGATTTTTATTTCTGCTAACCATTGCCTCATGTTTAGATGTCTGCATGAAGAAACTTTAAAAAGAAAGGCTTGCATTTGTGCAGTAACTTTCCATCGTGCTTTCACATGAAGGGTGGTCAAAGTTGCAATGCAGGAAATGCAGCAGCCAATTTGTGTACAGCAAGCTCCTACAACAGCAATATGATAACAACTAATGTTGGTTGAGTAATAAATGATGGCCATTGACATAAACATTGGGGATAACTCCTATTTCCAACTTGGTATCATTGGGACCTTTCATGTCCACTTGAGAAAGCAAATGGAGCTTCAGTTCAACATTTCATTCAAAGAAAGCAACTCTGACAGTGTAGCACTCCCACAAGTGGCACATAAAAATTCACCTAAGATTTTCTGCTCAAGTTTTTGGGAGTGGGAATTGAACTCACAAGCTTTCAAATCCAAGGTAACTGTGCTGTCTACTGAGGCAGGATGGCATTATGGAAAAGAGTTTTATTCTCTACATATTTGTGCTAAATTGCAAACACCAGTGTTAATAATAGGGTTCCAATTTTCAATACCCAGGCGTACATTAGAATGTAGTCTGTAGGGTGTGATGTTAGCAAAAGGAAGAATAGATAAGAGCAAAGAATTAGAAAGTGATAATAAAGAGCAAGTCTTCATCCCATTCCCCTCCACAAATATGCTGGAATTGTCCTTTCCTTCTCTAAAAAATAGTAATTACGCAGCATTAGTGAACACAGAAAAAGAAAACCTTAAGTGTGTAAGTAATATTACCACCAACTCAGTACAAGCTACAAGCTGCTCAGCAAAACACAGTGACTAGGTACTATTCACCACTGCATGTATATACAGCCACCCTAGTTTTAACCAATGCCAGCCTTAGACAAGAATACAAGATACTGATTAAATATTTACACGAGGCGGCTTTCCTAAGGATCATTTAATTCAAATCTTGTAACAAAAACTGGCAAATGCTTCCACATCCTTAGTACTAAACAGAGAAGAAATTATAATGTTCCATTTGTGGAAAAAATATTTTACCAATCTCCCTTCTGTTTAAAACCATCTTTCAAAGAAAAATGCCAGTGAACCACAAAACCACCCAGTTTGAAATTCAACCTTTTATTCTGTTTCCTGTCCCCGCCCACCAGCCACATCCGCAGTCTATCATATTTGTAACAATTCATATCTTAACTGTCTCTCTCTTGTTCTGTGCACTTATAAAAGCAATAATTTTATTGAGTTGTACACTGGTTTTTATAGTACACTTCACTGAAGTGGGTGAAAACCACACCCATGATACTTACACTGACTAGTCATGGATCCAGATTAAGAATTCTTGAGACCATGGATATAGGAAGGTGAGGTGGGGGGGGGGGGGGGGAGGGAAGACAGCCTCTCCCTCCAAATGAACTGAAAGTACATTAAGGATTTGCACAAACACAAGAAATTCTACAGATGCTGTAAATATTGTGCAATACACACAAAATGCTGGAGAAACTCAGCAGCATTTATGGAAGGGAATCAACAATTGACATTTCAGGCTGAGACCTTTCATCAGGACCTCGACATTTTGGGCTGAGACCCTTCATCAGGAAGTTTCTCAAGCATTTAGTGTGTATTGCTCAAGTATTTGGACATCTGCCTGTAATGTGTATTTGTTTCATGTACCCCTCTAAAAATCCTGTGTACAGCTTCTGCTTAAGGCTTTTGACAGTAAGAAACAATACTTCTTCTACACTCTGATCCTCATTCCCCACCCTCGAACCATTAAAACACAGGCACTGCCATTCCTTTTAAATATTTTGAATGGCTGTTTGCAATGTTTTTGTTATGGTGAATTTTACAGGGCACAGAGCACAGAGACCCATATTTGTACAAAATCTTAGTGATAGCCTCATTGTTGACTCCGGTCTTGGGCCAAACAAGTCAAGGCATTCATTTGTCACTGCCAAAACCATTGCATAAACCACTGTAAGAATGGCTACTCAGTAATTATATATTTCACAATTCTACCTTGCTTGGTGATGAAATTGACTTCTTACTTAGATACAGTGGCATGGGTCCTAGTCACCGTCCAATGCCACTGTACCTGAGCAAGAACCTTATACCTGGTCTTCTGTATAAAATACCAGTTTGCAGCCAAAGCAATGCACAGTCACTACATTATAGCAAGGCTGAGATGGCATTGAGAAGATATAGAGAAAATCTATGGTGCTGAAGAATCTTAACTACACGGAAAGATAGGTTGACTTGATGTGGCTTGCTTTGATACAAATGAGGTGAAGGAGAAGTTTAACTGATACATTATGTTACAAGAGCCCTTGGACAAGGCAAATGGGTAGAAACTATTTCCATTGGTGAGATGTCACTAACTAGAGGGCATAGGCTTAAGTTAATAGGTTTGGAGGGAGTTAGGGAAAACATTTCTCCCCCAGAGGGTGATGAGGGTCTGGACCCCACTGAAAGAGTGGTGGAGGCAGAAACCCCTCCCTACATTTAAAAAGGGCTTAAAGGTGTACTTGAAGAGCTAGTGGCCAAGAGCTAAGAATTGAGACTATGGTTTATAAGTCAAGTAGGATGAAGATGATGGGCTGAAAAGCCTCATCAATGCTGCAATTTTCTGTAACTCCAGTGACTATCAGTAGCATGAAGCCCAAGCCCACCCCTGTGCTTGTTAAGCATGCAAACATGCATACACCTTCCAAAAGGAATCAGTGCTCAGGACGAAGAATGCTAGTGGATTTCTAGAACCCAATAGAAAATTCACGGACAAGTCTCATGTTGCTAATCAATCTGCCAGGACAGGCAGTAATGCTGAGGCTTTATAAGGCATTTGTCAGACCACACTTGGAGGGTTGTGAGCAGTTTTGTGCCCCTTATCTAAGAAAGGATGTGCTAGCACTGGAGAGGGTCAAGGGGAGGTTCATAAAAGGGTTAATATATGAGGAGCATTTGATGACTCTAGGCCTGTTTTCACTGGAGTTCAGATGAATGAGGGGAGATCTCATAGGAACCCACCAAATATTGAAAGGCCTATTTAGAGTGGGCACGAAGAGAATGTTTCCAATAGTGAGTAAGTCTAGGACTAGAGAGCGCAACCTCAGAATAGGAGGAGATCGCTTTAGAACAGAGATAAAGAGGATTTTTCTTTTGCCTGAGAGGGTGGCAAATCTGCTACAGATGGCTGTGGAAGCCAAATGATTGGGTAAATTTAAAGTGGAGGTTGATAGGTTCATGATTAGTAAAGTCTTCAAAGGTTACAGGGGGACGGTAGGAGAACTGGATTAAAAGAGAAAATAAATCAGCCATAATTGAATGGTGGAGCAGACTCGACAGGCTGAATGGCCCAATTCCCTTCTGATGTCTTATGGTCTTATGAGACCATAACTCCCCGTTATAATATTCCACACGGGTGTACTGTCATTATTTGCTCTGTGAGGTTTATAAAGAAAATTCCAACTCATCAATCTAATGCTTTCATGTACTGTATATGCTGAAGAATGTTCACAGCTCAGGAGAAAGCTTTAATCAGATATCACTCTGCTTCCTGTTCAGCACAGAAAGTTGGATTGTGCTGATCAAACTGAAGGATGTTAGAGCTGTAGAATGGAGTACAAGCGTTTATCGATCCAGTATCCACACTGTTCCTGTGACCTTCTGTACTGTGCTGCCATTCAGTTGAGTACTGACATCCAATGGGAGTGAAAATGCCTCACTGCCTCCCTCCCCAACTCATTCTATCTAAAACTAAAGGGGTTTCAGAGTCTTGTCGATAGAAAAATTATGTTCATTACATAATAATAAAGAAATATCAAAGAGCACTAACTTTCATTTATATAGCAACTCTAACATCCCAAGGTGCTTCACTAGAGTGTAATCAAACAATATTTGATAGACAGCTGTACAACCAGTTAACACAATCATGGCTGACCTATATTGACCTCAACAACTCTCCTGTGCCAGTTCCCCATTTCAATATCATAAGCTTGATGAGAGAAGTAGATTTTAAGGTGGTTGGGTGGGGGGTAGACTTCTAAAGAGAGAGTTGAAGACATATTTAGAGGAGGTAATTCCACATTGGGGCTTAGACTACTGAACAACAGGCTCCAATAGTGAGTTGTTGGAAATGGAAGGATACTCAAGAGGGGAGACTGCAGAGTTAAGGGGGAGGCACTGAGAGACAAGTAATGATTAAAAATAGTTTGATGATTATTCTTCACCTTATTGTTCATCAGAACCTTACAATGAGAAAATTAGTTATTTTAAAGTAACTATACCTCACAATAAATAAAGGACATTCCTGAACAAAGCACTCTGTCAATGTTAAAATAAGTTTGACAGGCTCACCATTTTCTGGGGTTTCTGTTGATGTTATGCTCATAAAGGGGCAAAACATTGAGAATTTATCTCTCCCGCCCCATGTCAATCCCAACTTTTCAGTGCACGCAATCATTATTCCACCGAGCATTTGCAGAGTTGTTACTTAAATCAACGTGCTGCATATTCTTCGATTAATTTCGTAACGTATTTTCTTTACCTATTACTGCGTTCGGATTTATTTTGCCTGCTTTGTGCGTTTTAAATTTTAACATGAAATTAAACTTTTCAAGACTTCAAGTGAACCCTTCATACGAAACCTCGTGCAAGTTAGTAACCTCCAAATTACAGACACCAAATTCAAGGCCCGTTTTCTTCCGACTTCAAAAAAAAGCAAAATTAGCAACACATAATATTCTATTTTAAATATATGTCAAAACACAGAATGTCCTTTTTAATTAAAATCACGGCCAGTAGCGTTTCGCTGTGTGGTCAGATTTAAGTAGAACGATGGGGTCAGTAGTAAACATACAAAACATAACACATTCATGTATGTGAGCATATGCTGCATATTCTGTATATGATCATATCTCAGCACTCAACAACCAAGCAGACTTTCGCCAGAACACAAGAAGTGAGTTCTTTTATCTTGTTTTACTTTTTGAAAATAGCATCGGGAAATGTCACAATCGCAATTATACTGACAAATAATCCAAAGAAAACTGGCGCCTTTTGGAGACCTTCCCGACAAACCGTTTCTTACACAGACAGGGGCTCTTCGCTAAATTACAGCACCTTCTACAGAATATACAGGGCAACGTTTAATGGCCAATATAACCTACCGGTTAATAGAATTAAGCATGTACCCAAGATTAAATTTACACTCAGTTGATAGAATCTCTTTTGATCGGTGAAGCCTACGGAGACAGCTCGTAATATGAAGGCGAATAAAGGAATTTCAAATAAACTTTCCAAGTTAACCACGCATTCACGGTATAACTCGAAACATTTCCCGAAAGGCAGGGCACGTTCCGCTAAATAGGGACCGTTAAAAGTCTGAAAAGGACAATTTCCCTCACAAGACTCGAAGCTGCCGGCATGTTTTCGGAAATAATCTCAAGGGCAGATGCACCTGCTCACCTTCAAGACGCGTAACAAGTTCTTGGATGGTGTTCCGTAGTGAGGGATCGGCCACGCGGTGCAGCAACTTATAGACGTTGTATACATTGGGCTGCACGCTCTCAAACCTCTGGATCTCGCTACGGATGGCCATGGAGTGGGTCAACTGTTTTTGATAACTCATCTTCTCCTGTGCAGTGTTACTCTGTGCGTTGTTTATGTCCCTGCGGGGGCACAGATCTCCCACGTACTGCTTCATCAAAACGCTCCAGCCCCAAGCCCCCACCAATAAAAATAAATAAAACGTTTGAATGAGAGTGACTTTTAAAAAAAAATCAAAAATAACAAGAAAATTCTGCTTCGCTCGCAACTCGTGCGGAGAGCACTTCCGCGACTCACAACCTGTGTCAGTTTCACTACCTGATCCTGACATTCAATGCACTGACGTCAGGCTGTCGGTTAGGTACAAAGTTTTGAAGAGTGCAACAAATCAGCAAACTTCAATTGCGCTCCAATAGTTAGAATCTCTGAACAGGGTCGGTTGTACATTATCCAAACAATTCCGTCAAAAAAATACAGCCCCAAAACGCATTAACAGCTTGCACAGTGTCGAAACAGCCGTGCGAGAGGGTTTGCGTTTTATTTACCAACTGTGCACAGAAAAACTCTTTCCATTATCTACAATGTTGAATTGCGCGGAGTGTCATGTTACTTACTGTTGCTGCCTGATGTTTACATGTAATTAACGCGTTTGAATTGAAGTAAAAGTCCGAAGCAACAACTGTATTTATATACAAGAGAAAAGTCTGCAAATGCTGGAAATCCAAGCAAGCAGAAATTTTACTCGCGCTTCGCAGAAGTGTTACCAAAAGTAATAACACCGAGCCTCAGGTGCAGATATTTGGGCAAATAACCAAAATTTCAGTTTAAAATACAAATCAAAGTTTAATAGACCTCTAATTAGCGAGGCGGAAATATTAAGAGAGAATTCAGAGCTCCAAGCCCAGGAAATTGAAGCCACCAATGACACAGATTAGAAAGGATGAAGAGGCCTAACGCTGGCAAGATATGGGGGCTGAGGAGGTGACAGAGTGAGGTATCTGAGAACAAAGGGAACAATTTTAACGTCACTGGGATAGTAAGATATGAGCACACTATATAGAACATAGAAGAAAGAACAGTACAGCACAGCACAGGAACCCACAATGTTGTGCTGCATTGGTTAAAAAATAAATTTTAAAAAAAACAAAAACTAATCCCTCCCACCTACACAATGTCCATGTACCTCCATCTTGCTTATATTCATGTGCCTATCTAAACAGCTCTTAAAAACCTCTTAAAAGCCTCTACAACACCAGGCAGTGCATTCCAGGCATCCACCACTCTCTGAGTAAAAATCGTAACCCTCACACCCCCTTTGAACCTACCCCCTCTCAACTTCAATGCATGCTCTCTGGTATTAGACATTTCTACTCTAGGAAAACGATACTCCCTGTCTACTCTATTTATGCCTCTCATAATCTTATAAACCTCTATCAGATCTCCCTTCAGCCTCCACTGCTCCAAAGAAAGCAATCCAAGTTTGTCCAGCCTCTCATGATAGCACATGCCCTCTAAACCGGGCAGCATCCTGGTAACCCCCTTCTGCACCCTCTCCAAAGCCTCAACATCCTTCCTATAGTGGGGCAACCAGAACAGTATGTAATACTTCAGATGTGGCCTAACCAGAGCCCTATAAAAGTTGCAACATAACCTCTTGATTTTTGAACTCAGTGCCTCGACTAATAAAAGCAAGCATTCCATAAGCCTTAACCACCCTATTAACCTGTATTGCCACTTTCATGGAGCTATGAACTTGGACTCCAAGATCTCTCTGCTCACCAACACTGTTAAGGGTCTTGTACTGCCTCCTTGCATTTACCAAGGTGCAACATCTAACATTTATCTAGCTTAAACTCCATCTGCCATTTCTCTGCCCATATATGGAGCTGATCTATATTGCTTTGTATTCTTTGCCAGTCTTCTACACTATCCACAACTCCACCAATCTTGATATCATCTGCAAACTTACTAACCCACCCACCTACATTTTCATCCAGGTCATTTATATACATCACAAACAGCTGAGGTCCCAGCACAGATCATCACTAATTACAAACCTCCAGCTCAAACAGGTCCCTTCCACCACTACCCCTCTGTGTTCTATACACAACTCAGTTCTGAATCCAAATAGCCAATTCGCTGCAAACCCCATGTATCCTAATCTTCTGGATTAGCCTCCCATGAGAGACTTTGTCAAACGCCTTACTAAAATCCATGTAGACAACATCCACTGCTCTACCCTCATGAATCTCTCGTCACCTTGTCAAAGATCTCAATCAAGTTGGTAAGGAACGACCTGCCCCGCACAAAGCTGTGCTGGCACTCCCTATTTAGGTCATGGGTTTCCAAGTGCTCATATATCCTATCATTAAGAATTTTCTCCACAATTTCCTTACAAATAACATGAGACTCATCTGTCTACAGTTCCCATGATTTTCCCTTGTTTCCTTTTTAAATAGAGATACAACATTAGCCACTTGCCAGTCCTCTGGGAGCTTGCCGGAGCTAGAGAGGACACAAAGATCCTGGTCAAGGCCCCAGCATTCTCATCTCTTGCCTCCTTCAATAACCTGGGGTAAATCCTGTCAGACCCTGGGAACTTATTCACCTTAATACTCATTAGGAGGCCCAACATTTCCTCCTTCTTAACCTCCAAACACCCTAACATATTTATACACTTAGCACTGATCTCCTGGTCCTCCACCTCCTTTTCCTTTGTAAATACTGAAGCAGAGTACTCATTAAGTACTTCACTCACATTCTCCTCACGCAAGCAAATGTTCCCCCATTTATCCTTGAGTGGTCCCACCCTCTCCCTCGTTATCCTTTTGCTCTTAATGAATGTATAGAACGCCTTGGGATTCACAATAATCGTACTTACATACGGCTTTTCATGGCCCTTCCTGGCTTTCCTAATTCCCTTCTTTAGTTCTTTTCTCGCTCCTTTAATTTTCCTCATGAGATTTGTTTGATCCTAACTTCCAAAGTTTTACATACTTCTCCTTTTTCACCTTGACTAAATTCATCAGTTCTCTGGACATCCAAAGTTCTCTTATCTTTCCATCCCCATCCTTCCTTCTAACAGGAATGTATCTTCTCTGTACTCTGTCCACATGTCTGATGTGGACTTGCCAGAAAAAAGGAATTCCCAGTTAACTCTTCTTAGTTCCTGCCTAAAATTCCTCATAATTTTCCCTACTCCAATTTAAGGACCATACCTATCCTATCTATAGCTATCTTGAAGTTAAGGAGTTGTGGTCACTTTTTCTTAACTGCTCACCCACTGAAAGGTTAATATATAAAAACTGACAGCGAAGGACAATCAGGGAAAAGAAATATATTACTTCGTATTCATGATGAAAGAAATCCTTAAACCCCTCAAGGTTTCCATATGACATTCCAGTGATCCTTTTTAAATTCCAAGTTATGACTTCTCCTCCCCTCCCCACCCCAACCTTTCTCCCTATTCTTGTGAAGATAAAGTGTACTTATGTAGCTCTAGACATTGAAGGAAACAAGGAGATCAAATTTCTATTCCTCCCACTTCTAACTCGTGGGAGCACTCCCAAGGGAGAGAGACAGTTTTTCTGACTTCAGGCCAAAAATACATAGGCAGCTACCATTATCAATTGCTTCCCCCCAGGACATACCCTGAGCAGGGGCTTCACTAATCAGCAGTTGTGCTCCTTCCCACAAGCAACACCACAGGAGGATTACAAGTAATAATAAAAATACAGCATGCAGTTTTCTTTTTGTTAAAGTTGAAAGTTAAGATTGGGCCCAGAGTGCTGAAAAGATTGAAAAACAACACAAGTGAAAGCAACTTTCTTTTTTTCCAAATAAGAACATAACAATAAAGGGATAGTAGGAGTGGGTCACTTGGCTCATCAAACTCTGCTGTGTCATTCACCAAGACTACAGTTGATGAATGCACTTTATTCAAAAAGTTATCAGTATCTATTTATTTAGAGATACAACGTGGAGCTGGCCCTTCCGGCCCAACAAGCACCACCCAGCAACCCACCTATTTAACAGCCTAATCAGAAGACAATTTACAATGACTAATTAACCTACTAACTGGTACGTCTTTGGACTATGGGAAGAAATTGGAGCACCTGTCGGAAACCCAGGGGGAGAACATATAAACTTCCCCCAGAAGATGCCAGAATTGAATTCTGATGCTTGAGCTAGTGTCGTGCTCAGAACGTGACCGTGGCATCCCAATATATAACAGTTACATCTCATATGTTACCATTCACAGTATACAAGAGAATTCTATTTATATACAAAATTTACATTCCAGCAATGTTAAGTCAATTTTTCCCAAGTACACATTCCATGAGCTACGTCAGAGGTATTTTTATGACATAGGATCCAGTCCCTCAGTGTGAAATGGTGAAAGGACCTAATGCTGTGGTCTGTCCCATGGAGACTTTGCAGTGGCTGAACAAAGTCTCAACAGATTACTCCAGCAGGTAGTCCTGATCCTTGGACAGTGCCAGTCAGCTGCGGACAGATCCTTGCGCTGGAAGACCAGTGAGTTTCAGGCACACCCATCAACGAATCGATGACCTTTCAGCAGCAATTGAAGCTTGTCTCACTGTGGGTACAGCAAACAGCCCACAGAGCACAAGTCCTGATTAGCCTTGACAAAGACTACTGCAACCCTGTCCAGACCTTCACACGGTCCAGGAGATGGATGATAATCCCAATCGCAGCTTTCATTAATACACTGGTATCTCCCTTCCTTCATGCTCATGATGTGCTCACTGAACGGGTGTGCTGATGGAATCAGCACTAAAAGAGGTCATTATCCAATTAATATAAATATATCTGTGTTACCTAGCAGAGGATCTAGTGTAAATTCTGCACTCGCTTGTGCTCATGTAGCAATGAATTGCCCAATGGAGAGACTGCCTGTGAGGGCTGATGTTGGGTGGGCTGGAGCAAGATGTGCAGACACTCAGTGCTAATTTGTAGAGCTGAACAGCACAGTGAGTGTTGCCACTGCTGAGGAATGACTGCACCTGCTCCTCATGTTGACTGCACGGTCTCCCTCATTGCCTCCTTTTCTCCTTGTTTGTCTGCTCAGCTGTTTCTAGCCCAAAGATTTCTCTGTGCCCAATGTTCAGAGAAATCACAGGGCTGGAGAGAGCTGTGCAGCCAACAAAAGAGGGGGAATCAACGCTTCAATCACGCCCAACAGACAGTGAATAGGAGTATTGTGTGTGGTTTGGGGCCACTTATCTAAGAAGGATGTGCCGCCTTTGGAGAGGGTCCAGAGGAGGTTCACAAAAATGACCCCAGGAATAATGGGCTAATGTACAATATGTATGAGGAGTGTTTGATGGCACTGGACCTATACTCACTGAAGTTTTGAAGAATGAGGGGGGAACTTATTGAAATCTATTGAATATTAAAAGGCCTAATAGTGTGAAGGTGGAGAGGATGTTTCCTATAGTGGGTGAGCCTAGGACCAGAGGGCACTACCTCGGAGTAGGATGAATCTTTAAAACAGAGATGAGGAGGAATTTGTTTAGTCAGAGGGTGGAGACCAAGTCATTAGGTATATTTAAAGCGGGTGCTGATAGGTCCTTGATTCATGAGGCTGTAAAAAGGTTACAGGGAGAAGGTAGGAGAATAGAGTGGAGAGGGATAATAAGTCAGCCATGATCGAATGGTGAAGCAGACTCAATGGGTCAAATGGCCTAATTCTGTTCCTATGTCTTATGGTCTGTAGGATTCAGGCCTCCTGTCAACACCCAGAGCAGGTGCGGCCAGTCCCTGCAATAACTGGATTTTTGAGCTGACCAGGGTGCACTCCTCAGCACCATGTCTCAACACATAGCTTGTTCCAGACCACCCAACACCAGACCCTCCACACCAATCAGTGAACAATTCATTAATTCATCGCTGAGTGTCGGCAGAGCAGGGGTCTGCACTAGGCATGAGTGAATATCGTTTTAAAACAAAGAACATACTTTCCTGTGAGTATTCAGACTGGCAGCCCAAAAGCAATGTAATAAATGATCACTAGGCTGGTTAGCACTAAGATGTATCCCTGGGAACAGCCTGTGTGGAGCCCTGTGATACACAGTTGTTTACAATGAACCACGACCTTTCCTTCCAGATGTTTGAAGGAAACATACATTCCAGAGATAGGGGGATACCTACAGGAAAGACATCAGTAAGATTGAAAGAGTACAGACAACATATACAATAGGTTAAGGTTTAGTTCCCTGGAGCGTAGGAGAATGAGAGGAGATTTGATAGAAGTATGCAAAATTATGAGGAGTATAGATAGGGTGAATGCGAGCAGGCTCTTTCCACTGGGGATGGGTGAGACTAGACTAGAGGAGATAGGTTAAGAGTGCAAGATTAAATATTTCAGGGGAACCTGAGAGGAAACTTTTTTATTCAGAGAGTGCTGCAAGCATGGAATGAGCTGCCAGTGGAAGTGATGGATGCAGGTTTGATTGCAACATTTAAGAGAAATGAATGGAGAGGGTATGGAGCGATGTGGTCCAGGTGCAGGTCAATGGGACAAGGCAGAATACTAATTTGGCACAGACTAGATGGGTTGAAGGGCCTGTTTCTATGTGGTAGTGCTCTCTGACTCTATGTTGGTCTCAGTCCCACCACAGCTAGCTCTGGAATGGTTACTAGCGTCTGTCTGGTACATCACTCATTTGTCAAACCGAATTTGACCAGTGAGTTATTCAACATTGAGAAGGGGAAAGTGTTCTGTGCCTCTCCTCGATGTCAATGCTCCATGTAGTGGAGTCCACAATAAATGATACATTTTACATTTAATAATAGTACGGAATAGTATGAGATGAAATGTTTAAAAATTGAACAGAAGAAAGAACTTGTTTTTATATCGCACCTTTCACAATCTCAAGATAATTCAAAGAGTGCTGTATAATGCAATACTTTTGAAATGGCTTTGCACATTTCCAGTTTTAAGATAGCAATCACCCCAAAGAGAGGAGCCTGTAGTTGAAAGGTACAGTAAATACAAGAGGCTGTTCCTTCTCTTTGAACAGTACTGTGATTGTGAGATAATTACATTTCCAAGAGGCCATCCTGGAACTTGGTCTATCTCATCAGAAAGCCAGCACCCCTGGCAGTGCAGCGCTCCCTCAGTCCTGCACTCAGAATGTCAACAAGCATTATGTATTCAAGGTCCTGGACTGGGCCTCAGACTCGTGAGCTGATTCAGAAACATTTGTGTGGTGTCCACTGATCCATTGGTGATACCAATATGGTCACGAGGTTCAAAGAATAACTTTTTCTTGAACAAGATCTGTAATGGCCTTCACTGATGAGAACAATCTGGTCTGCTGACATTCTGACTAAAGGCTCAGCCACCAAAGTGAATAGGGGAAGAAAGGCGCAAAATGCAAACCTACTCCCTGTACACTAGCTATTCAGGAAATTGTACCAAATCAAATGTCAAAGAAGGCTGTATAATGGCAAACAAGCATTTGCTTGGTCCCCAAGTTAAACTTGGCCACTTTCAAGAGCATGACTTCTGACCAGAAACTCACATCAGGTCACAGAAGGTCATACTTCTCACTTCTTGATTTTTCAATTTAGTCTGCCAAACCTATCATAGAACCATAGAACATTACAGCACAGAAACAGGCCCTTTGACCCTTCTTGGCTGTGCCGAACCATTTTTCTGCCTAGTCCCACTGGCCTGCACCTGGCCCATCCCTCCATACCCCTCACATCCATGTACCTGTCCAATTTTTTCTTAAGTGTTAAAAGTGAGCCAGCATTTACCACTTCATCTGGCAGCTCATTCCACACTTCCACCACTCTCTGTGTGAAGAAGCCCCCCCCCCCAATGTTCCCTTTAAACATTTCCCCCTTCACCCTTAACCCATGTCCTCTGGTTTTTTTCTCCCCTAGCCTCAGTGGAAAAAGCCTGCTTGCATTCACTCTATTTATACCCATCATAATTTTATATACCCCTATCAAATCTCCCCTCATTCTTCTATGCTCCAGGGAATAAAGTCCTAACCTATTCAACCTTTCTCTGTAGCTCAGTTTCTCAAGTCCCGGCCACATCCTTGTAAACCTTCCCTGCACTCTTTCAACCTCATTAATATCCTTCCTGTAATTCGGTGACAAAAACTGAACACAATACTCCAAATTCAGCCTCACCAATGCCTTATACAACCTCACCATAACATTCCAACTCTTATATCATGTATTTATTTCCAATTTTTTTTGGACTTATTTAAGATTCTTCCTATTTGCATAAAATTACCTACAAAAATCAACTTACTATTTTATAGACCGCACTTTCACTGGTAAATACAAGCAACATAATGTGAGATTAATCCTTCAAAGCATGATCTGTATGTCTTAAGTCTTCTTTTATTAAACACAATGTCTTGGATATATAATAAAAAAAATTCTGGATTAATGGACACATAAATAGCAGCAACATTTCCATAGCTTCAGTACAGAAAGTGCATTTGAATCACAAAATTAAAATAGTCACATATAGATGAGTGGGAAGGAGTGGTTTTAATAGTCAAAACAGGTACAACACTTCCAAAAGCATTTGGAAATAATATGAAGATATTGTAATCCATTATCAGCTGTTCCCTAGGTTAAAGTGACGGGAGACTAAGCTACCTTATGATTTACTGACATCTGCAGATACTTATACCATCAGAATCCAAACATATAAGAGAGGGAGACTTAAGACTCATAGAGAGTAACAACCTGCATTTATCCAACATCTTTAATGTAGCAGAAGTGTAGCACTTCACAGGATATGCTTATCAGACAAAAACTGACATCAAGTTATAGGTGGAAATATAAAGTCACATGGCCCAATTCCAAAGGATTCGGTATTAAACAGCTTATGAGGGAATAAGGCAGAATCAAAGCAATTAGGGAAGAGAATCAGACCTTATTACCCAGACAGCAGGAGGCTTAACTGGCAATGGTGGGGTGAATCAAGTGAAGGATACACAAAAATCAGAATCAGGTTTACTATCACTGTCTTACATGATGTGAAATTCTTGTTGTGTGGCAGCAATAAAGTGCAAAGTCTTAAAAAAATACAATAAATTACAAAATAAATAATGCAAAATAAAAGAATAATGAGGTAATGTTCATGGACCATTCAGAAATCTGATGGCAGAGGGGGGAAAGCTGCTTCTAAACCACTGAGTGTGGGTCTTCAGGCTTCTGTACCTCTTCCCTGACAGTAGTAACAAGAAGAAGGCATGTCCTGGATGGTGTGGGTTCTTAGTGATGGACCCTGTCTTCTTTGGGGCTCTGCCTTTTGAAGATCTCATCAATAACAGGTTCTGTGATGGAGCTGGCTGAGTCTATAACTCTCTGCAGCTTCTTATGATCCTGTGCATTGAAGCTTCCATATCGGGCTGCGATATAAGCAGTCAGAATGCACTCCACCTTACATCTATAGAAACTTGCAAGCTTGCTTAGTGACATACCAAATTCCTCATACTCCTAAGTAAAGCTGCTGGTGTGCCTTCTTCCTGAATGCATCAATATGTTGAGCCCAGGACAGATCTTCAGAGATGTTAACACCTAGAATCTTGAAGGTGCTCATCCTTTCCACCGGTGACCCTTCAATGAGGACTGTTGCATGTTCCCCTGATTTCCTCTTCCTGAAGTCCACAATCAACTCCGTGGTCTTGCTGATGTTGAGTGCAAAGTTGTTGTTGCGACGTCACTCAACCAGCCGATCTATCACACTCCTATCACACTCATCATCTGAGATTTTACCAACACCAGTGGTGACATCTGCAAACTTATAGATGCTGTTTGAGCTGTGCTTAGACACACAGTCATGAGTGTAGTGAGAGTATAGCAGTGGTCTGAGCACACGTCCCTGAGGTTCATCTACTGTATATTGATTGTCAATGAGGAGGAGATGTTATTACTGATCTGTACTTACTGTGGTCTCCTGATAAGGAAATTAAGGATCCAGTTGCCGAGGGAGGTAATAAGGCCTAGATGTAAAAACTGAGGGGGTGATGGTATTGAACACTGAGTTGTAATTGATAAACAGCAATCTGACATTCGTTTTGTTGGTGTCTAGGTACTCCAAAGCAGAGTGGAAAGCCAGTGACATTGTGTCTGCTGTAGGCAAATTGCAGCAGGTCCTTGTTCAGGCAGGAATTAATTTCAACTACGACCAACCTATCAAAGCACCACATTATGGTAGATGTGAGTGCTACAGTCAATAGCTGTTGAAGCTGAAACGACTGCTGCCCTTTGGAAGCAGCAGTGAGAAACTGAAGATGTCCTTGAACGTTCCAGCCAGTTGGTTGGCACATGTTTTCAATGCCTTGCCAGCTTGTGAGTGTTCTCCCTCTTGAAAGATGTTCTGACAGTGGCCTCCAAGACAGAGATCACAGGGTTGCTAGATGCTGTGGGGATTCAGACAGGTGTACTGTTATTCTCCCTTTCAAAGAGGGCAGGCATAAGTGAAAGCAGAGTTCTCAAAGCATTAAAAGAATAGAGGAGGTTGTAGAGCTAGGGAGGGGCTACTCCCTGGACAGATCTGAACATACAGAGGAGAATGTTAAAATTGAGCTGTTGCTTATCTGGGATCTAATATAAAGGTGGAGGTGGGTGAATGGGAATTCATGCAAGTCAGGACATAGACAGCAGAGTTTTGGATTAATTCAGTCATAGATAGATAAGGTTACAGAATCATGCAACAGAAAAACAGACCTTTCAGCCCACTGAGTCCATGCTGACCATCAATAATCCAGTTACACTAATTCTATTTTCTTCTCCCCGCATTCCTATCAATGCCTGCCATGTTCTATTACTCTTCTACACACTAGAGGCAACTTACAGTAGCTGATTTACCTACCAGCCTAAACATCTTTAGCATGTAAGAAGAAACTTAAGTACCCAGAAGAAACCCACGTGGTCACAGGGAGGATGTACCAACTCCATACACACAGACCATATGAGAAGTGAAAATTGAACTCAGCTCACTGGAGTTGTGAGACAGCAGCTCTACCTACTGGGCTACCATGCAACCATAATCCATTGATACTTTACACTGATAATGATTTTTTCCCTTTCTTTCACAATGCAAGTAAGTTACAAGATGCTTACATGGAACACTTCAACCACTTCATGACATCACCTCATCCACCCTGAAAAACATGAACAAAAAAAGTGAACAGCTAATCACTAAACAGTAAAAAACATGCATTAAGGTTCACATTCATGAAAGGAGGCAGATGAGCAGTCTGTCAAGAGGGGATCAGTATAGTCAAGCTTACACTTAAAACATGATTGGGGATTTCAGTCGCTGGTGTGGTGTGGTCACTTTACAAACATGAAAATAGATGGTCTTTGGGATGGAGAGGATGTGGGCTTGGACACCAAAGAAAGAGGATAGAACTGATAGCTTGGTAACAGATATTGTGACGAGAGCTAAAGATAATAGGTTTATTCTCAGTAATATTGAACTGGATTTTCCACAATCTAACAACACCAAAGCTGGGTAGGGAGGTGGGTAGAATTGGGGTTCATTGGAATACACATGGAACTTGATGCCTGCCTTCAAAAGAGATACAAATGAACAGCAACATAGAAAGAAATATAAAGATAGCCAGTTTGCACAGGGGATCAGGTTGCCATATGGATCAGGTAGTCAGGTAGACTTAAGAGGAAACATTGAAGATTCTCAACAAGGGTGAGAAAATCTGCAGATGCTGGAAATCCAAGCAACATGGAGGAACTCAGCAGGTCAGGCCACATCTATGGAAAAGAGTACAGTCGACGTTTCAAGCCAAGATCCTCCATCAGGTCGTGTCTTTTCCATAAATGCTGTCTGGTCTGCTGAGTTCCTCCAGCACTTTGTGCACAGTTAGGTTCTCAACAAATCAGAAAGCATCTGTGGAGAGAGAAACAGGAGTAATGTTTCAGGTTGATGGCCTAGATGTTGAATTTAACAGATGTGATGAAAGTTCATCATCCTGAAATGTCAAGCGACTCTCTTTCTCCAGCAAACATGAGGAAATCTGCAGATGCTGGAAATGTGTTGTTTGTTTTTCTATTCTATTTCAAATTTCTAATCTCTACAGTGTTATGTTTTATGTAGAATTTATGTAGAAATATGTAGAAGTAAGTATAATCTCTGTTGTTAGATCAGATGCCTTCCTACGAGTACAGAAAAATTGGGATGAGGAATTTCTCTACTCCCCTCCCCCCAGACAAATATTTTTGGAATGCTTCGTACTACCATTTCCAGCTAACAGATAATAAACCCCAAGGACCACCCATGTTTCCCACAGGACATGTGCCACCCTGAACAGATTCTCACTTACCTCTTATTTCAGTCTCAGACTTCGCTCCCACACCAATGACTCAAACTAATACTAATTTTACACCAAGCCTCACTCGCCTTAGTTTAAACTGGTGCTCTTCGTCTGCCAAAGTGACAGTCTCTCCTCACACTCTAGTTCATCCTGTAACTCTCTTCTTTCTCCCTCTTTCTCTGTTAACATTGGTACACTTATTCACCTCAAATCTTAACATGGCAGCCTGGGAAACTTCTATTTTCTCTTGGTGTCATTCTCAGTTTGTGCCTTCTCCATTTTCTCTGCTCAATGCTTTCACTTTCTGAGTTCTGCAGCTGATGGAAGCGTCTATAGGAACTCTTGTACTGTAAACTCTCGCTAGCTTAGCTCCATTCGGAGTGGCAAGGGGATGAAGGTAGGTAGGATACTGGAGGGAGGTGGTCCAGTCTCTGTGTGGGACGGTGTGCTGTTTACTCAATGTAACTATATAATGTAATTCATTATATGTGAGGTGCTTTGGGAATTCCTGATAAGCATTAGGAAAGCACCATTTAACCACAAGTTCCTTTTTCCACTGAAACAGTGCACAGTGGAAAAACAGCACTGATGGATGCACTACAGCTTACATAATTCTGCCTACTATAACTTGCACAAAAAAGGTGCATTTCAAAGATAAAATGTTAAGATAAGTAGCATAATCTACATTCCAAAGCACTTTACGCATCTTAGACAGAGATAGTTAATAAACGTATGAAATAAATGCCAAGGCTTCTGACTTGCCGTTCCACTCAGTCCTGGCCTGGCCTTCCATGTTTCTGCTACTTGACATGATGATGGTGGTTTGCCAATAATACTTCGGGCCCAGCTATGATTTACATGACATTGCATCCTGAAAACAATTAAAAAATGGAATACCAATCTTAACCAGAAATGTTAAGCTGTCTTCTCTCTCTTCAGATACTGACATGCTTTCAGTGCAAGGTCCCAGCACGCTCTGGCACTGATCCTGATTTTGAACTTAGCTGCACTTTAAGTGGGCCTGACAATCTCCATTTGAAGTTGTCAGTTAACCAGCTTTCAAGAACCCATTAATTCCACATGCAGTTCATTCTCTGAATGTCAACCATAATTGATACTTTTTGCTCTAGCCTATTGTTTTTGACAGTGCAGCTGGAAAGTGAATGAGCGTGTGCAAGCACAACTCAAAGAGTCAAGCACCAAACCCCTAATCTCTCTAGTCACAAGCGAATAAGGTAAAAGAACCCTTAGGGGTAGGTGATCATAACATGATCAAATTCACCCTGAAATCCGATAAGAAGCTAAAGTCAGATGTATCAGTATTATGGTCAAAAAGGCACGAGAAAGGAGTTGGCCAGAAATGATTGGAGAAGAATACTGGCAAGAATTATGGCAGAGCAGCAATGGTTGGAATTTCTGGAAGCAATTCGGAAAGCACAGGATAGATACATCCCAAAGAGGAAGAAGTATTCTAAAGGCAAAATGAAACAACCATAGCTAACAAGAGAAGTCAAAGCCAACATAAAAGCAGAACAAAGGGCACATAATAGAGTAAAAATCAGTGTGAAGTTAGAGGATTGGGAAGCTTTTAAAAACCAACAGAAGGCAACTAAAACAGTCATTAAGAAGGTAAAGATGGAATACAAAGATAAGCTAGCCAATAACATTAAAGAGGATACCAATAGTTTCTTCGGATACATGAAGTGTAAAAGAGAGGTGAAAGTGGATATTGGACTGCTGGAAAACAATGCTGGAGAGATTGTAATAGAGGACAGACTGAATAGGTATTTTACGTCAGTCCTCACTGTGGAAGGCACTAGCAGTATGATGGAAATTCCAGGTGTCGGGGTCATGAAGGTGTGAAGTTACCATTACTAGAGAGAAGGATCTGAAAACTGAAGGAAACTGAAAAGTCTTAAAGTAGATAAGATGGACCAGATGTACTACGCCCCAGGGTTCTGAAAGAAGTGGCTGAAGATATTATGGAGGCATTAGTAATGATTTTTTAAGAATCACTTGATTCTGGAATGGTTCCGGAAGACTGGAAAATCACAAATGTCACCCCACTCTTCAAGAAGGGAGAGAGGCAGAAGGAAGGTAAATATAGGCTACCCTGATCTCGGTGGGTGGAAAGATGTTGGAGTCAATTGTTAAGGATGTGGTTTCAGAAAACTTGAAGACACTTGATAAAACAGGCTGTGGTCAGCATGGTTTCCTTAAGGGAAAATCTTGACTGACAAATCTGTTGGAATCCCTTGAAGAAATAACAAGCAGGATAGACAAAGGAGAATTGGTTAATGCTGTGTATTTAGATTTTCAGAAGGCCTTTGACACAGGGGTCGGTGTTGGGACTGCTGCTTTTTACGATGTATGTCAGTGATTTGGACTACGGAATTAATGGATTTATGGCTAAGTTTGCCGATGACACAAAGATAGGTGGAGGAGCGGATAGTGTTGAGGAAACAGAGAGCCTGCAGAGAGACTTAGATAGTTTAGGGGAATAGGCAAAGAAGTGGCAAATGAAATACAATGCTGGAAAGTGTATGGTCATGCACTTTGGTGGAAGAAATAAACTGACAGACTATTATTTAGATGGGGAGAAAATTGAAAATGCAGAAATGCAAAGGGATTTGGGAGTCCTTGTTCAAGATATCCTGAAGGTTAACTTCCAGGTTGAGTCGGTGGTGCGGAAGGCAAATGTAATGTTGGCATTAATTTCCAGAGATATAGAATATAAGAGCAGGGATGTGATGTTCAGGCTCTATAAGGCGCTCGTGAGACCACACTTGGAGTATTGTGTGCAGTTTTGGGCTCCTTATTTTAGAAATGATATGCTGACATTGGAGAGGGCTCAGACAGGATTCATGACAATGATTCCAGGAATGAAAGGGTTACCGTATGAGGAACGTCTGGCAGCTCTTGGACTGTATTCCCTGGAGTTCAGGAGAATGATGGGGAATCTCATAGAAACATTCCAAATGTTAAAAGGCTTGAACAGATTAGATATGGCAAAGTTATTTCCCACAATTGGGGAGTTCAGGACAAGAGGGCATGACTTCAGGATTGAAAGATGTCCATTTAGAACAGAGATGCAGAGAAATTACTTTAGGTAAATCTGTGGAATTTGTTACCATGAGCAGCTATGGAGGCCATGTCATTGGGTGCATTTAAGGCAGAGATAGATAGGTTTTTGATTAGCCAGAGCATCAAAGGGTATGGGGAGAAGGCAGGGGAGTTGGGATGACTGGAAGAATTGGATCAGCCCGTGATTGAATAGCAGGGCGATGGGCCAAATGGCCTACTTCTGCTCCTATATCTTATGGTCTTATGTGGTGGAGACACAGTGCCACACATGAGGCTGCTTAACAAGCTATGATCCCACGATATTACAAGGAAGATTCTAGCTTGGACAAAGTAGTGGCTGATCACCAGGAGGTAAACAGGGAGCCTTTTCTGGTTGGCTGCCAGTGATTAATGGTTTTCCACAGGGTTCTGTGTTCGGACTGATTCTTTTTACATTATATGTCGGTGATTTGGATGATGGAATTGATAGCTTTTTTGCAAAGTTTGTAGACGACATGAAGATAGGTGGAGGATCAGGTAGTTTTGAGGAAGTAGAGGCTACAGAAGAACTTAGACAGATTGGGAGAATGGGTAAAAAAGTGGCAGGTGGAATGCAGGTTCAGGAAATGTATGGTCATGCACTTTTGTAGAAGAAATGAAAAGATTGACTATTTTCTAAATGAAGAAAATACAAAAACTGAGGCACAAAGGGACTTGGGAGTCCTTGTGCAGGATTCCTTAAAGATTAATTTGCAGGTTGAGTCTGTGGTGAGGCAGGCAAATGTGATGATAGAGTTCATTTCAAGAAGACTAGAATATAAAAGCAAGGATGTAATGTTGAGGCTTTATAAGGCACTGGTGAGGCCTCACTTGGAGTATTGTGAGCAGTTTTCGGCCCTTTATCTTAGAAAGGATGTATAGAAACTGGAGAGGGTTCAAAGGATGTTCACAAAAATTATTCCAGAATTGAATGGCTTGTCGTTTGATGGCTCTGGGCTTGTATTCACTAGAATTCAGAAAGAAAGAGGGGTGACCTCATTGAAACCTATAGAATGATGAAAGGTCTTGAAAGAGTGGATGTTGAGAGGATGTTTCCTATGGTGGGAGAGTCTAAGACCAGAGGATGCAGTCTCAGAATAGACGGGTGTCCTTTCAGAACAGAGATGAGGAGGAATTTCTTCAGAGAGTAGTGAATTTGTGGAATTCTTTGCCACAAGCAGCCGTAGAGGCCAAGTCTTTTTGTATATTTAATGGAGAGGTTGATAAGATTCTTGACTGGTCAGGATATGAAGGGATACGGAGAGGAAGGCAGGAGATGGGGGAAGACAGGAGATTGGGGCAGAGAGGAAAATTGGATTAGCCATGATGAAATGGTGGTGCAGACTCAATGGGCCAAAATGGCCTAATGGTGCTCCTATATCTTATGATCATATGGAATAAAAAAATTTAGTCATTGGACATAATAGGTGTCTGTATATCCTCATATCACCCAATTGCACTCACATCTACTGTGACAAAGTGCTTTGACAGGTTGGTCGTGGCTAGAATTAACTCCTGCCTAAGCAAGGACCTGGACCTGCTGCAATTTGCCTATCGCCACAATAGGATGCAATCTCTCCGGCTCTCCACTTGCCCTTGGATCACCTGGACAACAGTAATACCTACGTCATAATGCTGTTTATTGATTATAGCTCAGCTTTCAACACAATCATATCCTCAGTACTAACCAACAAGCTCCAAAGCCTGGACCTCCGTACCTCTTTCTGCAACTGGATCCTTGACTTCCACACCGGGAGACCACAATCTGTGTGGATCAGAAATAACATCTCCTCCTTGCTAACAATCAACGCTGGCGCAACTCAAGGATGCATGGTTAGCCCACCACTCTACCCTCCATGTTCAGTATGAACATGGAATTGATTGCAGACTTCAGGAAGGATGAGTCATGAGAACACACTCCAGTCGTCATTGAGGAATCAGCAGTTGAAAGGGTGAGCTGTTTCAAGTTCCTGGGTGTCAAAACTCTGAAGATCTATCCTAGGCCCAACATATTGATGGAATTACAAAGAAGGCACGACAATGGCTATATTTCATTCAGAGTTTGAGGAGACTTGCTATGTCACCAAAGACACTCACAAATTTCTACTGATGTTCCATGCAGAGTGCTCTAAACTGTTGAATCACCATCTCATATGGAGGGACCACTACAAAGATTCAGAAAATGTTGCAGAAGGTGTCAAACACAGCCAGCTCCATCATGGGCACCAGCCTCCCCAATATCGAGGACATTGTTAAAAGGCAGTGCCTTAAAAAGGTGGCATCCATCATTAAGGACCCCCATCACCTAAGACAAGCTTTCTTCTCATTGCTGCCATCCAGGAGGAGGTACAGAGGTGTGAAGACACACCTTCTGCAGTTTAGGAACAGCTTCTTCCCCCTGCCATCAGAGTTCTGAATGGACAATGAACACCATCTCACTATTTCTTCCTCCCTTGTTGCACTATTCAGGTAATTTAATTTATAGTGTTTTTATTATGTATTGCACTGCACTACTAATGCAAAATGGCAAATTTCACAACATAATGCTAGTGATATTAAAGCTAATTCTGATAATGTAGAGCTTGGAATATTATCCTTTGATATACTTAATTTCTCACATATTTATAAGCACCATATCCTCATCAATAGTCAATTTTACATCCACATTCAATTTTAATATTTGATTAAGGCAAAACTATTCCTTCATTTTCCTTTTACCCATGGCAATTGCCCCTCGCTGTCCATTTTGTGCCAAATCTGATTTTAGGATAAGCTAATGAAGTAATGGTTGTGCTATCTGGCTCAGTGACCTTGTGCAAGTATCCTAGAAACAGACAAGATGATTCTGGCCGACTCAGCCGCAGTCCTTGCCAATTCAAAACATGGGGAAAGAGCCATGGCTGATATTTCAGGACATTACAGAGGCTGAAAAGAATAGGAAAGAAAACAGAAGAAATGGCTTAGGGAACACCAAAAAGTAGGTAATAAACACTTATAGATTGTTGGAAGGAAAAAGTACAGAAGGGAGAATAAGAATACTAGAACAGGATAGAAAGAGGATGCAGAGCCTCAATTTTGGCAGAGAATCATAACACTAGTGTTTCTAACATTGAGCCCTAGAGGGCGGCAGAGTACCATTATCTGATATAAACAATCAAAATTCAAGATTGAGATTGTATATTGTTACTTTTCAGTACAGGAGTGTAAAGGTGAACAAAATTTTACTTTTATTTTCCAAACAGGATATACAGCAGATTCCAGTTCATTGGGACACATCAGGACAATTGGAGCACAGCTGCTCCAATTATGCAAAATTTCATGGAAATAGTTAAAAAGGTATAAAAAAGACAACCTACCATTGAACTGAGTAACAAATTATGTATTTAAATGAAATGCAGAACCAATTAGAACACTACTAATTTTACTATAAGACTATGTATTAGTTTGTAATGGTTAGTAAAGGAGGAATTCATCAAGTGTACTCTGACATTGTACTTGATTGGTAAACTATCCCCTTAAAACATTGAGGTTTAACACTGATCCCAATAACCAACAATTTCTTCTTATCAGTTCCTGGCATACTTGAATGTGATCCATTGCTATCTCTGAACCTGAAAATGTTGTGTGTTTGTAGCAAAGGGAACCATCCAGCGTAGCATGATTAAAAAAAAGGCCTGTTTCATTGGCATTGTAAATACCATCTGCACAAAATTCTTGAAACATCTCTGGAGCAACCATCTGTTGCTTTGAAATTTTTGTGACCTAGCTTCTTAGCTAGTTTCTCTGACTTGATTTTTTAAATACTGGTCCATTGAACACACACGCCTTGTCCAGCTACAATGGAAAACCATTGATTTGAGGGCCTCTTCAACCTCTGGATTCTTACCTTCACACTTTCATTTTTGGGACATCCCCTGTTGTCCCTCACATAATGCCCATTCTTCTCGTAAATTATCTTGCTGATGTATCAAGCGTGCAGTTGTAGATTTCGGCACTCTAGTTATCTCTGCCTGCTGACGATCAGTGGGCTTAGGTGGGTGGCTTTTAATTTTGTCCAGAAAGGTAATTTGTTCAGCTAGTGTCAAATCTGTTCATGGCGAGAGATTTAAAAAAAATTAAAGTCAAATTTTTAAAAAACCAAAATGATGAAAATTCACTGCTTTTAAAATCAGCATCCATCAATCTGAATGGATAGCATAACACAAGCACACACAACTGACAAAAATATTTGTCAGTTGTGTGTTGGTCAGTTCGTCAAATTCGTCAGTACACTCCTGATGAAGGGTTTCGGCCCAAAACATAATTACTACCTCCTCACACAGATGCTGTCTGGCCTGCTGAGTTCTGTCAGCATTTTGTGTTTTTATTTGACGAAAATATTCGCTCTAAGCACTGTGTAGCATCTAATGGCCATACAAATGCAAATGACTGACCATCTCCTGCCCCAATTAAGTGGCAGAGTGCCCCAAATAAACAAAGGGAATCTCGGCTACTTTCTCAATTTATTTTCTTTAAGAATTGTCCCAAATAAGTGGCTGTTTCAATTAACCAGAATCTATTGTACTTTTTTTTTCTTTTGCCACTCATCATAAGTGAGAGACACTACACAACCTACTTCTACTGCTCTGTCAAATTCGTGGTTATCACTGCTCTGATATATGTTTTAGTAATATGGGAAGGAAGAATAAAGTTGAGATGCTACTAAATATCAATAAACCCTGATGGTAAATGCTTCAAAAACTAGCCTTGGGAAATTGTTCTTCTCAGCTAATTAGAGTATACAGGTTCCACAGCATGACTGAGAGTTCATGGACACAATTCAAGTCAAGCAACTAGTGATATTGAACAGTAAAACAAAGCAATGATTGCCTTTAAATTTAATTAGTTGTGCATTATATGTAAAAACAAACCAAAACTCAAAAGTCAAAGTAAACCTATTGTCAAAGTATGTATATGTCACCATAAGATTCATTTTCTTACATTTACAGGAAAATAAAGAAATACAATAGAATTTATGAAAAACTGTAGATAAGCAAAGACTAATAAACAACCAATGTGCAAAAGAAGACAAACTGTTCAAATTGCCAGTTCAGGAGCTTGGTAGGTGTAGGGTAGTAACTGTTCCTGAAGCTGGAGGTGTGGGACCTCAGGCTTCTGTACCTCTTGCCCAATGGTAATAGCAAGAAGATGGCAGCACTCCTTATAAATGTGCTTATTGGTGGGGAGGGCTTTGCTTGTGATGGACTGGGCTGTATCCACTATTTTCTGTGAACTTTTCCATTCCTGGACATTGGTGTTTCCATATCAGGTTGTGATGCAATTAACTAAGATACTCTCCCATGCTCATTTATATATGTTTGTGACAGTTTTTGGTGTTATACCAAATCTACAAAAATCTCTAAGAAAGTAGAGGTGCTGTCATGCTTTTTCTGTGGTGGCATTTATGTTCTAGATCTAGAACAGGTCCTCAATTTGATAATGCCAAGAAATTTAAAGTTACTGACGCTTTCCACCTCCAATCCCCTGATAAGGACTGGTTCATGGACCTCCAATTTCTTCTTCCTGAAGTTGATCATCATCTCTTTGGTTTTGCTGATGTTGAGTGAGAGGTTGTTGCTGTGGCATCACTCAGCCAGACTTTGAATCTCCCTCCTATGTGCTAATTCATCACCACCTTTGAGTTGGCTAACAACACTGGTGTCATTAACAAACTTAAATATGGCATTGGAGCTGTGCTTAGCCATATAGTCATAGGTACAAAGTGAGCAGAGCAACTGTAAGTTTTTATTGAACTGACAAACCTAATACTAAATTGAAGGTCAAAACAGTAAAATAGAACAATCGACATGAAAGAGTAATAGTTTCAGCCAGACCTCTTTAGCCAAAATTACATGGGATAAGAGTAAAGGTAAGGGTAAAAATCATGTTGACTATCTGATTCTTTCAAAAAGAGATCATGAGGCCCAACTAAACCTTAAAACTTCAGATCAATGTCAGGAAGTGCTGGGACATATACTGCAGGTATGTCAGCATCTGAAGAGAGAGAAGACAGGTTAACGTCTCTGACCAGCATAGATTTGACTTTTTAAGCAGAATCTCAAGAGCTTTGCAGAAGCCCCACTATTATCATTAGAATTGTCTGCAAATATTGCCTGATTCTTTAGAGCAAATAAAAAAAAATTGACAAAGGTGAACAAGATCATGATGATGGTTTAGTTAGGATAAAGAAAGGGAAACTGTTCTCATTAGTAAGTGCCTTAATAGACAATAGGTGCAGGAGTAGGCTATTCGGCCCTTCGAGTCAGCACCGCCATTCACTGTGATCATGGCTGATCATCCACAATCAGTACCCCGTTCCTGCCTTCTCCCCATATCCCTTGACTCCGCTATCTTTAAGAGCTCTATCTAACTTTTTCTTGAAAGCATCCAGAGAAATGGCCTCCACTGCCTTCTGAGGCAGAGCATTCCACAGATCCACAACTCTCTGGGTGAAAAAGTTTTTCCTCACCTCCAGTCTAAATGGCCTACCCCTTATTCTTAAACTGTGGCCTCTGGTTCTGGAATCCCCCAATATCGGGAACATGTTTCCTACCTCTAGCGTGTCCAATCCCTTAATAATCTTATATGTTTCAATCAGATCTCCTCTCATCCTTCTAAATTCCAGTGTATACAAGCCCAGTCGCTCCAATCTTTCAACATATGACAGTCCCACCATCCCGGGAATTAAGAAATGGGAACACTGATTTAATGTGAAGGGTAAATGATATACTGAAATATGAGAAAAAAAATCTTATTTTGCAGAGTGGTCGTGATCTAGAACCTATTGTCTATGAGGGTGATGGAAATAAAGTCATTTGTGGTTTTCAAAAAGGGAAGTGGACAGCACTTGAGGGAAATCACGTATAGGATGGACCAAATTGCCTCAAGCTGTATAATAATATAATGATTCTATATACAAATTGTATGCCTAGAAGGCTATTCTTTCTTTGGATGCCATAGGGGATAGAATCATTCTTTGTCTTAGTATTTATAACTTTGAATTGCTGACATTCTTGCTACTACTATTCTTGCTTTAGTTGCAATGCTGCCGTTCAGACCAGGCAAGAACGTACTCAGCAAAATCATTCTGAGTTATACCATAAATATGAAAAAAATGCTAGTCCAATAAAATGCTGTCACATTCACAACTCAGATTTGGAACTATTCCAGCAACACCTCCTAGACATAGAGCTTTGACCACCTAGAAAGACAAGAGCAGAAGGTGCATGGGAAGACCACCACCTGAAAGCTCTCCTCCTGACTTGCAAACATATTGCTAGGCCCACCTTTCTGGAACTCTCGCCCCAACAGCAATGTGGGAGCACTTTCACCTGAAGGGTTACCACGGTTCACCACCACCATCTCAAGGGCGATTAGGGATGGGAAGTGACACCCAGATATTGAATGAAGAAATAAAAAGGAATGCAAATTTATCAAGGGCTTGCAGGGCCATTTCACAAAGGCCATTAGTAAACCAGGTAGGTGTTTACAACAATGGTTATCATGACAGATTAGTTTTTAAAATCCAGATCTATCTCATTAATTGAATTTAAGTTTACGCAGGGATTCAAATTCAGATATCCAGATCAACTGTTCAATCCTCTAAATGCTAGTTGAGCACTTAAGCACAATGCTCCCCTACCTCTTTAATTTTTTTTAATTTTAGCAATACTACGCGGAGTAGACCGTTCCGGCCCTTCGAGTCACACAACCCCCAACAAACTCAACTAACCCTAATCTAATCCGGACAATTTCCAAAGACCATTTAACTGATCTGGTACGTGTTTGGACTGTGGGAGGAGATCAGAGCACCCTGGGAAACCCATGCATTCACGGGGAGGACGGACAGAGACTCCTTACAGAAGAACGCAGGAATTGAACTCCAAACTCCAGAATGCCCCGAGCTGTAATAGCATTGCACTAACCACTACACTACCCTGGCGCTCAAAGGGTGTCCTCCTTGAACCCTCCTTCCTTCATCCTGCTTGGGCTTGGGGAAAATTTAGCAGAATGAAATGCAAGCTATAAACAAGTAGCTTTCATGTAACTTTTCCTTTTCTCGTTTTTTCCTAAAGTTAAGCACAAAAGGATGAGATTCTACATATTTGGAATTTCAACATACTTTATTTTCATTTAAAAGCAATTTTCAGCTTTTCTTATTCTAAATGGCAACTGGAAATTTCTGCCAAGACTAGGTCATTCAACAGACACCAAGTATGGTACGTTCAACTAACAATTTTTCCATGGTGAAGCAGCATCCAAGAGAAAGGACAAAAACCTTGTCAAACCTTAAGAAGTCATAATCCATAAAGAAGCTTGAAACCATTGTTACAGCACAAAGTCATACTATTCTTAAAAACAAAGTTAACGCGAAAGGAAAACCACAAGTCCATTTTGTAAGGAGGAGATAGAATGTGGGAACCTTACCTTTGATTGTGGTAGAAGTAAAAGGGAAAAATGAGATTTCAGAAACTTAAGGAACATCAGCTTGACTTCCGATTCTTTTGTGCAACCACATTTACACAATGTTATTGAAACTGTTATTCAGGTCAGGGGATAGTCAAACTAACCAATAGCAGAATGTTTCTAATTCTTATTCGTGGTTACTTATAAAGCAATAATCGATTTTCAGGGCTTGGATTAAAGGTAGGTGGACCTTTATGTGAATTATTTAAGCTTAGAAACTAAATCAACACCCACTTCTCATTCTAGCATCCCGGATACAACTTACTTCAAAATAAAACTCAAAAATTGCCAGAACTAGTTTGATTCTAGCACATACCATCTCTGAAGTCAGAGCAGAAAACCTGGGGCCTAAAGAACAGATGGTGGGATGGAGAGAGCACAGGATGGAGATGGACAGATTGCCATGCTCTAAAAAACATCAATGGCCTAAACACTTAATGCCCCACATCACTGAGAGCCAAGAACACTTGTGAACCCACCAGGGCCAGATAGGCAGTCAAGATCCACTGGAATGAACGCCTCCTCAACCATGACCCTGTCCCTAATGGTAAGACCCCTTGACTCCACCCCACAACTTATTTGAGCCACCACCCTAAACAGCAAGAAGTTAAGAAACCCTTATTCCAGATCAAAAATAACAAGGTCTCAGGAGTAAATGGATTCTCCACTGAGATCCCAAAGCTCTACAAAGTCACAATCCCACAACCTCATAGTCTGCATCTGAGAAGAGGAAGCTACACCAGAGGACCCCAGAGACTGTCTTCAAGGAAAGAGACTTCCCATGGTGTCTCCCCACTTTTTGCTACAGGGAAAGCTATTACTAGGGTCTCTGTCATCTACCTCGTCACAGTAGTCAGAGAACTGCTCCGTATTTTAAAACATAGATTTGGATTGTATAGAGGCACAATGACCTTTTCCAATCTCTATTTTATGTTGGCTCCATGAAGCCATACAAATAATGATACTACCAATTGTCTCCCAAATGTATACTCTATTCTAAGCTCTGATATGGGAACAGAGTATCAGGCTCTAACCTCAGCAGGCCAAGCAGCATCTATGGAAAAGAATAAACAGTCAATGATTTGGGCTGAAATCCATCATCAAGATTGGAAAGCAAGAGGAGAAGTCAGGATAAGAAGGTGGGGGAGGGGAGGAAGTACAAGGTGGCAGGTGATAGGTGAAACCGGGAGCGGGTGAAGTAAAGAGCTGGGAAGTTGATTGGTGAAAGGGATACAGGGCTAGAGAAGGGAGAAACTGATCAGAGATGACAGAAGACCATGGTAGAAAGGGAAGGGGGAGGAGCACCAGAGGGAGGTGATGGGCAGGTAAGGAGATAAGGTGAGGGAGGGAAAAGGGGGTGGGGAATGGTAAAAGGGGGTGGCAATTATCAGAAGTTCGAGAAATCAACATTCATATAGGTAACCCTAGTAATTTCTGAGGTAAGGACATGTTTGGCACAACTTTGTGGGCAGAAGGGCCTGTATTGTGCTGTAGGTTTTCTATGCTTCTATATCATCAGGTTGAAGACAACTCAGACAGAATATAAGGTGTTGCTTGAACGTGGCCAATACCCACCCCTTCTCATAGCCCTGTTCCAACAAACCCTAACATAAGCTTGAGGAGCAGCACTTCATCTTCTGTCAGGATCTTTGGAGCACATATGAATTCAACAACTTTGGATCACTCCTTTTCTCTGTTAGTATCAGAACTGCTCTTGGGTTACACAGGACAACAAATTTTTTCAAAAGTGTTGCTTCCTCAGAGCTTTTTATTTGTTTATGATAGACTGGTTTGAAGCTGAACACAAATATAATTTCAGACTACTTGTATCACGTAGGAATTTGGAGAAACAAGAAATTAACTTTATTGAATATAATGTGCTTAATTGCATAACAGTGCTGATGCTTTGCAATAGCTTAACTAAGTTAAAATGGCTTATTGATGATTTTTGTTTGTACTCAGTGTCTGAGGCTTCTCGCTTAAATGTCCAACAATAATCAGCCAGCACTGATGGATTCCTGTTGCCCTGATACTGTTTCTCCATGACCACAATGTCCTGGGGAAACTGATAGCGCCAAGATTTTTAAATCTAAATGGGAATGCAGAAAATGAATCTTTAGTGACATGTTACACCTCATGGTTTTGTATGCTTGAAGCATGTTGTCAACCAGCTGCACGTAGTTTGGTGCTCTGTAGTTACAAGAAAATTTTCAACAACATCCTTGAATGCCTCCCATGCAATTTTCTCCAGTCCCACTAGAAGTTCTTCAAATTGCTTGCCATTGATGACCTGTTTGATTTGTGGGCCAACAAAAATGCCTTCCATAATCTTGGCATCAGTTATTCTGGGAAACGTCTGTCTCAAATATCAAAATCCTTCATGGAAATTTTTGTGCCTGGTGACAGCAGATCCCATCGTTGCAGTCTTGAACCCAGTAATTCTGCTTCTGCCTTTGACAAACCCAAGTCTCTGACCAGGTCATTTAACTCAGATTGAGTTATCAGATGAGGCTCACTCAACATAAAGGGTTCAAAATCTGTACCAGTATCTGTTATTTCCATTCCTGGCTCATGCATCATGACATCTTTGTCTATCTCCTCTAGACCCCATGTCTCTGGTGACTTTGGTACTAGAAGATTATCATCATGTGGCACGGGTCTCATGGATGAAGGGAGATTGGGGTATTCGGTGGATTTCTTGTTTTTAGCAGAGGAACCATGGTCACCTGGTCAGAGAGAAGTAGCAGTCTGTCATATCATCAGGACAGTGAACGACATTGATTTCCGAGTACCTTTGAGCCAAGGTCTAAGATCAACAGCACATGTTGCACAACAAATGTGAGGAGCCCAGGCTTTGTCTTGGACCCCAATTTTTATACCCAAGTTAGAGCTCATACGGTTTCTTAATATGAGGAGTCTTAACTGTCTTTGAGAGTTAAGCGTATGCTCACTACAAATATATGCAGAAAGTATTGAAGCTATTGGAACATTGGTGAGACATTTTGCTATCACAAATACTCCTGAAAATACAATTACTTTTTTAAAATGAGCCCACGCAATATGCTATGAGCGTAGAGCATGTGCATCAATGTGATCACAAACTGATTCAAATGTAAACACAATACACAGAACAGTGCGTGTGTGATGCTTTTGTAGCCTTTCTAAAACCTGTCCTGCCATGCAGCATCCACCCTGCATAGGAACACCTGGACAAAATAGAAAACTTTCCAGCTTACATTGTAGGTAACATTTTAACTGTCTTGAATTATGCATTAAAATAACAAATATAGGCAATTACATAAAGATGGTGTATGATAGGGAAATGTCGTGGTGACATTCATGATCAGCAGCCCCAAATAAATAAGATACAGCCAAAAGTATTCAGGAAGCAAAATCTTTGCTGTGAGTGTAATAAGTTAGTTTTTCTCTCTCAACTGATACTTCCTGATCTGCTGAGTACTCCCCATAGCTTTGAGCCACATTTCACAGCAGTTACATATCCCTTTCTTCTCTGACTTTTCCCTCTCATTAATTCATTAACTAGATTGTCTCATTTCCATGGCAATCCTAACACAGATATGTCCTTTCCCTCATTCTGTTGACAACTTAAAATTAATGCTTTCCCAGTTCTGATGAAAAGGTTTTTGCCTCCCTCTGTCTCTCCGCAGATGTTGTCTCCTTCTGAGTCTTTCTAGCAGTTTCTGTTTTTAATTAACATTTCCAGCATCTGATTTTCAGGAACAATCAAAATTCCACATTTAAACTTCATTATAATCCTTAATGAAGATGCGCTGGCATGAAAATGAGCGGAAGGGCAAATCATGACGGATTTATTGTGACTCTGCAATGGGATTTAGATAGACAGAGAGAATGGGTGAAAACTTGGAAAATGGAGTTTATGGAGGGAGGCACTTCAATAAGTGGAATAAAAAGGTAGATTATGTCTAATGCAAATAAAACAGATCTTGTTCTCATGCATGAATCACAAAATGCTAATATGCAGGTGCAGCAAGTAATTAAGAAGGCAAATGATATGTTGGACTTTATTGCAAAGGGGTTGGAGTTCAGAAATCAGGAAATTACAGATAGGGTTCTGTTGAGGACACACCCAATGAGGGTTTTATCAGCATTTGAAACAGTCCAAAAGAGATTCAATCAACTAATTCCTGGGCTGAGCAGACTGCCCTGTTAAGTGAGGCTAAACAGTATTCTTTGAAGTTTAGAAAAAGATGATAAGGTAGATGTAAGGATGTTTCCACTAGTGGAAGAGTCTTAAACAAGATGTAGATACAAGATTAGGGGACTATCATTCAAAAGCAAGGTATGAAAATTTTCCTCACGAATGGTGGTGAACCTCAGGAAAATCTCTGCCCCAGTGAGTAGTGGAGGCTGGATCATTAAAGGTGCTTAAAGTGGAGGTAGCTATAGCTTAGAAAGATCAGAGAATTAAAGGCAATGGGGAACTGAGAGTTGAGCCTGGGTTCGATCAGCCATGATAATTTTAAATGGTTAGGCAGGTTTGAGGCACCAAATATTCTGCTCCTATTTTCTTGTGAAAAGACTACTTGAAGCATAAACTTAGTCACATTGTTACAAAATCTATTAATTATATTTCTTTCTTTAAAATTATTTGCTTTAGCCTTAATTTTGGGTATCTGAAATATCAATCATTGACCAAAACTGGTGGGCAGGAAAATAATTCAAAAAATAGTTCGCGTATTTTTTAGGAACCCTACAATTAAATTATATCCTTCCAGTATTAGACCACAAAATAGTGCAGCAACTGCTATGTCCCACACAATGTGTAGCATCCTTAAAGTTGAGTGTACCTAGTACAACAGCACCATCTACAGCAGTAAATGTATTGCTGGATTGGCAATATTAATGTCTGTGGTATGTATACGGAGGAAACATCAGCTGCAGATAGCATGATTACCTTTTTAAATGGAATTATTGGGAGGTATTCCCAAAGTACAGATTTTTTAAACTCCCAGAGTGAGTATAAACCATTGGCTTTGGCAAATAACATGAGGCATCTCGAATTTGAATCCAGTCACAAGCAGGCATTAAAGAATTCCTGCATTCCTCTCAGTTTGGCTCCTTGTGAATCGCAAACACGATAGGTCCACCACTGGCTGCCATGCTTTCGTTTGTTTAGACCAAACAGCTCCATCTCTCCTCCCTAATGCCTACTTTGTCCTCCTGCCTTAAGTGGCTCAGCTTCAATTTTTGTTTATAATTCTCTGACAATCTTGGTACATTTTACTGCATTCAAGGACAATGTAAAATTAAGTTCTTGTTGCTTTCATAGTTTCAAGTTCTGGTCTCCTCACGTCTACTTTATTAAAATCGCTCAATAACCTCAATCAGGTCACTTCTAAACCTACTAAATTTGTTGTTTTGTGGCAGTATAGTGTAGGCAGAACAAACTACTATAAATTACAATAAAAATAAGTAAATGGTGTAAAAAGAGGAATAATGAGGTAGTGTTCATGGACTGTTCAGAAATCTGATGGCAGACGATATGAAGCTATTCTTAAATCATTGTACAGATGCTGGAGGAACTCAGTAGTTCAGGAAGCATCTATGGAGAGGAATAAACAGTCAATGTTCCGGGTCAAGATCCTTCATCTATCCTGAGGACAGGGTGGTAGATGTTGCCTACAAGTACTTTAGCAAAGCCTTTAACAAGGTCCCAAATGGCAGGCTGATCTGGAAGATTAGAACGCATGTGGTCACAAAAATTGGTTTAGTGATAGAAGTCAGAGGACAATGGTGGAGGGTTATTTTACAGTTTGGAGACATGTGACCAGTAATGTGCCATAGGGATTGGTGCTGGGTCCACTATTGTTCATCACATATATTAACAATTTGAATAAGAATGTAGGTGGCATGAATAGTGGATAATCTATTTGTGGATATTTTTAGTGTATTCTACTGCAAAGGCTGGTCAAAAATTACTATTTAGAATCGCTGCCACTTTTCTACTTCCCATTACTAATTTCCCAATCACATCGTCCAAGGGACTACTGCTATCTTGCAATTCTCTTTGAAAGGTTTAAGCAGGGGAAATTCTAGATGCTGGAAATCTTAGAACACACACACACAACGCTGGAGGAAGTCAGCAAGTCAGGCAGTATTTATGAAGGTGAATGAACAGTCGATTTTTCAGGGCAAGACCCTTCATTTTTGTAACGTTTGCCAGTTCTCACGGTGATGGGCAAAGATTTAGGGAAAAAAAGGTTTAAGATACTTTTGCTGGAATAAGGGGTACTTTCTGAAGAGGATAAGTAAGAAAATACAAACTGCTGAGTTGAGAAATATCAACTTAATGCTTACGATAGACAACATCACTGTACCTGATAATGTAAGTTAACAAAACCCGTTAAAATTTGTGATACTCTGAGAAGCGAAGAACTTTTCCTTTATTGTCCCGCCTACCATTGACGAGTGGATATGACGTCATCATAGGACGACAATCATATGACTGGCAGACAGGCAAACCAATGATAGGCCATGTTGACTTGCACTTCTTCCGGGTTTGTCACTGTAAAAATGAAGTCATAATAGTGATCATATGCCTTTCAACCAATCAGCGAAAGACTTTGAACGTAAAGGCCGGACAAGGGGATTGACTGTCAGTATTATAGACCAATGAAAACATGTATATACAGAGTGCGTCCAGCAGCACCAATCAGCTACTAGAAACGGAATCTGGGTGCGGTCGCCATTGTCATTGTAGTCAGCCCGATAGGAATTGCGACTTGTTGAGAGAGGAGAACTTGAGGGTGGTCAGAATGGTTTGTGGTGGCTTTACCTGCTCGAAGAACGCTCTCATCGCTTTAAACGTGGTGTATATAGTAAGTGAGGCCGGAGCTGGGAATGAGCATATGGAAGTGAGGGTTACCATGGGTCCGGTGTAGCGGTTGCAACGGACAATCTCGGGCCCGACTTTCGGAGCATGCGTAGCACGCACCTCCTTACCAGCTGACAGCAAGAAGCCAGTCCGTTTGCTGAACTGGTTAGGACGTTTAGCCGTTTCTGCGAGTGCTAACTTTTCAAATTGTAAACTTAGTGTACTTTTTTCCGTGTTTATGTTCTTGTTTGTTTTAGCATTTTATGCTCAGAATCCGAAATAGGTTTATTATCACCGGTCTATGTCGTGAAATTTGATAGCAGCTGCAGTTCAATTCAATACATAATCTAGAAAGAAGAAAAAATAAATAAGTAAATCAATTACGGTATATGTATATTGAATAAAATACAAATCGTGCAAAAACAATTAATATGTTTAAAAGTAGTGGGGTATTGTTCAAGGGTTCAATGGCCATTTAGGAATCGGGTGGCAGAGGGAAAGAAGCTGTTCCTGAGTGCTTCCTTCCTGACAGTAACAGTAAGAAAAGGACATGCCCTGGGTGCTGGGAGTCCTTGATAACTCTGGATAGATTGTGCAATTTTGTTTAATAAGTGTTATTTTTACAGTTAAATGGATAGGAAATGTTTAGTGGAATATGGGCGAAATGTCGAGAAATAAGATTAGTTGGTCGGCACGGACTAATTGGGCTGAAGGGTTTGTTTTCGTACTGTTCAGCTCTGTGACTAATTGAGTTTTTCAGTTCACCAGCTAAAGTAGTGGGTAGTGTCTTTTTATTTCAAAGATCGTGGACTCTTCTGACGTAGAGAAAATAATTTAATCATCTGTGGAACTTGTGCTCTCCATGATTTTGTCACACAAGAATGCAAGAAAATAGAAGTAGGAGCAGGCAAAGAACCCCTTTTGCCTACCATTTAATGTAATCATGGCTGATTTCTACTTTCAAATTTATTCAGCATCATCTCAAATGCACATGATCTGATTTCCACGACTCTTGGGGGTGGGTAGGGCAGCGAATTCAAAGATTACTCTTGAGTAATGGTTCTGGCCCTGATTTGTGCTGAGGTACTGGGGCAAAAGTTGCTTCAACAGTGAATACATGGGTCTGACACTGAACGTAGCCTTAAAAAGGGCTAAAGTGGGTAGCTAGTCTACTAACCTATGTTGCAATTACAGCGTGGCCTGTGATTCCACTATTCTGCAATCAATCATTGGTAATATGGTTTAGTAAAAATGTTCTAAGATGTTGTTGGGTGGTATGCTTCTAGCTGTAGATGAACAAGTCTCTCTGCTCTTGAAATGCAAAAAGAAAATCTGCTGGTAATAATTGTTGCCTTGTGACATCATCTGGTTCACATTTCCTGTACCCATAAATATTGAATTCAGTTTATTTGAATAAGCAGATTAAATATTGCTTTATGTTGATAGTGAAAGTGTGATGTGACACCCTTTTAGATGCTTGGTTCCTGCTTGCCTTTTTGGGCAATTGGATGAATTAATCAAGGAAAATCAACAGTCCTGAAGAAGGGTCTTGACATTGACTGGTTATTCATTTCCATAGATGCTGCCTGGCTTGCTGTGTTCCTCCAGCAGTTTGTGTTTTGCCTTAGATTTTCAGCATCTACAGATTTTCTCACATTTATGATTCCTTTCCCTCCCACCCCCTCCAGATATTAAAGGGAATTGTGTGGATGATGAGAGAGAAACTTCTCCCCACTGTAAGAGAATAAAAAAGAAGTTGGGAGTGCTTCTCCAAGTAAAGGGTGTAGAAGTTTGGAACTGTTTTCTGAAAATGGCAATTGGGGCTTAAATTTGTACAATTAGAAATCAATAAGCATTAAAGAATATAGAGCATGGGTACTATCTTTTATGACTCCTTGGTCTGTTCTGTGATTCACACCAACCACCAGCATTTTCCCCGTAACTACAAGTGATGAAGCACTTCTTCCACCTCTCCCATGCTCACCATTCAGGGTGAAGCAGTGATTTTAATTGGTTTTACTATCTAATTTGCTGTATTTAGTGTTTACCAGGTGGTCTCTGTTTTAGAGAAACCAAACACAGGTTGTTTTGTGGAGCATCTGGATTCAGTCCACACAGTGACCCTGAGCTTCCTGTTGTCTTCCATTTTAATTCCCGATCCCATTTTCACTCTGATCTGATAGTGGCCTTTTTTTAAATTCATCTTGGCAAAAATAATCATGAAACTATCAGGTGAGTGTTTATTTAAGCCCATTTGATTCACTAAATGTTATTGTTCCTACCCTATTTGATCTGTGATTCCAAACTCAACAATAAGGCGAGCCCTTAAGGTCCCAAACAATTAGTGATTGAACATAAATAATAATATTGCCATTACCCTATAAACAAATAAAGTAGCATAGATTTCTTAATGTGCTTTGTATGTCCTCTTTTAATTGCTTCACATTTGAGAAAAGATGATGGTTGTGTTGAGAAGATGGTTGTAGGTAAAGAAGAGAGGCAACTGAAAAGTTTGTGTGGATCATATGAATGTAATGTGCTTAAAAATTTGTTTCTTTTGTGAACTTTTAGAGAATGCATTGTGATGTTGAGGAAAAATGACTTTGGCAAGATTTGTCACATCAGTTTAGAATGACTGGATCCATGCAAAGAAATCTGTTAAGGCCTCCAGAACTCTTTTAAATTTGGGAGAGGAATTGGTCACTGCAAACTGACATTAATGTAGCCTTGCTGTGGACAAACCATGCTTTTTAGAGGCCAAAGTTGAGGCAATGAGGAAACAACGACAGTTGTGGTTACTAGGGAAGAGATGGGAGTATCATTAGAAGATAAAGGAGAGAGGGGTGTTGACTGAATACTGCAGAGGCTGCTGAAGGTTTGTCATGGTTATGGGTAGATTAGATTTAATAGTCACGTGTACATTGAAATACGCAGTGAAATCCGTCATATGCGCTAAAATGATGTGTTGGGGGCACCCCACAATGTTGCTACACTTCTGGTGCCAATATGGCATGTCCAGTGTTCAGCAAAAAGACACAGCCAACATACAACAGCAAAGCAAACTCCATCCTCCTTCTCTCTCTTCTCCCCCCCCCCCCAGGGGTCACTGGCCTTCATCCTCAGGGCCCAACCAATCTCTGCCCTCAAACTTAGGGATTGCAATTCTTTGCAAAGAAGCCTTCATCAAAAAGTAATCAGAAGGGGAGTAGGTCTAATTAGCAATAATAACTAACTTCTGAGTGGTCTCTAACATGTACCAACACAACTATTAAGTTCACATGTTTAACAGCAAATTAAGCATTAACCTTTGTATAATCACTTAATAGAATGTGATAATCTTTGAAGTTTGTACCTTGTTAGCTGACAGCATGCTCTGATGCTGCAGTCTTCATTGATGTTAATGCCTTTAACCTAAATACCTCAAGGTGATGACTTTATATGGAGGAAAGATGAGCAGAATTGATGAATGTTGGTTTTATTGCACAAAAGGGCAAAATGAATGTTAATGTCCAGATAGACATTATAAATAGGTAGATTTTTATAAATGACCTGGATGTAGAGGTGGAAGGATGGGTGAGTAAGTTTGCAGATGACACGAAGATTGAAGGAATTGTGGAAGGAGCTGCAGGCTGTTGAAGGCTACAAGAGGATATAGACAGGCTGCAGAGTTGAGCAGAAAAATGGCAGATGGAGTTCAATCCAGATAAGTGTGAGGTGATGCATTTTGGAAGGACAAACCAGAAGACTAATTAATGGTCAGTTACTTAAGAGTGTGGATGAACAAAGGGACCTTGGGGTTCAAATCCATACATCCCTCAAGGTCGCTGTGCAGGTAGTTAAGAAGGCTTATGGGATGCTAGGCCTCATTAATGGGGGGGGGGGATTGAGTTCAAGAGTAGAGAGGTCATGTTGCCACTCTACAAATCTCTGGTGAGACTGCACTTAGAGTATTGTGTTCAATTCTGGTCACCTCATTTTAGGAAGGATATGGAAGCTATGGAGAGGGTGCAGAGGAGATTTACCAGGATGTTGCCTGGATTGGAGAACAAGTCATATGAAGCAAGGTTAGCAGAGCTGGGATTTTTCTCTTTGCAGCGTAGAAGAATGAGAGGGGACTTGACTGAGGTCTACAAGATTATGAGAAGCATAGATAGGGTGGATAGTCAGTACCTGTTTTCCAGGGCACCAATAGCAAACACCAGAGGGCATATATACAAAATTAAGGGAGGGAAGTTTAGGGGAGACATCAGGGGTGAGTTTTTTTACACAGACGGTTGTGAGTGCCTGGAATGACTTGCCAGGGCTGGTGGTGGAGGTTAAAACATTAGGGGTATTTAAGAGCCTCTTGGACAGGCACATGGATGAAAGAAAAATAGAGTGTTACGGGGTAGTGTGGGTTTGGTACTTTTTTTTAAGGATTATATGGGTCGGCACAACATGGAGGGCTGAAGGTCCTGTACTGTCCTGTAGTGTTCTATGGTTCTACAGATGTTAGCAGTTGTATACCATCCTCTTAATATGGTCTCAAAGAATTTGGAAGCAATCTTGTCAGGGAACCAATGATTATTTTAATTTTAAAAGAAAAAGTTTCACTTAATCTGTTCCAGATAAAGTTGGTGGTGGGAGAGTAGGGAGTGAGAAGAAAATCTTTTCACATTTAGATGCATATTTTTGATATTAATATACTTTGTAAAATTCTGCCTTTGGAAGCCTCTGGTCTTTAAAAAAATCTATCAAACTTATTGAAATGCTATCTATTTTACCAGTTTGTCTACAGATCCAGTATGCACTGTAAAATGTTGGTCCTGATCATAAATTGCTGGAGGAAATGTAGAGGATGCCAGCACTTCAGTTGCTGGTATCCCAGTGTGATGTGTGTTGCCAGTGGGTGAATGTGATTTTTAATTATTCTTTTTTCCTCTTTCAGTTAGTCGGGCTGCTGCTTATTGGAGTGGCAGGATGGGGGAAAAGCTATGGCATAGTTTCCAGTATAAATGTCATTGGTGGAGTCATTGCTGTGGGAGTGTTCCTTCTTCTCATTGCTGTTGTGGGTCTTGCTGGAGCACTGAATCACCATCAGGTCATGCTGTTCTTTGTATCCTTTCATTGGTCTTAACACTGAATTGAGTATACTTGCTGTATTTGCTGTTAATCTTCTTTCCCCTACCCCACCCCCCAACCAGATCTGAGCTGGACTTGTTCTCAATCTTCTTTTCCTCTACACCCAAGCTATTATATTTGTGTAGTATGTTTGATGCTCTACTTTTTGAGACAATATGAAAATGCCCACTGAAGGTTAGTAAAAGTGATCCTCAAAGACATTTATGATATGCATGGAAGTGCCTGGCTTACCAGGCTGTGATGAAATGTACAATTTTGGTTTCTGTTTGAGGGGTGTGAGAAAATAATTTAGAATTGGGTTTAATATCTCTGGCATATGTCGTTATTTGTTTTGTGGCAGCAATACATTGCCATACATAATTAAAAGAGAACTACAAATTATAATATATATTTTTAAACCCCTGATGGGTGGTGTGTATGTGTATGTCTTTAAATTGGTGCAAAAAGAGCAAAAAAAAATAGTGAGGTAGTATAGATATCTGGCAGAGGGAAAGAAGCTGTTCCTGAAATGTTTAGTTTGTTTTCATTCCCCTGTACCTGCTCCTCAACAGTAGTAATGAGAAGAGGTCATGTCCTGGGTGATGGGGTTCCTTAGTGATGGATGCTGCCTTCTGAAGGTGACTGTGCTGCTGAGGAGGCTAGCACCTGTGATGAGCTGGCTGAGTTCACAACTTTTTCCAATCCTGTGCAATGCCCGCCTTCATACCAGACAGTGAAGCAAACAGAATGCTCTCCATGGTACATTTGTTTTATTTTTTTTTTAAATTGTCAGTCTTTGGTGTCATACCAAGCATCCTCAAACTCTTAATGAAATGTAGCCAATTCAGAAATGTTGACGCCCAGAAACCAGAAACTGCTCACCCTTTCCACTGGAAATCCCTCAATGAGGACAGGTGTGTGTTCCCTCGATTTGCCTTTCCTGAAGTCCGCAATTGATTCCTTCGTCTTACTGACATTAAGTGCAAGGTTGTTTGTTGCAACACCACTCAACCTGCTGGCATATCTTGCTCCTGTACGCCACCTCATCATTTGAAATTCTGCCAACAATAGCTGTCATCAGCAAATTTGTAGATGGAGTTTGAACTGTGTAGCCACATAGTCATGGGTGTAGAGATTAGAGCAGTGAGGTAAGCAGCCTCATATCCCTGAGGTGCACCAGTGTTGTCAGCTAGGAGGAGATGTTATTTACAATTTGGCACTGATTGTGATCTCCTGGTGAGGAAGTCAAGGATCCAGTTGCAGAAGGAGGTACAGAGGTAGAGATTTTGGAGCTTTTTGATTAGAACGGAGGTTATGATTGTGTTGAACGCTGAGCTGTAATCAATAAACAGCAGCATGATGTAGGTATTGTTATTGTCCAGGTGATCCAAGGGCAAGTGGAGAGCTAGTACAATTGTATCTGGTGTAGACCTATTGTGCGATGGGCAAATACTTCAGATATAAAAATATTGCTCAGAATCTTGCTTCGACTTTCTGGCAAAGATGTTCTTTAAAATCGGACTGATTACAGTAATCCCTGGCACAATATTAGCTGCAGCTTTTCTAAGCCACATCTTTCAGCAGAAAATAAGCCACTCTCACTACTTAATCCCTTGTCAAGGATATTCTATCAATATTAAGGAAATCCTGTGGAACAAAGTATATTTGTGATGCAACAGTTATCTTGGTTTTGTTATTGGTACTTTAACAATAATTGTTTTTGGAATGTGGGCATTGCAGGCTAGCATTATTGCATTTGAATGGACTGGCTTGCTGAGCCATTTCAGAGTACATTGCTGTAAATCTGAAGTCATACACAAGTCAAGCTGAGACCTTTTTCTAAAAGGCTTTCCTTAAAGCTTTTTTTCAGGAACCAGGTTAGCTTTTATGGCAATCCAATATAGTGCTGTTATTTTACCAATTATTAACAATTTAAATTCCAGAGTATTTAAACTCTTGCCTCTAATTTGTTTGTCCAACTCTCTGAATTACAAATAAAGTAATTTAGCAGCAGTACTATAGTAGAGCAGTAGTCATGTGACCAGTTTGGCATTAACTCAGTTTGGGATTTGAGCTTGTTCATCTTTGGATTCCCACAACATAATCACGTGCACTAGATCCAATGTGGTGCAGTGTATGGGTGAACAATTTAATCTTGCAGATCTATGTCTAGAGAGCAACTATGTTGGCCCAATTTAAGGATTAGGCAATGACTCAATAGTTGTATTTATTTTAAAGCTACTTTTCTTGTAAATTGTAGATAGAATGAGAAACTGCCTCTATTAAAATGTTAGGTTTATCTAAACAGAATGCTAGATATTTAATTGCTCTGATAACAAAGACTTTGATGGGTTTTGCACACTGGTATCATCTATCATTAAATTTGCTCCTACTACATGGGAGCAGTGATGGTTCATTTTGGGCAGCTTTAATGTATTTCCAGTTACCTTTAAGCTCGAATGTCATGAAAGCTTTGCATTTAAGCTGTAATCTTTCTTGCATGAGGGCACTTGCTGTAGACATGGGGTGAAAATTGCTAATGAGTTGCAACTGATATTATTAAATGTTAGCTGGCCTTGCTAGTTTTGTATTGACAGCTTTGGGGCTGACCTTTCAGTATTTATTTTCCATCAATTATTCCTCCTATGCTTCTTTGACTTTCATTGCAGTACATGGTTATTTTATTCCTCGTCTTTGTGATTCAGTTTGGAGTTTCTTGTTCATGTCTGGCACTGAACAGAGGTCAACAGGTAAGTTTCACACTATGCATTGCTCTGAAGTATTTAGTTTTATGCTTCACTTTTGATGATTGATTGTACATTAGCTTTACAGATGCATATGGTGTAGGAAACTCAAAAGGTCTACTCCCTTCATCTGATCATTAGTTTTTCCTTTGTATTGTTCTAAATAGTTCAAATTATTAGTGGCCTGTTTTTAATTGACTTAAATCACAGCAAACCCTGCTTTATGTTGTCAGTCATTTTGTTTTTCTTAAACATTCTCTAGTATGCCTCAGCGTCTAAATGTACTTTCTTTTAAAGTAAAATTATTCTTTAATTTGAACTTGTATCCAATGCTCATAACTTTTCTGGAGTAGTCCCCGTGTAGTTGAGATTTACCTTAAGGTTAAATGGCTAAACTCAATGTGGGCTATACTACTGTTTTCAAAGCTGTGGCTTTTGGTCTTTCGTGCAATCAAAAGTATTGCTTTTAAGTGGATGCAGTGAGCCAGGTGGGGAAAAAATTGCATGATTCTGTGTTAGGTAGCATATTAGCCAAATCTTTCAACCACAGAACTAGAGTTGCAATCCAATGAAATCGAATGTGGACCAGAATTAGGAGGAGAATGTCTAATCTCTAAATAATCTGTCCGGCCTGATGAATGATTTTGTATACAATTGTTTTTTACATGTGTCATATACTGTATACACTATCATTCATCTTTCTGTATGTCAAAATTCTTTGATTTCAGTTCAGTGTTCAATACCATTGTCCTTGAGATACGGTAAGAGAAACTCTCCAAGCTTAACTTGCCAGTGAGCTGCAGTCTCCATAGCCCACTCATTTAGCAATGGTGTGCCACAGGGTTGTATTTTCTTCCCTCTCATAATTTCTCCAGTGATCATCAGTTAAATTGATAGTTTATGGATGACACCACTGTCATTGGACAGATCACCAGAGGCAACAAATCCAAGTACCATCAGGTATTAAACAAGCTAGTGTCCTGGTGCAATCACAACTTGGAGCTGAATGCCTTCAAAAAATGAGATGCTTATCAACGTCAGGAGAAATGTTTCCTCTCCACACATTCTTTATCAACAACTCTACAGTTATAACTGTTTCAACATTTGGGTTCCTGGGCATCATTAATTCACAGGACCTCATGTGGAAGAACCATATGTCCTTCATTAACAAAAAGGCTCAGCAGAGGATGTACTACTTGCATAGTTGGTAAAAATTCAGTCTTCTCCAGAATATACCTGCTAGCATGGAGAGTATCCTTGCATTAGCTGTTACTGTCTGATTTGATGCAGCATCCTCTCAATAAATGAAAACTACAGTGAGCTATTGGGTCAGTTGAAAAAGTCATGGCTGCAGTTTACTTATCACAGCAGGGCTTGTATGTGTCCAGGGGAAAGAAGCGAGCAATTAGTCCTGCAGATATTACCCACCCTGCAAACTGCCTTTTCCCAAAGCTCCCTTCTTTAAAGTGCTGTATGGCTATTAAAGGTTTTTTAAAAACTTAGTGCCATTTTAAAAGTGACTCCTCCCCCCCCCACAACTAAATCTGATCAACCATTTAATTAGTTCCCCACCCCCCCTATTAACTCAGTCACAAACTGCAATACTTTAAACCACTTTTTATAAAGGTATCTGCATTGTAAAATGTTGGTTTTGTGTTTATGCACATTTTATTCCTCATCTGTACCTTAACCTCCAACTTATTTTTATACATTTTTTATAATTGAGTTTATTTTTGCATGTTAGTGCCAACACCATAGCAAATCCCTAATACATGTAAATGTGTATGGTGAATAAAGGTGATCTTTGATCCTACCTTCAATCTGGAACTTGTGTCAACCACATAACTACCTCGCCCACTCAGAATGATGCTTGCTTTAGACATGTAGTGATGCACTTCAGAAATGGCTGTAATTTGGAGTTGGTGTGCAGTGAAACTTTTTTTTGTCTAGGAACATTTGCTAAGACTGACTTGGGACAGAATGTCAAATACAACCAGGAAAGATCTTGAAAACCAACTCAACTGCTGTGGATTTATGAATGATACAGAAAGTGCCACATATGAGATGGATTGTTTGATATGTGAAGCAGTGAGTATTTTTCGTGCTGGATTTTATTGATGTTCTTGTAAAGATTTGATAAGAGTAATATGATTTGCATTCATGTTTTAGGAAATATATTTTCACTACATCCCCATTCCATTAGTCTTTATGATCAGAAATGTCACATTGAGCTTCTGTTCATCCACTGAAATGGCTTTTATTTTATTTGAAATGGAAATAAACTGATCACTTCCCTCATTGCAATGAAGGAAGGTTTGAACTGCACTTATGGCTGTGGTGGTTGAGGAAAGTGAGAGAATGGAGGGAAGAACAATCCCAGCTGACCACAGGTATTGATAATGGCCTGTTGTCAGATATTGGATAAGACTGTTTAGGTCACAAATGACTGCACTTCAAAATTGCCTGTAAATACTTCAGGACCTCCTTAAGAAGGTTCTTGAGATTGAGTAACTGCAAGTATTTTTACATGGAGAAATAAGAGGATTAAAGTTTCACAATCTTCCCTGCCTGAAACCAAAGTTAAAATTAGTTACATTATGTAAATCTTCCCCTATGCTGTTCAGTGAAATGGTCACAAACCAAGTATAATAGTGGCATTAAATGATTGAAAGGAATCCTCTTTAGCTGCTGAGCATCTATGATGGATGGTGACCTCTGAAGGTATTATTTTTAAACTATACTTGTGTAATCCTTGCAGGAAGTGCTCAGATTTTAAATGTCTATATTTCTTTAACAGTCCTGCAAATCCACTGCACATTGTGAAACTTGTGGTGATGTCATGCTGACACATGCTGGTGAGGCTTTGAGGATCCTAGGAGGTGTGGGCCTTTTCTTCAGCTTTACTGAGGTAAGATTTGTTGTCTTGTAACGTTATATTTGCCTCTTCAAAGCTCTGAATTTTATAAATGACTGGTGAAGTGGAAAGGTGGGTTAGTAAGTTTGCAAATGACGAGAAGGTTGGTGGAGTTGGGATTAGTGTAAAAGGTTGTAGATAACAATGAGACATCAACAGGATGCAGAACTGGGCTGAGAAGTGGCAGATACATTTCAGCCTGGAGAAGTATGAAGTGATTCACTTTTAGAAGGTTGAATTTGAGGGCAGAATACAAGGTTGTTGTCAGTATTAAGTGTGGAAGAACAATGGGATCTTGGAGTCCCCATCCTTGGATCCCTCAAAGTTGCCGTGCAAGTTGAAAGTGTTGTTCAAGTTTATGATCTGTTGGTCTTAGTCAGGGAATTGAGTTCAAGAGCTGTGAGGTAATGTTACAGCTCTCTTAAAATCCTGATTAGACCACACTTGGAGTACAGTATTTTCATTTCTAGTCACCTCATTATAGGAAGGATGTGGAAGCTTTAGAGGGGGTGCAAAGATGATTCCAGGGTACTGCCTGAACTAAAGAGCATGTCTGAGGATGGGTTGAGTGAGCTAGGGCTTTTCTCTTTGGAGCGAAGCAGGATGAGAGGTGATTTGAAAAGAGATGTACAAAATGGAGCCATATATAGACTGGACAGTCAGACTTTTACTGGGGTGGAAATAGCTAATATGAGGATCATAATTTTAAGGTACTGTAATTAGAGAAAAGTATATGGGTGTGTCACAAGTTTTGAGAGTGGTGGGTGTGTGGAATGTGCTGCCAAGGCTGGTGGTAAATGGTAGATATGTTAGGGGAAATTAAGAAAAAAGAGGGAAGGACTAGATGATCTTGGAGTAGGTTAAAAGGTCAGTATAACATCATGGGCTGAAGGACTTGCATTGTACTGTACTATTCTTGTTCTATAATGTATGGAGGTAAATTTTATAAAAGGAATTTCTCAACATTGCTATTGAGTCATTGTAGTCCTTCATTTTGGTGCAAAACCAAAACTTGAGCTACTAAAGCTCATGTTTTGATTTTTTTTTTCAGTATATCTGAAATTAAAAACAGACCCCGACTCTGTTCTTTGACATTCCAGGTGTATGTAATCTACAAAATGCGCTGCAGTCACTCCCCTCTGCTACTCTCAACATCCTAAACCCTTCAGCACTATCACCATGGATGGGGTTGTCATATGTGTGAAAATGCCACCCCTTGCGGGTTCGCTTCCAACTTGTACACTATCCTAACATGAAAATGCAAGAGTTCTACATCTTCAAGTGTTCTCCCTAATGGAGAACATTTTCCTTCACCAGAAGCTCACCACCACCTTCTCAAGGGCAGTTAGGGGTGGGCAATAAGTGCTTTTGTTGTGACATGATTTTTAAAAGATTTTGAATTGGTCTATGTCCACAAGTTTTGATAAGTTATGTTGGAAAACTGAAGATGGCACAGTTAGAATGCAAGACTAGTAGATGCTGTCCAGTTAAGGCAAATTATGGTACCCAGAAACCTGTATTAATTAGCTGGTCTTGGACATGACTTCCTTGGGGAAATCGCTTACTATTTACTTATTTAATAATTCTATATACCCCCTTCAGCCTCTGCTGTTCCAGAGAAAACAAACCCAGCCTAAACAGTTACTCAACTTCATATTCCATCCCTGGCAACATCCTGGTGAATTTCCACTGCATCATCCTCAGTGCAATCTTGTCCTTCCTATGAATTGCACACAATATTTAACCAATGTTATATTATCCTCTCTTGGTTTATTCCATAGCTAAGGCAGACAACTGTATGCTGCCTTCCCAATCCTCTTTCTTGCCTTTGGGCATCTTTGGCTTTGTACCTATGGCCCAACATAATAACTGATCAATACACTCATTGGTCACTTTATTAGATAACTCCTGTAACTAATAAAATGGCCACTGAGTATATGCCTCCAGTCATTTGCTGTAGCACATCCTCCTCAAAGATTGATATATGCATTCAGAGATGCGCTTCTGCACACCACTGTTGTGACGTGTGGTTATTTGAGTTACTGTCTCCTTCCTGTCAGCTTGAACCAGTCTGTCTATTCTCCTGACCTCCTTCATTAATAAGGTGTTTTCACCCACAGAACTGCTGCTCATTGGGTATATATATGTTTTTCCACACCATTCTCTGTTAATTCTAGAGTGAAAATTTCAGGAAACAGCAGTTCTGGGATACTCCAACCACTCCATCAGGTACTGACAATCATTTCACAATCTGTCACTTGGGTCACACATTTTTTCCATTCTGATGTTTGGTCTGAACAACAGAGTGTCATTCTAAGCTGAAGACTTGCCCTTGGGTCAATGTCCTTTTTGTCATGATGTAGTCAGAACCTTTGATTATGGATGATGTCATATTCACACATGCCACCCCTGCACATAAATGTTGTAGAATAACTTGTCAGAAGAGTGAAAAAGATAACATGCTTTGTTTTCTCCTCTTCCACCAGATTCTTGGAGTTTGGCTTGCAATGCGTTTTAGGAACCAGAAAGATCCCCGAGCAAATCCTCGTGCCTTTTTGTAGGATCCTTCTCTATTCTTGTGACAGTTGTATCTTGTAGCTGCTGAAAGTTATCTTTCCCAGGGATTATTTTCATCAAAACCCTTTGATTCTTTAAAACAGAAGAGCCTTCATAATGCATGATTGGATGGAACATGATCACACTGCATGGATTATCTCGGTGCCATGGACTAGACTTGGTGAAATTTGAGCTCTGTTACCCAAACCCACCATCCCTGATGTGAAGTTCTTGCAATATATACCATGGTACAAGACTATGACTTGAAAAAAAGTGCACAGTGTTGGAAATTTTTGAAATTGATATGGAGCTTCTGTTTCTTTATAATGCAGCTATAAATACAGACTTGGCATAATTACAGCTACCATTGATGCTTGGCCAGTTCTTTAACAGAGGGCAATGGAGTTGAGAGGAGGCAAGAATTCAGTCTATCCTCTCATAACCATTTTGATTCAAAGCCTTTTTTAAAATAGTACAGCATGTTTATGAGCAACACATCAGTTTAAGCTTAACAGTAACTTTTAATTTGCCAGCAAAACCAGCCATACTGATTTCAAATTCCTTCTGTGGGGTCAGGTTTAGCTTTGGGCTTTATCAGGCTATGCCAGTGAAGCCACACCAGAGTCATAGTATAGCACAAACAGGCCCTTTTGGCTTTAGTCCATGCCAAAACTATTTAAACTGCCTACTCCCAATGACCTGTGCCTGGACTATATCCCTACCATGTATTTATCCAAACTGCTCTTAAATGTTGAAATCGAGCTCAGATGGACCACTTGTGCTGGCAGCTCACTCCACACTGGTTGTAGTCCCACCCAACTTCAGTGGAAGAAGCCTGCTTGTATTTAGCCTGTCTATAATCTAGATCTATTCTGTTGCTCAAAGTGAAAGCTGACTCAGTAGCTTGTTGCATCCTCTATGATGCCTGACCCAAGAGGTATGACAAATTCTCATTACTGATTTGTGATCCCTCAGACCGGCAGCTGTAACTCAGTGGTGAATGGAAATTGAGTAAATGTGAATAACCAACTTCAAGACTTTTATTTTCCAAATCCTGGTTGTCATAATGTCAATGTTTAATGTATACCAATACTACTGAAATTGTTTTCTCACTTTGTAATTGAGGGAGCATTCGAAACGTGTTTGGAGCCACAGTTAATTTGTTGGGGTATCTTGCATACAAAGTTGAGGGCTGTTAGCAGTATTCTCCACAAATCTCAAACACCATGTCTTACTCCACAACACCATTAAGTAATCTTTCTAGAAGACTGTCAGCTATTTAGTGTATAGTAACATTTTGTACTGTATCTTTAATACAGAAGACTTGTCAGGTTGAATACCACAAGTATGTCTTTTGAGCTAAGAACAAAGTGAAATGTCAGTATTTTAGGGGCTGAATTTGTAAGTTAATCTAATAAATGCAATCAATTAGTTTTGTCAAATCTTGATGTGTATGGCTTTAACTCACTGTGTCACTGCTTTGTTTAAGTGTAGTATACAGACTTAAATAGAGGAGAGCAAGACCAGTGTGATTTCCTAACAAGTGTAATTCTACTTTTTTTTAAACCAAGGCTTTTCCACTAGGCTTTTGGACCAGAATGTAAGGTTTGTTGGGAATAATTTCAGACATTGCATTCTGATGGCTTGCTGGCCTCTTCAGGTTATCAGTGAAGTGAGAAAGCAGCCCAAGAATTAACGTACAATACCTATTAAAGGAATTTAACAGCATAATCTATAGTAATGTGCCAACATTGTCAATGCATACTGACCTAAATTGTTAATTATTATGTCTGAACAACTTATAGCACACAAGTAGTGTAAACAACTGTATTGAGAGCCAGATTCAGGCAAGGATTTTGTATGTTAATTAGGTGTATGCTTGCCAATTGTACATTTCCACATGTTGATTTTTAAAAACCTTTCAGTTTCTTACTAAGATCCTTTTTGTCAATTAAGAAAAACATTAAGATGGAAATGAAAAGGAATGAATCAATTAATTAAATTAAGCATAATCCTAATGGAGTAAAATAACTTGAGGTCTCTAACCTCCCTCCCCCATTATACAGTTAGGCTGAGAAATTGACTTTGCACTGGCTTAGAAGGTCCTGTTGTGCAAAAATTACATGTAGCAGCTCTTTACCACTCAGCTCATTTGGGAATGGGTAATAAATCAATTAACTTTTTCCCCCTCCTGAGGTTGTGCATGAAATTCCTACAGTGCTCACCACTATTGATTTTCCTAGAAATTGTATTGATTTAATACCATTACATGGGTTAAATTAAGTTTGAACAATCTTCAGAGAATATTCCCTGATGGCTTGATCCTCAATGTGAAAAATGTTCATTAAGTATTTCATGTAATCAAGATATTTTTGTAGAGTAATGTGGTAGATTATTTAGGTGGCTGTCCCATTTTCCCCCTCAACCTCCACCCCCAATAAAACACACACTTTCACAAGGGGCAAAGATCCTGAAGAGAATCCAGCATGCACAAAGGCAGGGGTTGCAATATTTGAGATGGCAAAATTTAATTGTTATTAGTGAATTTTGAGAACTGTGGCCTTTATTCTGAGATTGGGGGGGGGGGGGGGGGGAGAAAGAATCCAAGATGTCAATGAAATCAGTTAATGTTTATCCCAATGTGAAGATGGGAAAGATCCTTGTGGCAGCTTGCCATTTATGGGTGCCATTCTCAAGCAAGTGTATGATAAACATTCTATGTATTGAGTAAAGTGACCCAAGGCTTTTCTGACGCAATGACAGGAATTAGGCACAGGCTTTTGTTCTACACAGTTTGAAACTTAATTTACACTCTGCATAGTGGTTATGAAAATGTTTGCAGTAACATGCTGGAGTTTGCACTTAATGGCTGCAGACTTGACCAACAGAACAGCATTTGTGTACCTGCTCCAAGTGTTGAGGCCTTTTAATGGCACTGGTTAAACTAGTGAGCATTATGGAGGTTGTTTCATGTTGTGGATGTTAAAGAATTAAGATATTTTTGGTTGGGAAAAAGATTCTGGAGTAATGTTTAGTAATGTTTGGTGATGCTTGGCTTGTGCTGTAGGTTCAGGTTTGTTTCCCCTACTTGATCAAACCCAAGAATTACTACTAAACAAGTAGCAAGTTGGCCACAGCTTTCCACAGCCCAGGGCATCGATGTTTTCCTGTGCAAGGGAATGAAATAACACTTGATGTAGGAGATGCTAAACCATTCATTTGTTGCTAAATTAGGCCTATTGAAGATTTCTAGCATTGTCTGAATCTGAGTGTCCATGACCATTGCTTGCTCCATAAAGGTTGGCTGGATATTGTGTGAACATGATTTGGATTTCAAAAATGCAGAAAATAACAATTTACTGCAAAATAAGTAAAGACACCTTTTCCTGTAATAAATGCTTTACTAATTCAAACATTTGTCAGTACTTTGTAGAATTAGTCAGTGAAAACCCTTTGGGGGGGCAGGGTGGGTGACAAATGAGTGTTATTTTGGGGGTGGGGGGGGAGGAGAGAGAAAGAGGAAAGATCCATTGTTTGCAGTACAGATCCAGATTTCTACCATTCCGTGGTTTAATTCAGCAGAAGGGTATGATCATAGTTTTATGTAATAGGTTTGATTTAAATAAAACTATTTCCATTGGGATTTAGGGGACATCTTAAGCCATGCTCTCAGCAATCCTGTTTTTTTCCCCTCTCATTCCCATGACCTTCAGTATGCAATAACCACTTAATGTACCACCCAGCACAAACACGTAGTACAAAAGGACTCCTGGGCCACTCATGACCCAAACTCAAGAACAAAATCAGGAAACTCTGCGCACACAGTGATAGAAATCTGGAACCTGTTTTTGTAAACCTCAAGTCATCCCAATGAAATTAAGGATTTGTTAACCAAAAGGCTATTGGAAACACGTATACAGAATTGGATCACATGAATGACAAACTTAAGGCTACCAGAAATGCTGTTTCAACCTGTACAGGTCAATCCCCTGTACTATGGATACAATGGATTACAGAAACATTGAGCTCCAACCATACCACTGAATTTTGAAAGAACAGGATCCTACACAGCTTACAACTCTTGTCAAAGTCCATATCTACTGTGGGTACCTGGAATGTGAACCATGCAAGAACAACAAAGATGACACTACAAAAACTAGGCTTTCATCAACCAGTGTCTGGGAAGGATCCAAAGTAACCAACCAGGAATACATAAGTACAGAAATGAAGTTAACCAATATCATGTCCAGGCAGCCTTTAATATTGAATCCCCAAGGGGGGAGGGAGAAGAGAAGAAGAGAGACATCCAAAGAACACATGGAGAATACCTGAGGCTGAAATTAGAAAACTCCTGATTCAACCTCCAAGTTGACTCTAAATAGGATGGAGACAGGATGGCCTATGCTCCACTGGGAGCTAAGGGCCCAAGAAGAAGACAACATACAATGAATACTGACTAAAGGTTTAAAATACTTGTGGCTTTCTATTATGCATGGCTGTCATGATACCAATCCACTTCCAAGTCATGAAGTGTATCATCATTCTGCCACTCCTGAAGGTGAGGATACAAGGATCCACTGACAATAGGTATACCTCAGTGGCCCATCTGTGAGCTATTGCTAGCCTCAATCAAAGAGGAATAACTAAATTTCAAACCACAAAGCATTCACCAGAGGGGTGGTGATGTGCAACTTCCTCCCTCCACATAGCTACTAAAAGCAAGTCCCTCTTTTCGAGTTTGGCAGATAGAAACAAAACACTACAGCATCAGCTCTAAACATTGTTTCTCTCACCACAGATATTGGCTGGCCTACTGAGAATTTGCAGTATTGCTCCTATTGTGCTATTTAATCCTAAATATCCAATTATAATTTATCCCTTACAGTCACTAACTTGATTAACTGGTCATTACAACACTGACCATACAACAATACCCACTGGACAAGACACTTTGGAATGTACACAGTTTGTAAGAATCACAATAAATGGAATCAAGGTACAGATCAATTCTGATCTAATTGTAAAACACGACAAGCTTGAGGGGCTGAACAGCAGCTTCCTCTTGTAACAGGATAACTGACCTTTGGAGAGGGGTGTCACAGCCCAAATGGCTGATTTCCCTCTGCCAGATCCAAATTGCACCAGACTAACACAAGGTGAGGCACTTGGTAGTGAAGTTTAACAGCATTCACAAGTTTAATCCAGGGAAGTCCAAAGACCATCAGCTATATTGACCCATCCTAGAACTGGTGGAAAGGTGGAATTTTGAGGATTTCTTTGTCAGAGACAAAAGACAATTAGAGGCCATTTTAAGAAAAGTCCAAAATTCTAGGTGGGTATGATTAGGAAGTCTGAGGTTTGAAAGTGGCAGAGGAATAACCAACAACTTCACAACATGCAAGGCAGTTGGTCTCTGGCAGCAGACAGACTCCACCATTTATTTATTTTTGCCAGGGAACTGGTACTTGGAAAGCCAACTTGCCATTCCTATAGCACCGTTCAATTTAAGGACAGCAAGATCCCAGAAGGACTGTGATAGTGACCCAGTAATCTGCAATGTGTTCAAGGAGAGATAAATACTGACCAAATTTACATTTCTCTTCACAGAATGTGGAAGGTGCTAGTAACACTGGTGTTTACTGTCCAAGCCAACTGGGCTGTAGCTTGAAGTCGTCATCCCTCCTTTTCCCCTCCCCAGATTAGGTTTGGATTACATACAGGGCTCAAACCTATCCTCCCTGCACTCCTAATCCCCTAAATTATGGATGCTGCCAAGTCAAATAAAGATACCCAGACATTATTCTAAGGAGCTGGATCTTAGCCTGAAAAACAAGCCACCAGGCAAAATAATCTGCCGATGTTAATCAGGAAAATGGGCTTTGGTTCCTTTAGAAAGTTCAATACACTCAAATACAGCAACAGCTAGCTGTTTGGAGAGAGGAAAAAAGTTACTTTTCCTCCTCCCTTCATTTTCCCCTCAGTTCCAAGCCAGGTTACAGCAGCACAGGGTCACACTGTTACAGCACCCATATACCTTCCTGGAGAGGGTTCAGCATCCCAATTAGAGGGCCAAAGTTGATTCAAGGTGGGAATGTATGGGTTAACTTCAAGGAGTTTGTGTGTTTTTTTTTGGGGGGGGGGGGGAAGAAAAAGAAGCACTAAATTCCCAGCCTTCATGCACAGTGTGAACAGCACCAAAAGATTGGCACGTCGACAAATGCAAGAGAACAATGCCAGGTGCAAAGCTGACAAATTTCAAGCTCCTCAGACCAGTGTCACACTGCCACCTGGTGGCTTTGGGCAAAGAAACCAGCTTCACAGATCAACAGCAGAACAGAAACTAGGGAAATCCTCAAATGGTTAAAGCTCAATTTCCTTCTCCCCATCCTCCCCCACCCCCCTATACCCAAACCCACCCCATCCCCAATCCCCCTCCAGCAGTAAACTGCTGTAACACCCAAGTGTGGACAAGCAGACAAAGCTCTTTACAGTTTCCTTTCTATGGGGCACAATTGGTTGGCTTAAACCTTAAGGTTTTGACCTAGGAAATAAGGATGTTGCAGGGCCTTGAAGGCAGAGATTCTTTTCATCGGGCTGAATGTCAGCAGTTCCTGGAACAGAGAATAAAGTAATATGTCAGGTGCACCCTCACGTGGTCATTGCAGCCGCCAATCAAACACAGCTCATTTTTATTTCACAAAATAATCCAGATGCTCTCTGGCTACAAGCAGCAAGGCTGACTTGCATTTCTGTAGCGCCTTGCAGGATGTCTTAAAGCACATTTCAGCCTGAAGTTACAAATGCGGGAAAAGTGACAGCAGATTTGCGCGCAGCCAGCTCCCAGAAACAGCAGTGTCTTAATGACAGGATAAACTATTTGGGAGTGATAGCCCTGGAGGGCTAAATACGAGCCTGGCACAATACATCAACCAGCTTCAGTTTCTTTTAATAGAGCCACTGGCTTCAAACAGTTAAAAACTTCTTCAAAGCTTCTCAGCTACAATATTTGAACTCTGCTTCCCTCGGTAACAGAAGCACAGCCTCAAAGTGCTAAACTTTCTAGGCAGGTTTAAAGGGGTTGGGAGCAGTGAGAGTACAGTTGACCGGCATACAAAGGCCTTAGAACTTGCATTACCCAAAATTGCATTACCATTCAGCTCACTGGATGGCAGGGTTCCAGTGAATCCCTGCCAGGAAGAATTGTGTGCAGAAGCCAAGTAGTGCCATGTGGGGGACAAAAGAGATGCACCCTTAACTGCTCATGTGGCTTCTAAAGCAGCCATGGGCAGCCCCTGCACCCAACTAAGTTCACAGGCATCATATCCATTAAGGATATCACACCTCCCACAGTGCCCTTCTTAAGATATTAAGCCAGAATAAAAATCACTTGGGTGCCCACACTTCAGATCCTGGCATTCCATTTTAAACTGGCCATTTCCTAGTGTGCTTCTCACCAGCAGCAGACTTGCCCCCAAGTCATCGATTTCGGGTATAAAGTTCTTGACCGACTGTGGAGGCCGGTTGGTGAAGGCACTTCGCGGCAGGGTCACGTCCTTCGGCCAGTCCTCCTCTGCTGGGAGCCCTGTCATGCTGAAAGCAGAGAAGTTTCCAATAAAAGAAATAAAATGACTAATTTCCATAGCATGACTTACACTCCATTCATGACATCCCAAAGTGTTTCACAGCCAGGGAGCCATTTCTGAAACACTGCCACTATTGCAATGCAAAAAAAAAATACAGCAGCCAATATGCGCGCAGTAAGCTCCAGACAGCGATGGAGCAATGCCCAGATCATCAGAAAGTTGTTTGAGACACGAATACTGACCAATACACTAGATTATCACCTTGCTAAAACCAGGAACAATTTGAAGTTTTAGTTGCAAGATATTTGTACAATGACACAAAGCAACAGGCCAGTTTTCACAGATTTCAATGGTCAGACACCCTTCATCAGCAAGATGTTTAGTGAACTGTAATTGGGCAAAATCGCTAATCACCAAAATGTCGTAAACTCCAAGCCAGTTAGACATCTCAACCCTTCCTTTAGGCCAGAGGTAGTGCTGTGCTCAATATAACCTGGATCTCTCATTTCCTCTCCAAGTTGCCCCAGTTGGATTTTACTAACTTAATTGAGTTTTTTAGCAAGGTGACGAGAGAGAGATCGATGAAGGTTGACCTGTGGATGTAGTCTACATGGATCTTAGTAAGGCATTTGACAAGGTCCCTCATGTGAAGCTTATCCGGAAGATTAAGATGCATGGGTTCCATGCTAAATTGGTCATTTGGATTCAGAACTGGCTTGCACATCGAATACAGAGGGTAGCGGTTGAAGAGAATTATTCTCGCTGGAGGTCTGATTAGTGGTGTTCCATAGGGATCTGTACTGGGACCTCTGCTGTTTGTGATGTATATAAATGACCTGAATGAAAATGTAGATGGGTGGGTTAGCAAGTTTGCAGATGATACAAAGATTGGTGGTGGTGTGGATAGTGTAGGTGACTGGCGAAGAATACAGTGGGATATAGATCAATTGCAGATATAGGCAGAGAAATGGCAGATGGAATTTAACCCAGACAAATGTAAAGTGTTGGATTTTGGTAAACCAAATGTAAAGAGACCGTTAAATGCAAGATCTTTAACAGTGTTGATGAGCAGAGGGACCTTGGGTCCAAGTTCATAGCTCCCTGAAAGTGGTTAAACAGATTGATAGGGTGGTTAAGGCGGATTATGGCATGGTTGTCTTCATTAGTCGAGGCAATGAGTTCTAAACTCAGGAAGTTACGTTGCAGCTTCATAAAACTCTATTTAGGCCTCATCTGGGGTATTGCACACAGTTCTGGTCACCCCATTGTAGGAAGCATGTCAAAGCTTTCGAGAGAGAGCAGAAGAGGTTTACCAGGATGCTGCCTGGAGGGCAAGAGCTTTAAGGAGAGCTTGGACAAACTTGGGCCGTTTTCTCTGGAGTGGCAAGAGACTGAGGGGAGATCTGATAGAGGTTTATAAGATTATGAGAGGGACAGGTAGACAATATCTTTTTCCCCAAGGATTCAAATGCCTAATACCAGAGGGCATGCATTTAAGGTGACAGGGAGCAATTTCAAAGGAGATGTGAGGGACAAGATTTCCCCCTATTTTTAAAATCAAAAGTATAAAAGTTTATTTACAACACATAGACACAGACAATATTTAAAAGACAGTAGCTACACTCAAATTACTATATGGTTAGTACCATCTATAAAAGTCTATACCACAGGGGAACCAGTGCTCACAGAAATCCCCCAATGTGCCCATCGCAACCACATGCTCCCCCTCCAATGACAACCGGATATGGATGTATACTCGGAAAAGGAGCAGGCAGTCAGCCCAGTCAGCGCCCTCCACCTTCCGTCGCCAAGACCCTTGAATGGCCATCTTGGCCAGGTCCAGGTGGAGATCCTCCTCTCGCCCTGCCCCCTGCAAGTTTCTGTCCCCTCCCACACAGTTGTGGGTGCCTGACATGCACTGCCTTGAATGGTGGTAGAGGCAGAAACGTTAGAGAACATAGAATAGTACAGCACATTACAGACCCTTCAGCCCACAATGTTGTGCCGACCCTCAAACCCTGCCTCCCATATAACCCCCCCACCTTAAATTCCTCCATATACCTGTCTAGTAGTCTCTTAAACTTCACTAGCGTATCTGCTTCCACCACTGACCCAGGCAGTGCATTCCACGTACCAACCACTCTCTGAGTGAAAAACCTTCCTCTAATATCCCCCTTGAACCCCTTACCTTAAAGCGCCATGTCCTCTTGTACTGAGCAGTGGTGCCCTGGGGAAGAGGCGCTGGCTGTCCACTCTATCTATTCCTCTTAATATCTTGTATATCATGTCTCCTCTCATCCTCCTTCTCTCCAAAGAGTAAAGCCCTAGCTCCCTTAGTCTCTGATCATAATCCATACTCTCTAAACCAGGCAGCATCCTGGTAAATCTCCTCTGTACCCTTTCCAATGCTTCCACATCCTTCCTATACTGAGGCGACCAGAACTGGACACAGTACTCCAAGTGTGGCCTAACTAGAGTTTTATACAGTTGCATCATTACATTGCGACTCTTAAACTCTATCCCTTGACTTATGAAAGCTAACACCCCATATGCTTTCTTAATTACCCTATCTACCTGTGAGGCAACTTTCAGGGATCTGTGGACATGTACCCCCAGATCCCTCTGCTCCTCCACACTACCAAGTATACTGCCATTTACTCTGTACTCTGCCTTGGAGTTTGTCCTTCCAAAGTGTACCACCTCACACTTCTCCGGGTTGAACTCCATCTGCCACTTCTCAGCCCACTTCTGCATCCTATCAATGTCTCTCTGCAATCTTCGACAATCCTCTACACTATCTACACCACCACCAATCTTCGTGTCGTCTGCAAACTTGCCAGCCCACCCTTCTACCCCCCATTTTAATAAAAATCACAAAAAGTAGAGGTCCCAGAACAGATCCTTGTGGGATACCACTAGTCACAACCCTCCAATCTGAATGTACTCCCTCCACCATGACCCTCTGCCTTCTGCAGGCAAGCCAATTCTGAATCCACCTGGCCAAACTTCCCTGGATCCCATGCCTTCTGACTTTCTGAATAAGCCTACTGTGTGGAACCTTGTCAAATGCCTTACTAAAATCCATGTAGATCACATTCACTGCACTACCCTCATCTATATGCCTGGTCACCTCCTCAAAGAACTCTATCAGGCTTGTTAGGCACAATCTGCCCTTCACAAAGCCATGCTGACTGTCCCTGATCAGACTATGATTCTCTAAATGCCCATAGATCCTATCTCTAAGAATCTTTTCCAACAGCTTTCCCACCACAGACGTAAGGCTCACTGGTCTATAATTACCCGGACTATACTTGCTACCTTTTTTGAACAAGGGGACAACATTCGCCTCCCTCCAATCTTCTGGTACCATTCCTGTGGACAACGAGGACATAAAGATCCTAGCCAGGGGCTCAGCAATCTCTTCCCTTGCCTCGTGGAGCAGTCTGGGGAATACTCTGTCAGGCCCCGGGGACTTATCTGTCCTAATGTATTTTAACAACTCCAACACCTCCTCTCCCTTATTAGAGACATTTAGACTGGCACACAACTGTGAAAGAAATGGAAGAATAAGGACATTGTGTCAGTAGATGGGCTAACAAAGTTAGCCATTTGATTACTAACTTAATTGGTTTGGCACAACATTGTGGGCCAAGGGGCTGTGCTGTACTGCTCTATGTTCTAACACCGTGGCAGTTGAGAGAGAGGGGGGTCCCTGGTGGAAGTCCCTTTTCTAGGATGTCCTTTCCATGTCCATCGGGGACCTGGTAGAGATTGCTGAACAGAGCAGTGCCCCATTACAAATTCATCATTTTATACATGGACCCCCAGCTGCCTGTCACTTCTGAGGGCTGGAGTGTGCGAGGCTGCAGTCCCGATTCACCTGTCTGCAGGGGCTGCTCCTGGCCTTCTGGCTGCACTTTAGCCCCACCCTATTTCCAGTAAGGAGGGAGGAGGATGCCCAGTAAGCTTGCTCCTGGAGCTAGCGAAGATGGTCCTGGAAGCCGAGCAGAGGTTCCGCCTGGGAGGACTGCCTAACGATGTTCTGGGGGAGGGGGTGTCTGTGCCAGGGAGAGCGAACATGCAATATCCATGGGTACAATGTAGGTGTTCCGGGACCATTCGGCACGGACTAGAAGGGCTGAGATGGCCTGTTTCTGTGCTGTAATTGTTATATGGCACCACTGGGAATATATGCCATTCCTGACAGAGATAGGAACATTTTAATTTAATTTTTGTTGGCATTGTTATTGCCTCTAGTGTTTTGTAATAATGTAGAAGTTGCAATAAACATACTTCAGTTAAAAAAAGAATTAACTCACTAGCCTCCCATTCAGCCTGGCCCTGAGCCCTGCTGGAATATATCAATTGCACTTACTCAAAAATTTTTCCTAATTGATCAACTTCTGATTTCCCACAAAACAAGGGCCTGCAAATAAGAAAAACAGAACAAATCACTTACACGCAAATGGATACTGAAAGCCCATTGGCTCAACATACAACACCACCAAGAGATAAGAGCCCGTCCCCCACCCAACTACCTCCTCATCGCTCCACCTCCCTGCTTCCCACTTTTCAGTTCACAGGTAACATCATTAATATTCACTATCCATTCCCAACACCACGAGAAAGCAGTGACAAGCCACTGCGCTTCATATGGTGAAGCTGCTCCCACGGGGTTAGTACAGGAGAGGTTCCACCAATGATATCCCTGCAAAACCCTCCAAAGCTAACGATGAAACAGCCAAACTGATGTCAACACTTCTCTCCCAGGCCAATGCAAGATCATGCTCAACCAGCTTCAATGGTGGCCCACCTCACCCACAAGCCTAATGGCAGTCATCACAAATGAGGAAGGAACAACCTGCTGGAGGAGCTCAGTGGGTTGGGCAGCATCTTCTTGAGGTGGGGGAGGGGGGGGAGAGAGAGAGAGAGAGAGAGAGAGAGAGAGAGAGAGGAATTATCAAATTATCAGGCTAAGAACCTGCATCAGGTCTCTTTCCCCCTGCAGATATTGTGGACATCAGCCTCCTCACCATCAAGGATACGTTCAAACAACTAGGCCTCAAGAAGGTGGCAACCATTATTAAGGACCCTCACCACCCAGGGCATGCCCTCTTCTCATTACTACCATCGAGGGGGAGGTACAGGAGCCTGAAGACACACACTCAACGATTTCAGAATTCCATTGGAAAAAAGAAATATATAAAAAATTCCAGGAGGATTGAGAAGCTGCTGCCTCTTACAGGCCTTTGAGGGAAAAGAAGAGTAACATTCTCACAAACTTCAGTGAATGCCTGGTCTGTGTCTGCATAAACTGAACACTTCACAGCGCCAGCTATCAGAATTCAATTCCCATCACTGTCTGTAAGGAGTTTGGACATACTCCCCATGACTGCGTGGGTTTCTCTCTGATGCTCCAGTTTCCTCCCACAGTCCAAAGGTTAAGGTTATGCCAATAGGTTATGGGCATGCTATGTTGGCACTGGAAGCATAGTGACACATATAGGCTGCCCCTAGCACATCCTTGATGTTTCAAAGTACATGTGACAAATATGGTTTTAACTATTTGGGAAGATGGGCAAATGTTGTTCTGCATTTGGAATCAGCCTGGAATTTTCTGCTCGAGTCTCTACAGTGAGACAGAGCTCACAGACCATCTGCCCCAGAGGCAAGGGCAACCCCAAGCTACAACCTACACTTGTCCTATCAAATAAGAAACAGTCACAAACTAATCCACCACATCCTTCAAAACAGTTTACAGTGTCCCCAGGAAGCTCTGGCTCCTCCCTTTTCAAAAGCAATTTTAAGCTGTACTCCCACACTGACCTTCTGCAAATCATCTCAGCAAAGATGCAGCCTGTGCTCCACAAGTCAACAGGGGTGGCATATGTTGATTGAAGCAGTACTTCGGGTGCACGGTACCACAATGTCACCACCTGGTTAGGTCAAACACAAAATGAGGGCAAAGCAAAGTGTTGAGTAACACCCAGAGTGCTGGAGGCTATCAGCAGTTCAGGCAGCATCTACAGAGGGGTTGAGACCCCTTCAACCAGCAGCCGTTTATTCCCATACAGTTATTGCCAGACTTGCTGAGTTCCTCCAGTGTTGTGTGCGCACACACGCATTGCTAAAGATTTCCAGCGTCTGCAAAATCTCTTCTGTTTATGGAAAGCAAAGTGTTGGACTGCTTTGGAACTTTGGTAGAAGAGAACGCCTTTCCCCAATCTTCTCAGAGCCAATGGGACTGCTCAAGACCAACATGGCCAGGCTTATTTGTCATATAATGCTATAAGGATGTGATTAAGTTAGAGAGGATGCAGGAAAGAGTCACAAGGTTGTTGCCTGGACTGCAAGGCTCAAGTTATTAGGGGAGATTGGATAGGCTGGGAGCAAAGAGACTGAGGGGTAATTTGATAAAGAGATTTATAGAATTATGAGGGATATAGACCATGTTGATAGTCACAGCCCTTTTCCCAGGTTAGAGGAGTCTAAAATTAGAGGGCTTTTTTTTAAAAAAAGATGAGAAGGGGACCCAAGGAACAGGTCTAACTGCGAGTGGTGGTGGTGGAAGCAGATACAATTACAACCAATTTTTTTAAAATAAATCTGGATAGGTACATGGATAGGAAAAGTTTAGAAGGGTCTAATACAGAAAATGGAACTGGCCCCCTCTGTCAGCACGGATGAACTGGGCCCGCTTCCATGCTGTTTAAATTGATGAAATTCTACATCAGATAATCAATCAACAGTGCGCAAGTCAATCTATAATAGGAAACTCTAATTATGTAATCCATTCACAAGCAATGCATTTGCCATTGATCTAATGATCTCTATGGTGTGAGTGTGTATTCTGGGGGATTCCCCACCCTTCAGCAGTTAGGACGTAATCAAGTCTGAGCAGCCAATCAATATCGACGATTTCTCATGAGTCACTGATCGGAAAGCTAAAAGCAGAACTGACGTTTTAAACATTTTGCAGAGTGGAAATAAATACACAAAATATTGGAAGATGAAAAAATAGCATAAACATAACAGAGAACATAATAGCAGAGTACAAGCCCTTCTGCCCACTATATGTCAATTGCTCAACTTACTCCAAGATCAATCTAACCCTGCCCTCCTGCATAGCCCTCCATTTTTCTGTCATCTATGTGCTTATCTAAGAGTTTCTTAAATGTCCCTAATGCATCTGCCTCTATCACCACCCTGGCAGGGTGTTCCATGCACCCACCACTCTCTGTAAAGAACTTACCTCTGACATTCCCCTCTAGACTTTCATCCAATCACATTAAAATTATGCCCCCACGATTTGACCATTTCTCTCCTGAGTAAAAGGCACTGCCTGTCCACTCTATCAATGCCTTTTATACATCTCTTTCAATGCTGTCAATTTCTGTCTCATCTTCCTACACTCCAAACTGAAAAGCCCAAGCTCATTCAACTTTCCTCATAAGACACACCTTCTAATCCAGGCAGCATTCTGATAAATCTCGTCTGCACCCTCTAAAGCTTCCACATCCTTCCTATAATGAGGCGACCAAAACTGAACACAATATTTCAAGAGTGGCCTAATCAGGGTTGTATAGAACTCAGTTCTTGAACTCAATTCCCCAACTAATGAAGGACAAAGGGCAATACACCATAGGCCTTCTTAGCAACCTTATCAATCTGTGTGGCAACTTTGAGTGGCCTATGGACGTGGACCCCAAGATCCCCGTTCCTCTAAGCTGTTAAGAATCCTGCCATTAACCTTGTAACATTAAAACTAAAATATTAACCTTTAAACACAAACTAAAATACAACTTGAACACCCCTTATCCAAAATGGTTGGGGCTGGAAGTGTTTCAGACTTTTTTGGATGTTGGAATATTTGCATATATGTAACGAGATAGCTTGGGATGGGTCACAAGTCTAAACACAAAATCTGTTTGCTTTACTTATATACAAACTTTGTACATCCCGTACATATACCTTGAAGGTAGTTTTATACAATATTTTTACTAATTTTGTGCATGAAACAATATTGTGTACATTGAACAATTAAAAAGGTAAGCTCTCACTACCTCGGCCGCCCAAGTGGATAGTGAGTTTGGCAACACCACCATTCACAACTCTGAATTTGTGTGCTACTGGTAAGCAGTCTTCGTCTTGCACTTGTTCATCACACATATGTACTGATGCAACTGTTCTGCATGGTCTCTTGGTGGCCTCCCTAACTAGTCCCCTTCTTGCATAGTCACTCAGTTTTTAAGGACAGCCTGCTCCCTGCAGATTTACAGCTATGCCCTATTCTTTCCACTTCTAGACTCAACTATACTCAAAGTGATATTCAGTGACCTGGAAATTTTCTAACTCCTGACTTGTGCTTTTCAATAAACTTTTTGCAGAGTTGCTTGGACTGTTCTTTTGTCTTTATGGTGTAGTTTTTGCCAGGATACTGACTCACCAGCAGTTGGACCTTCCAGATACAGGAGTATTTTTACCACAATCAATTAAAATACCTTGACCGCACACAGGTGATCTCCATTTAACTAATTATGTGACTTCTTAAACCAATTGGCTGCATCAGTGATGATTTGGTGTGTTATTTTAAAGGGGAATGCTTATATAATTTTGTAATTAATTTCAATCACTTTGTAGAGATCCATTTTCACTTTGATACGGAAGAGTAATTTTCTGTTGATCAATGTCAAAAAAAAGAGCCAAATTAAATTTACTGTGATTCAATGTTGTAAAATAATAAAACATGAAAACTTCCAAGGGGGTTGAATACTTTTTATAGGTGCTGTACTTGTGGGAACTTTTCCAGCGCATTGTGGAATTTTCCATTTGTGACATCATGTCAGCACTCAAAAAAAAATCCGATTTGGGGAGGTTTTTGGCATTTCAGATAAGGGATGCTCAAACTGTAATAATTTTATACTTTCCCTGAGCAAACCCCTCAACCAAGCTCGGTAAGTGCCTGGCGATTCTTGCTTACCACCGGAGTCAGAGCCATTTGGAACCTGTAGATGCGAGCCAAGCCAAAGTCCGCCAGCTTCACTTGGCCCCGGCTGGTCACTAGGATGTCCTCTGGCTTCAGATCCCGGTGCACCACATTGTGAGAATGCAGGAATGCCAGGCCATTCAGCAACTGCTTCATTAGATCCTGTCCAAACAACAATTTTATTACAAGAGACTTCAGTCATTGGTGATCTCCTACCTCTCCCCATCACCAAGCCCTCCTCAATCCCCTCACATTCAGAATCAGGTTTATCATCACTTATAAACATTGTGAAATTTGTTGTTTTGCAGCAGCAGCAGTATGGTGCAATACAAATTACTACATGTTATAATAATACATAAAAAATAAATTAGTGCAAGTAAAGAACAAAATAGTGAGGTCATGTTCACCATCTGTTCAGAAATCTGATGGGGGGGGGGGGGGGAAGAAGCTGATCCTAAGACAATAAGTATGCTTTCAGGTTCCTGTATCTCCTCCTTGATGGTAGCAATGAGAAGAGGGCTTGTCCTGGATAGTGCCTAGGTTAGAGAGCATGTCTCATTAAGAAAAGTTGAGTGAGCTATGATCAGAATCAGAATCAGACTTTAATCGCCAAGTACCTGTGCACATACAAGGAATTTACTTCCAGCAGATGTTGTCTCTCTGCTCATAACAATAATAATGATAAATATAAATGAAAATGCTGCTCTTTAGAGTGAAGGAGGATGAGAGGTGACTTCATAGAGGTGTACAAGTGGCATAGATAGAGTGAACAGCCAAAGTCTTTTTTCCCCAGGGAGGAAATGGCTAATATGAGGGGGCATAATTTTAAGGTGATTGAAGGAAAATATGTGAGGGGGGGGGTGATATCAGAGGCAGTTTTCTCCACCCCAAAGAGTGCACTGCCAGCGGTGGTGGTAAGCGCAGATCTATTACGGATACTTAAGAGATTTTTAGATAGGCACACGGATGATAGGAAAATGGAGGGATGGAGGGACGGATTAGATTAATCTTGGAGTAGGTTAGAAGGTCAGCACAACATTGTGGGCCAAACAGCCTGAACTGTGCTGTATTGTTCTATGGTCTAGATTCACAATTTTGTAGCAAGTGTCCACAGTCACTGAAAGGGTTCTGAAGTGCAGATATGGTTGCACTGTGTCAACTTGCATACAGCAAGATTCCACAATTAAGGAAGAATAAATATCATTATCCTTTGTTCCCATTATCCCTACTGTTTGAAGTAGCCAGTGAGAGAGCAACACCTTGCATGGCAGGTGCCATTTGAAAACTGCAAGTCTCACTGGGAGAGACTCATTGTTTGAGCCTATAAAAAGAAAAAAGGTGCAAGTAGAGCAGCCATTGTTCGAGCAAGTGGTCTGGCTTTGGCACAACAGGCTTGCGCAAGCACAGATGCAGGCTCCAAGAAGTTTTCAGCAAGTCTTTTGTTCTGCAGGGTGAGAATGGGTCGAGTTACTGGTAGGTTCCTTGTAAGATGTGGGAACTTTTGGAGACCTCCAAATCCCTTGATAACTATATCTAAATGAAGTGCATCGAGCTGCAGCTCCTTAGCTGCAGTTCAATGACCATCAGCTCATATGGAGGAAATGAGGAGGTGACAGGAACTACAGGGAGGTAGTCACCCTCAAGTTGCAGGAGGCAGGTAGCTGGGTGATTGTCTGGAAAAGGAAAGGGAATAGCCAGTCAGTCCAGAGTAGTTCTGTGCTCAATAATAAGTACATCACTTTGGAGACTGTTGGAGGGGGATGACCTTCCAGGGAGAAGCCATAACTAACAGGTCTTTGGCACTCAGTCTGGCTCTGTGGCTCAGAAGGAAAGGGGTGAGAAGAGGCGAGCTGTAGTGACAGGGTATTCACCAGTTAGTGGAACAGAAAGGAGGATCTGCCCAAAAGGAGATTGCCAAATGCCTCATTGCCTCGATCAGGGACATCCCAGATCAAGTCTCTTTATGTGGGAGAGGGAGCAGCCAGTGGTTGCTTATGTCAGTACCAATGACATGGGTAGGAAATGAGTTCAATGACAACGTGGAGTTCAGGGAGCTAGGTGCAAAGTTAAAGACAGGACCTCCAGGGATTGTAATCTCAGGATTCCTACCTGTGCCATTGCTAGTGAGGCCAGAAATGGGAAGATCATACAGCTTAACATGTGGTGAAGGAGATGGTGCAGAGGGAGGGCTTCAGAATTTTGGATCATTGGGTTCTTTTCCAGGGTAGGTGGGACCTGTACAGAAGGGACAGTTTGTACCTAAACTACAGGGGGGGCTAATATCCTAGCAGGAAGTTCTGGTGCTGCACATGGGGCATGGGGGAAGGGGTGGGGTTGCAGTTTAAACTAAGAGTTGCAGGGGAATGGGAACCACAGCACCAAAACAGACAGTGGAGTGGTTGTGGAGACAGATGGTGTTAAGCCTACATACAAAGTCAGGAATCAAAAAGTTGAGCATGATGAGACTAATGTTCTCAGCTGTGTATATTTCAATGCAAGTAGTATTCTAGGAAAGGCAAATGAGCTCCGGGCATGGATCAGCACATGGAATTATAACTGTAGCCATTAGTGAGACTTGGTTGCAGGAGGGTCAGGACTGGCAGCTCCATGTTCTGGGGTTCCGTTGCTTTAGACGTGACAGAGTGATTAAAGGAGAGGTAGTGTTACTAGTCAGGGAAAATGTCACGGCAGTGTTCAGTCAGGTCATCTAGTGAGGCTTTACAGGTAGACTGAGGAATAAGAAACGTTAATGGGCTTATATTATAAACCACCCAACAGTCCACGAGATTTAGAAGAGCGGAAACACACAAGGTTGCGATAGGTGACTTTAACTTTCCACATATTGACTGGGATTCCTATAGTATAAAAACTGGATAGGAAAGTGTTTGAGAAATTTGTTAAGGAAAGTTTCCTTATTCAGTGCATAGAAGTCCCAACTACAGAGTGTGATACTGGATCTATTAGGGAATGAGACAGGACAGGTGACAGATGTTTGTGTAGGGGAACGCCTTTAAAACTGATCGCATTATGGTCACTAGATGCAACATAATAGGGGGAAGGATAGGTCTGGTCTTCTGGTTGAGATTCTAAATTGGAGAAAGACCAATTTTGATGGTATCAGAAAGGATCTGGCATGTATGAACTGGGACAGTTTGTTTTCTGGCAAAGGTGTACTTGGTAAGTGGGAGGCTTTCAAAAGGGAAAATTTGAGAGTACTGAGTTAGTGCGTTCATCAACAATAAAAGGCAAGGACAAGAGATTTATGGAGCCTTGGTTTTCGAGACATTGAAGCCCAGGTTAAGAAAAGCAGGTATACGCAGGCAGGAACGAATGAGGTACCCAAGGAGTACAAGAAATGCAAGAGGACACAAGGAAATCAGGAGGACCAAAAGAAGAGCAGACAAGCTGAAGGAGCCAGAGAGCGGTAGCGGATGGTTGCCTCTCTAATGGGAGGCCTATGACTAACCGAGTGATAATGTGGTGAACTGGATCAGCAAATCTGCAGATGACACCAAGATTAGGGGTGCAGTGAACAGTGAGGAAGGCTATCAGAGTTTGCAGAGGGAACTGGACCAGCTGGAAAAATGGACTTCAATGCAGACAAGTGTGAGGTGTTGCACTTTGGGAGGATAAACCAAGGTAGGACTTGCAGTGAATGGTAGACCACTGAGGAATAGAGTAGAACAAAGGGATCTGGAGGTACAGGTCCATAATTCGTTAAGTGGTGTCACAGGTACATAGAGGTTTTTGGCACGTAGGCCTTCATCAATCAATGTATTGAGTACAGGAGTTGAGATGTCCAGTTGAAGTTAAGATGCTGCAGAGGCCCAATTTGGAGTACTGCCTGCTGTTTTGATCGCATACCTACATTAAATGTTATTAAGATTAAAGGAGTGCCAAGAAAATTTACAAGGATGTTGCCGGAACTTGACCTGAGTTATAAACGTCGAATAGGTTAGGGCTTTATTCCCTAGAATTTAGAAGAGGAAGTGGAGATTTACAAAATTATGAGGGGTGTAGATAGTGGAAAAAGCCTGACTGCATTTGCCCTGAGGTTGAGGGAGACTAGAGGTCACAGGTGAATGGTGAGATGTGGAATATTTAAGGAGAACATGAGGGAGGAACGTTTTCCCTCAGAGGGTGGTGAGAGTGTGGAACGAGCTGCCAGTGGATGCAGCTTTGATTTCAACATTTAAAAGAAATTTGGATAGATACATGGATTGGATGGGAGGGACGGACACGGAGGACTATGGTCCGGGTGCACATCAATGGGATTAGTCTTGATTAATGGGTCAGCATGGACTAGATGGGCCAAAGGTCCCATTCTGTGTTGTGGTGTTCTATGACTATTGGACCCAATTCAATGGGAAAAGCTCAGAGGACCTTTTACACCAAACGGAGACGATGTTTTTTTTTAAAAAAGAGATACAGCATAGTAACAATCTTTTCTGGCCCAATGAGCCCATGTCACTCATGTTACACCCAGATTAAGGCATCATCCCAAGAAATTACAAGAATATTGTGGTGCTCCCTCAACACTGACCCGTTAACAGTGTGCCACTGCAGGAAGCTTGCTCCAACAGAGCATCAGATAGATAGTCTTCACTGTGCTCCACAGCAAGCCAGCCCTGTCCAGCAGGAGTCCAGCCCAAAGCCTGAACACGGAAGGCACATGCAGGCACCTCAATTGTTGGTTTCACTGTCAATGGAATCCCCACCCCAATCAAAAAAAAAAGCAGAGGAATTTACTGAGGGAGGGTGGGTTAAAGCTGTGGATCACAAACATCACCCTCCTTTCCGCTCAAGAATTAGCGAGCAGCAGCAGAACAATGAAAGCGACCCCAGCAATCACCCTGTCCATTACCTTTATCGTCTCTGGTGGCAGTCCAGGTGCCGGGGCCTTTTCCAGGTAGGTTTTCAAATCCTGGTCAACATGCTCAAACACCAGGGTGACCTTGGTTTCTCGATCTGCTCTCATGGTGGCACACACATCGAACAACCTGCAGCAATGCACACAGGTGGATCACCGTGACTGCACAAGACCCAGCGTCATCGAGTCACATCATACAAAAGCATGCCCTTCGGCCCACCATGTCCTTGCTGGCAAAGATTTACCAGGATGCTGGCTGGGTAAGAGAGCATGTCTTATGAGGATAGGTTGAGTGAGCTCGGGCATTCTCTTTGGAGTGAAGGAGGATGACAGGTGTACAAGATAAGAGGCATAGATAGAGTGGACAGCAAAAGCCTTTTACCCCAGGAATTAAATGGTTAATACGACAGGGAATAATTTTAAGGTAATAAAGAGGAAAGTATGGGGGGGTGGGGGAGAGGGAAAGGGGACTTTTATGCAGTGAGCTATGGGTGCATGGAACATACTGTGAGGGGGTGGTGGTAGAGGCAGATACATTGGGGACACTTAACAGACTCTTAGGCAGGCACATGGATGATAGAAAAATGGAGAGAAATGGGGGAAGGGCTAGGTTGACAGAGTAGGTTAAGAGGTCGGCACATTATCATGGGCTGAAGGACCTTTGCTGTAGTGTTTCAGGTCAAAGAACTGGGAAAAGTTCAAAATTAAGTTGCAGAGAGGGGGTGGGGAATATAGCACGTACAAAGGGAATGTTTGTGACAGAGTGGAGACCAAATCAAGTGACCGTGATGCCGGCCGAGTCACTGGCAGGTGACAATGCAAACCGTGAAATGTTGCCACTAGCAAGGACAGCATTCACCACCCACCCTGGCTGCTCAGGAAGATGGCGTTGAACTGGTTTTGTCCCGCATGGTGAAGGTGCTGCAAGCTCAGAGCAGGAAACACTTAAAAGAAAATGATTTCAAATGGAGAAAAAACCCCTGTGCAGCACTCTCCCCCTAACAGGATCCCCCACATTCCCCCACCAAACTAGCGTACACAAGCAGCAGACCCACCCCCACATCCCTCCCCACAGAATTACCTGACGATATTGGGGTGGTCAAACTGCTCAAGCCGCTTCAGCAGTGCCACCTCCCTGACAGTGGAGGCGGGGAGGCCCTCTTCGTCTCTGTGCACCCTCACGTTTTTTAGAGCTACAAACTTGCCACTCCGCAAGTCTCGGGCCTTGTAGACAGTGCCATAGGCCCCTCCTCCAATCTCTGCCACAGGCTCATACTGAGTCATGGGATTCTGCTCCATCTCACAGTCCCTGAAAACCTCCAACCTGCTGACTGGCACCTGGAAGGAATTCAACAGGAAAAGTGCAATGAGCCACCTCTTGGTCTTCCTCTTTACCTCCAGCAGCCCTTCGCCAAAGAAGGGCACAAAATCCCCACTAGTGTCTGGGCCAAAACACTGAGGGTCACATATTTTACCACAGAGCATTGTAGCTTCAACCGCACTTCACAAATCCATTAACACTTGGAAGGAGGCAGCACTGTGGCACAGCTGATAAATATGCTATCTCACAGTGCCAGTGACCCAGGTTCAATTCCAACTTCTGGCCCACTCAGTGCAAACTTCACACACACTCTCTCTGTGACCGGGTGGGCTTCCTTCAGCTGCTCCAGTTCCCTCCCATGACCCAATGGCTTGCAGGGCCCATGCGATGATCAGCTGCTGTAAGTTGCCCCCAGAGTGTGGGTGAGAAGTGATGGTCGGTCGGCACAGACTGATTGGGCTAGAAGGCTTTTTATTTCTACAAGGCTGCTTGCAGATGGGAATGACACTAGTTCGACTTTCCTCTCTAAGTCACACTCACATATACATCATGTAAACATTGCTGCACATAAACCCCAGAGCTTGGGGTAGTGTGGTAGCATAACACTATTACAGCATCAGCGACCAGAGCTCAATTCTGCCATTGTCTGTAAGGAATTTGTACATTCTGTCCATGACCTCATGCATTTCCTCCGGGTGCTCTACTTTCCTCCCACATTCCGAAGACCACAAGACATAGGAGCAGAATTAGGACACTCAGCCCATTGGCACTGCTCCACCATTCCACCATGGCTGATCCCAGATCCCACTCAACCCCACACACCTGCCTTCTTGCCATAACCTTTGATGTCCTGACCGATCAGGAAATTATCAACTTCCACCTTGAATATACCCACAGACTTGACCTCCACCGCAGTCTGTGGCAGAGCATTCCACAGATTCACCACTCTCTGGCTAAAAAAATTCCTCCTTGTCTCTGTTCTAAAGGATTGCCCCTCAATTTTGAGACTGTGCCCTCTAGTTCTGGACTTTCCCACAATAGGAAACACCCTCTCCACATCCACCCTATCTAGTCCTTTCAATATTCGGTAGGTTTCAATGAGATCCCCCCGCATTCTTCTAAATTCCAGTCAATACAGGCAAGAAGCTGCTAAACATTCCTCATATGTTAATCCCTTCATTCTCAGAATCATCCTCATGAACTTCCTCTGGACTCTCTCCAATGGCAATATATCCTTTCTGAGATAAGGGCCAAAATTGTTAACAGTACTCCAAGTGCAGCCTGACTAGTGTCCTATAAAGGCTCAGCATTATCTCCTTGTTTTTATATTCTATCCCCCTTGAAATGAATGCCAACATTGCATTTGCCTTCTTTACCACAGACTCAACCTGCAAATTAACCTTCTGGGAGTTTTGCACAAGGACTCCCAAGACCCTCGTATGTTTGAATTCTCTCCCCATTTAGATAACAATCCGCATTATTGTTCCTTTTACCAAAATGTATTATCATACATTTCCAAAAACAATTCCATCTGCCAAGATGTACAAGTTTGCAGGTTAATTGATCACATGGGTATAACTGGGTAGACCGAAGGGCCTCTTACGATGCTGTATCTCTAAATCATATAAAGTAAAATCTCCCTCCTAGCAACTAGTGTCTGGAGCCACCATCACCACCTTGGGCGCAATCTTGAAAGGGCAAATAGGGATAGACATTAAATGCCTGCTGTGCCAACAACCCCCACATACACAGCTGCAACTGATACTAGCACATGGTACTGCCCTGCCGAACGAACAAAGACAAGTATATTGAGTACAGGAGATGGGATGTTATGTTGAAGTTGTACCAAGATGTTGGTGAGGTCTAATTTTCTGGCTCAAAGATTGCAAGAGCACAGAGAAAATTTACAAAGATGTTGCCAGGAATTGGAAGAGTCAAAGGGAAAGGTTGAACAGGTTAGGACGACAGCATAGGAGAATGAGGGGGAGATTTGATAAAATTATGAGGGGTATAGATAGGGTAAATGTTTTTTCCACTCAGGTTGGGTGAGGCCAGAACCAAGTGTCACAGGTTCAGAGTTTGAAGGTGAAATGTTTATGGGGAACCTCTTCACTCAGAGGATGGTGAGTGTAGAATGAGCTACCAGCGGAATTGGAGGATGTGGGTTCGATTTCAACATTAAAGAGAAATTTGGATAAATACATGGATGGGAAGGTTATGGAGGGCTGTGGTCCATGTGCAGGTCGATGGGACTAGGCAGAACAACATTTTGGCACAGACTGGATGGGCCAAATGGCCTGTATCTGTGCTGTAGTGCTCCATAACTATGTTTACTCAGCACCTATCCCCTGGGAGCTTCAAACCCATTCCTGCACCATAGCCTCTACTGTAATGCAGAAAACAATGATCAGAAACAAAAAAAATCCCATCTCTGGAAAGAGTCAAAGGAAGGGAGAGGCACAGAGAAAGAAAGCAAAGAAAATAAAGTTTTCCAGTAGCAGTTCTCACATCCTCTATGTCCCTTCATGCTTCACGTTGTCAAGGATGTTAACAGCTCTCAGTCAATTCTCTCAGTAAATGCAATGGCCAAGTTGTACAAAGGAAGGCCAGATTTCCTAGCATCTTTTCTCATTCTTAATGTCCAAGTGTTGGCCAGCTCTCCCTCCTGTGCTTCAGAGGCTCGGGGGCCTGCACTAGCACCTCCCTCAGAAGCTCCCAAATTCACATTCCTACGAGTCTAGCAGAGAAATCTTGGCTGAGGCTTCAAATAACCAGCAAAGGAAGTTGTGTATAACACAAGAGGGTCAGCACCAATGGAGTGCCAGGCCACAGGACGAGCGTCATTCACAGCACATTTAGCTGTTGTCTCCCACTGCCATCTGAGGCAAATGCAAAAGATCTCACAGCTACCCATCTTGAAGGCAAGTGGGAGCAAGGTCGGAAGGAGGGCATTACTGGTGGTGCAAGCTGGAAGCTCAGGAATGGAGCTTACACTCAAATTTTGTACTAGATGATCACATGAGATTGGTCAGAACACTCAAATACAAAATAGTCTCATTCCCCATCTGCAAAGTTTTCCTTCTCACAACACCATGAAGTAGCAGTCGTCAAATTATTGATCAAATGAAAAAAAAACTATAGCGGCTTGAAGTTTCAAATAAAAACTGAAAATACTGGAAACAATCAACAGGTCAGGCAGCATCTGTGAAGAGAGAAAAAACAGTTCTTCAGGACAAAGACTAGACTGAAGATCAACTGATGCCTTGGCAGCCAAGTAATTTAAAGTCAAGTGACCTGGAATTTAAAAATTAGCATCAGTAAAAGCAAGCACAAAATGTTACTAAGAAAGATTCACAGCAATCCCATTGAATGGTAGAACAGGCACAAGGGCCCACGTGGCCTGCTCCTGCTTCTGAAAGTCTTGTATAAAACCCAAGCACATGTGCTTCGGGGAAAGACATCTGCCACATCTGGCCTGTTTGTCAGACCTCAATTTTTACAGAACTTCTGCTTCAGCTCAAGGCCATTCTTGAGTGGCTGTTCATCAAAAATGTGTTTTCTGTCATAAAAAAAGTTTAGGCAAATGCAGCAACTTTTGACTTCTGTAATAGTTTGCAAACAAGTCATGTGACAAATAAAACAACTGTGATAAGTCAGCGGTCCTGGAAAAACTTCCACATTTCAAGTGCTAGAATATTCAGACAGCAAAATGCAGTGTGTTGCTGTGTAAAAGTTGTGTTGGAAAATTTGCTGCTGAAAAATGTGTCACAAAAAAGCACTTTTTGTTAAATTTAAAAGTCCACTACATATTAGGGGTTTGTTTTGGGGAAAATGGGTTTATGGGTTGTTTGCCGATGCTATTACCATAGCAACAGTTCTGTCCGCTGCTATCCACAGCACACTGCCTCAGGCAACGAGACTCTGGCAATCCATTTAATTCCCTTCTTTTACTTCCTCCCCTTCCCTCAAAAGCAAGTGAATATTTTCAGAAGCTCTCCTGACTGTATAACTGCCTTATTTCTCTTTTTTTTCCACACAACACAGGAGTTAGCCACTGGGCTCATCAAATTGATGCCAGCTTTGAGCGATCCCATTGGCCCCATTCTTCTCCACCCATTCTCCCTCCCAAATCATCAACTCCACCAAATTCTCCTGCTGCCCACACTTATACTAGGAACAATTTACAGTAGCTCATTAACATACATGTGGGCTTTGGGATGTAGGAGGAAACCAGAGCATTCAGGGGAAAAAAAAGTCACAGGGAGAGAGTGCAAATTCCACGCAATGTTGGAGGTTGGGATTGAACCTAGGTCACACCCAGCTGTGTCACCCAAAGCATACATTCCTCCAAAATGGCTGAACATGTATTCTGAGCTACTGCTAAGCAAATGTTGAAGCAAAACCAGGAAGTTAAGACCCCATTGTATTTTGAAAGTACAACCTTCATCCTCCAGAGTCCCAGTAAGCAACAGATCAGCTGTTATCCTCCTTGTTAGACAGTCTCATGCTAACTCAGTGCACAGATGGGAGACAGAACAGCACAGGAACAGGCCTTTCGGCCCAGCTAAGTAGCCACTTTCAAGGAGCTATGGATTTGGACCCCAAATAAAACACCTCACATTTATCTAGGTTAAACTCCATCTGCCATTTCTCTGCAACTGATCTATATACATCACATACAGCAGAGGTCCCAGTATAGATCCCTGCAGAACACCACTAATTACAGACCTCCAGCTCAATTAAGTCCCTTCAACCACTACCCTTGCTCAGCCCTCATACCCCTCAACTCCCAAGTTGTGCAAGTGTCTGTCAGAATGGATTCAATCACTACATCTCCACATAGAACTCTAATGAGTCATGAGCTTGGAAAATAAATTCCTTCTCACCTTTATCTTAAATGGACAACTTCCTGCTCTGTATTTACATCCCACTCCCAGTTCGAGATTCCCCATTGAGCATCCACACTGTCAAACCCCACTCCCCCAACTCAAATGAGATTACCTCTGTTGCCTCAACTCTAATAACCATCAGCTCAGCCAATACGATCTTCCTTCATGCCAGAAAATCAACCTCCTGAACCTTCTCCACGCAAGCACACAATTCTTTAATCAGAGACTAAAACTGCAGCTGGGTGTATTCGCATTAGCACCCTGTACAGTCATATCAAAACTCCTCCACTTTTATACTTGAACACATACAGACTGCTGGAGGAACTCAGCAAGTCAGTATCCGTGAAAAGGAATAAACAGTCAATGTGTCAGGACAAGATCCATTTTACGCTTATAGTCCTTGCAGGAAAAGCCAATATTTTATTAGCCTTTCCAGCTTAGTGTTTCACACACATTGTGTAGCCTCACTCCATGCAAACAACAATTTGCTTTTTCAATTTTCCCTTCTAAAGCAAATAACTTCATATTTTTCTATGTGTATATTCCACTTCCCAAATCCTTTCTTAACCTATCTATTGTATCTCCCTTTGCAGGCTCACCTCAAACTTGATGCAAATATAGGTGGGTTAGCAGCAGTAAATGTGGCAAGAGATTAGACCCCAATTCAATTCAGTGTCCATTCTCATTGGTACACCAGATCACTAATGCAAATATCTAATCAGCCAATCATAGGGCAGCAACTCAATGCATAAAAAACATGCAGACATAGTCGAGAGGTTTTGTTGAAGGGAGAGATACAGTAACTGAAATGACCCTGTTAGTTGGTTTGAAATGGACACCAAGGAGAAAGTGATGTCTACTTGTTTAAAGTGAGTGGCAGAAAAGGGTTTTTGGCTACAGCTGGCTTCCAACACATCAGGGTATTCACTTGGAGCTTTTTCCTGACATTGTTTAACCTATTCACTTGGATTATCTTGACCTGGTCAGTAACTCAGTGATAGCCAATCAATGCTGGAATATTGTTGTCCTTATGAATCCCTCCATTTTCTTAATCATGAAAAGAGTTTGGAATCCAGGTGCTAGCTTTAGAGAGCAACACTCGTGTGCACGGTAATCCTGGAAGTGATTGGAGGCTTTATGTTGGAACGTGGTCTGGGAGTTCTGTAGGCTGGAGAGATGGAGGGAGCACTCCAATCATTGCTGCTGTTTTTGGGCTGGCAAGGAATTACAGGACATCCTCTTGGTTCAGCACTACTTTAAAGTGCGAGAAGTTCTTGAAGCATTTAGTGACGCTGGATTCATTTTATGTTTGGAAGATACAAGGACGGCACAATCCAGTTGGTGGTAGTAATGCACCTTTAAGTTGGACTGCCATTAAAAGACAGAAGAAGAGGTTCAGTTGTTGTTCAGGCCAATGGAAAAGTGTGATCTCAGTGACTTTGACCATGGAATGACTGTTGGTGCCAGATGCGGTGGATTGAGTGCGTGAATATTCCAGGAAATCGGCCAACAGTCTCTAGAGTTTACAGAGGATGGTGCGAGAAACAGAAACCATCCAGTAAGCGACATTTCTGTGGGTGAAAATGCCTTGTTAATGAGAGAAGTCAGGAGACAAGCCGACAGGAAGGTGACAGTAACTCAAATAACCACACATTACAACAGTGGTGTGCAGAAGAGCATCTCTGAATGCAGAACACATCAAACCTTGGAGTGGCTGGGCTACAGGAGAAGGTGGCTATGCTGGGTTCCATCCCTGTACCTAATAAAGTGGCCACTGAGTGTATACCAGTTAATATAGAATAGTTGAGGCTGCAGCAATGATCTATGTGGCACCTTGATTGTTATTGAAAGGCAATTTTAAAATATCCCATTCATCCCAACTGTTTTCTATTAGTTAGCTAATCCCCAAATTTGCCAACATACTGGTCCAACACCATATCTCTTGTGTAGTAACTTTTTCATGTGACACCCTATAAAGAGGCTTCTGGAAATGCAAGCACACATCCACTTTATTTTTAAATCCATCCTTAAAGAACTCTTATCAAACTTGGCAACATAATTTCCTTCTCCTGAAACAAATTGTTCCAGCAAGTCAACTAGAAAATTCTCATCCTTCTATTCAAAATTCCCCTTTGCCTCAAACCTACCTCTGTCCTCATCCCTCCACCCAGTCTCTGTAACCTCACCCAGATCCAATGATTTCTGCTTTCCTCCAACTCTGGTCCCAACTTCCATCAGCAACTGAGCCCTAAGTTCTGAAATTTCCTTCTGAAACATCCCAGCTCTCACAATGCTCCTTTAAGTCACTTCCCTTCAAACCGCTCCCTTTGACCAGGCAGCTGGTCAACTCCCTAGTATCTTCCGGCATCAGTGGGTGTTGTACTTTGTCTGATAATGCTTCTAGTAAGAGTCTGTGAATGGAGAAGCTACTGCCGTCAGAACCCTTAAACTCATGAAGACTTTCAATGGGCTCAGGAGAGCTGGAGAGTTTGGATCAGCAGTATAAGACTAAGAAATATCAGGAATTCAGAGTGGAGGAACATAGGACATGTTTACACAGGGAGTATTTGAGATGAACAGCAGAGACACGTTTCAGGGGAAGCTACGTAAATGTATGAAGGAGAGAGGAAGAAGATGATGCAGTGATAGTTGAGGGAAACAGACTAAAAAAAAACAGCACTGTTCAAATGCAATGACTTCTCTGGGCTTTTAATCAATTGCATTCCACTGCAGACCCATATAGGTTAGTCCTCAAGATCAGCTCAGTTTAAGAGCTTGCATGCACCTTGCTGTGAGTCCAAGTGCTCGAAGCAGACAGGCAGGCATAGACCAGCTGTCACTGCCACATTCAACACGCAAAATGCTTACAACCAGGGAGGAGGGGAAACACGGCACAGGTTATACGGCAAGGAAACTTAAAGCTCCGACATCTGGTAACTTGGAGGGGATCACACGCACAGATCTGCAGAACGTGGGTTCAATCATGCTGGAGAAGCTGTGGCAATCACCCAGTACAAGTGGAATTCCACCCCAGAGAGGCGCCGATCTGTCAGAGGAAGCGGAGCGGAGGGAGGTTCTGTTTTCAGGACATGATGGCTGCACCCTGTCTGCACTCCAGTGAGCACGTGCGAGAAAATAAAACAGCACTGCTGCCAGAAAAGAAAAGAGGGTGTGGACGAGGCACAGGCAGGGGAAGAGGGGATGCACAGGTGCAGAGGGAGGCATGGACAGGGAGTAGGAGGGGGAAGGGGCAGGATGCAGGAGGGGAGCTGGAGAGGACAGGCAGAGACACAGGCAGGGAGGGGGAAGTGGAGGAGGCAATTCTGTTGAAAAATGTCACTCAGTTCTCTCTTTCAATTGCGGTCCACAATACTGAGCATTTCCAGGTTTGCCTTTTATTTTGACAGAGGTTCATGCCTACTACCCAGCTACCCCTTTTAAGGTCTGGTTTACTTCACTCCTGATTTGCCTCGAACTCCTGATCTAGCAACAACTTGGACCCGGCAGTGTCCAGAGTTCTGGAGAGATTCCAACTCTTCTGAGCTGCTTCTCAAAAGAGACCAAAGAAAAAATTAACCGCACTCACTAACAATACCGTCCTCAATCCCCTCAAAGTACTCAATGGGATTAATCCACAGAACAAAACAGCTGAGCTTTCCAGTTTCAAATGCTGTTGAAAGTAAGCACAGTGGGAAGAAGAGAGAATTTGAGGTTTAAATGTGCAGGAACCCAATCGCTTACATAGAAGCATTTACCAATTTCAAAGAAATCTGTGAACAAAAACACAGAACCTCAATATCCACCCACATCGCAGTCCAGGGCTTTGCACTGGGCAGGACAACTTTTTTTTTAAACTTTTGTATGTGTCCCAGATTCCTTGAAATTGATACAACTTCACCACTAACAGGGAATTCCCAAATGCCAACTACTTAGCATGTATCAAGGATGCCAAGCTCACCCACAATAAGGAAATAAAGCCTGTGAGCATTGACTTTGTGCCACAATCACATTCTGAGGCACTGCCAACTCTTGCCTCACAAACTCATTCTTGTTGCATCATGTACAAAGTTATCACAAAAGTCAGAGCTGTAGTCAGGTACAGACTCATTCATTACCCAGAAGACACCTCTTACTCTCTCGCTCCACGTACCTTCCATTATCCTTTCTCGCAATATGATTGCTATGTCTTCCCTGGTGTGTATCTAATGTTGAGATCTCACTGCTTCCTTGTGGATTCACAGCTGTTGTTGATTGCTCATTATCCCATTGTTAAGCAGTTAGCTTTTGTTAGCAGATTGGCCATTTTACATCACTTGTTCATTTCAGTCAGTTTGAAGCATTTTGTTCAAAGTTGAAGGAATTTCAATCAATATTTGAAACTACCTTTCATTAGAACGCCAAGAATACTGTCTTTTTACACCAGCTCCTTGCGTATGGTAACACATTGGTGAATTATAAACCTGCCTCAACAACAGCTACACCAGGACTGGAGTTATCTGTCTAGCTTGAGAAAATGGGGAAAACTCTTGAGGGAGGGCAGAATATTAAAAAGACACTCTCAATGGTGACTCCACTAGACCAGAGGTCGGCAACCTGCGGCTCTTTCATCTCTGTGCTGCGGCTCCCCGTGGTTTGTTAGTTTTTGAAATGTAATTCGAAATTTGAAGATTATGGTGATCTTGTACAATCTAAAAACTTTGTGGAGACCCCATTTCCTGGCGCACAATTAGCCACCGTTCCGGCTAAGGGAGATAGCCTACGGGGGTTTGTGAGTACGTGTCTTTTGGAGCATCCGTGCCCACGGGGACGGGTTGAGGGAGGCTTTAAAGCAAGGCTGTTTAGTTCGAATAAAGCTACCTTTGACTGCAGTGTCTTTATTTTAGCGCTGCGTGTAGCGCTACACCGCTACAACGTGTTTTTTATCGCTATTAATATACATCACCACTGCCAATGCCTGACACCCGCCAGTGCGCGCTTTCTTTTAATTCTTCGATCCAAGGTAGGCTAACTATGGAGTAACCTTCAACCCAACGTCTTTTTTTCGGAGTTCAAAATGTTTTTGTTGCATGCAGAAATGTAATTTCGTTTTCTCTGCAGGAGTTCATCAATTTCATAAATGCAACACATTATAGTTTGTTTATACATAGCATAAAGGCAAAAAAAAACCGTTGTATGCAATATTATTTCATTTTAAATATCAAACGGGTTTTGTGGCTCCCAGTGTTTTCTTTTCTGTGGGAAATGGGTCCATATTGGCTCTTTCAGTGGTAAACGTTGCCGACCCCTGACCTAGACAGTCTTAACAGATCTGCAGCAAGCATGGTGGCGCTAGAAGCCCGTGCGAGGGCCGAGGCAGCACTAGCCAGGGCATCATTTGCAGAAAGAGAAATTGATGTTAAAGTGAGACAGCCTGAATTACAAGGAGAGGAGACCCTCCTGGAAGCCTCATTTGAGGCCCTTCCGCATGAAAAAAGGCAGCTTTAGCTGAGACCAGTCTTTGAGGGGAGCATGGAGCAGCTAGCTGACAATAATGATTTCAGATCAAACTCACCATGTCATTCAGCTGAGGGGACCATGAAGTTTGTTCAAGCCCAGTCTGCTTATGATTATATCCTCCCACCAGCAGACACTGAAGACTCAGGCCAGCCAATCAAGACTAAAGGGGGGGGGGATAACATCCCACAACTTAACACCTTTTAACCAAACGGGACAGAACAGAGACCATCTCCCTCACATGCTTAAGGCTGCACTGCAGTCTCAACGAACTGAACCTAATCAGTGTGTCTGATCTTGCAAGATTCTCCTAGCCCATCATGACGAGCAGATGGCCGGACTTGCCAAATTTGATAAGCCAGAAAATTACTGGGATTTGAAGTCCTTTTTCTCCGATGCCACTGAAGACCTCAAGCTCCCACCAGTTTCCTTCTTTTCTAGTTTCATCCAAGAAGAAGCCAAAATGAAGAACAACCCCAACTCCATTATCACCACCTCTAGCTCAGCACCACTTAAATCAGAGAAACCTGTTACAGGTCCTGTCAGAGTGCAGAAAACTGAGGTGGGCAACGCTGCCCAAAAGGAAGATGCTAACAAACAGTGCCCTCTACATCAAAAGCTACACCCTCTCCAGTGCAGAGGTTTCAGGGGCAAATCTCTAGGAGCAAAGGGCCTTCATCGAAGAGCACTCCATAAGTTTCCGCTACTGTTCTTCAACCAGCCACCGGGCGATGGACTGTAATGCTATCATCCAGTGCTCTGAATGCAACACTGACAAACACATGCAGCTCTTCATGTTGGCCACCTCCCTGGTCTGTGAAGAACAACACAAGTACCTCCTTACAGCATGGCAGGGAAGGAGATGTATCCTCTCCCTTTCCAGTTGCCTCCTCTTCCTATACTGAGGTCTGTGGGGAAAACTCCGCTAGTACGTTATGCTCAAAGATCTGTCTTTAGCCAGAAGGCCACCGTGAGAATAAGATGAGGATATATGTTGTCTTAAATGATCGGATGAACATCTCCAGCCAAATCATCTTTCTTCAAAGTCTTCCACATAACCAATGGTGGATGCCTCACTTTACACACTTAAGACATGTGTAGGTGTGTCACAGACAGTTGGGCGAAGAGCAAGAGACTTTGTTGTCGAATCTGTCGATGAAAAGGCTCATTTAGCTCTCCCCACGTTCACTGAGTGTGACAAACCTCTGGACAAAAGGAAGAAAATCCCCATTCCAGAAGCAGCGACTCACCACCCTCAAGTCCCTAGCCAGCTAGATACTGTCACTCAACCCAAAAGCCAAGATCTTACTCCTGCCTGGAGACATCATAGTGGTCCCAAACCTCCGGGCCGTGGACTGATACTGGGCCGCGAAGCATGCAAGGGTGTGGCGGTAGGTGGAACACACCCAGCACATCTTTAAGAGAAAAGCCGAAATAAACAAGCTAATTAATTAGGTGCCACCCAATTGTCTCTGATCTGGGCCGACACTTATCTGGGCAGCACGTAATTAATTAGCTTATTTCGGCTTTTTTCTTAAAAATGTGCTGGGTGCATTCTGCCTACCGCTGCACTCTTGGATGCTTTGCGGCCCAGTATCGGTTCGCGGCCCAGAAGTTGGAGACCACTGTCATAGACGTACACAAGGTACTTGAGCAATGTACTGAGCCCCCAAATTCTCCCTTTGCACAGAGGTCAGCACTGGGTTGGGTCATAGTAGGAAAATGCCAAGGGAGCACACACAAACCTTCACCCAAGAACGTCTTTAGAACTAGCTTTTGAGAAAGCGAACACCCCAGTCTCAAGGAGAGCTTCGGCCAGTCCTGCCAGCCTCCCGTCTCTCCTGCCTTGACCTCGCAACAAAGAGGTTTGACAAGCAACACATTAAGCATGAGTGAATCTAACTTTGTCCATACAAAGGATGTCTACAAACCAGCTCCTTCACTGGATGACCTTACTTTCCTGAGGATGATGGATAGCAACTCAAAACAGTTGGGTGGCACTGCGACCCTTTCTTAGTCCCCAACACCCCCAAAGCAAGCAGCCACTTTTCTTCACTTACACATATGCTCGAGAAACGTCCTGAAGTTACTTAGAAAAAAAACCCAGCATGAATGGAAAAATAAGACTGTCAGAAAATGGTTGAAATGTGAACTATGGTTACAAATCTGTAAAACCAAAGTCAGTATTTTGAGTTTGTACAGATTCTAGATTTGAACCATAGAACATAGGATGGATTCTCTGTTGTATATTTGATACAATCTAACGGACTTATTTTAAAGTTTGGGTTATTGATCCTGCTTGAAGGACAGAATTTTACTCCTGTATTTTGATAGTCTTATTATTCTTTAGTATTTGACTGTGCTATTCAATTGATCAGGAGCATTGACTGTAATATGTTTAATGTTTTTTTCATGAAAGTTATGAGTTCAGTTGGTGGTATCTTTTACAGATAGCAGCCAAGGAGTGTTATGTCTTCCCTGGTGTGTATCTAATGATGAGATCTCACTGCTTCCTTGTGGATTCACAGCTGTTGTTGATTGCTCATTATTCCATTATTAAGCAGTTAGCTTTTGTTATCAGGTCGGCCATTTTACATCACTTGTTCATTTCAGTCAGTTTGAAGCAATTTGTTACAAGTATTAGAGGTTGAAGCAATGGCCTTATGAGTCAGAGTGAGGAACACCTCTTCAATCTGCTCTTCATTTATTAGGGAAGAGGTTTCGGGGTACTTGGAGGCACATGATAAAATAGGCCAAAGTCAGCATGGTTGCTTTTAACAGGAAACCCTCCCTGACAAATCTGTTAGAATTCTTTGAGGAAATAACAGGCAGGATAAACAATGGAGAGTCAGTGGATGTTGTTTATTTGGATTTTCAGAAGGCCTTTGACAAGGTGCCACACATGAGGCTGCTTAACAAGATAAGAGCCCATGATATTACAGGAAAGATACTAGCATGTTTTGAAGATTTGCTGCTGATGACTAGTGGTGCTCACAGGGGTCGGTGCTGAGGATCACTTTTCACATTATACGTCAATGACTTGAATGATGGAATTGATGGCTTGTCAGCCAAGTTTGCAGATGATACAAAGATAGGTGGAGGGGCAGGTAGTCTGGAGGAAGCAGGGAGTCTGCAGAAGGACTTAGACAGATTAGGAGAATAGGCAAAGAAGTGGCAGATGGTGTACAGTGTGTGGCTATGCACTTTGATAGAAACTAGTCTACACCTTTATTCCTTCTAAACTGAGCAAATTCAGAAATCAGAGGGACTTGGGAGCCCTTGTGCAGGATTCCCTAAAGGGTAACTTGCAAGTTGAGTCAATGTTGAGGAAGGCAAATGCAATGTTAGCATTCATTTCCACAGGACTAGAATTTAAAAGCAAGGATGTAATGCTGAGGCTTTAAGGCACTGGCCAGACTGCAATTGGAGTATCGTAAGCAGTTTTGGCTCCTTATCCAAGAAAGGATCCTCTGCAATGCCAGCAGATCCAGAATAGGTTCACGAGAATCATCCCAGGAATGAAAGAGTTACTTCAAGAGAACTCGCACCACTCACACCCTTCTTTACGTTGGCAAAACAGCAGTGGAAACTGTGAGCAATTTCAAACTCCTGGGAGTGCACATGTTGCACAACCTCTCATGGCCCCAGAACACACTATACACAATGAGGAAAGTTCACTAATGCCTCTACTTTCTGGGAAGGCTGAAGAGAGCAGGATTATGCGTATCAATACTCACGTCCTTGCACAGATGCGCAGTGGAGAGCTTCCTAACATGCTGCATCACTGCATGATACAGAAACTGCTCTGCAGCGGACTTTACAATGGGTAGTCAAAACAGTCTAATGCATCATCACTGACACCTGCCTACCTGCCATCAAGGACATGTATACAGAAGTGTGCCAGAAAAAGGCCAGCAATAACACAAAAGATCCTGTTCCCACCAGGAGGTGGCATAGCATCCACACCAGGACCACCAGACTTGAAAACAGTTACATTTCCCAAGCAGTAAGGATGATCAACACCTCCACCCACTATCTCATCATTATTACTTTATCATTTCCAGCCAGAATCACTTTATATACAGGTGCCTAGTGTCACTTTGTGGGCATGCTGTACAATGTATATAAGCTATCTTATGTATTTATATTTAATCTTTTTTTAATCTCTTTGTCATAGTGTTATTGTTTTTGGTTCTACATTGGATCCAGAGTAACAATTATTTCATTCTCCTTTACATTTGTGTACTGGAAATGACATTAAACAATCTTGAATCTTCAACATACTGTAAGAGGAGCTTTTGGTGGCTCTGGACAGTACTCACTGGAGTTTAGAAGAATGGGGGGGGGGGGGAGGAAAGAAAGGGAATCTCATTGAAACCTATTGAATATTGAAAGGCCTAGATAGAGTGGATGTGGAGTGGATGTTTCTGATACAGGGGAGTCTAGGACCAGAGAGCACAGCCTCAACAGAAGGACATCCTTTTAGAACATGAGATAAAGAGGAATTTCTTTAGCCAGAGGATGGTGAATCTGTGGAATTCATTGCCACAGAAAGCTGTGGAGGCCAATTCATTGAGTGTATTTAAAACAGAGATTGCTAAGTTCTTGATTAGTGAGGGAATCAAAGGTTATGAGCAGAAGGAGGGAGAATGGGATTGAGAGGGATAACAAATCAGCCATGATGGAATGGTGGAGCAGACTCGATGGGCCAAATGGACTAATTCTGCTCCTATGTCTTATTTGCAACAACACTGGTGTTTTGGTGATTTTAACATCCACCTAAAATCACAGCTTCTCACTCTCTTCATCACCTTCAGTCTTATTTTCCACAACTCCAAGTCTCCAAAACTGACATGCTCTAAACCAGGGGTTCCCAACCTGGGGTCCATGGACCCTTCAGTTAATGGTAGAGGTCCATGTAATAAAAAGTTTGGGAACCCCTGCTCTAACCATTTTGCTCCACATTTTATAAAATCCCTTTCCCACTGACAAATGGCCCCTGAGAAAAGCTAACTCCTGCTTCCTCCATTCAGTGACACACTTAACTTTCTGCCACTTTCACGTGGCCCCAAATAGTTCTGATCCAACATTCACCTCCAGCCAATTGACTGCAAACAGTCCCATTATCTTGGAAATTATATCACTTCCTTCACTGGCTGTGGATTACAGGAGGAACGGAGATGGGCTAACCTCTATTGATATCAATGGATCTGGGGTTGAGAGGGTGAACAGCTTTAAGTTCCTCAGCATCCACATCACTGAGGACCTCACGTGGTCTGTACACACCAGCGGTGTGGTGAAAAAGGCACAACAGCGCCTCTTTCACCTCAGATGGTTGAAGTTTGGTGTGGGCCCCCAAATCCTAAGAACTTTCTACAGGGGCATAATTGAGAGCATCCTGACCGGCTGCATCACTGCCTGGTATGGGAACTGTACTTCCCTCAATTGTAGGGCTCTGCAAGGAGTGGTGTGGACAGCCCGGCGCATCTGTAGATGTGAACTTCCCACTATTCAGGACATTTACAAAGACAGGTGTGTAAAAAAGGCCCCAAGGATCATTGAGGACCCAAGTCACCCCAACCACAAATTATTCCAGCTGCTACCATCTGGGAAATGGTACTGCAACATAAAAGCCAGAAACAACAGGCTCCAGGACAGCTTCTTCCACCAGGCCATCAGACTGATTAACTCCCACTGACACAACTGTATTTCTATGTTATATTGACTGTCCTGGTGTATATACTATTTATTAAAAATGACTATAAATTGCACATTTAGACAGAGACGTAATGTAAAGATTTTTTACTCCTCATGCATGTGAAGGATGTAAGAAATAAAGTCAATTGAATTCTCTCATTAATCCTCATTCTCCAACCCAGACCCACCAGCCACTCTTCATTCCACTGGTTACTCACCAACCTGAACCTCACGCCTAGACCAGTCTCTCTGGCCTGCCTTCCTGCTCCCCCTCCTTCTGCCCATTATTCTAGAGCTCTACAGTAAAGTAAACCAGCAGCAATCTTTGAGATATATAACATGCACCACTATAGCCTTCAAAAGCATTGCTGATGTTTGAGATCACGACAGATTCAAAGGGCAATTATCAATGAAAAATATTAACTCAAGAAACCAGAAGATTATTTGCATCCCACATCAGTACCAATGGGACAAAAGCCAGTAGCTTTAATTGTATTCATTTGCCTTTGTTTGCAATACAAGAATGTGGAACTCGCTCCCACAGAAAGTGGTTGAGGTAAGCAGCAGCGATGGAAAACAGGAGAATGGGGTTGAGCGGGAAAACAAAATCAGTCACTATCAAACCACGGAGCAAGCTCGATGAACCGAATGGTCTAATTCTGCTCCTATGTCGTATGGGAAGCTAGATAAATGCAAAAAGGGGAGTGGAAGTACGGGGATGTGGCAATGGTACGGAAGATGAGAGATAGGAAAGCTATTTTGCAGTAGAAACAATAGTATAGAGCAGAAGGGCTGGATTATCTGCTAAGGAGACGCAGAACACTATCACATCAATCCCTAGCGTTTAATTCTTAAACTAAAATCCCTAAGCTTCATAACTGGAATGACCGAATTCTGAATCATTACATGGTGAATGATTAGACCCCAAAGAGAAAGGCCTCGTGTTCTTCCATACCCAACACTAATCGCAAAGGTTTAAACAGTTCAATTAAGTTTTAAATGTTTAGGAGGTGTAAAGAAAGAACATTCACTTCGTCTCCTGCCAATTGGACTGAAACTGTAAATATCTACTTTTTTTTTGAAAACTATGAGATCTTCGATGCAGGTTAAATAAACGCTAAACGTGGCAGCATTAAGTAATCATTTCATCAGCCTCCAAACAGGGCCAAAGTTTCCACTGAAGACCCCACTAAAACCAAATGCACACACGTGCACCACAAAGGCTTCTATATATATATATATATATATATATATGTATATTGAAAGCCTTGTTTCTCAAACACACACACACCGACACATATACCATTATGAAAATCATGTTTCTCACACTCACACACCGACACATATACCATTATGAAAATCAACCAACAACCTTCCCTCTCGCAGGCGCAGGCTAGTTTATTTAGCCATTGAGAATTTGCCAACGCGATCGCAAACTGTTCCCACTTCTTTTCCACCAGAGTTTTGCTTCGCAATCGAATGCAAGGTAATCGAGAAAAGCCAACAATACTACTCACAAAACTTTCAATGAAGATCCCTGGATTTCCGAGAGAAAATCAAACACGAGACAAACTCATTGTCCTCCGCCGACTCAGAGACCGTCTCCAAGCAATTGCTTCAGTTACGATTTGCAATTGATAAGTATTTAAATTGGATATTTCGAAGTTAAATGTGAAGTTGAAAGCTCGCACTAAAAAACTGACCAGTTTACAAGTTAGGACATGAAGTCATTCACTGAGTATTGTCCTTCCGCTGCCATGATTGACTCCCTTCTGCATGTCCCTATTGGTGGATTGCAATCGGTGATCTGCCCAGTTGGGGGAGGGTGAAAGGAGTTTGCCGCTATTTTTACTGTCTCGTTCTGCGCTTTTTGTTGGCTCTAGGGTTATTTTTTAAAATATCAAAACATGAGGCTGAAATCCGGAACAACTCAGAGGATCAAGCATCATCTGTGGGGGTAAAAGGCATCAGGACTGAGAGGGAACAGCAAAGATGTGTCAGTATGTATGAGGAGGAAGGAGAGATGTATGGGAATTGAGGAGGAGGTATCTGAGGCTGGTAGCTGGTAGACGGAGCCATATGGGGAGGAGATTATGTGCAGTTGGCGCCAGGCGTGGTAGGGGATAGGAGGAATGAACAAAGGGAGAGAACTAGGTGGGAGGTGAGTATGTGTGGGAGGGTGGTTGTAACCTGAAATTAGAAAATTCAATACTCATACCATTAGGTCATAGGGCCTACAATGTAGGCTACCCAAGAGGATAGTCTCCCTAATCCACTCATCCCTCCCACCTACACCTTTCCATCTCCTGACACTTTCCCCTGCAATGTTAGGAAATGCAACACTTATAACTCACCACCAATTAAAGGGTTAAACGGCTCTTCTGGGTGAAGCAGCAATCCATGCACACTCTGAATAAAGTATATTCTGTTAATAAAAAAAATTCCATCCCTCGCCCACACTGTCCTCTGCCTTCTCTGGTACTATGGAGGCGCCAAACTCAAATTGGAGAAATTACCTCTCATAGTCCACTCGGGTACCTTACAACCCAACGGTATGTATATCAAATTTTTCATCTGCTTATCCACCTGTTTTTTCCTTCCTTTGTTCATCCCTCCCATCCCCTCACCAAGCCTAGTTCCATCCACACATCATTCCCCTCATCTTCTGGTCCCATCTATTGCCTACCAGCCTTTATCCCACAGAATTGATATTCTAGCAAGAATATCGATTTCTCCTTCTGGTAAAAAAATACCTCTGACTCCCCTCCATCTATTCCCTACTCTGGCGTCTTACCTCTTCTCACCTGCCTATCACCTCCCTTGGATCTCCTCCTCCTTCCTTTCTTCCTCTTCTCACCTGCCTATCACCTCCCTTGGATCTCCTCCTCCTTCCTTTCTTCCTATGGTCCACTCTCCTATCAGATTCCTTCCTCTCCAGCCCTTGACCTTTCTCACTCACCTGGCTTCACCTATCACCCTCCAGCTATCTTCCTTCCCCTCCACCCACCTCTTTATCCTGGCATCTTCCCCCTTCCTTTCCAATCCTCAAGAAGGGTCCCAGCCCAAAACGTCGACTGTTTATTCATTACGTAAATGCTGCCTGATCTGTTGAGTTCCTCCAGCACTTTGTGTCTGTTGTACTGTCCCCCTCACCTTCATAGTGCAATCTTTCCTGTCCCCGCTCAGTCCTAATGCAGGGTCTTTTCCCAAAATGTCAACTTGCTCCTTTTGCCTTCTTGGCTTGCTGAGTTCTTCCAATATTCTGGCTTTATTCTAATTTTTGTCAATCTCATTTTTGTCAGCATTAGAGAGTTTTCTTTTATCTTTAAAATAAACATATGTAATTTATAGACTGACAAATAGGCCACACGAAACAATGCATACATTGACTCACATTGCATTTTATGGAGAATAATCAACTCATCTAATCACATCAAGGTCCCAGGACGATATTAATCCACTTGTTATTCTTTTTGTCATATTGGTTTTGGGATAAACACTGGTCCCAAGATACCAGGGAGAATGTCCCTGCTGTTCTTTGAAACATTGCCAAGTGGTTAAACTAGACCTCAGTCTACTGAGTCAATGCAATCCTTGCCTCTAACAGTACAATCTTGTCTTAGCACTACCTCTCCGTTATGCACTGCTTCCCCAACTGTATGGTGCACTCTTAGCATCATCCCAACAATGCAGCACTGCGCAGCAATTGCTCTGTCAGTGCAGCACTGCCTCTCCAATAGTCTAGATTGGCAAGTCCCCAGGTCACAGGTCTGAACTCAAGACCCTGTGAGGCCTGGGGTCGATACCAGAGGTCGAAGGCCAAAGACAGTAAGTCTGGAAGTTGAGGCCCCAAAGACCCTGAGTTGCTGTGACCAGATATCAGAGGCTCAAAGTCTGTGAGTCTGAGGCTCTGGAGGCAGGCTGTCCTGGGTTTGGAGGCCTGTTAGTTTGTGTGAGCGGGAGGAGAGGGGATTGTTTTGCTGTTGCTGTTTGTGTTGTTCTGCTGAATGTTGTGGGCATGCTTTGTTGCCACTGGAATGTGTGGCGGCTCTTGCGGGCTGCCCCCAACACATCCTCAGAGTCTGTTGGTTGCTAATGCAAACAACGCATTTTGCCATATGTTTCAGTGTACATGTGATTCAAGGGGTGATTGATATGTTCGTGGCTTAAAGTACAAGGAGTCAATTTTAGAAATCCTAGCACATTTATTTTTCAACATAGTCCCCTCCTACATTTACACACTTAGTCCAGCGGTCGTGGAGCATACGGATCTTGGACCTGCAGAAAGTGTCCACGGATGGGTGATTGATAAGTTTGTGGCCCAAGGTCGAAGGTGATGAGTTATACAGCTCTCGTCACATGCACATGCAGCTCAACTCTTTGAGTGATTATGCAGAAAGTTTGAAGTTAATAACTCATCTCCTTCGACCTTAGGCCACAAACTCATCTGTGGACACTTTCTGGAGGTCCAAGATCCGTATGCTCCACGACCGCTGGACTAAGTGTGTAAATGTAGGAGGGGACTATGTTGAAAAATAAACGTGCTATGTTTTCTAAAATTGACTCCTTCTACCTTAGGCCACAAACTTGTCAATCACCCCTCATAAGTAAATTAATCTTAAATCTGTTCCTTCAGAGCTTCCTCTTTGACAGTGCAACACTCCCTCAGCATCATCTCTCCAACATTGAGCCCCTCTAAGTACAGAGCTCCCTCGATGCTTCGTTCAGCACTTCCTCAGTGCTGGGCTGGAGTGTTGTCCTGGTCACTGGGTTCGAAGATGCAACATTCTGAATCTGGAACAAAGGGTTACTGTCTGAACAAATTCTAATGATTTATCTCCTTTATAAAGATTTCATCCCTGCACTTAAAGATTAACTTTGTCACATGTATGTCAGAACATTGAAACAATGAGTGAAAAGCACCATTTGCATCAATGACCAACAGAGTCTGAGATATGTGCTGGGGTCAGCCCACAGGAGTAGCCGCGGTTCCAGTGCCCACATGACTTTGGAATGTGGGAGGAAACCAGGGCATGCGGAGGAAACCCATGTGGTCACAGGGAGAATGTACAAACTCCTTAATGTCTATGAAGTTCCTCCATCATCCAGGTCATTGTACTTTAGACATATGGTATCAACACTGCACAGCTGTTCTTCAGACATTTGGGAAAGGTACCAGACTAAACAACTCACAGAGTTTATAAGCTAGAAAGCTACCCACCATGGATCAGAACAGAAGAAGCCTCTCGGATGAGTGGTGAAACATCTTTTAGACAACACAGCAAGTCCAGTTGCCTTGATTTACTACTGCTTGATATCCTTACAGACAAGTGTGAGAACTGAACCCCAATCGCAGGTGCTGTAAAGCATTACACTAGTTGCTATGCTACCAAGCAATCTTATAATAATTTTATGGTCATTAGGCCACAAATCCTTTTTTACCCCTTGATACAAATATTTTACCTGGTATTTTCTTAATGACACAAACTCAAACATTTCCTTCTGTCAAGTCAAGTCAAGTCAAGTCAACTTTTATTGTCATTTCAACTATAACTGCTGGTACAGTGCATAGTAAAAATGAGACAACGTTTTTCAGGACCATGGTGTTACATGACACAGTACAAAAAAACTAGACTGAACTACGTAATAAAAACAACACAGAGAAAGCTACACTAGACTACAGACCTACACTGGACTGCATAAAGTGCACAAAAACAGTGCAGGCATTACAATAAATAATAAACAGGGCAGTAGGGCAAGGTGTCAGTCCAGGCTTCGGATATTGAGGAGTCTGATAGCTTGGGGGAAGAAACTGCTATATAGTCTGGTCGCGAGAGCCCAAATGCTTCAGAGCCTTTTCCCAGATGGCAGGAGGGAGAAGAGTTTGTATGAGGGGTGGATGGGGTCCTTCATAATGCTGTTTCCTTTGCGGATGCACCATGTGGTGTAAATGTCCGTGATGGCAGGAAGAGAGACCCCGATGATCTTCTCAGCTGACCTCACCATCCGCTGCAGGGTCTTGTGATCCGAGATAGTGCAATTTCCGAACCAGGCAGTGCTGCAGTTGCTCAGGATGCTCTCAATACAACCCCCGTAGAATGTGATGAGGATGGGGGGTGGTAATACTGAAGTTTTCCTTCATAAAACACTCCTGCTAGATAAATTAAACCGTATCACTTCAGCAGGGTATGTGCTTGCAAGGCTCTTTCAAGCTGTGTGGCAGACAGATTGTTTATCTGGTTAACTCCCCCTATGCTGACTTCTTGGCCTAAGCTCGGATTCCTGGGGTGAGGTGCCTTTCCTCGACAAGCAAATGAGGCATTAACAACAACAACCACCTCCATTTATGTGGCAACTTCAACAAAGCGTTTGAAGTGTTTCACAGGAATGTACTTAGACAAAAATTGATATTGAGTCACCTATGGAGGAAATATTAGGACAGGTGCCTGTGGCTCACCACTCTGAAAAAATAGGCTTAATGCTGGTTTCCTTTGATCTGCCAATGCAGAGGATCACAAGAGACTGCAGAGGGTTGTAGTAGTCTCAGCCTGCTCCATCACAGGCACAACCCTCCCCATCCTCGAGGACATTTTCAAAAGACAATGCCTTCAGAAGGTGGCGTCCATCATTAAGGAACCTCACCACCTGGGACCTGCCCTGTTCTCATTGCTACCATCAGGGCAGTGGTACATGAGCCTGAAGACATACATTAATGCTTTTTTTTAGAAAAGCTTCTTCCCCTCCACCAACAGCTTTCTGAAATGATTCACAAACATTATCTCACTATTCTTCTTTTATGCTATTTAGTTGCTTATATTGTAACTTGTAGTTTTTTTTTATGCCTTGCACTGTACACTTGCCAGTAAACAACAAATTTCACGACAAATCTCAGCGATGATAAACTTGATTCTGATTCTGACCATGTAGGTTTCCTCTGTGAAATCCTGTTTCCTCCCACATGCTAAAGATATGAACATTGCTGGATTAGTTAGCCACTGCACATTGCCCCCAGTCTAAGCGGGCAGCAGGAGAACAGGGTGAAAGATGTGGGAGGCAGTTAAAATTGACGTCAGAGAAAATGTACAATTGGTGCAAATGAGTGCTTGATGGATAATGTAGATGGCTGATTGGCTTCTGAACCCAAGGACATAACTTCACTCACCTCAACTCCAAAATGATTCCACAACCTATGGACTCGCCTTCAAGGACTCTATGACTAACGTTCTCAATACTATTCATTCATTCATTCATTTATTTACACAATTTGCCTTCTTTTGCACATTGGTCAGTCCTTGAGTGTAGATTTTCATTGATTCTATTATATTTCTCCGTCCTATCGTGAATGTCCACAAGCAAATAAATTTCAAGGAAGTATATGGTGACATGTAAGTATTTTGGTAATAAATTGACTTTGAACTGTGATGGTCTGAAGTACTTGCTTCTGTGCTGGATGACGTTTTGGCTCAAAGCTCAGCTGACGAGATGGGCTTTAAGAAGCACTTTAGAGGAGAAGAGAGAGGCTGCAAATCTAATAGCACAGATGCAGATAGTGGAGCAGTGAACAAGAGGTCTTCCACGCCGAACATTAGCAAGGGCTCTCCAAATGGCAAACTTTGCGTAGGTTTTTGACCACGTTTATATCTGTGGTGTTGATTTGATTGATCAAGAGAAACTGAGCCACGGAAGCCAGTCAGATAGGAAACTGTTCATAGCCTGTCCAGGGGCTTTCGACAAGCTGTACACACCTCCCAATGGACTTCATGTGCCTTGGGACTGATGGTTTTCAGCAGTCCTTTGTTGAGAGAAGAGACTTGAAGCAATTGGGTTCATCTTTAGTCTACACCCGAAGGCGGCAAAAGCAATATAGTAAAGCAAAATGTCATAAAGCTAGAATTTACAGGAGCCAATAACATCCTTCATAGGCACGGTGAATCAGGAGCAAGTTCCATACTCCCAGGCTTCCTTTACATTTGAGAAATATTCCTATCAGAAAATTCAGGCTTATGTAACAAATCACTCAGGACAGCCTCTCCAAAGCTGCAACATTCCCTCAGTACTGTTCCAAAGTGCTCAGTCCTTCAGACAAAGCTAAGGCCACATTCAAGCCACCCTACCCTCCACAGCACCCATGTCTTAGCTCACCTACATCTACAGCGCTCTCCTCCTGCACAGTGATGAGGTCATCGCGACTGAAGGCCTCATCAGGACAGTGCGAATTACTGCTGAGATTTTCTGGCCCAGTTTTTTGCTAACACTGTAACAGACATTGACACCCTTTAGCAGGTATTGTCTGATTAACAGTGATGGTGGGTGCTTTTTTTCCCAAGAAAAATACATTTATTATAAATTCAAACCACAACAATACTATCACATTACAAAAAAAAACAGACAAATCATGACTAATGTAGACTAAACAAACACATTCCTATCAGAATCAGAATCAGGTTTATTATCACCGGCATGTGCTGTGAAATTTGTTAACTTAGCAGCAGCAGTTCAATATAATACATAATATAGAAGAAAAAAAGTGAAAATAAATAGATCAATTATAGTATACGTATATTGAATAGACTAAAATCATGCAAAAAAAACCAGAAATAATGTATTAAAAAAGTGAGGTAGTGTCGAAAGGTTCAATTTCCATTTAGGAATCGGATGGCAGAGGGGAAGAAGCTGTTCCTGAATTGCTGAGTGTGAGCCTTCAGGCTTCTGTATCTCCTACCTGATGGTAACTGTGAGAAAAGGGCATGCCCTGGCTGCTGGAGGTCCTTAATAATGGACACTGCCTTTCTGAGACGCTGCTCCTTTAAGATGTCCTGGGTACTTTGTAGGCTAGTACCCAAGATGGAGCTGACTAAATTTACAACCCTCTGCGGCTTCTTTCAGTCCTGTGCAGTAGCCCCCCCTCCCCATACCAGACAGTGATGCAGCCTGTCAGAATGCTCTCCACGGTACAACTATAGAAGTTTTTGAGTGTGCAGTATTTGTTGACATGCTAAATCTCTTCAAGCTCCTAATAAAGTATAGCCGCTGTCTTGCCTGCTTTATAACTACATTGATATGTTGGGACCAGGTTAGATCCTCAGAGATCTTGACACCCAGGAACTTGAAACTGCTCACTCTCTCCGCATCTGATTCCTCAATGAGGATTGTATGTGTTCCTTCATCCTACCCTTCCTGAAGTCGACAATCAGCTTTGATCATTCCTGATCAAAGATGTACAGTAGTTTATTTCCTGTAGTGCCCAAAAGTCCCGAAGCACTTTTCTATTACCCATGGAGGCCATGTATTTTTTTCTCCCACAGCTGTCCGGCATGGACAGAAACTCAAAACATTTCCAGGCAGCCAGCTTGGGAGGAACATTCTGTTCCCCTGTCCAGGACGCACAGATAGAAATCTTAGCAAGCCCCAGGAGAAGGTTAACTAGTGTTGGTGCTGGTGCTGGAGGAGGAGAGGAGATCACACTGCTTCTGTGGCTGTAGAAAAGAAACAAGAAGAGAACAAAATGCAAGACTGTATGATTATTATAATACATCGACTTTTATCCCTTTGAATAATTGCCATGAAACATTTGTTACAATTAAGGAAATAAAAATTTGTTTCATAAGTGCAACATTCCCCTGATACTACCTCTCTGACAGTGCAGCGTTCCCTGGGGACTACCTCTCCAACAGATTTTGCCAGAGTTATTTAATTTCATGTGTTTAATTCTTCAGCTGCTGTGGTGGCATTCAATCTTAATGTCTCAAACGATTTGTTCAAGCATTTGGATAGTATTGCAGTAATTTAGTCACCACACTATCATGCCTTGTACATTAATGTTACATCTTTAACATATTAAAGCTGCGGGGATCTGGTACAGAAGGGAAGATGAGAGCTGGGACAGGTCAGCCATGATCGTATTGAATGTAACTCCTGTGCCAGCGACCTGAGTTTCATTCCCCTGCTGTCTCTAAGGAGTTTGTATGTTCTGCATGTGACTGCGTGGTTTTCCTCCAGGCGCTCCAATTCCCTCCCATTTTCCAAAGATGTACAGGTTAGTGTAATTGGTTTAATTGGGCAGTGCCAGGTCGTTGGTTCAGAAGGGTCTGTTACTGGAACTAATAAAAAATAATATTGAATGGCGGGGCCAAGTGGCCAACTGCTGCTCCTGTTTTCTTATCAAATGTCATTCAAAAAAGAACCTTAAACTCGCAGGGTTAAGCTGATTAGTGCAAGCTTTACTGGATTTAAATTCACCACTTGCTGCTTAAATCTATCAACCAGAATAGAAGATGTGACGTGTCAGAACACACATTGTTCTCAATGTAAACTGAGCCATTAGCTGCTATTATGACATCTTGCATCCGTCAATTGCAAATGCAAAATACAACAACCTTCAACTGAGCGAGTCTGGACCTCAGCACGTATTATGGAAGCCAAGCAACTGTGTACAAAAATATACAACCTGGAGCTGACAGCTTCTGCACTGATTGGTGCAACTGAGGCAGCTGATCAAAGAGACACACTCCTTCTTGCTCAGTTCTTCCTGAATCACATGAGGTTATCAGTCATTCTCTGGCAACTGAATGTCCCAAAAATTATTAAAAGTCTGCATTATTTTTGAAAATTATCAAAATTATCCTGAGAAATTATGAGGGCAGATTGCACAGATTCACTTTGTATTCCTTTAGAACATTACAGTCAGTACAGGCCCTTCATCCCATGAAATTGTGCTGACCCTGTAATCTATTCTAAAATCAATCTGACCCTTCCCTCGATGTCTTGCTTTCATCCATGTGCCTATCTAAGAGTTTCTTAAATGTACCTAACGTGCCTGCCTCTTCCAACACCCCTGGCTGCGCTTCCTACACACCTACCACTCCCTGTGTACCCCTGGCATCCCCCAAATGCTTTCCTCCAAAAACCTTAAGATTATGCCCCATGTGGAAGGGAAGATTAAGTACTAGATTTGACCTATCTGGTTAGGATGTTGATAGAGGAGCCATACATTACCGTAGATGGGGCGATGCTGGAGATGATGATTAACAGTTTTGGGGAGGACAATGGCCATGGAAGGCTGCATGGGAGCTTGAAGAGAATGAATGTGATGGGGGAGCGAAGGGGGTGGGGATGGGAGGGTATATGCATTGTGGCTGCTTCCAGCTGTGAGGCCCGGTGTTGCCAGGGCAGCGATGAGCTATGGTGGGTGCAGTACGTGTGAAGAGGGTTTAATGTGGATGATGGGTACGGTGTGAAAGCGTTTCAATGCACTGTTTCCAATGTGCATGCAGCATTGCAGTGACTAAAGTGCATTGTGAGGAGGGGAGCACGGTTACACTGTGAAAGATTGCACTTGAGAGCATAGGCTGTGGTGTGGCAATGTTACATTTGGTGGGCGTGGGGCTCCAGTGCAAAGATACGACGTTGTGTACGGGGGCGTTGCTGTGTGCATGAGTTGCAAGGTGTGTGTGGGAGGGGGGAGGATGCACTACGGTGTGGCTATTGGTGTATCAGGCATTGCAATGCAGGAGTTTCAGTGGGAGGGGGTAGCAGCGCTGGGTGCAGTGTGCAAGTGCTGAAAAGGTCACGAGCTAGTGAAGAAGGAATCTGATAGGAAAGGAGAGCAGACCCTCACAATTTTTTCTACCTCTATTAGATCTCCTGTGCTGAAGTTTTGCCACGTGTTTATGTTTGGAGTATAGATGTTTGGCGTTAGCATGGATTAGATTGGCCAAAGGGCCTGTTTCTGTGCTGTTGTTATGCAGTACAGGAGCAGGGCTGCAATAAGAATACCATTCACTGTGTGGGGCTGCATTGGAGAGATGCAGCATGGCGACCTGCTGTGTGGGCGGAGGAATGCAGAGCGGCCGGCAGAGACGTTGTGTGGGGGTGATGCTCTGTATGTGTCAGGTGACGAAGCCAGAAGACTACGTTGAGGGAGCAGTGAGGGGGTTGCAGCATGGGTCAGGGTGCAGAGTGGCCGGTAGCAGTCTATACAGGGTGAGGTTGCTCAGCGTGAGGCTGTTGCATTGCTGGCGAGCTCAAGTGCAGCGTGGGAGCATAATGCAGTTTGAGAGTGCTCACGGTGGGTTGGGGGAGGGGTGTTGTGGGGAGCCCCCAGAACAAGGAAGTAACTGACAAAGGTGTTCAGCTCCCTGAAGAGCTCTTTAATTCATGAAGACTAGCTTCAGGACGTAGCAGTTAGCGTAACGCTTTACATCGGCAGTGATCTGCGTTCAATTTCCACTGCTGTCTGTACATCCTCTCCGTTCCGGTTTCCTCTCACATTCCAAACAAATACGGCTTAGGGTCAGTGAGTTGTGGGCATGCTATATCGGCGCTGAAGCTGGCGACGCTCGCGCGCTGCCCCCAGCACATCCTCGGACTGTGTTGGTCACTGATGCGTTCTAATGTACAAATGACAAATCTTGACTCTTCAAAGAAGCTTTCAGAAAGCAACACCGTCCTACAATACAGCCACTGTCCCACCCGCGCCTCCCCTCTCCCTCCCCACTTTCATGGAATTCAAAGATTGTCCATATCACAAAGGGAGTTAATTAACTGTGAAATGTTTTGCAACATTCCAAGGACTTGAGCAGTGCTATTTCACTCATTAATCCTGCTGCAATACAAAGAGAAAATATTTTGTTTTCTTTGAGATTTAATAATAGCTTTTGGGTTGAAGATTACTACATCTATAAATCACGTTATGCTGTTGCCCTGAGAACTAACACTAGCAGTCAATAGATATGCCACCAGAGATCATTCCTCACCAGCAACTTCAACAATAACTAGAAATGAAAAATGCTGGATATACTCCAGAGGTTTGGCACAATATCTGGAGAGAAACGGTATTAACATTTCAGGTTGATGACCTTTTATAAGCAGACACTCCCTGATAACTACGGTTAAACCAGTCTAAAACAAGAGGAAATCTGCAAATGCTGGAAATCCAAGCAACGCACGCAAAATGCTGGAGAAACTCAGCATGCCAGGCAGCATCTATTGGAAAAAGTACAGTTGACGTTCTTGGCTGAGACCCTTTGGCAGGAATGGAGAAAAAAAGCTGAGAAATGGATTTAAAAGGTGGGGGGGAGGGTCTCGGCCCGAAACGTCGACTGTTTACTCCTTTCCATGGATGCTGCCTGGCCTGCTGAGTTCCTCCAGCATCTTGTGTGTGTTGAACCAGTCTGTTCTATTCCAGGATCTGTGTTCTTTGTGATTTTTATAAATAACTGATGAGGAAGTGGTAAGGTGGGTTAGTAAGTTTGCATATAGCATGAAGGTTAGTGGAGATGTGAATCGTGTGGAGGGTTGAAAGGGGTCAAGGATGCAGACCTGGGCTGTGAAGTCACAGGTTCAAGATTGCTTACAATTGTTCAATGTCATTTCTGTACACAAGTGTAAAGGAGAATGAAATAATTCTTACTTTGGGTAAAGCCCTCCCAACCATTGAGCACATCTACATGGAGCGTTGTCACAGGAAAGCAGGATCTATCACTGAGGACTCTCACCACCCAGGACATGCTCTCTTCTTGCTGCTGTCATCAGAAAGGTGGTACAGGAGTCTCACGACCCACGCCACCAGGTTCGGAAACAGCTATTACCCCTCAAACATCAGGCTCTTGAACCAGCGGGGATAACTTCACTCAACTTCACTCACCCCATCACTGAACTGTACCCACAACAGATAGACTCACTTTCAAGGACTCCTCATCTCATGTTCTCGATATTTATTGCTTTATTATTTACTATCAATATTTCCTTCTTTTTGTATTTGCACAGTTTGTTGGCTTTTGTACACCGATTTGGCGCCCAAGTTGGTGCGGTTTTTCGTTGATTTTGTTATGTTTATGGATTTATTGAGTATGCCTGGAAGAAGATGAAACTCAAGAGTTGTATATGGTGACATATATGTACTTTGATAATAAATTTACTCTTGAACATTGAACAATGATAAAAGCACAATAAATATAAATACAGAAGATAACTTATGTGCATACTGTAGATTGAATGTATAGTATGTCCACAAAATGATGCTAAACACAGGAGTGCCTATACATAAGGTGATTCTTACACAAAGTGATAAAGTAGTGATGGTTGGGTGCGTGGAAGGGTGGGTTACTGGGAGGAGGTGTTGATCAGCCTCACTGCTTGGGGAAAGTAACTGTTTTTGAGTCTGGTGGTCCTGTTTTGGATGCTACATAGCCTCCTCCCTGATGGGAGTGGGAGTTTAATCCAGAAAATTGTGAAGTGATTCAATCTGTAAGGACGAATTTGAAGGCAGGATACAGCATTAAGGGTAGGATTTGGAGCAGTGTGGAGGAACAGAGGAGTCCACAACCATAGATCCCTCAAAGTTGCTCTGCAAGTTGATAGGGTGGTTAAGACGACATAATGCTTGTGTTGGCCTCCATGAGTTGGGAGATTCAGTTCAAGGGCCACGAGAGGTGACGTTGCAGCTCTGTAAAACCCTAGTTAAACCGCACTTGGAATATTGTGTTCATTTCTGGTCACCTCAGTATAGGAAGGGTGTGGACATTATAAAGAAGGTGCAGAGGAGATTTTCCAGGATTCTGCCCACCATCCAGGGAGTCAGAAAAGTCTTTCCAGGCAAAGCAGTTCTCACATTTCTTCCAGTCATGTGTACTGCATTCAGTATTCATCGTGTGGCCTCCTCTACACCGAAGAAACCAAACACAGATTGGGGGATCACTTTATAAAACACTGGAGCTCAGTCCTCAGCGGAAACCCTGAGCTCCCCATTGTCTGCCACGTTAATTCCCTGTCCCACTCCTGTCTGACCTATCGGGCTCCGAGCTCCTGCACTGTTACAGTGAAGCCCAGTGCAAGCTGGAGGAACAGACACTCATTGTCTGTCTGGGGGCATTTCAGCCTTCTGGACTGAATACTGGATTCTACTACGGCAACTTGATATGTGTCTGGATCAGTTGCCCATCTGTGATCAGTAAGGAGAGACAGCAACACTTCTAAACAAAATGTTCCACATGTAAGAAATTGACCATGTCCCTGCTGACTCTTACCAGTTTTCATCAATTCACCATAGAAAGCATTCTGTATGGAAGCATAGTGACTTTGGTATAGCAACTGCTCAGCTCTGCCCGTGACCGGTAGAAACCGCAGAGAGTTGTGGACACAGCTCAGCATGGCACAGAAACCAGCCCCCCCTCCATGGACTCTGTCTACTCTTCCCACTGTCTCAGTAAAGCAGCCAGCATCATCAAAGACCCCACCCCCAGACATTCGCTCTTCTCCCCTCTCCCATCGGGCAGAAGATACAAAAGCCAAACAGGCTCAAGGACACCTTCTATTCCACTTTTATAAGCCTCTTGAACAGACCTCTTGTACAATAAGACCTCTTGGTCTCACAATCTACAATACCTCATTATGATCTTGCACTGTATCCTTTCTGTAGCATTTACACTTAATTCAGCACTTAGTTGTTATTTTACCTTGTTCTACCTCAATAGACTGTGTAATGATTTGATCTGTATGAACAGTGTGTAAGACAAGCTTTTCCACTGTATCTTGGTACATGTGACAATAATAAACCAGTTCCAATATTGGTTCAACTTGTTTGTTGTTTTCTATCCCTTTTTTCCCTCTGTCAGAACATGCTCAGCCTAAGCTGCCAGGTTTGTTTTCCAACTCGACATTTCATAACTCTCACATTCCTCTCACTGTCTGTTTCCATTCACTCACTGACCAGATAAGCTTGTTTACACAAGAGAGGGAAGGAAGGGGAATAATTTGGGGATGGGACTCCAGAGCTTAGGGTAGATAGATAGATACTTTATTGATTAGGTTCTATAATGAGTGAGCCTATAGCCAGGGAAGTGATGATCCTCTCCCCTCCTGTTAGACTGTTTGAAGTAACTTATTTTTTTATTCTTTCTTACTTCTCTTCTAATATTTGTATATCCTTATTCTTTGTCTTTATTTTTATTCTTTATCTTTAGGTCTTTATTCTTTGGAGTGTAGAAGGTTGAGGGGGGACTTGATAGAGGTATTTAAAATAATGAGGGGGATAGATAGAGTTGATGTGGATAGGCTTTTTCCATTGAGAGTAGGGGAGATTCAAACAAGAGGACATGAGTTAAGAGTTAAAGGGCAAAAGTTTAGGGGTAACATAAGGGGAAACTTCTTTACTTAGAGAGTGGTAGCTGTGTGGAACGAGCTTCCAGTAGAAGTGGTAGAGGCAGGTTCGATATTGTCATTTAAAGTAAAATTGGATAGGTATATGGACAGGAAAGGAATGGAGGGTTATGGGCTGAGTGCGGGTCAGTGGGACTAGGTGAGAGTAAGCGTTTGGCACAGACTAGAAGGGCCGAGGTGGCCTGTTTCCCTGCTGTAATTGTTATATGGTTATATGTGCACTTGTAATGCTACTGAGACACTGTAATTTCCTTTGGAATCAATAAAGTGTCTTTCTACCCCACCCCTACTACCTTCATCGCAGCTTCTGTTTTACATTGCCTCCTCCCCAGTTCTGATGAAGGGTCTCCAAAATGAAATATTGTCTGTTCCTCAGCCCACAGATTTTCCACATTCTTTGTTTGATTCTATTTGCAAATTTGATGTCACATCCGATGCTGGGATGAGTTTCCAAGCTGCAGGAAGAGAGCACATAATTTTCCCCTCTGTGACATTGCCTGACTCCAACAACAGTACATCTGCTGAGGAACACCTTTCTCATGCCGTTGTCGTCTCCTGATTCAGCACACTGCTGGCTGGCCTCTGTTGATCTGCCCTCTATAAAATAAAGGTCATGCAGAACTCAGCCAGCACCAGGTCCCATTCAGCTGTTACCCTACATTCAGTCGCCTCTACTGTTGAGACAATAGTCAGATCATCCACGATCATATTAAGTGGTGGAGGTCTTGAGTGGCTAAATGACCTACTCTTGCTCCTGATTCTATCAATGTACTGGCTTCCATTTGAAACTTCTTATTGCTTTAAAGTTCCTCTCACCTTCATCTCTCACTTGACTTTTGTCCAATCCAAGAACCCTTTGAAACCTCTGCTTATGAGGGTTAATTAAAAATATTTATTGACAAAAGGGCACAAAAATAAGATTAATGCAAACATACAGATAACATACATTATCAATACTAAATCTAAAAGCACGGGTATCACAATAACCAATATGAAATAGCTCTATCGTTGTCTCGTGGATAATGTATTGTCCGATGGAAATATAAAAGTCACTGTTAGTTCGTTCAAGCGGCAGCGTTTTGGGGTTTTAGAGAGAGACGGTTTAAACTTGCCCAGGTCTTATATGATGCCAATCCTTTGAGTCGGGGAGTTGGTTTCCCCGTTGTTAGCTAAAAGCCGTTTTCCGTGATACAAGCCACCAGTCCCAGGCAATGGAACTGAACGCACGTGGCCTCCTTCAAATGGCTTCCTGCTATTACGGGAGTGCTAGCGTTTCTTCTGGTGCATCTGAGGGACTATTCCTACAGACCCTCTTTTATCCTGACTCGCAGGGAGAAGTCAATCAGGTTGGGGGTGATGCAATCTCTCCCTCAACCAGCCCAATTTGCCTGAGGGCTTCCACGTAGTACAGTCTCCAATCAACAAATTCTCCTTCCAGAGACAATGGCCATGTCCCGTAGCTTTACATTGTTACATTGCCGGGGAAACGAGACATTCGACATTCTGCACGTCTCTCTCTCATTTCCTGGGTCCCCTGACCCAACCCAACAGTGACCTTGCGATTCTCACAAAGGAGGGGGCTGCAGGCATAACACACCTAACAACGACTCCTTTGCTTGCATCTTTGAAAACAGCTCTATTTCCATCTTTAAAATCTCTATTTTTCCCTTTCAGAGTTCTTTTGAAGATCCTGACCTGGAGTTACACACTGACTACAGTTCTTTGCGGGAATGGGACTCACTCTTAGGGTTCCATAACTGGCCATTGTTCAGCACGCTAAAGGCTCGGCCTGAGAGTCCAACTCGAATTCGGAAGCCTAAGATCTTGGGGCTCTGGAGATGGGCAGATTGAGGGTCGGTGTCACTACAGGAGACCCGTGTGTCGTCAGGGGAGTCGGGATATCTGCAGTTGTGTGCCTGGAGACCCAGGATCGCAAAGACCCATCGTAAACCAGCGAATTGTTTGTTATGTCTCCCTTCTTGCTGGGAAAATGGAGACACATCTGACTTTATCTTCTCCCTCTCAAATTGGAGTACTAGGAGGCACATGATAAATAGGCTAAAGTCAGCATGGTTTCTTTAATGGGAAATCTTGTCTGACGTATCTTATATGGTTTTATCAATAGCCTTATGCATGTCATAAAATAGTCTGCAGCATGATAGACCTTTCTGAAATTCCTTGAGGAAATACCTGACAGGAGATTCAATGGATGTTGTGTACTTGGATTTTCAGAGAGCCTTTGACAAGGTGCCGCACATGAGGCTGCTGAACAAGATTAAACCCATGGTACTACAGGAAAGGTACTAGCATGGATATGATAAGATTGGCTGACCAGCAGAAGGCAAAGCGTGACAATAAATGCGGGTCTTTTATGGTTGGCTGCAGTAATTAGTGGTGTTCTGCAGGGATTGATGTTGGGACCACTTCTTTTCAAATTGTATGTCATCGATTTGGATGTCGGAATTAAATAAATCAGCCATGATGGAATGGCAGAACAGTCTCAATGGCCTAATTCTGTTCCTATGTCCTATGGTCTTATGGTCTAACGGAGAGGAGCTTAGGAGGATTAATGGTGCCAAACAGCGACTCCTTTGCTTGCATCTTCAGAATCAGCTCTATTTCCATCTTAAATATCTCTATTTTTCCCTTTCAGGGTTCTTTTGAAGACCCTGACCTGGAGTTACACGCTGACTATGGTTCTTTGCGACCCACTCTTGGGGTTTCATGAATGGCCGTTATTTGGCACACCAAGGGCTCAGCCTAAGAGCTTCACTTGCCTTCAGAGGACCGAGATCTTGTGGCTCTGGAGATGGGGGGATTGGAGTTCGGTGTCCGGGCAAGAGATCGAGGAGATGGAAGATCTAAGGCTGTGTGCCCCGAGACCCAAGATCGTTGGGCACAGAGCTCGGAAAAAGCAACACAACGGACTTTCAACATCGTAAACCAGTGAGTTGTTTGTTATGTCTCCCCTCTCCCTGTGAAACGGAGACATCTCTTTCTCCCTTATTAGGGAGAGAGAGCCTGTGTTATATTGAATACCGGGTGAAACGCAAAGTCTTTGGGGTAACTGCAAGTCTGTGTCTTTGCTGTTGCTTTGCTCCCACTTGAGTGCTCAGTGGCGGTGCCGATGCTTTTTTTTTGTTGGTGGGGTGAGGGGGGATTGTTGCTCGCTGCCGCTATGCACGGGAGGGAGGGGAGCTGGGGGGGCTTTGGGGTTCTAACATTTAACATCATTCATTCTTTGGGGCACTCCTCTGTTTTCGTGGATGTTTGCGAAGAAAAAGCATTTCAGGATGTATATTGTATACATTTCTCTGACATTAAATTGTACCTTTGAACCTTTGAACTCTTCTGCTTTGAGCTCTTTGATCATTCTCTAAATGTAATCACCGTTAGTGGCCATGCTAAGCTCCAAAGTCCCATCCCCAAATTATTTCCCTTCTTTGCCTCTTTTCCCACTTTTCAAGGTGTCCTCTGTATAAACTTCTTCCCATCAGTCATAAGTTATTTGTAGGAAGCCTGGTGTGAATTATTGTTCGTTAATGAAGCACCTTGGGACATTAAAAGAAAATGCAAGGTGCTGTTGTAAACCACAAAAAAAACACCAAATAGATGAAATCTTAATCAAGCCACCTCAACCCCAACCACCCTCCCCTGCCAACTATCTTTTCATTATTCCAGCCTAGATCATGTGAGATTTCAGCCTGGAAAATTCTAATGAGCACTTGGCGTATAAATGACCCAAATTTAAAGCTGGTGCCATCATTAGCGTATTCCTGAAAAGCAATGAAGTCAAAACACTGAAAATATATCACGTGTCAATTCCAGCACATCACTAGTGTTTTTTTCTACCTGTCAGATTCTGCATGTGGCCAAGATTTTCTGTAGACTGATTTTATAAGCTCTGCAAAATTTAATTCTAAAGTAGTTGGTGATGCAGCCCCCCTCTTGGGAGAGTTCAAAATGCCCATGACAGTGGAAGTTTCAGTAAAGTGACTTCAAACCATGACTCACCATGTTCTCACAATGATCCACATTCAAATCAATTTCCTTGTGCATTGCTGCAAAATAATTCATCCAGTGTTACTCCTTCACTGGAAATCCTTCACAAATTATTTTGGCTTAATAAGTCTGCGTCACATTAGCAAAGCTGATGGTTGATATAGTTCGTTAAGTTTAACTGACCATACATCATTCTTTCACTGCAGGGTTTGGCAGTCAGCTTTGTCGTCTTGAAGTTGTTCTTTTAATCAAATTGTATTTCCTTATGCCTCTAGGGCTAGCCAGTGATTTCATACACAAATTGAAGATGATGAAAATCTGAAATAAATATAACGTTCAAAGCATTCAGCTCGTCAGGAAGCGTCTGTGAAGCAGGAAATGGCGTTACTGTTTCAGGTTGCGGTTTCATTATAGATCATTGGGCTGAAATGCTAACCTATTTCTCTGAGCAGCTACTTTGTTCACTGTTGGTGCCCCTCCCTGTTTCCTTTCATTCTTCCATGGGACTAGGTCACTACTGGCAAGGCCAGCATTGATTTCCCATCCCAAGTCACTACAGGGAAAGTGAAGCCGAGCAGCTGCATTCTGTGTGTCTAAGCTGTTCAGGAGGGAAGGTCACTTCTGCATGATGCATCCTTCACATCTGACCACGCTTTTAATCTTTCCCATGTTGTGTGGAGCTGCCCTTGTTATTATCAATAGATCATTCTCCAGTGACAAGTGAATTCAATGAGACATTAATCACATTGTCTCGAGTGAATCTGTAGGCAATGCAGACTGTTAGTTTTTCATAATCACTTTATAACATAAGGTATTTATTTGCCCTCTGCATGAATGTCTTGTCCAGATATCTTAGGTATAACTAAAGCATGTCCTGGGACTGAGAGAAGAATGACTTCCATTTCCACATCTCCATTCATATCCCTCTCAAAATGTCTCAATGTGCTCAATAGATAATGAGCTAATTTTGAAATGTAGTCACAATGGTAAAGTAGGAAATGCTGCAGTCAATTTCAGATAATTCATTTGTAACTCTCGGTTCAGCTAGCGGCTTAATATAGGGGATGATAGCCCCCGGCCTGGCCAATCTTAAGAAATCTCGTTTGGGTGGATGCTGCGCGATGTGTCCCCTGTTACAAACCAGTACCCCGAAATAACAAACAGTACATAATATGTGATTAAATGATTGAGTTTTATAATTCTTAATTTGACTATATGGTTAGTAATGAAACAAAAAAAAAGGGCCCATTCTCACGAAACAGTCTAATGCACAATGTTGGAGCTCACTGATAAGCCGGTCGTCCTCCATTGACTTCCTCCGATCGTCGCTGACCTTCGGACCCTCACTCCAGGTCCACTTCATCCGGCAGTCTACCAACTCTCTCCATTCGTGTCTTCTCTCCTACCTCTCCCCGGCAAAAGACTGCGAAATGCTGGCCCCCAGACATACAAGAAAGAACAATACCCTGCTCATCAGCTAACATGCCCCGTTATCTCCAGTCATAACCCAGACACTGCTGCTACAGAGAAGTCATTACCTCAGGAGTGCAACATTACAGAGGAACCATTACATTAGCAGTGAAACCTTACAACGTGTTACGCTCTCCCCCCCACCAAATTCAGTCATATCCTCATGACATTGATATAATTTGCCAACCCTTCCTGCAAAACACAAAGTCCAACCTAGGTGTAAAAGGCAGTGACATAGCTCCTCAACATGGTAGGGAGTCACACTGTATTCCCCTGGTGCTATGTGGTCTCCTAATTCTCTGAGACTGCCGCACCCCCTCACCTAGCTCTTCAGGTTCAGACATTACTGGGGATACTTCCAGTCTACCACATGAGCCCACCTGCAAAGCAGACCCCTCTGTCCTGTGGCCAAGCCCTGCTTCTTCCCTGCGGAGTCCCACTGCAACCCAGGCTGCCCACAGGTAGCCCTCCCACTTCACCTGACAGTGGGAGAAGGGCCAGGAGTCTCTTCCTCAATCAATGGAGAGTTAGTGAAAGGCAGCATATACCACACATCCATGTCCTCATCCTCCAAATCAGTATCCCTCTCAGGGGTGGGGGCCGGCTTAACCACAAACTTGGTCCTATAGAGGTAGTCACTCAGCTTATCCACCACGCCCATTTCTACACCAGAAACTCCAACTTGTGTGCGGGATAGTTTCTCTTGGAGGGCGACAGACTCTGGCTGACAAATGCAATGAGCCCAACCCGGTGCCCTGATCCTGATACAGACCTTCTCGGGCTGGGGATCGCCCTGAGGGTGATAGGGCGTGGTCCTCGACTTTTTGACTCCAAGCATGCTCAGTAACTCATGGATGAGTCTGCTCTCGAAATCCCGTCCCTGATCACTGTGTATCCACCTGGGGAGGCCATAATAAACAAAATACTTCTCCCATAACACTTTGGCCACCGTGGACGCCCTCTGGTCCTTGGTAGGAAGAGCCTGAGCATATCTGGTGCAGTGGTCCGTGATGACTAAGACATTCACCGTGTTGCTGGCATCGGGTTCTATTGACAGGAAATCCATACACACCAGGTCCAGGGGCCCCACACTCTGCAAGTGGGGCAAGGGAGCTGCCCGCGTAGGCAGTGTCTTCCGCCGTATGCATTGAATGCACGACTTGCAGTATTCTTCAACCTCCAGCTTCATTCGGGGCCGGTAAAACTGGTCTCTGAGCAACCTATGGGTCTTCTCCACCCCCAAATGTCCAGAATCATCATGAAGTGACGTCAACGCAATCTTCCAATACTTCTCCGCCAGAACCAGCTGGCAATGTGGGGGTCGGTCCGGGGGTGACGTGACCCGGTATAGGATCTGGTTCCACAACTCCAACCGAGGCCATTCTCTCAGTAATGGAGGCACTGACGCATGTTTCATCTTCTCCGCCTGAGCCACGTCTCCCTTTCGACCCAAATGGTACCGATGCCTGGATCACCTCGCTGAGCAGCTGCCACTTCCCCAGAACTCAATTCTGGCAGCTGATTTGTCTTCAGAGCAGTCAGGTTACAGTAAACTTGGGGATTGGCGTCATTAGAAGCCCTCAATTGATCTACCGCTCGAACCTGCCTCTCCTTTTCCTCTGCCTTCACAGTGATGGCAAACTGACACATGGCCTTCACCCCCGGGGCAGGAACACTCTCCCACTCCTCATCATGCACACGTCGGGACAAAGCATCAGCATCAATGTTCCTGCTTCCCGGCTGGTAAATCAGGCTGAGATCATAGGCAGACAACGCTGCCAACCACTGATGGCCTATGGCATCCAATTTCGCCGAGGTCAGGATATAAGTTAGGGGGTTGTTGTCCATCCTCACCTCTGCAGGGGCCAGTCAACTGCGACCTTGCTCTGAACAGGGTATCCTCAGTCACCCAGATAGTGTGACAAGTGCTCTTGGAACAACCCACATCAAACTCATCAGTGGAAAAGATACCTTCCAGTTTTAACATCTTCTCTACAACCTCCTCTTCCAACCCACAGTAACCGGGGAGTCCCCGAAGTTGAATGACTCAGCAGTCAACTTTACCGCTTTTCCGATCGTTTCTCCCCGGCTTGTCTCACAGGGACACTAGGTTTTACCGTCATCGGGATCAGGTGCGCCAGGGGCATCCCCCACTTGAATGTGACCTCCCTCTTCATAGTGTTCCTGACAATTACTGCTATCCTGCTCACCTGTACAACCGAGGGCTTCAGCAATTCGGGCCTCACAGTACCCCAGCAGGAAATCCTACTCCCCCTTGTGCCCCTTGTCCACTAAGAGGGCTTCACCCTCAAGCACTCCAGGAAATTTGGGGGTCCCCAACACTCTCGCTACTTCTCCAGGCCATACCACCATTGGCTTTGACTGGGTGCACCACACAGTCTCTCATTTAAATTCGGTACCCAGCCTAGTGCAGCCACGCACTTCCTCAGAAGCAGCTTGAAACACCGGGTGCATGGACAATGTTCCCAAAAAGCTCTCACCCGCCTTCTCCTTGCAGGCCCCCATGAGCCTCCGCACAGGAGGGGTGTTGGTCCCCACCAGAATAGAAACGCCGCCCATCCCAACAGGGTCCAGACAAACCAGCACTAATGTATCAAGGACCTCAGACACCCCCACATTGGCCTCCGAGAACTCCAGTTTCACTGACAAATAACCGTCGTATGGATAATCACCGGCACTAAGCCCCCAGATCTCTAGTGCTGTGAATGGGGTCAATGGTAAATGCTTCAGATACCGGGTGTAAAACAATGTGATCTGTGACCCGTTGTCGAGTATGGCTTTAGCATAAATACCCTCGATCTGTAGTGATACACTGGGCATGGCCCCACAAAGCTTTCAGGAATTGGGCCTTTCGCTTTCGGGGGTTCCCTGGTACATTGCTGAATTCCAGTGAATACAGGCCCAGAACCATCAAATGCTCCTTATATTACAAGCATACTCACAATGTTCAATAGAACAACTCAAACAGCAACAACGATGGATCAAAACAAGCCCCCTATTTCCCTCCAAATCACACACACAAACAGTTCTCCAACCCCAGGGTAGGCCATCTCCAGGCCTCCAGCCCCCAGTGGACTTGCAGACTCCAGACCCAGGGCTTCAGCCATTGGACCTCGATTTCCAGTCTCATTCAGTCTTCAAACCTCAGTATCAACCACAGGGCTCGAGGACCCCATTTTACAGTTGCACACAACATACCCCCAAAACAATGTGATAAAGGCCAGCACTCCATCAGCTCTAATCCTGCACCAGCGTGGCACTTTCTCAGCATTGTGTTAGTGACCACATTGAGGGGCAAACATTGGCCTCAGAGTACTGGAGAAATTATCTTGTGGTGTACTGTCTTTGGCCTGAAACGGTAACTCTGTTTCTCTTTCTACAAGTACCAGCTGAGTGTTCCCTGCATTTTCTGTTTTTATACCCGGAAGAGTCACCCATTTTGTTTTTTCAAGAGCGTCTGTGATCTTTTCTAACACAGAAGGCAAGGCCTCTGTTGATTATCACATCTGAAAAGTCATACTCCCTCATCACTACTCCTCCCGCTGCCTCTCTGACAGTACAGCACTCGCTTAGCGGTTTCTCTCCAACAGTGTTCTGGTCCATCAGCAATGCCACTCTCTGTCAATGCTACATTGCCAACTCATCGAGGATGCAATTTATCCTCTAGGGTGACTAATGGTCCTGGAGCACCTCACTGGTGCCAGTTGACACTGTCTTCTTTCATGCCCTCAGCTGCCTGCCACCCAGTATGATGCTTCTTTGGTACTGCATGCCCTACATTAGCACTGTCCCTCTAGTACTGTAGTGTTCCAACAATGTCTGACAGGGTGGTGCTCCTTCAAAGGGTTCGGCACTGCCACTCCCACAGCGCAGACCTCCCTCAGCATCAGATCATAAGACATAGGGACAGAATCAGGCCATTCAGTCCATCAAGTCTGCTCCGCCATTCCATCACCACCGATTAATTACCCTTCTCAACCCCAATCTCCTGCTTTCTCGCTGTAACCTTTGACACCCTGACTAATCAAGAACCAATCAACCTCCTCTTTAAATATACCCAATGACATGGCCTCTACGGCTGCCTGGGCCAACAAATTATCAGATTCACCACTGTGACAGAACAGGTTGGCAATGCTAATTCTCCCGCTAACCTTGCCCCTTTGCTCAGTTAGTCAGCCCTCCTCGTTCTGTCCCTGCTCTAGTTCCCCCAGCCATTTACATATGCCAACTGTAAAACAATTTTGGCTAATCAAAACAATCCCTTCAGTTAATGTGCTCTACTAGTTTATAACTCATAAAAATAAGGATTCCAGACACAGACATTCATTTATTTTCACTCACACTGTTAAATCGGTTTGTAGACAGCAGAACAGCCACAAAAGACCCGAGGGACAGTTTGGGGCGTCCTGAAATAATGCCTGGGTTAGTGAGAGCAGGTGCACCACAGCCTACACAGGCAAGGCCACTGGGGTTGAGGCATTATTCTTTTATATTCATCTGAGCATGTGGACACTGATCTATGGGTTTAATTAAGGCATTCTTCTAAACTCTAATGTGTTACAAGAATCACCTCTTGTAATAATGATCAATGAGACACAAAAAATCTGTATTTACCGATAAGTAACTTTTATTGTCTCAACTAAAAAGCACGTGGGTTCACAAACTAACTACCTGCACACACCCTACTAGAATTCCCTAACAGTCAATGAAGAGAAAAGGATATTACCTGGGAAAAGAGTCTACGCTGGCCAGGCATTCCTTGTGATCCCGATTTCCACGTGTCCATGGGGTCCTCCTTGTCTGTGATGGTTGGTCTCTGGCTGCTGGAGAGTTATCGTCACTGTGTATTTGGAGCTCCTGAGTCTTATACTGTTCCTCATCAGTTGAACCATTGGATCTCCATCCCATTGGCTCAAGGTCACCTGACCTACTTGGGTCTCCTTCTTACTGGTCATTGTACAGGGTTACAGCCTACATTGTTTCATGGCTCTGCCCACCCCAGCCTCGTGTATTTCAACCCTGACTGGTCCAAACCAGTTAAATGAGGCAACCCAGACAGAGTTTAATGAGATTACAGATTGCTTCTTTGGTAGGTTGGGCATTTTACATAATAAGTAACTACTTGTCTGAAAATGGTCTCGGGTTTGGCAGGTCATTCATTACCTGAAGCTCCTTGTGTTCACATTCACTTGTTCTGTTTAGATGATCCCAGAGCAAGAATCAGTTCAGAGTCCACACCTTTACATAATCAGTAGCTACTTGTCTGAAAATGATCTCGGGTTTGGCAGGTCATTCATTACCTGAAGCTCCTTGTGTCCACATTCACTTTCTCTGATTAGATTATCCCAGAGCAAGAATTAGTTCAGAGTCCACACCCTTTACATAATAAGTAACTACTTGTCTGAAAATGGTCTCGGGTTTAGCAGGTCATTACCTGAAGCTCCTCTTGTTCACATTCACTTTCTCTGATTAGATTATCCCAGAGCAAGAACCGGTTCAGAGTCCCCACCCTTTACATAACACATACTTGTCTGAAAATAGTCTCAGGTTCAGCAAGTTATTATCTGAAGCTCCTTGTGTCCACATTCAATTGCTCTGATTAAATTATCCCAGAGCAAGAATCAGTTCAGTGTCCACAAAATGGAGGAAACAAAGACAACTGGTTTGTCTGCTTCCCCCGTCCTTGATCAGACTGTAGTTTCTTCTGGCCAACAAGTGAGTACAGGACCAGAACCATCAAACGGTATTCATATGTTAATCCTTTCATTCCCAGGATTATACTCATGAACCTCCTCTGAACCCTTTCCAATGCCAGGACATCCTTTCTTAGATATGGAGTCCTGGAATCATTACACTGGGAGTATCAAGCCAGAATGTGGGATTGTGCTTCATGAGTGGAACTAAAACCCACAACCTTTCTGACTCGAGAACCAGATTGGTACACAGTGGGCTCCAGATTTTACACAGCACTTTCACATGAACACTTCCTGTCTTTTTGCCAGTTGAGAGGGTAGGACAGGCAGCACTCCACTGAATGTGATTGATTGGGTGCCAAACAACTTTATTAAGCAGAGAATATCGAAGTGAACAGGAGCAGTGACAAAAGTGTTTTCTGTGTGGTTGTGAGGTTTAGCCAATTCATCCAGTAAAGGAAAATGAGAAATTATTTTAAATCTGAGATACACAATCTGCCAGAGGGACTCAGTTGGTGGAGCAGCATCTGATGCAGGATTTCCACTCAAAACATTGAGAATTCCTCCAGCAGACTGTGTGTTGCTCCAGATTCCAGCATCTGCAATCTCCTGGGTCTCCAAGAACTCGAAACAGTCCACCATTAATCAACTTAAAACATCCAACTGCGTTTTCGTCAAAGCCAGACTCTGACACCCATCAGCTTTCTTGTTGGTTATCCAGATCCCTTGACAACGATAATTCGTCAGTTTAATGGACCTGTGGACCAACAGTGGTTCAAATCCAAAGTGAAGGAGTGGAGAGAGCTCAGAATGATGCAGGAACAATTCTCTGCGTTTTGTTGACCAAGTTGCTGCCTAGCCTGCTGAGTATACGCATGTGTATGAGGAGTGTTTGGTGGCTCTAGGCCTGTACTCACAGGAGTTTATAAGAATGAGGGAAGACCTCATCGAATCCTATCAAATATTGAAAGGCCGAGATAAAGTGTATGAAGAGAGGATGTTTCCTAAAGTGGGGGTGTCTAGGACCAGAAGACACAGCCTCAGATTAGTGGAGTGTGCCTTTAGAACAGAGATAGGTAGGAATAGGCATGAATCTGTGGAATTCACTGCCACAGACGGCTATGGAGGCCAAGTCATTGTGTATATTTAAAGTGGAGGTTGATAGGTTCTTGATTAGAAAGGGCATCGAAGTTACAGTGAGAAAGCAGAGAATGGGGTTGAGAGAGATAAAAATCAGTCCTGATAGAATTACTGAACAGACTCTGGGCTGAATGGCCTCATTCTGCTCCCAAGTCTTATGGTCTTCTGGTCCATACCAAAGCTTTCTGCTTTAACACCACCCTCCCCACATTGTGAACGAAAGTAGATGAATCTTCAGTGACCTGGCTGGGAAACCTGAACATTGTGACCACAACATTCAGACAGAAAAGTGGCTCGTGAATCCGTGCGCACTGAAAAATGGAAATGCGCAGGAACTCACGAGTCCCTGTATCATGTTTAGCATTGTGGATCTGTTCTTGAAGAGCAAAGAAGTGACTTCAATTAACACTGATGTTCGTGGACAATGCCACACCCTCACTAATGAGGGCCATGGCTGCTCTTGTGCAGCAGTCCAGAGTTCAAAGACCAAAATCGGTGAGTCTGGAGGTCGAGGCCTGAATGTTGAAGCCCATGAGTCAGCATTATCACAACCAGGGACTCTGCCATGGAGTCTGGGCGCCTTTGCAGGTGGACTGCTGAATGGAGTTGGCAATCATGCTCTTGAGTAAGTGTGTTCCAACCAATTAGTGTTAAACTCCCTTCCTCTCATTTCAGTCTTGCATCTTGACCAAAACCACAGGAACGTCAATGTTTGTCCTTGTCCTGGGGGAGAAGACTTCTGTTTAGATTGCTGCTAAAAGGAGCAGTATTAATTTAGTTAACACATACAAAATTCTGGAGGAACTCAGCAGGCCAGGCAGCATCTATGGAAAAAAAGTACAGTCAACTCTTCGGCAGGTATTTATTTAGTATTAAGTTACTGCTTCAGAGCCGTGGCGTTGGAATTAGCTTTCATTTTGAGAGGTTTAGTTAACAACACAGTTGGCCTGGCATTTATTGTTTTTTTTCCATTTGTTCTGTACAGTTCTCATTAAAGTTCAGTGAACTGTTCATCTGCTTCAGTGTCTCGTCCTCCATACTTGGGCCATAACCTCACACTTGTGTCAGCAAGCTTCGACCACCAAAAATGGACCCAGTGGAGATAGAACAGCTGATCTCACCCCTAACTTTTATTCGGCAGGTAAGAGAGAAGCTAAAGTCAGTAGAGGCTGGGATGGCAGAGCAGCTCAAGCAATGCAGCAGCCACTCAGAGCGGCAAGCCCAGTCAGAAACAGATGAAGCAATGGCTCACCAACTCACCGCAGGATCAGGTGGCAGCCACTACCACTCTCACTGCTGCAGCAACCTTCAGCCAGGACAGTCCCACTCCCACATCTTCCTCTGTAACAGTCGCATCCGCCTCAGCCACTAATGCCTTGATTCCCTTAGCAATTTCTGGATCAGGAATGAGTATTCCTCCACCAGGCAGACACTTTGGTGGTCCTGATGGCTGCAGGAACTTTATCACCCATTGTGTGCTGACTTTCCAAAACCGGCCTGGTCAGTTCAGTAAACTGACTTCTTTGGTGAACGTCTGGACAGATAGGTAAGGATCAGCCTGTTCAATGCCCTACGAGAACAAGGTTCCCCAGCAGCCCAAACTTCCCAACAATTCGTGGTTGAGTTCAAGAGAGTGTTTGATCTTCTAGTACTGGGTCAGGAGGCGCTAAGGAAAGGGACAGTGAGGGACTGTGCAGTAAAGTTCTGCATGCTTGCGGTTCAGATGGGGAGGAACCAGAGATCTTTCCAGCATGGGTTGGACACAAGGGTTCATTCAGCATGATGAGCAGGACAGCCTGGATGACCTGATAAACCTGGTCATTCTAAATGACACCCAGGCAAATAGGTGGTGTAGGGAAAGAATGCCCCGATCTTCATACTCTTTAGATCACTGTCCGTCTTCACCCTCTACCTCATCGCCTAGCACTCTGGCTCTCCAGGACACTTCTGGGCATCATTTGCCATGCGTCCAGTAAAAGAGGATTACCCATCAGCAGGACGGGGAATTCTGACAGATTGATTCTCCCTGCAACCATCTTCTTCTAATCCTGTGAAGCTCCCAGCTTCCTTGTTGTGTGGGTCTCAGACCCATGAGATTCAGGCATTTATTGACTCTGGGGCAGCCAGCAACCTTGTGGATATCTCTCTGGATCAAAGATGGACAGTTCTGACTCGACAATTGAGAAAAATATTGACATCAGTGCTCTGGATGGTTGGCCTCTGGCCACCGGCAAGATCCACCTTTCCACAGAACCCCTCCAGCTTGTTCTGGAAGGCAATCATAGGGAACAGCTCTCCTATCTGGTTGATTCCCCTGAAATGCTGCTAGTGCTTGGCCTTTCCTGGCTTTCTCAACACAACCCATGGATCGATTGGTCCCTAAAGACACTCCAAGAGTGGGGACAAGAAGGATGGCATGCCCTGTCCCTGCATTGATTATCAGACCTTAAACAATATCACCATGAAGAACCGCTACCCAGCTTGCTTCTGCATTCAAACACCTCCAGAGAGCAACTATATTCTCCAAGATAGATCAGTGGAATACTTAGAACCTGGTTTGCATCCGAGAAGTGGATGAGTGGAAGACAAAATTCAACGCCTCCACTAGCCGCTGTGAATACCTCGTGTTACCTTTAGGTCTGGCCAACACCCCTGCTGTTTTTCGGGCGCTGGTCAATGATGTTCTCTGGGACGTGTTGAATCAGTTTGCTTTCATGTATTTGGATTGCATTCTCATCTATACCTGTTCTCATCAGGAACACGTCCAGTATGTCCGGGAAGTACTCAGATGGCTCCTCGAGAACAACCTTTATGCCAAGCCAGAGAAGTGTGAGTTCCACTAAGAGCAGGTGTGTTCTTCGGCTATATCCTCACCCCTTCCAGTGTTCAAACAGACCCGTGTAACAGTCACAGAGTGGCCCAAACTATCTATGGTCAAGCAGGTGAGGCACTTCATGGGATTTGCAAACTTTTGGTCCCAGACGGCCTAATGTTTATTTTTTCCCTTTTGTTCTGCACAGTTGTTAAGATTCATCTGCTTCAGTGTGTCTCCCTCTGCACTTGGGCTGTAAGCACACATCCCTGTCAGGCACGTCCAGATGTTGGTGGCCTGATGTCTGCAAGTCTTTGGGTGTGGGCCAGGGAATGGAAGTTGTGGGCCCAATGTCTGTGTGTTTAGAGTCCGGGTCCAAGGACTGCAGAGGTGGCCTGTCCTGGGGAATGGAGGCATATCGATGTGTCAGTGTGCGGGTGGGAAAGGGGTTTGCTTTGTTACTGTTGTTGTTCCTTGTGTTGTTCCACTGAAGATGGTGGACAGGCTATGCTGAAACAAGGATGTGTGGGGACACTTGCTGGCTGCCCTCAGCACATCCTTAAGTTGTGTTGGTTGTTAACGCAAACAACCCGTTTCAGTGCATGTTTTCATGTACATGCAATAAATAAATGAATCTAAAAATATGCAGTAAGTGTTTAAGCCTTCCCTTTCTTTGGAGCAACGGTAGTGTAACGGTTAGCAGAATCGCTTTACAGCACCAGTGATCATGGCTCAATTCCTGCCGCCATTTGTAAGGAATTTGTGCATTCTCCCCATGATAGCATGGGTTTCCTCCACGTGCTCTGGTTTCCTCCCACAGTCCAAAGACACGTGGATTAGGTTTTGTGGGCATGCTCTGCTGGCGCTGGAAGCACTCATGGGCTGCCCCCAGTATATCCTTGGATTATGTTGGTCATTGATGCAAACAACACATTTCACTGAACTGTATGTTTTGATTTTTCAATGTACATGTGACAAAGCTGATAATTTAAAACATCTTCCTAATCTTTATCTTGTTCAAAGTCTGTAGAAACTATCTTTCCTGACTCTTCTTCCTTGCAAGGTACAGAAAGTACACCTGCCCCTACACCTCCTCCCTCAATACCAATCAGGGCCTCAAACAGTCCTTCCAGGTGAGGCGACACTTCACCTGTAAGTCTGTTGGGGTCACCTACTGTGTTCAGTGCTCCTGGTGTGGCGTTCTGCATATCGGTGAGATCCAGCATAGATTGGGAGACCTCTTCGCCGAGCACATACGCTCCATCCGCCAGAAGAAGCGAGATCTTCCAGTGGCCACCCATTTTAATTCCACTTCCTATTCCCATTCCGACATGTCAATTCATAGAGTCCTCTGCTGTCGTGATGAGGCCGCACTGAGATTGGAGGAACAACAGCTTATACTCTATTTGGGTGGCCTCCAACTTGATGGCATGAACATCAATTTCTCAAACTTCTGGTAATGCTTCCTCCCCACCCCCCCCACACTTCACCATTCCCCATCCCCCTTTCCTTCTCACCTTATCTCCTTGCCCGCCCATCGCCTCCCTCTGGTGCTCCTCCCCTCCCCGCTTTTCTTTCTTCCATGGCCTTCTGTCCTCTCTACTATCAGACTCCCCCTTCTCCAGCCCTGTACTCTTTCACCTATCAACTTCCCAGCTCTTTACAGCACCCCCCTCCCCCTCCTGGTTTCACCTATCATCCTGTGTTTCTTCCTCCGCACCCCCCCCCCCCCACCGCCCCGCCACCGTTTAACTCTACTCCTCATCTTGTTTACTCCAGTCCTGCCAAAGGGTCTCGGCCCAAAATGTCAACTGTACTTTTTTTCCATTGAAGCTGCCCGGCCTGCTGAGTTTCTCCAGCATTTTCTAGTTTAAAAGAGACAGGTTGGTAAATAAGTGACAAATTAATTCAGTGCTTAAGCTTCTGGGTGCAAGTCCCATTCTGAAGACAAGATCTCAGCTAACAGGCTCAGTGCAGATTTGCTATGGTGCCTCAGCCACAGTATAGCATTCTTTCAACACTGCCTCTCAGTCAGCACATTCCATCCGCACCAAGCTTCCTTCACTGTGGTGTTCCCCAAGCACTGGCCTCCCAACAGTGTGCTGCTCCACATTCCAATACTTAGCATAAGCTTTGCTTTTGAAATACAGCTCACGGGAGAAAATATCAAAAAAGAGATTTTCAAAATCTTGGTCACAGAGAGAGGTATTGAGGGGTGTTTCAAATGAGGTGAGAGAACCACAGAAGTAGGTTGAGAATCCCACAGTTTGGAGAGAAAAAATTTCTAATCCTGGGAATACCTTTAACAAATAGTGAGAGATTAAGGTCAGAGGTAGGAACTTTAAAGGGGATCTGTGGAGTAACATTTTCTCATACAGAGAGTGGTTGATATCTGGATCTTGCTGCCAGAGGAGGTGATGCAATCAGATACAATTCAGTAAGGGATCCTTAAGATTGTATAGCCAGGGGTGGTGTAGTTTTCACAATTAGAAACTGCGGAGGTATTTTATGTTTAAGAAAAACCGTAACAACTCATTTGTTGATCTCCAAACACTAAACACAAAGAGCAGTAAAAGTACTTTACATATTACATCATCTTATCTTAAAACGAACCCCTACTCAGTGTTGGTGGTTGTGGATTATGAATGTTTCCACCAATTACGTTACCCTACACAAGCCCCCCCACCCCCAAGAATTCACTAAAACTGCCAGAGCTCAGATGAGCTGCCAGGCTCAAGTTCTATGTTCCATGGGTGAAGTAACAAACAGCAAGTGCCTCTGGGTCATCCAGGAGTGTGTTGACACACTCATGGTCACGATGGTGGGGGCATGGTAGCAGAATCCTCCAAATCTTGGTGAGCGATCGACTGAAATACGTGAAGGTTTACCCCGCTTATCCACGATAAGTCTTTTCTCCCCATTCCAAAATGTAGGACAGGCCATCGTAAGGGGGCCTAAGGGGACGTTGATGTGCATCATGGCGGTCAAAAACAAACGGGGCAGAATGTAGGCCAACAGGAACCCAGGAGTTCTGTGATAGGAGGTAGGAGTAGGTGAAAAGGAATTGAATTTACTGAGGAGGGTGGAACGCTGTTGAGAGGCCGACCAGACGGTCGTTGAGTCAGGAATGAAGTCAACTGCCACCCGTAACGGTGCCCATATGCCAACTCAGCAGTGAACTGTCACGGTTTCGATCGTTAATTCCCTAATTGCTTCCAATTCTCTATGATGATGGCTCACCTGGTTTCCATCAAAGACTCAGTATAAAAACCCCTACATTACAACCACTAGTCGCCAGTTTGTTGGGTCTTTTTCCTGTGAGTAAACTATGTTTCCTAACTGCTTAGAACTGTTTGTTCTAAGTTTAGCTCCAGTTTCAAAGGTTACCTATGAGACTCCGTCTCTCTGAGTCAAGGTTCCATATCAGAGCTCTGTGTCAAGATCCCTCCTGTTTGCTGTTTGGCATTTACGCCCGTGTAAAACATCCAAACTCAGTATCTGTGCCTGTGTCCTGCACTTGGGTTCACTTCAATCACTCATTGCAACATGAACAATTGCAGGTCTTCTCTTGGAGCTGTTCTGAGCCCCAGCAGGACCCACGGGAGACGATCATGCCAACACTCATCGGTCAAGGAAGCCCTTAGAAGATGCTTTAAGGAATGGTGAAAACGTTCACATAGTCCGTTGGACTGCGGGTGATACGCTGTGGTGTGATGAGGCCTAACACCGAGGTTCTGGGCCATCGCAGCCCAGAGGTCTGATGTGAATTGGGGACCGCTGTCAGAGGAATTATCAGAGGGGGTGCCAAACCGAGCGGTGCAGGTGCTGATGAACACCCGAGCCACGTCTGTGGCCATCGTCGAAGCGGGAACCTGGTGGTAAGGAGCTGTGTGGAACCGTGGGAGGGGGAAGAGGATCAGCAAGGTCCACAGTGACGTGGTCAAACCGTCACTCAGGGACCTCAAAACATGCCAGTGGCACCTGAACATAATGGTTAATTTTTGCCCACTGGCGCTCCACAAAGGCTACAGTCCAGTCACGCACGTCCTTCCTAAGGCTGTGCCGAACAAACTTTAGTGTAACAAGTTTCTGTGAGGCCTTTTGGCCCAGATGCATGAGGATGTGTATGCAGTCAAAAACAGTCCATCTCCAGTTTGCGGGCATAACCGGTTGAAACATTGCACCGGAGGAAAACCCTAGCTTTCCCAAACTTAATGTCAGCCATCAACAGCTATTCGGTAAGCCTGGACCTCTGGGTCAGCTCCCATGACAGCATAGTCAACCCCCAGGTGTATGGTCTCAACGGCTGGCTGTGAGAGGCAATCAGCCACTCCTTGATTTTTTCTCCTTGATATGTTGTATATCAGTTGTGAACTTGGATATGTAGGCCAGTTGACTTTGCTGACATGCAGACCAAGGGTCTGATATTTTGCCCATCGTGTGCACAAGGGGTTTATGGTCAACAAACGCTGAGAAATGGCGACCCTCTAGAAGAAAACAGAGACCGAGAAGCTAACAGTCAAATGTGCTGTACTTCCTTTCAGAGGGACGGAGCTGGCAGCTGAAGAAGGTGAGCGGCTGCCACGCCAATTGTTAGTGTATAGTCTGAGGCATCAGTGAGGAGCGGGTGCACCAGTAGGGACAAGTTAGAGCTTGTTTGGTGTCGTCAAATGCCCTGGTCCTGTCTGCTGACCAGTCAAGCACGTGATTAGGGGTATTGCCTTTAAGCAATAGTACAGGGGAGTATAAGTTCAGCAGCTTTCAGAATGAAATGATGATAGAAATTCACCATGCCTAAAAACTTCTGTTGTTTTTTAGTAGTAGTGCGGGGGGAAGGGGGTAATATCCATAATAGCAGCTACTTTTGATACAAGGGGTTTCGCGCCTTCTGTGGAGATGCGATGGCCGAGAAAGTCAATATTTGACAACCTAAACTGGCATTTAGCAGGGTTAATAATCAACCCATGTTGGGCTTAAGTGCTTGAAAAGTGTGTGTAGATGAAATATGTGTTCAGATTTGGATACACTGGTGACAGGTGTGTCATCAAGGTAAACGAAAGGACAATCTAAGTCTTTTAATACAGAGTCAATCAGCCGTTGGAAAATGCGCAGAAACTCCGAGGGCAAACAGAATTATCACAGCCATTTTGGAAATGTCCTCTGAGCACACAGGTACCTGATGGTAGACCCTAACCTGATCAGCTTCAGAAAGAATTAGCTTTCTGGCTAAGCGCACCGTGACTTGGACGTGTGGGTTTGGGTATTGATCGTGTGTGGTAGCCCCATTAAGGCGTTGGCAATCACCACATGGATAGCAACCACCATCACACTTAGAGACCATATGGAGGGTGAAGCCGAGGGACTATTCAAAATGACGTACAAAGCCAGGACTTTCCATGGCGGCAAACTCAGCCTTCACAGTTGCCAGCTATTCTGGGTCCAGTCTATGCACACAGGCACGGACTGGCGGGCCAGTTGTGGGAATGTGGTGCTCAACCCCCTGTTCTGTGACTGTCGTGGAGAATGTGGGCTTGGTGAGGTTTGGGAATTCACTCAGCAGTCGAGTAAACACGTGGTGGTCCATGCGCTTGACAGAGTCGATGTGGGAACTTACTGGGGCAGCAGGGTAATGGCCCCAAGTCCTTGATATCCACAAGCCTTAAGGTTGATTGATAGTCCTTGTGCACACAGGATATCTGCACCGAGCAGAGGTCTATCCACTTTAGCCAGGCCAATGTGTAACGTTGCCCACTGAAGCAGAGGGTCACCCATCCTGTCCCATAAGTCTGGATCTTGTTTCCGTTGGTGGCCTCCAGCGAGGTTTCGTCACTCTTTGCCTTCTCACTACCAGGTGATGCTGGCAGCACGCACACTCACTTGAACACCCGTGTCACCCAGGAAGCGATGCACTGAGAGAGTGTCTGTAATGAACAGCAGACGACCCTGGAAGCTGGAACCCACGGTGTTCACAGACCTCTGATGTCCCGATGTGCTGGCACTGTCCAAACTGCAAGGCGGTCGGCACTTGCTGGCGCTCGTACCAAAGCGAGTAGGGTGAAAACACTGGCCCGGCTCCCTCTGTTTCACAGCCGCAGGCGTCCTTATGTTGGGGGCCTTGTTGACCGGGATTATTGAGGTGGAGAAAGGATGAGAAATGATGCATTGGGTGAGTGTAGACTGTCGGCCATTTTAGCAAGCTCCCTATCGTCCATCACGGGTGCACTAGCGAAGTCTATGTGAACTTGATCAGGCATTTGCTGCATGAAGAGTTGTTTAAAAATAAAACAAGGATGGTGATTTCCCAGAAGAGACGGCATGCGGTCCATTAGCTCCGATAGGTTACCAGCATCGAGACCGTAGGCAGAGCAACTGTTTGGCGTGTCAGACTCTGAAAGTCTGTAAAAGGCAAGTTTTCAGTGATCGGTATTTATCGTGTTCAAGTGGGTGTCCTGGTAGATTCACCACTCTCACAGCCGTGGAGTTGCTGAGTGACACTACCACCACCAAATATTTGGTGGCGTCAGCAGAGATTTCTCACAGAGCAAACTGGGCCTCGGCTTGTACAAACCAAGCAGTTTCAAAGTGACAGCATTGGCTGACATGTTCAATAACTCTGGAATCGTCCTCGAGCAGCAGGGTCACCAAAGTTGGTTTCCACAAATTAAAAACAGCAGAGGCATTTTATGTTTAAGAAAACCCATAACAACTCATTTATTGTACCAAACACTGAACACAAAGTGTGGTAACAGAACTCCTGTCATGATGTCAGACCAGCCTCTTAAAATAAACCAAACTCAATGTCAGTGGCTGTGAATTATGTACATTTCCACAAATTGCATCATTACAATGGCAATGGGATAAACTCCCACTATTAAATGCTTCCAATGGTGTGCATCTCAAATAGCCTCTGACAACCAAATCCAGCTCCTGGCCCACTAAGCCCACCGGAACTGTTTCTACTGACAGGAGAAGGGGCAAAGGTGGGTTACTGGCGCCTTAAGATCAGTCTCTCGGGGCAGATGGGGCTTGTCAGCCGTGGTTGACAGCTGCTATACCTACTAGTGGGAAAGGCTTTGTGAGTAAACCCCAAGGAAAAATCCAGAGCTGGAGTCCCTAAGGCAGTCTATGTTGAGTTCAGTGCTGACTGGCAACTCCTGCAATGCTGCTGGTGCCAAACTGTATCGGCCTCTCGGCCTCTGCAGTTCCTTTCAGTTCATCAGCTGCGTGGAGAGGGGGAGCCTGCTATGTGCTCTCTATTCCATGCTGCCCTGGTTTGTGTTCTGGCTTGCATATCATGTAGACAGCTGGGATGCAACATCTATGGTCGACCCTGAGCGTTAATCTATAGAGGGTGAGATATACAAGTAAAATATAGATACTGGACGTCCGCTCTTCTCCCCTCTCCGGTCAGGCAGAAGATACAAAACCCTGAAAGCACGTAACACCACCACCAGGCTCAAGGACAGCTTCTATCACATTGTGATAAGACGATTAGATAGTTCCCTAGTATGATAAGTTAGACTCTTGACCTAATAATTTACCTTGTTATGACTTTGCTCCTCATTGTTTACTGGTATTGCACTTCCTCTGTAACTGTGACACTTTATTCTGCATTCTGTTGTTGTTTGACCTTGTCCTACCTCAATACACAGTGTAATGAACTGATCTGTATGAACAATACACAAGACAAGCTTTTCACTGTATCTCAGTACATGAGACAATAATAAACCAATTCCAATTCCCTGTAGTATTGGCACATTCCTGGGGATTGCCTGTAAGTACTAGCAAACTTCCCAGCGATACACTCTTGAAGAAATTCTCTCCCTCTTTTTGTCGTGGTCCCGATTGTTAATTCTCTATCTTGCTCCTAATTTCCGTTGATTGTGCCACAGTTCTGACCATTAATTTCCCATTTGCTTCTAATTCGCTTTGATGTCGGCACACCTGATTTCCGTCAAGAACTGCAGTACAAGAACCCCGGCATCACAGCCACCAGTCGCCAGATCGTCGGTCTTTTTCCTGTGAGGTAACTACGTTTCCTGACCGCTTAGAACCGTTTGTTCTAAGTTTAGCTCCAGTTTCAAGGTTTACCCATGAGACTCCGTCTCTCTGAGTCACGGCTCCGTGTCAGGATCCCTCCTGTTTACTGCTCAGTGTTTACACCCGTGTAAAACATCCAAACTCAATCTCCGTGCCTGTGTCCTGCACTTGGGTTCACTTCAGTTGCTCATTGTAACAGAACAAACTGGCCAAAAATGGACCCAGCAGACACGCAGACCCTGCAACAAGCCCTCGCCAGCCAGGGCTCCCTACTGGGTCTGCACGATCAACTTCTCCGGAATGTCATGGAGAACCTCCGTTCCCTGTCTGCTAACGTAACGAAGCTCGGTGACCAGGTGGACTGTGTATCCACTAATCTTACTCCATCCTCTCCTGGAACTCTGTCAAACCAGTCTGTAGTGGCAACCTTCTATGTGTCAGCAACACTCCCGCCAAATGAGCCCCACATACCGGAACCGGAGCACTACGCTGGGGATTTGGGGAAGTGCTGGGCCTTCCTTCTTCAGTGCTCCTTGGTGTTCGAACACCAGTCACCCACGTACTCCACGGAGAAGTCAAAGATTGCTTACATCATGGGGTTGTTGCGGGGAAGTGCCTTAGCGTGGGCTACAGCTGTCTGGGATAATCAACCAGATATCTGCTCTTCTTTTGCCACCTTTATTCCGGAAATGAGAAAGGTCTTTGACCACCCCGTCCGTGGTGAAGATGCTGCTAAGTGTCTACTCACTCTCTGTCAGGGCTCACGCAGTGTCGCCGAATATTCCGTGGAGTTCCCGATGTTAGAGGCCAACTTGGGGTGGAACGATGAGACACTCCAAGGGGTATTTCAGCGACATAGTGAAAGACAAGTTGGTGGCAAGAGATACCACCAACAGCCTGGATTCCTTGATCCCCCTAGCCAACAGGTTAGAAAAATCACCTTCGAGAACGCCATAGGAAGAGAACTGGTCGTCCACCCCCTTTAACCACTCCAGGGCACTCATTTCTGTCTCCCGCCAGAACAAGCCTCTCTTCTCCTCCTGCTCCTGGAGTAGCTCCCAGCCCGGCCATTTCCACTGCCCCGGGAGAGGAACCCATACAGCTGGGACAGAACCGTCTTTCTCCCACAGAGCGGCTCCAGAGACTGAGAGCGGGGGAGCGTCTCTATTGCGGCCAGACTGCCACTTCCGTGCTACCTGTCCCCTTCGGCCAAAAAGGGAAGGCTCACCGGTAGAAAGGGGGACCCTGGTGAGCCAGACAACATTCCCTTCCATCCCCCGAACCCGGATGTAGATCCCAGCTCCTTTACATTACAACCAACAGTCCCTGCCTCTGTCAGCTCTCGTGGACTCCGGTGCTGAGGGAAACCTGTTGAATGAAGACATAGCTTCCCAGGCTGGAATTCCTCGGGATCTGTTGAGTACCCCTCTGGAAGCCCAGGCACTGGACAGTTTACTTCTGGCCCAAGTCACTCACTGCACACCACCCCTGTCTCTTATTCTCTCTGGGAACCTTCGGGAACAAGCACAATTTAACCTAATTTCTTCTCCTCAAGCTCTTATAGTTCTTGGGTACCCCTGGTTAAGCCATTATCCCCACATCGACTGGTCCACCAGGAAGACAGCCAGCTAGAGTCCGTTCTGTGACTCCACTTGTCCATAATCGGCCCTTTCCCCAGTGGAAGTCACCGCGACCTCGTCGGCTGCTGAAACCCCTGACTTATCCAAGGTTCCAGCAGAGTGCCACGATCTGGCGAAGGTGTTCAGTAAACAATGGGCTCTTTCCCTGCCTCCATGCCACCCTTGTGATTGTGCTATTGACCTTCTCCCCGGAGTTCCTCTACCCACCAGTCGGCTGTACAACCTGTCCCGGCCAGAAGAGGAAGCAATGGAGGCTTATCTAAATTACTCTCTCGCGGCGGGCATTATCCAACCCTCATCCTCCCCTGTCGGTGCAGGTTTCTTCTTTGTGGGGAAGAAAGATGTTTCTCTGCGTCCCTGCATTGACTACCGAGGCCTAAATAGCATAACTGTAAAAAACAAATATCCACTGCCCCTTCTCAACTCTGCTTTCGAACCACTTCACGAAGCCACCATCTTCTCCGAGTTGGACCTACGAAGTGCCTGTCATCTGGTCAGGATAAGAGAAGGAGATGAGTGGAAAACAGCGTTTAACACCCCTCTTGGTCACTTTGAATACCTGGTCATGCCATTCAGCCTCACTAATGCCCCCACTGTTTTCCAAGCCCTGATAAACGATGTCCTTAGAGATTTTATTAACCGCTTCATGTTTGTTTATTTGGATGACATCTTAATCTTCTCCAGCAGTTTTCAGGAACACACCCACCATGTCCGTCAGGTTCTGCAGAGGCTTTGGGAGAACAAACTATTCGTTAGGGCTGAGAAGTGCGAGCTTCATATCCCTTCTGTCAGTTTCCTGGGGTACATCATCGAGAGCGGGCAAGTGAAGGTAGATCCCGAAAAGATCTGGGCAGTGGCACAGAGTGGCCAAGACCCACGACACTCAAGCAACACCTGCGATTTCTAGGGTTTGCAAACTTTTATTGTTGCTTCATCAGGGATTACAGCCGGGCGGCAGCGCCCCTTACTCGACTCACCTCTCCTAAGACCCACTTTCACTGGGACCCCGAGGCGGACTCGGCCTTCTTGGAGCTGAAGGAGTGTTTCACCTCTGCTGCCATCCTGGTCCAACCGGACCCCTCTTGTCAATTCATTGTGGAGGTCGATGCCTCTGATTCTGGGGTGGGAGCAGTCCTCTCCCAATGTTTAGGCCCTGACCAAAAACTTCATCCCTGTGCCTCCTTTTCTTGCCGGCTATCCCCCACCAAACGGAACTACGATGTTGGGAACTGGGAGTTACTGGGGTCAAACTCGATTTGGAGGAGTGGAGGCACTGGCTGGAGGAAGTGGAACATCCATTTATCATCTGGACCAATCAGAAGAACCTCGCGTGTATCCAAACCGCCAAATGCCTGAATTCCTACCAAGCCCGTTGGGCATTATTTTTTGGCTGGTTCAGGTTTACACTCACCTACCGTCTGGGGTCCAAGAACAGGAAGCCCGATGCCGTCTCCCGTCAATACATTTCCGAGGAGGGCCTTCCCAACCCCAGGACCAGCCTTCCTGTGTGGTGGCTGCCCTCACCTGGGAGATTGAGGCCATAGTTAAAGAGGCCCAACAGACCCACCCTGACCCAGGCAACGGACCCTCCAATCGCCTCTTTGTGCCTGTTCTGTTTGTGCTGGTGGAAAAGCCTCCTACCGATTACCTGCTGGACTACTTCATCCTCTACCTGTCCCTAGCCACCCTTGGTCTCGCATTGCACTCAATTACGTTACAGGACTACCCCTTCACATGGGAACACTGCCATACTCACCGCGGTGGACCGCTTCTCCAAAGCCGTGCACTTCGTAGCCCTTCCCAAACTGCCTACAGCTCAGGAAACATCCGACCTTCTCGTCCATCACGTCTTCTGCCTTCATGGAATACCCTCTGACATCATTTCTGACCGGGGTCCCCAATTCATCTCTCATGTCTGGGGATCCTTTTGTCAAGCCCTTGGAGCCTCAGGAAGCCCATCTTCCGGCTTCCATTTGCAGACTAACGGTCAAACAGAACAAGCAAACCATGATTTGAAAGCATTCCTGTGCTGCAAATCCACCAACAACCCATCATCCTGGAGCACCCATCTCACTTGGGTAGAGTATGCCCTCAACTCTCTGGTCAGCACTGCCACCGGAATGACTCCCTTCAAATGCTCCCTCGGTTACCAACCCCCTCAGTTTCCAACCCCCTCAGTTTCCAACCCCCTCGGTTTCCTGCCCATGAAGCTGACATCACTATGCCTTCAGTTCAGGCCCATCACCGCCAGTACCTCAAGATCTGGAAGGAAGCACACACCGCCCTACTCTGCTCAGCTGACTGCAACCGGAGGATTGCCAATCACTGTCCAATTCCTGCACCAAATTATCGGCCTGGGCAGAAGGTTTGGCTCTCTGCTAAAGACATCCCCTCAAGAATGAACCCAAGAAACTCACCCCTCGCTACCTCGGACCATTCAAAATTGAGAGCATCATCAACCCCTCGGTTGTCAGACTCAAACTGCCCCGATCCATGCACATTGGTCCCACGTTCCACGTCTGCCAATCTGTCAGCCCTTTGTGCCCTCCTGCTGAACTCCTTCCACTTGCCTGGATCACTGACAACCACCCAGCGTACACCATCCGGCAAATACTGGATGTGCGCCGCCGAGGCAGGGGCCTCCAGTACCTGGTTGATTGGGAGGAATACGGCCTTGAGGAACGCTCCTGGATTCCCCCTCCTTCATCCTGGACCCTTCCCTCATCCGTGATTTCCATCGAGATAATCCGGACAAGCCTGGTGGATCGCCTGGGGGGAGGATACTGTCGTGGTCCCGATTGTTAATTCTCTATCTTGCTCCTAATTTCCGTTGATTGTGCCACAGTTCTGACCGTTAATTTCCCATTTGCTTCTAATTCACTTTGATGTCGGCACACCTGATTTCCGTCAAGAACTGCAGTACAAGAACCCCGGCATCACAGCCACCAGTCGCCAGATCGTCGGTCTTTTTCCTGTGAGGTAACTACGTTTCCTGACCGCTTAGAACCGTTTGTTCTAAGTTTAGCTCCAGTTTCAAGGTTTACCTATGAGACTCCGTCTCTCTGAGTCACGGCTCTGTGTCAGGATCCCTCCTGTTTACTGCTCAGTGTTTACGCCCATGTAAAACATCCAAACTCAATCTCCGTGCCTGTGTCCTACACTTGGGTTCACTTCAGATGCTCATTGTAATGCTTTTGTAAATATTGACACAGGTATGTGGGACTCCTTGCACTGAAATTAAAACTCTTATGTGTCAAAAGTTTGCAAATAAAGACTTGTCTCTTAAACCATCGTAGGGATGGTTTTGGGGACAGAGACGGGAGTCAGAGATCAGAGTAAAGCTTAGGGACAGGGATATGGAGGAGTTAGAGCTCAGCCTCCGCTCTGTGCTCCACATTTGACATGAATGGGTGATGAAGGACATCCACAGTCTGAGCCTCCACTCCTTGCTCGAAGGCCAGCAATGTGGACAGGTGACAAAGGACTTCTGTGGATGTCGGGCCGTCTTGGGTCAGTGGACCCCGGGATCGGATGTCATGTGAACAGGAGGCATGAGAGCCAGTGAGACGGCAAATCTAGAGCTCAGCCTGAATCGAAAATGGCAACTGTCTGACATCCCCTCAGAAAATGAGAGAAAAACAGTCTTCAACCTTCTCATCCTGTGGATCCTGACTAAATTACATCAGCTCCATAACCCTGTCCCTAAGTTTAACTCTGATCTCCCATCTCTGTCCCCAAAACCATCCCTACGATGGTTTAAGAGACAAGTCTATGCAGCAAGCTCTCCTCCCTTCCTTGTTGCTGGGTCGTAGGTGATAGGAGCTGGAGAGATAAGGTTAATTAGGACCACAGTAGTATTACTTAGCAGATAATTCTTGTACATGACGCATTATTAAGTTGCATTGCTTTGTGTTTTCGACAGTGTACAAAAAAAAATTCAAATGAAATTTGATGTTGATTAATGAGAATCAGAACTAAAATATAAAAGACACAGGGGAACTTCAAGTCTGCCAACAATTTCCTCTGTGCCTCACCATCACATGGAAGTAACAGTCCATGTGTTAAGACACATTTGCTTGGTGTGAAGGCTGTTGCACAGATTCCAGCATGGGCTGCTAAAGCAATTCTACTGCTGTGCTGCATATCAATTCAGTCAGATATTGTGGATGTGAGATTCTAGTCCTTATTTTCAAATTCTTCCGACCCTTGCCTCCATAATCTCCAAACAACAACCCTGCACTCCTTCAATTCTGGCCTCTCACATCTGCTCACATCTACTGACCAAATCTGAGGACAGTCAGTCTTTGGAATTATCTGTCCTAGAGCACTGTGGAGACTGTATTCAAATTCCATCGGCTGCATTCAAAATAGAGATCGGCAGGTAATAAGCTTGGGATTTTTACCTGAGCACGTGCATATTGGCACAATGTTAATAAGATCAGAGAACTAGTAAATACAGTACATGGCTCAAAGGCGGGTGTGGGAGAAGTCAGTTTGAATTATTGGGATTTTGGCAACAGTTTTGGGGAAAGAGGAATCTGTTCCAATGGGACGGACTTCACCTGAACACACTGGGGCCAATTACATAACTACGGTTGTGGATAGGGCTTTAAACTAAATAATGGAGGGAGGTGGGGTTCGACGCTTGGAAAAATAAGAATAAAGGAAAAGGGAAGAGGAGTGCAGGAGAAGTTATAGAGGTCTCTGGAGTAAAGAAAAAGACAGACAATTTAGAAAGGGATAAGAATTTAACTTCAGGTAACATGGAGACAAAATTGAAAAGGGTGATAAATACAGAACTGAAGGTGTTATATTTGAATATACACAGAACACAAAATAAAGTAGATGATCTTGTAGCACAGCTAGAGATTCTCAGGTATGATGTGATGGCATCACTGAATCGTGGCTGACAGAAAATCATAGTTGGAAGATTAACAACCAATGATACAAATTATAATGGAAAGACAGATAGGTGGGCAGAGGAAGTGAGGTGGCTGTGTTGGTAAAAAATGAAGTTAAATCCTTAGAGAGAAATGACATAGGATCAGAAGATGAAGAGTCCTTTGTGCTTAGAGTTAAGAAACTATAAGGGCAAAAAGACCCTGATAGGAGTTATATATAGGCCTCCAAATAGCAACCTGGATGTGGGTTACAGTTACAACAGGAGATAGAAAAGGCATTTCAAAATGCCACTGTTATGGGGGATTTCTCTTTGCAGATAGATCGAGAAAATCAGGTTGGTGCTGGATCCCAAGAGAAACAATTAGTAGAATGCCTCCAAAATGGCATTTTAGAGCAGCTTGTGATTGAGACCACTGGGGGAATGGCAATTCCGGATTGGTGTAGTGCAATGAAACAGTTTTGATTAGGGAGCTTAAGGTGAAGGAGCTCTTAGGGAAATTAAGGTAGAGGTAGTGATCATAATATGATAGAATTCACCCTACAACCTGAGAGGGAGGAGCTATGATCAGATGTACCAAACCAATGTTGATTGGAAGGGAACACTAGCAGAGATGATGGCAGAGCAGCAATGGCTGGAGTTTCTGGGAGCAATTTGGAAGATGCAGGATCACTTCATATCAAAAAAGAAGCATTCTAAAGGGTGTTTGAGGCAACTGTGGCTGACAAGGGAAGTCAAAGATAGCACAAAAGCAAATGAGAAGGCATATAATGTAACAAAAAATCGTGTGAAGCTAAATGATTGGGAAACCTTTAACAATCAACAGAAGGCAATCAAAAAGCGGCAAGGAGAGGAAAGATGAAATATGAAGGTAAGCTAGCCAATAATATAAAAGAAGATACCAAAATATTTTGTCAGGTATATAAAGAGTAAAAGAGAGGTGAGAGTGGATATTGGACTGCTGAAAAGTTACACTAGAGAGGTAGTGATGGGGGACAAAGAACTGGCAGAAAAACCGAATAAGTATTTTGCATCAGTTTTCATTGTGATAAATTCAAGAAAGTCGGGGCAGACGTGCATGCAGTCACTATTAGTAAGGAAAAAATACTTGGGAAGCTGAGGGCTAGATCTGTGGCATTCAAGTCTGGAGACCCAGGACTATACAAGAAAACCAGGTATGCCTTTCAGACAGCTATCTCAAGAGCAATTCCAAAAGAGCTTGGAGATGGAATTGGATGTACGTTGATTCTGGCAGAGTTTTCAGGCCAGTAATTCTACAAAGCTAAACCTAACATTACGAATGGCTGTGATGCTTCACTCCCAGTTGAGCTCAATGCCTTTTATACACACTTTGAAAGAGAGAATAAAATTACTGCTGTGAAGATCCCTGCAGCACCCAGTGACCCTGTGATCTCTGTCTCGGAGGCCAATGTCAGGCTGTATTTCAGGAGGGTGAACCCTCAGGAGGCTGTAGTGTTCTCGCACAGGTGTAAAAGAACTCTGAACTAAACACCGAGGTAAACCGTAGTCAATGAAGACAGGATCGCAGTAAGATTAACCGTTTACTGTTCACTCTTCCACATTAACGTATGGTGAAAACTGTTGATAAAACAATACAAAATATATACAGTATTTGTTTCCTTCTTGATATCACATTTACATCGTAAATACTTGCAAAAGTAAAACTACAACAACTATATTACATTAAAGTGCAACATACAGTCAGAATCTACCTACGCCATTGACTGCTTTAAATACACTTCAACACAAACTATCCACAACTCTTTAAATAACAAAAACATAAACCTTATCAAACTGTCATTACTTTTAACAGAATCAGCGTTAACATTTTTAATTCAACATATCGATTATCTCATGAACTTACGGCGTTGCTTCACTGATGTTTCTAGTACGTAGAAAGAAAACTTCTCTCGCGCTGATCCTGCACATGTGAGCCCCCTCCTTCCCGTTTCTCCAAACCAGTATTTTCCCACAAGACGCGGCGAAACCGGGTGTGACGTCATTGCATGCTGCGATATATCACAGACAACAAATTTACTTTAAACAATCTTAACTTTAACTAGAAAATGATAACAAACGAATTACTAAAGTGAAAATATAATAAACGAAACAAATGCCATAAAGGCAACACACCCTCGGAGGCCGATGTCAGGCTGTATTTCAGGAGGGTGAACCCTCTGGAGGCACCAGGCACCGATGCAGTACCTGCTAGGGCTCTGAAAACCTGTGTCAACCAACTGGCAGGAGTGTTCGAAGACACTTTCAATCTCCATTGCTGTAGTCAAAAGTTCCCACCTGCTTCAAAAGGGTAACAGTCACATCAGTGTCTGAGAAGAGCAGGGTGAGCTGCCTTAATGACTATCGTCCAGTAGTACTCACATCTAAAGTGATTAAGTGCTTTGAGAGAGAGAGGTTGGCTATGGCTAAATGAACTCCTGTCTCAGCAGGGACCTGGACCCACTGCAATTTGCCTATCGCCACAATAGGTCTATGGTGGAAGTGATCTCATCATCTTTTCATGCAGCTTTGGATCATCACCTGGACAATACAGGATGCTGTTTATTGACTACAGCTCAGTGTTTATCACAATCATACCCACAGTTCTGAATGAAAATCTCCAGAACCTGGGCCTCTGTACCTCCCTCTGCAATTGGTTCCTTGACTTCCTAACTGGAAGACCACAATCTGTGCGGATTGGAAATATCACCAACTCGCTGTTAGTCAACACTGGTGCGCCACAAGAGTGTATGCTTACCCACTGCTCTACTCTCTCTACACCCATAACTGTGTGGCTAGGCACAGCTCAAATGCGACCTATAAATTTGCTGATGACACAACTATTGTTGGCAGAATTTCAGATGGTGATGAGGAGTGAGGTAGATCAGTTGGCTGTGTGGTGTCACAGCAACAACCTTGCACTCAGTGTCAGCAAGACCAAAAAACTGATTGTGGACTTCAGAAAGGGTAAGATGATGGAACACACGCCAGTCTTCATAGGGGAATCAGAAGTGGAAGTGGTGAGCAATTTCAAGATCTTCGGTGTCAATATCTCTGAGGATCTATCCTGAACCCAACATATCGATGCAGCTATAAAGAAGGCACAACAGTGGCTATATTTCATTTGGATTTTGAGGAGGTTTGAAATGTCACTGTAGACACTTGCAAATTTCTACAGATGTACCGTGAAGAGTGTTCTAACGGGCTGCATAACCGCCTGGTATGGTGGGAGGAGGGGGTGGCTACTGCACAGGATCGAAATAAGCCGCAGAGACATGTAAACTCAGTCAGCTCCATCATGGGCACTAGCCTTCATAGTATCTGGGACATCTTCAAGGTGTGATGCCTCAAAAATGCGGCATCCATCATTACAGACAGACAGACAGACATACTTTATTGATCCCGAGGGAAATTGGGTTTCGTTACAGTCACACCAACCAAGAATAGTGAGGAAATATAGCAATATAAAACCATAAATAATTAAATAAAAATAAGTTAATCATGCCAAGTGGAAATAAGTCCAGGACCAGCCTATTAGCTCAGGGTGTCTGACACTCCGAGGGAGGAGTTGTAAGGTTTGATGGCCACAGGCAGGAATGACTTCCTATGATGCTCAGTGTTGCATCTCGGTGGAATGAGTCTCTGGCTGAATGTACTCCTGTGCCTAACCAGTACATTATGGAGTGGATGGGAGTCTTTGTCCAAGATGGCATGCAACTTGGACAGCATCCTCTTTTCAGACACCACCGTCAGAGAGTCCAGTTCCACCCCCACAACATCACTGGCCTTACAAATGAGCTTGTTGATTCTGTTGGTGTCTGCTACCCTCAGCCTGCTGCCCCAGCACACAACAGCAAACATGATAGCACTGGCCACCACAGACTCGGAGAACATCCTCAGCATCGTCTGGCAGATGTTAAAAGACCTCAATCTCCTCAGAAAATAGAGATGACTCTGACCCTTCTTGTAGACAGCCTCAGTGTTTTTTGACCAGTCCAGTTTATTGTCCATTCGTATCCCCAGGTATTTGTAATCCTCCACCATGTCCACACTGACCCCTTGGATGGAAACAGGTCACCGGTGCCTTAGCCCTCCTCAGGTCCACCACCAGCTCCTTAGTCTTTTTCACATTAAGCTGCAGATGATTCTGCTCACACCATGTGACAAAGTTTCTCACCGTAGCCCTGTACTCAGCCTCATCTCCCTTGCTGATGCATCCAACTATGGCAGAGTCATCAGAAAACTTCTGAAGATGGCAAGACTCTGTGCAGTAGTTGAAGTCCGAGGTGTAGATGGTGAAGAGAAAGGGAGACAGGACAGTCCCCTGTGGAGCCCCAGTGCTGCTGACCACTCTGTCTGACACACAGTGTTGCAAGCGCATGTACTGTGGTCTGCCAGTCAGAGCAGGGCGGATGGTGTTGAATGCACTGGAGAAGTCGAAAAACATGACCCTCACGGTACTCGATGGCTTGTCCAGGTGGGCGTAGACACGGTTCAGTAGGTAAACGATGGCATCCTCAACTCCTAGTCGGGGATGGGAGGCGAACTGGAGGGGGTCTAAGTGCAGCCTAACCATAGGCCGGAGCTGCTCTAGAACAAGTCTTCATGATGTGGGAGGTCAATGCCACCGGTCCGTAGTCATTGGAGCCACTGGGGTGTGGCGTCTTCGGTACAGGGACGAGGCAGGACGTCTTCCACAGCACAGGAACCCTCTGGAGACTCAGGCTCAGGTTGAAGACATGGTGAAGTACTCCACATAGCTGGGGGGGATCATCCATCACCCAGGACATGCCCTGTTCTTTACTTTAATTCACGTTTTTTTCTATTATTCTGTATTGCATTGTACTGCTGCTGCAAAGACAACAAATTTCATGATATAGTCTGTGGTATAAAACCTGATTCTGATTCTGTAAGGTCTGAAGGCGGATAAACCGCCTGGATCAGTTGGACTACACCCCAGGTTCTGAAAAAGGTAGCTGAAGAGATTCTGGAGGCATTATCCACTCTATCAAGGCCTTTCACCATTCAATAAGTTTCAATTTCCTTTTTAAAATAAGGGACCCAAGCCTGCTTCCAATACTCCAAGTGAGGCTTTATTACATTTCAACATTACATCCTTGCTTTTAAATTCTAGTCCTCTTGATATGAATGCTAACACTACATTTGCCTTCCTCACCACAGACTCAACCTTCAAATTAACCGTTAGGAAATCCTGCACAAGGACTTCCAAGTCCCTTTGCACCTCAATTTTTTGTATTTTTTCTCTCCATTTAGAAAATAGTCAACCTTTTCATTTCTTCTACCAAAGTGCATAACTTGACACTTCACTACGCTATTTTTCATCTGCCATTTCTTTGCCCATTCTCCTAATCTGTCTAAGTCCTTCTGTAGCCTCTCTACATCCTCAGAACTGCCTGTCCCTCCACCTATCTTCATATTGTCTGCAAACTTTGCAATAAAGCCATCAATTCTGTCATCCAAATCATTGACATATAACGTAAAAAGAGTTGGTCCCAACACCGACACCTGTGGAACACTACTAGTCACTGACAACCAATCAGAAAAGGTTTCCTTTTATTCCCACTCTTTGCCTTCTGCCAATCAGCCACTGCTTTATCCAGGCTAGAATCTTTCCTGTAATACCATGGGCTCGTAGCTTGTTAAGCAGCCTCATGTGTAGCACCTTGTCAAAGGACACAACATCCACTGATTCTCCTTTGTCTATCCTGCTTGTTACTTCTTCAAAGAATTCCAACAGATTTGTCAGGCAAGAGTTTTCCATGAGGATACCATGCTGACTACAGCCTATTTTATCATTTGCCTCCAAGTACCCTGAAACCTTATAATAATCAACTCCAACATCTTCCCCACCACTGAGGTCAGACTAACTGGCCTAAAGTTTCCTTTCTTTTGCCTCCCTACCTTCTTAAAGAGTCAAGTGATATTTGCAATTTCCCAGTTGTCCAGAACCATTCCAGAATCTAGTCATTCTTGAAAGATCACTACTAATGCCTCCACGATCTCTTCAGCCACGTCTTTCCGAACACTGGGCTGTACACCATCTGGTCTTAGTGACCTATCTACCTTTAGACCTTTTATTTTCCTAAGAACTGACTCTCTAGTTATGGTAACTTCACACACATCATGTCCCCTGCTAGGGTCTTCCACAGTGAAAACTGATGAAAAATATTTATTCAGTTTGTCTGCTATTTCATTGTCCCCCATTACAACCTCTCCAGCGTCGTTTCCCAACGGTCCGATATCCACTCTCACCTCTCTTTTACACTTTATGTATCCAAAAAAAACTATTGGTATCCTCTTTAATATTATTGTCTAGCTTACTTTTGTATTCCATCTTTACCTTCTTAATGACTTTTTTAGTTACCTTCTGTTGGTTTTTAAAAGCTTCCCAATCCTCTAACTTCCCACTAATCTTATTATATTCCCTCTCTTTTGACTTTTATGTTGGTGTTGACTTCTCTTGTTAGCCATGGTTGTGTCATCTTTCCTTTAGAACACTTCTTCCTCTTTGGGATGTATATATTCTGTGCCTTCCCAATTTCTTCCAGAAATTCCAGCCATTGCTGTTCTGCTGTCTTCCCTGCCAGTGTTCTTTTCCAATAAATTCTGGCCAACTCCTGTCTCATGCCTCTGTAATTCTCTTTACTCCACTGTAATACTGATACATCTGACTTCAGTTTCTCCTTGTCAAATTTCAGAGTGGATTCAATTATATTATTATCACTTGCCCTTAAGGGTTCTCTTACCTTAAGCTCTCTAATCAGTTCTGGTTCCTTGTACAATGCTCAAACCAAACTAGTTGATCCTCTAGTAGGCTCAGCCATGAGATGTTCAAAAAAGCCATCTTGTAGGTGCTCCAGAAGTCTACCCTCCTGTAATCCTGCACCAACCTGATTTTCCTAATCTACCTGCATATCAAAATCGAAATGTGACTACTGTAACATTGCCCTTTTGGCATGCCTTTTCTATCTCCCACTATAATTTGTAGGCAACATCCTTACTACTGTTTGGGCTTTGTAAACAACTCCCATCAGAGTCTTTTCACCCTTGTTTCCAATAGTGGGGGAGTCCAGGACCTGAGGGCACAGCCTCAGAATAGAAGGATGTCTCTTTATAACAGAGATGAAGAAGAATTTCTTTAGGCAGAGTGTGGTGAATCTGTGGAATCCATTGCCATGGCGCATGTGGAGGCCAGGTCACTTGGTATATTTAAAGCAGAGGTTGATAGGTTCTTGATTAGTCAGGGTGTTAAATGTTACAGGGAGAGGGCGGGAGAATAGGATTTAGAGGGAAAATAAATCAGCCATGATGGAATGGCGGAGCAGACTCAATGGGCTGAATGGCCTAATCCTGCTCCTATGTCTTATGGTCTTATGGATAGATTTCTTGATAATGAAATCAAGGGATACAGGGATAGGGGTAATAAAAGAGCATTTAAGGTAGATCAACCATAATCTTATCAAATAACAAAGCAGATTGAGGGGCCAAATGGGCTATCCTTTTCTTATTTCTCTTACGTTCCATATGTGGGAAAATGCCAGAGGATTGCAAAGTGCCCAATATGGGATTAGACAAGAAAGATGGCACTGAGGTCAGATGTGATCTTGATGAATGGGTGCACACTGAAAATGTCAAACGGTCTCTCCTGCTCTTAATTCTTATATAGTTGAGTCCCATCGGGCTTGGATCAGGTAGGCAAGCTTGACGCTTCTCATCTTTCTCATCTGTGATTTCGTTCCTCTCAGTTAGCTGAGCCTTCAGCTGGGGAATTCCCTCCATAAAGCCTCTCCACAATTCTTTCCCACCTTTTAGGTACCAGTCTCTTGGGCCAAGATATTGGTCACCTGCTCCACTATCTCCTATGCTGGGCGAATTTCAAATGTTATATTGGTTAGAGTTTTGGGAGGTTTTCAACTGCGTTAAAGGCTCTACGTGTTGTTGCTGTTCGGGTTTCTTTTTTAAAGCGTAAGCACTTCCAGCAACAAGATCCCACTGAAGCTATATCTAGACAACCAAAACAGGGATTTGAGTTCCTCGAGAGAAGACAACAAGCTTGGCAATTGGTCTGCTCTCAGTGTGGAACTCGAAGTCTCTGGTGAGGAGCAACTGTGAGTAAAGCCAGCCTTCTCAGTGCTTGTCGGAGTGAGAATAGCTTTTGGTTTTGGGTTACACGGGATAAACAGAGAAGCTACTCCCATTAACAGATGGTTCACAAACCAAGGAGCACAGATTTGAAATTCTGGGCTAAAGATGCAAGGTGGTTGTATGGAAAACAATTTAGTCTGTAGGAAGTGGTTAGGTGATTAGAAAGAGATGAGAGTTGACTTGATAGATGATAAGAGGCATTGATCGAGTGGATACTTATTGGAGTATAAAAGTTGCATTGTTTGCTGTGTAACCAAAACTATGTAGTCAGCTTTGAGCTTCCTATTTGCTATGCATGTATCCAATTTAGTAGGAGAATGAAATCTTAAGAATGTAGAAGACAATGGTGTGTTAATGAGAGGTAGCTAAGAGATGTAGAATAGAACATGATTAAGTCAATGGGTAGAAACAATAGTGGCGGATGTACTTGTGATACGCAACTATAGACTGATTGCATATGCTAATGCAACTAAACCAGGAGACTGCTATAAAAAATGCTATGTCCAAGGATCGGTGGGCAATCGGCGACTAGCTCACTGACTGTCTCAGCTTTGATTTGCAAATTAAAGTTTAATACTTCTTGAAGAATCTTCTGCATCTCCTGGTCGTTTGTGGGGCATGAGAAACCACAACAATAGCCAGAGACATTTTTCCCAGGGTGGACACAGCTAGTACAAGGAGCATAATTTTAAGGTGATTGGAAGAAAATATAAAGCGGGTGGGGGGGGGGGGGGGAATGTCAAATGCCAAAGGAAAGTTCTTTACCCAGAGAGTCGTGGGTGCATGGAAAGCCCATCCACGGCTGGTGGTAGAGGCAGATACATTTGGGGCATTTAGTGAACTCTTAGATAAGCACATGGATGATAGAAAAATGGAGGGTTATATAGGAGGGACAGGTTAGATTGATGTTAGAGTAGGCAAAAGGGTCGATACAAAATCGTGGGTCAAATTGCCTGTACTGTGTTGTAATTGAATATAAACAGAAACGTTACTTGCAGAAGAAGGCCCACTTTTAAATCACCTCACACTCCCCCCCCCCAACCTTCTTATGCTCAGCTGGATATTGACTTTGGATCTGATTTGGTTTCAGAGTCTTGGAATTTTTGGTTGCTCCCACTGAGCGGTACCATGAGGAATTCGAAGGCTCTGGTAATGATCAACTGCGAGTAAAGCCATCTGTCCCAGCAGTTGTTGGCCATTCTGCCAACAGGAGCTGGGTTGAGTTCAAGTTTAAATTTAATTATCATTCAACCATACATGAATATAGCCAAACGAAACAGCGTCTCTTCAGGGCCAAGGTGCAAAGCGCATTACCATCAGCACATTGCACAAATAGCACACATGGTTACAATTTCAGAAAAACGTACAGTTACAAAGAAAAAAAAAGGTCAAGCCCCTGAAGTGGCATGACTGTAGATTGTCCTGGTCCAGCTTGTTTTTCCACTAAGTGAACACCGAAGGCAGCACTGAGCAAACACTGGAGAGCAGCACCGATGGGAAGGGCAAGCCCCAACCCTATAAGGGTTCCAGCACACCCAACAGAGGCCCCTGCTCTCTCCCATGTGAGGGAAACATGCCAATGAGGGTAGAGGGTGGGGACAGCTGGCCTTGTCCTGTACTTCAGCTGTCAGAAACAGAAAAGCAGGAGGAGACCATTCAGCCCCTTAAGGCTTAGTCCATTATTTAGTAAATTGTGATTAATAAAGTGCAAGAGTGGATGGGAGTTGATAGTTGATACTGATGGCGGACCATCTTTCCATGATTCCATATCAGATTAGTACAAGAAAATAGTGATGAAGTAGAGGATGAATTACAATTTACAAGTTCTTGTTTCTTGTTTTTTCGTGGCTCAGCAGCACAGCTAGTAGAGGTCTCATCTGACAGCTGCAGGGATCTTTATTTGTTTCTGGCCTTGGGCACTGTTTGTGTGGAGTTTGCACATCCTCCTTGTGACGGCTGGGCTTTCCCACATCCCAGGTAGGCACGTCGGTAGGTTAATTGGCCATTGCAAGTTGCCTGTAATGTGTGGGGAGTTGATGGGAATATGGGCAGAACAGAACACAACAGGATTGGTGTAATTGAGTGCTTAATAGTTAGCACAAATTTGATGGGCTGAGAGGCCTGTTTCCATGACTCTATGACTAAGATCATGAATGACTCTGCACCTTGTTTTCCTACCCAAGGCCTTAATTTTCAAAACACCTCCTTGAATATTCTCAACGACTGAATATCTACATCCATTTGAAAGAGAGAATCTTGATGGTTCACAAACTTTCCAGTGGAGGAATTTCTCTTCATCTCACTTGTAAAGGACCAAGTGAGACTGCGTCCCCAATTCTAAACTCTCTGGCGGAGGTGAAATGGTCTCTTGGCATCCATCTTGGAGAGTCTTGTCAGAATTGAATGTACTCATGGACATCAATGACAGTCCAGTCCAAAGTACACTTGATGACTTGTTCAGCTATTTCACCAGTAGTTCTGGAGCCACATATGGACGAGCAGGTTGGGCCAAACTGACTCCACTTAGCCTGCCTGTTCTTTGATCCATAAGCAGCACTCCCAGTGTGGTACTGAGAGCGCTGAGTTTTGGATAAAACTTGGATGGCACATGCACAGCAAATAGGGCTACTGTCTCGCAGCTCAATCAATCCCAGGTTCTATCCTAAACTTGGATGCTATCCATGTGGAGCTTGCACAGATTCCCTGTGAGCGTACGACTTCCCCTGAGCGATCCGCTTTCCTCTCGTTTCCCAAAACTGTGCAGCTTGGTAGGTTACATTGTAAATTGCCTCTCGGACGTAGATGAGTGGTAGAATCTGGGTGGGAGGGGAGAGTTAATGGGGATGCAGGGTGAATAACATGGGCTGGGGTAGGGCTAGTGTCAACCTGGGTGCCAGATGGTTGGTGTAGACATAGTTGGCCAAAGGACTTGTTGCAGTATCTCTTATGATCCTATGACTTATCCATCCTATTCCTCAAGCAATTAAATCACCTATTCACCATCACCTTACCGTTTGCAAAAGCTTGCTGTGCGCAATCTGACTATCAATGTTACATTTCAAAAATCTGCTCCAATGGCTGTGTAACACACACAGGAGCTCAGCAGGTCAGAAAGCTTCTATGGAGGGGAATAACCAGTCAACATTTCAGACCAAGTCCCTTCATCAGGACTGCTTACACAAAATGCGAGAGGAACCAAGGAATCCTGATGAAGGGTCTCCAGCGGAAACATCAGCCATTCATTTCTACCTGTGGGTGTTGCCTGACCTGCTGAATTCCTCCAGCATTTTACGCGCATCTGTGGAATCTCTTGTATTCGGTGGCTGTGGACCGTGAGCCTTGTTACAGTTGTGGTAATGGAGCTGGGCTAAAAGCCGGGTATTTGCAGACGGATGGATCCAGAGAGATGGATGGTGGAATATTCTCTGCTTCTACTTGTGGGTTGGGAATCGACAGGGGTGAGGGGGCATTGTGATGACAGTCTCCCGAGCCAACTGTAGTTGCCTGGTGGGTTATTGCTCGGGATGGGATTTAGCCAGGAGAACTACGGGTAAAAAGAAGCCAATACATTGATGTTGTTGACCCACTGAAACATCATTCCCACAACATGGGGAGAGAAGGAAATGTAAACTAATAACCATCTAACTTATTAAAGTGGATCAGTGCGGTTTGCACACAGTCAGGCCGGCTTTAAGACAGGTGCTGCTTCTATCAAAGGTAGTGCTCTGCCAGAAGGCCATTTCCAGAGAAATGGTAAATAATGCAGCCTTGATTCGGAAAGGTTGTGCTATAGATAGCTCCTGTCTTTCAGCATGTAAATTACATAGGGGAGCAGTTCTTTTTGGTAATTAAGGGTAATGACAGGATGTTGCTCTCTGATGTCGGAAGTCTGCAGTCAGAATGTGCCATTTACTGCTTTCTTCTCTCTCACACTCGACTTCCCCACCACTCTTCCATCCATTTACCCAAACTGGGGTGAAGTACTACAGATGGCTCCTACCAGTTTAGCCCCCAGTTAATTCAATGGTCACAGATGTGTGGCAGGCCAGTTGGCCACGGAGTGGCTGATTAGAGAGGGAATGGGCATGGTAGCTGAGGACAGTTCTGCTCTGACTTGACCATCCATGCTTGCTCCTCCCCGCCCCCAGTCCAAAACAGCAGCTTCCACTGAGAGAGTTAGAAACAGAAACAATCGCACAAGGAGGTTTTTAGGGCAGATCAAAAGGGAGTTTCAATGAAGGGAAAGAGAGGCAGTGGACTTTGAGGAGAGAATCCTGGAACTCAGGACCCAGGCAGCTGAAGGCATGGTTGCCTGACGGAGAAAGGTGAATGGGAGGTTGGAGTCAGAGGCACACACGGACCGTGGAGGCTTATGGAGGCAACGATTACAGAAGCAGCTAGGAACAAGGCCATGCAGAGTATTTAAAAAGATTAAAACGGTAAACTTGAGACTTTGCCAGAATTAGGGTTCAGTGGGCACATGGGCAGTAATTGGAAGTGATTCACCTTAAGACGAGGCAGTGTACCCTCCATTTAAACCATGAGGGATCGAGCACGCATTTAAAATTCTCCACCATCTGGTCATGATAGCTGCTGAAGCAGCCATTCCTTCACCTTCCTAATGAACTGGTGCATGGGCATTCTGAACATTAATCTCGAGTCGGACACTCTCAAAAGGAGGGACGCAGCAATACATTTCCACCCACGTTCTTGGAGACAGCTGTACAACACATGTTGTAATTAAGCAGATTATGCACAGCAGAGGTACAACGTCTAGACTCCAGTGCACTTATCACCACTTCATTTACAGAGCTTAAAATAAATGTACAGAAGCAACAAATAACATTTTATAACTAATTACTGTAATTGTGCTGCAGTTGCAGGTGATTTCTGTTTGTTTTTTTTCTGCACAATACACAGAATAAGGAATAATTAAAGGGTCAGCTCACAAATGCAAATTGGCTCTGTCTTTATACTGGCACTAGAGATTATAGCTGGTTGTCAAGGCCTGACACCGCTGCCAATCCTGAATCAGTCGTGTGCCAGCAATGGGGGTGATAGGTTTCACACACTTTGTCAGCTTTTACTAGTTTCTCCCTGCCTCCTTTCTCCAACGGATCATCTTTCAGACATTTGACCTCACTCCGCATGGACATTCCCTTCATCCTAACCCACATCTGTCATCCTGTGCTTTCCTAGTCGAGAGTGATGTATAAACTCCTGTGTCTTGAAGGAATGTCTGGGGGAAGGTCTAATTCACTCCAGCTGAGCAAGTTGCAAAGGCTGCTTAATTATCATGAGGCTTTCTTAATCGAGGCATAGACTATATGAAATAGGAATAGGAGTATTCGGTCCCTTGAACCTGCTCCACCATACAATAATATTTTAGCTGGTCTGATATTAGCCTCAACGCCACTTCCTGTCTGCTTCACATAACCCTAGACTTCCCTGGAGACCAAAAACATATCCATTTCAGCCTTATATGATTCAGGCTCCATAGCTCTCTGGGGTAGAGAATTCCAAAAACTGACAACCCTTTGAGAGAAGAAATTCCTCATCTTTGCCTTAAAATGGGCAACCACTTAATCTAAAATAAGAAGTAAAAGATGGAATATGGAAGTAAGCTAGCCAATAATATTAAAGAGGATACCAAAAGTTTCTTCAAATACACAAAGTGTAAAAGAAAGGCAAGAGTTGATATTTGACCGCTTCAAAACAATGTTGGAGGGGTAGTAATGGGGGGCAAGGAAATGATAGACGAACTTCATAAATATTTTTCATCAGCCTTCGTTGTGGAAGACACTAGCAATATGGTGGAAGTTCCAGGTGTCAGGGGTCATGAGGTCTGTGAAGTTACCATTACTAGAGAGAGGGTGCTTGGGAAACTGAAAGGTCTGAAGGTAGATAAGTCACCTGGAACAGAAGGTGCACATGCCAGGGTTCGGAAGGAGGTGGCTGAAGAGATTGTGGAGGCATTAGTAATGATCTTTCAAGAATCACTAAATTCTGAAATGGTTCCAAAAGTCTGGAAAATTGCTAATGTCATCCCACTCTTCAAGAAGGGAGAGAGGCAGAAGAGAGGAAACTATAAGCCAGTTAGTCTGATCTCAGTGGTGGGGAAGATGTTGGAGTTTATTATGAAAGATGATGTTTTAGGGTACTTGGAGGCACTTGATAAAATAGGCCAAAGTCAGCATGGTTTCTTTAAGGGGAAATCTTGTCTGACAAGTTTGTTGGAATTCTTTGAAGAAATAACAAGCAGGATAAACAAAGGATGTGTGATGTTGTGTACTTGGATTTTCAGAAGGCCTTTGGCAAGGTGCCGCCCATGAGGCTGCCTAACAAGTTAACAGCCCATGGTATTACAGGAAAGATTCTAGCATGGATAAAGCAGTGGCTGATTGGCAGGAGGCAAAGAATGGGAATAAAAGGATCCTTTTCTTGTTGGCTACTTGTGACTAGAGGTATTCCACAGGGGATAAATGGTGGACCGATTAGAAGAAAGGGCAAAGAAGTGGTGGATGGAATACAGTGTCGGGAAGTGTATGGTTATGTGCTTTAGTAGAAGGAATAAAAAGGGTAGACTATTTTCTAAATGGAGAGAAAGTACAAAATTCTGAGGCACAAAGGGATTTGGGAGTTCTTGTGCAGGATTCCCTAAAGGTTAATTCTCAGGTTGAGTGAGTGGTGAGGAAGGCAAATGCAATGTTAGCATTCATTCCAAGAGTTTGGGCCTTTTTCTTAGAAAGGATGTGCTGACACTGGAGATGGTTCAAAGGAATTTCATGAAAATGATTCCAGGTTTGAACAGCTTTGCACATGGAGAGAGTTTGATGGCTCTGGGCCTGTATTCCCTAAACTTCAGAAGAATGAGGGATGATCCAATTGAAACCTATTAAATGGTGAAAGGTCTAGATAGAGTGGATGTGGAGAGGTTGTTTCCTATGATGGAGAGTCTAGGACCAGAGGACACTGCCTCAGAATAGAAGGGCATCCTTTTACAATGGAGATGAGGAGGAATTTCTTTGGCCAGAATGTGGTGAAACTGTGGAATTTGTGGCCACAGGCAGCTGTGGAAGCCAAGCCTTTAAGTACATTTAAGGCAGAGGATGACAGATTCTTGATTGGTCGGGGCAAGAAGGGATATGGGGAGAAGGCAGGAGATTGTGGCTGAGCCACAATTGGATCAGCCATGATGAAATGGTGGAGCAGACTCAATGGGCCAAATGGCCTAATTCTGCTCCTATATCTTATGGACTTATGACTCTCCCGTTCTGGATTCCCCTAGAAGGGGAAACATTCATTCAATAGCCATCCTGTCAGTGCTCAAATCTTTCACTAAGATCACCCCTCACTCTTGTAAATTGCATCTGCTCCTTGTATGACTTCCCCTTCATCTGAAGAATCAAGTACAAGATGAAGTACAAGATAAAGGAAGCTATGTGAAATCTTTGTCACGGACAAGCAAATTAATGTTCAATTCTTCAGAAAGGTCAAGGCCCTGGGGAAGGAGTTGTTGGGGTGGGGGAAGGAGTTCAACCACTGTGGTCCTAGGGGAACAGAAGACTTCAATCAATAAAGACAGACTGAAGAAATTGGAGTTAAGAGTTTCAAGAGGTGTTCAAAGTTATGTCGGATTTTGATACCATTGGAAAGGTATCCTAGTGGCAACAAGAGGCTTCATGATTAAATTGAAAGGCCACTTCACATTTTGCATCCCATCTCACTCCAAAAGGCTCTGAAGGGCTAATATAATCTTTACCACCTTCTCTTTTCACCCACCTCCTGTTCTTCCTCAAGGGAGGGTAACTGCACAGAAGCTGATTCAAAGGATGACTCACTTTAGAGTAGTCCTTCACGAACCTCTGAGAGTACCCACAGAATCCAAGGAACGAGCACGAGGCACTCACAGTCTGGAGCCTTGGCCATGTGGTCACCGCTTCTAACTCTGACGGATCAATAGTTACTCCATTCCATGAGACATAGTTGACAGACGTCTTGCAGAACTGGCACTTGTCCAGGAAAAGTTTTAACCCGTCAGCTTTCAGGTGGGCTAAAACCTTCAGTAGCCTCGCTTCATGTTCCTCCAAGGTGGACCCAAACACTATGATGTCATCCAGATACACCAATACCTCAAGCAAGTTCATATCCCCCACCGTCTTCTCCATGACACGCTGGAAGGTTGCTGGGGCTCCCGATATGCTCTTGGGCATCCTATTAAACTGGAAGAATCCCAGTGGACATATAAATGACGTATTTTCTTTGTCAGCCTCACTCATGGGGATCTGGTAATATCCACTCCTCAAGCCCACTTCGCACCACTCAGGCAGGCCAGTGCATCTTTGATCCTTGGGACCATTCTCTGGTCAGGGATGGCATGCCTGTTCAGAGTCCTAAAGTCCACACATATCCGTATCTTCCCATTCTTCTTCCTGGCCACTACTACTGGAGACGAATAGCGGCTTCTGAACTCGGTGATGATCCCAGCTTCCTTCAACTGACACAAATGCTGCCAAACATCTTCCACCTCTGCAGGGGCCAGTCGCCGAGATCTTTCTTGTAAATGGGTGTCCTCGGTCACTCAGATGGTGTGGCAAGTACTCTTTTGGAGCAATCCACATTAAACTCGCCGGTAGAAAAGACACCTTTGAACTTCAATATCTTCTCTTTCAATCTCCTCTTCCAATCTCCAGGTACTGAGGAGTCACCAAAGTTGGCTGTCAACTTTCCCTTTCCTGGAATCAGTTTCTCCACTGCTTGTCTCACAGGGTCACTAGACATTACCGTCACAGGAAAGAGGTGAGCCATTGGCATCCCCCACTTGAAGGTGACCTCCCTCTCCAAGGTGTTCCTGACAATCACTGTCACCCTGGTCACCTGCACAACTGAGGGCTTCTGCAGTTTGGGCCTCAACGGTACCCCAGCAGGGAACCGTGACTTCTCTTCGTGGTCTTCTGGAACATCCACCATGAGAGCCTTGGCATCAAACATTCCAGGAAATTTAGGGTTTCCCATCACTCTAGCTTCCTCCTCAGGTTGTAACACGACGGGGTTGGACTGGGTGTACCACACAGTCCCTCATTTGTGCTCCTCATTCGGCCTAAGATGGACTTGCACTTCCTCAAAATCAGCTCTGAACATCGGGTGAATGGACAAGGTTTTCAGAAAGCTCTCTCCAACTCTCTTCTTGCATGCTTCCACTAGCCTCCTCACGATAGGAGTATTTGTTCCCACAAAAATTGAAGCTACACTCTTCTCGACCAGGTCCAGGTAAACCAACAGTAACGTATCGAGGACCTCAGCTACTCCATATCTACCTCCGAAAATTCCAGCTTCAACGACAAGTAACCATCGTATGGATAATCATCAGTACTAAGGCCCCAGAGTTCTATGTGTCAAATACCAGTTGTAGAAGGATCTGTACAGTAGAGTAACCTGAGAACCGGTATCCAGATTGGCTCTAGCATAAATACTCTCTATCCGCAGCGATACACTGGAGCTTGGTCCCACTAAGCCTTCAGAAATAGGGATTTGCACTTTAGTGTTTTCCTTGATACATTGATTGGAAGGTGTTCAAAAGAGGCTACTACCAAAGATTGTACCCTCCTGCTCCTCCATCGCATTCGCTTCCTCTCTCACTTCTCTGATCAGCTCAACAAACAAGGGAGGGTGGGGGGCATGTCTTACGAGACATTGGGAGGCTGCAAGCGATCAGGTCCTGTGACTGTGTGCCTTTCGCCACTTGGTCCATCCTTAACTGATTCACCTCAGCCATCCGAATGCTCCCTCTGCACTGCAAGCAACTCAGCTGTCTCTCTAGCTGAAAAATGTAGGCAGAAAGTTTCTCCGCCTTCTCCCGAAACATGCTCCTAAACCCTGTCATGAGCTCCGATGGGCTTCCTGTCGTGCCAAAAAATGTTTTCTAGTGCTTGCATGTAGCCCAAGGAAGTAGCAAAGGGTTCTCTGCCTTCAAGGAGCTCACCACCTCAGCAGCCGGACCTTTTAGACTGTCCACCTGTCACTGCTTTTTCACTTTATCAGAGCACAGCCACTCATCCAGCATCTGCTCCCCCCAGGTCTCATATTCCTCCTCCCCCTCGGGGGTGGGCTGCACTCCCAAGAACGTTCTCAGCCTACGATAACTCTGAATCTCTGCCGGTCCACTTTGCCATTTATCCACCAGGGACGTAAGGGCTGATACCAACTCAGAATTTTCACCCCTCGGCTGGAGGGCCCATTAGACCTTCCACATCAGACCACTCCTTCCCCTTGCTCCACAGAAACAAGAGCAGCTTGTCTTTAAAGGCTCCTGCCTCAGCTATGGTAAACTCGGCTTCCAATCTGGCACCCTTGCTTACACTCCTCTCTTCTCATGGGCGGCCCATGGCCCCACCTCCCTGGGTAACTCCAATGGTACCAGGCAGATCCACTCCTGTTGTGTCAGCGCTAGTCCGAACTAACACTTCATTCTTCCCCTCCTTTCGGTCAAGCTGTCGCTCCATGGTTGTAACTCTCCCGGATGCTTTAACAGTGCTTCGATCCTAATCAACAATTCATCTGAGCTGTGGATATCCACCCTGCTCAGAACACAAGCATTAGTTATGGGTGATCTTTTTCAACTGTACCAACACTTAACCACTGCAGCATACATAACCACGTGTCTTAATCACTTTCCTGAACAATAGTTTAACACAGGCTTAAATGCAAAACCACTAAATTAATTCTTAGGGCAATCACACAGCGTCCAATGAATTCAATCCCAGGATGATACCCCCAATGAAACCCCCTTTTACGGGCATCTCTGGAAATGTGGCTTATTTGCCCCTTGCTAACAGGTATCTGTGTATCTTTCACAGGCTTCGTACATCTAGGGTGTATATGACTTTGGTCCCACCAATTCCGTGAGATTGGGATGCCTTGCCCATAAGATTCCCTCTCATTCTTCTAAACTCTATTGAGTACAGGCCCAGAGCTATCAAACACTCAACACCTGTTAACCCTTTCAATCCTGGGATTATTCTCGTGAACCTCCTCTGAACCCTCTCCAATGCCAGCACATCCTTTCTCGGATAAGGAGCCCAGAACTGCTCATAATACTCCAAATATGGTCTGACCAGTGCCTTAAAGCCTTGGCATTACCTCTTTGCTTTTATATTCCAGTCCTCTTGAAATGAATGCTATCATTGCATTTGACCTTCCCTATTATTGACTTAACCTGCAAATTAGCCTTAGAAAATAGTCTATGCTTTAATTCCTCTGTCAAATTGCATTTCCATACATTTACCAACACTGTATTCCATCTGTCACTTCTTTGCCTAGTCTCCTAACCTGTCCAAGCCCTTCTGCAGACTCTCTGCTTCCCTCCACCTGACTTTGTATCATCTGCAGACTTGACCACAAGGACATCAGTTCTGGCATCCAAATCAATGACTCTCAGGATTGAGCACCAGTCAGAAGTCTGTGTATGGACAACACAACGGGATTTTGTGCTTCCCTTTGTGATTGCTCCTAGTTGCGTTTCGGATTAAGATTAAGGCTAAGGTTAGCTTTATTTGTCATATGTATATAGAAACATCGAAACTGCAGCAACACATGCGGTATGGTAAGAACATACAAACTCCTTACAGACAGCAGCGAGAATTGAACTCCGATCGCTGGCATTGTAAAACGTTACGCTAACTGCCACACTAGTGTACTGCCCACAGGCCAGGGCCTCAGACATGAAGCACCGTAGAAATGTTAAGACCAAAAGGATAGCAAGGGACAAAATTGGTTCTCTGGAAGATCAGAATAGTAATCTATGCATGGAGCCAAAAATGATGAGGGAAACCTTAAATGGATATTTTGCATCTGTATTTATTGAGAGATGGACAGAGAGTCTATAGATGTGAGACAACGCAGCAGCGAGGCTATGAATCCTATACATAGAACACAGAATAGTACAGCACAGGAACAGGCCATTCAGCCCACAATGCTGTGCTGAACCAGCTAAAAAACAAATCAAAAACACCCAAACACGAATCCTCCTACCTATACCGTGTCCATATCCCTCCATCTTCCTCACATCCATGTGCCTATCCAAACGTCTCTTAAAAGCCTCCAAGGTATTTGCCTCTACACCATACCAGACAGCGCATTCTAGGTATCCACCACTCTCTGAGTAGAAAACTTACCCCTCACATCCCCTTTGAACCAACCCCCCCCCTTCTCACCTTCAACGCATGCCCTGTAGTATTAGATACTTCCAACCTGGAAAATGATACTGCCCATCTACTCTGTCTATGCCCCTCATAATTTTATATACCTCTATCAGATGATAGCACATGCCCTCTAAACCAGGCAGCATCCTGGTAAACCCCTTCTGTACCCTCTCCAAAACCACAACGTCCTTCCTATAGTGGGGCAACCAGAATTGTACGTAATACTCCAAATGTGGCCTAACCAGAGCCCTATAAAAGTTGCAACATAACCTCTTGATTTTTGAACTCAGTGCCTCGACTAATAAAAGCAAGCATTCCATAAGCCTTAACCACCCTATTAACCTGTATCAGAATCAGGTTTATTATCACTGACATATGTCATGAATTTGTTAATTTTGCAGCAGCAGTACAATGCAATACATAATGATATAGGAAAATACAGTAAGTATATATATATATGTATATTAAATAGTTAAATTAAATAAGCAGTGCAAAAACAGAAGTAAAAAATGAGGCAGCGTTCATAGTTTCAGTGTCCATTCAGAAATCGGATGCAGAGGGAAAGAAGCTGGTCCTGAATCGTGAGAAGAGTGCATGTCCTCGGTGACTGGGGTCCTTAATGATGGATGCCAACCTGTTGAGGCACCACTCCTTGAAAATGTCCTGGATACTATGAAGGCTAGTACCCATGGTGGAACTGACTAAGTTTTCACCTCGATCCATGTAGCTATTCAGGGAGCTATGAACTTGGATCCAAAGGTCTCCCTGCTCAGCAACACTGTTAAGGATCTTGCCCTTGCATTTTCCCTACCAAGGTGCCACACCTCACATTTATCTAGGTTAAACTCCATCTGCCATTTCTCTGCCCATATATGGAGCTGATCTATATTGCTTTGTATTCTTTGCCAGTCTTCTACACTATCCACAACTCCACCAATCTTGATATCATCTGCAAACTTACTAACCCACCCACCTACATTTTCATCCAGGTCATTTATATACATCACAAACAGCAGAGGTCCCAGCACAGATCATCACTAATTACAAACCTCCAGCTCAAATAAGTCCCTCCAGTTAAATTTTCATTCAGGTTATTTATATACGGAACATCAAGCTGAGGTCCCAGTACAGATCCCTGTGGAACACCACTAATCATAGACCTCCAGTCCCTTCAACACTACTCTCTGTGTTCTATACACAACCCAGTTCTGAGTCCAAACAGCCAATTCGCCATGTACCCTATGCATCCTAATTCTGCCCATCTAAACCCCCAGCACTCCGAAGGTCCCAGCTTTAAATTAGAGAAGTTGAAATCCCCCATGACAATGACCCCATTATTTTTACACATTTCCATAATCTGTTTACATATCTGTTTCTCAATGCCCCGGTGGCTATTAGAAGGTCTGCAGTACAATCCCATCAGTTTGGTGCCCCCTTCCTATTGCTGGGTTCTACCCAAATGGACTCTGTGTCCGACAGATTACCGAGGAGGAAGTGTTTGCTATCATGATGCAGTTTTGGGTGGATAAATCCCCAGGGCCTGGGAAGCTGTTCCCTCTGGCTTTGTGGGAGGCTAGTGCAGAAATTTTAGGGGCCCTAGCAGAGATATTTAAAACATTCTTAGCCATGGGTGAGGTGCCGGAGGATTGGAGGAGTGTTGTGTGCAGTTTTATTCACCTACCTATAGGAAAGATGTAAATAAGATTGAAAGAATGCAGAGAAAATTTACAATGATGTTGTTAGACTTGAGGACCCGAGTTATAGGTCTTCATCGGGTCTTGATGAAGGGACTTAGCCTGAAATGCCGACTGTTTACTCTTTTCCATACATGCTGCCTGATCTGCTGAGTTCCTCCAGCTGTTTGTGTGTGTTGCTTGTATTTCTAACATCTGCAGATTTTCTTGTGTTTTATTTCCACCGAGGTCAGGTGAGACTACAACTAGAGATCATGGTTTAAGGTAAAAGGTGAAATGGGTGAAAGGTCCTGTTTAACAAACACTGGAGTTCTTTGAGGATATAACAAGCACAGTGGATAGAGGGGAACAGATGGATGTTAATTACTTGGATTTCCAGAGGCTTTCGATAAGGTGCCACATAAAAGACTTATCCATAAGATAACGATGCAAAGAGTTGGGGATGATGTATCAACATGGATAGAGGGTCGGTTAACCAATAGAAAGCAGAGAGTTGTGATGCATCGGCCGCTCCAGTGAAAACAAACAAGTTTGTCCAGCCTCTCCTTTTTGCACATGCCCTCTAATCCAGGCTGTATCCTGGTGAACCCCCTCTGCATCCTCTCCAAAGCCTCAATATCCTTCCTATAGTGGAGTGATTAGAACTGAGTGCAATACTCCAGAATCAGAATCAGGGTTAATATCACTGGTATATGTCATGAAATGTGTTTTTATGCAGCACGGCTACATTACTATACATAATAATAAAAACTGTAAATTACAGTAAATACGTGTGTGTGTGTGTGTGTGTGAAAAGTTAAATTAAATAAGTAGTGCAAAAAGAGGAAGAAAATTGGTGAGATAGCATTCATGGGTTTATTGTCCTTTCAGAAACCTGACGGCAGAGGGGAAGAAGCTTTCTTGAATTGTTCAGTGTGTGTCTTCAGGCTCCTATATCTCCTCCCTAATGGTAACAATGAGAAAAGGGCTTGTCCTGAGTGATGGGGCATCCTTAATGATGGATGCCACCTTTTTGAGGCATTGCTCTTTGAAGATGTCCTGGACGCTGGGGAGGCTGAGTTTACAACTTTCTGCAGCTTATTTTAATCCTGTGCAGTGCCCCCCATAACAGATGGTGATGCAGCCTAACTAGACTTTTATAAAGCTGTAACATAACTTCTCGACTTCTGAATTCAGCTCCTTGACTAATGAAGGCAAGCATGCCATATGCCTTCTTAACCACACTTTGCAGCCACTTTCAGGGAGCTAAGAGCTTGGACCCTCTGCAAATCCATACTGTTAAGGGTCCTGATATTAACAATGTACTGTCCCTTTACATTTGACCTCCCAAAGTGCAACATTTCACATTTGGCCAGGTGAAATTCCATCTGTCAATCTCTGTCAATGTCTGCAACTTATCCTTTTGTATCCTTTGCCAATCCACAGGCACTACTCACAGCATACCAATCTTTGTATCGTCTGAAAATTTACTAACCCACCCACCTACATTTTCATCCAGGTCATTCATATCCATCACAAACAGCTGAGGTCCCAGTGCAGATCCCTGTGGATCACCACTAATGACAGACCTCCAGTCCCTTCAACCACTACCCTCTGTCTTCCAAGAGCAAGCCAGTTCTGAATCCAAACGGCCAATTCACCATGGATCCCGTGCATCTTAATCTTCTGGATAAGCCTCCCATGAGGGACTGTGTCAAATGCCTTAATAAAATCCATGTAGGCAACATCCACAGTTCTAACTTCATGAATCACTCTCGTCATATCGTCAAAAAACAGTCACATTAGTAAGCCATGACTTGCCCCATGCAAAGCCATGCAGACTGTCCCTAATTAGGCCATAGGTTGCTGACAGAATCTCAGATAGCAACAACAAGGTGTACAGGAGTGAGATAGATTAGCGGTTTGAATGGTTTTGCAACAACCTCTTACTCAATGTCTACAATACCAAGGAGGTGATAGTGGATTTCAGGAAAGGGAACCTACACCAGTCCTCATTGAAGGGTTTGTAGTGGAAAGGATGAGTGGCTTTAGGTTCCTGGGTTTAACATCTCTAAGGATCTATATTGGGCCCAATATCTTGATGCATCACAAAGCAGGCATGTCAGCAGCTCTGCTTCAGATGTACAGTGGAGAACAAGCTGACTGGTTGCATCACTGCCTGGTGTGGAGGTTCCAATGCACAGGATCAAAAGAGGCTGCAGAGGGTTGGAGACCCAGCCAGTTCCATCATGGGAACAACCCTCCCCAACATCGAGAACATCAGGAAGGCGGTGTCCATCATTAAGGACCCTCACCATCCAGGACATGCCCTCTTCTCATTACTACCTTCAGCGAGGAGGTACAGGAGCCTGAGGACCCACACTCAATGATTCAGGAACAGCTCCTTCCCCCCCCACCATCAGATTTCTGAACAGTTCATAAACCTATGAACACTACCTCATTATTCCTCTTTTGTAGAATTTATTTATTTTTCTAATTTATAGTAATTTTATGTCTTGCATCGTATTTTACCACAAAACCAACAAATTTCATGACATATGTTAGTAATAATAATCTGATTCTGATTCTGATCCTATCCCTACAGTAACCTCCCTACCACCGACATAAGATTTACTGATCTATAGTTTCCAGGACTACCCCATTTCCCTCTTGATTTAATGGAACAACATTAGCTACTTGCCAACCCTCCTGGAGCATGCCTGTGGTTAGAGAGGCCACAGATGTGGAGCCCAGAGAGGAGCAGTGTTCCAAGTGTGGTCCAAATGTAAAATAATTCCTACCATCTTGCATTCCAATATTCTGGATATAAAATCCAATACTCTATTAAACTTTTAATCTATATTCTGTATCAGTCTGTGACATTTCAACAATCTACATACACCTCACCAAAATTTCTTTGCATTTTCACCATCTCTGGATCGTCACCATTAAAAAATTCTCTGTCTGATCATTTGTGGGTCCAAATTGGATCATCTGTTTTGAAATCCATCTCCCAAAGATTTGTTCAATCTATTAATCTAGATTTTGTGTAAATTGCAATGTGAGAATGTGGCTTTTCATCTGAACATTTATATCAGTTTAATTTTCCAGCCCTAACACAGGTCCCTCCAAAATCGCCCTGGTCACACCCACCCAATCTGAGTACCTGTCCATTCTCTTTGCTCTGTTTCTTGTTGATTTTCCTGAGCTCAAACATTAGCTAGCAACCTCTCCTTGGGAACGTTATCAGATCTTTCTGTTTTTATTTCAGATTTTCAGCACCTGCAATTTTTCCTTTTCTATCTCCAAACATTTTCCTAGTCCCTCCTTTAAAAATAATTGGATGGGATAGGAACAATATATCCTCTTTAATCCACTCTCTCTGATCAGTTGGAAATTTCCAAGGTGTTCAATCACTTGTTCCCAAATTGAGAGAATTTTGAAAAAAATACAGTTTGCAAGTATCTGAAAACTTTACTATATTTAAAATCAGGATGGAAATCACCTGGTCATGGGATTTATCGCTCTTTACTGACATTAGTTGCTTCGTCATTATTATTCTGTTTGCGTTAATTTGGTTTCAGTGTTACTTTTGCTGGGGCATCCAGGATGCAATCCTCTTCCTCTACTTATTTAACATTTCCATGGTTACCTTTTTTCATTAATTATATCACTATTATTCCTTTTTTAAGGACACACAATAATGCTGATCAACCCTTTTATCAAAATATGAATGCATAACATGTGGTGTTGATTTAAATACCTCTTGCAAATTTTTCCTATTTGCTATCCATTTTGTTAACTTTGACTGTTTTACATGTTGCTCAATCAACAGGATTTATGGTAGATTTTTTGTTGTTATGTTGTCCCTAACCTCTTTACTCAAACTTGAGTGACACACACAAAACGCTGGAGGAACTCAGCAGGTCAGGCAGCATCTATGGAGAGCAGTAAAGAGCCGACACTTTGGGCTGAGACCCTTCATCAGGACCTGACCTGCTGAGTTCCTCCACCATTTTGTGCATGTTACTCTGGATTTCCAGCATCTGCAGAATCTCTTCTGTTTATTATTTAAACTTCCCCGTTTAATTTTGATGACTCAAGTCCTTAGGGCCATAATCTGTTTCAATATCCCGTTGTACATTGCCTACAAGAAGAATTCATCCCATTTGGAAGTTTTCATGTTTTATTGTTTTACAACATTGAATCACAATGGATTTAATTTCGCTTTTTTTTAAAAAACACTGATCAACAGAAAAAGACTTCTGTGTCAAAGTGAAAACAGATCTCTATAAAGTGATCTAAATTAATTACAAATATAAAACACAAAATAATTGATTGCATAAGATTGTGAGTCCTTTTCAAGTCCAGCCGTAAATTCTCAATTGGATTGAAGTCTGGACTCTGACTTGGTCACTTCAGGACATTATTCTTCTTGTTTTTAAGCCATTCCTGTGTAGCTTTGGCTTTATGCTTGGGGTCATTGTCTTGCTGGAAACCAAATCTTCTTCCAAGTTGGAGTTCTCTTGCAGACTGCGTCAGTTTTCCTCCAGGATTTCCCTGTATTTTGCTGCATTCATTTTACCCTCTACCTTCACAAGCCTTCCAGAGTCTGCTGCAGTGAAGCATCCCCACAGCATGATGCAGCTACCACCATGCTTCACGGTAGGGATGGTGTATTTTTGATCATATGCGGTGTTTGGCTGAGGGCCAAATATAGTGTTTAGTCTGATGGCCAAAAAGTTCAATTTTCATTTCATCAGACCATAGAACATTTTTCCAGCTGACTTCAAAGTCTCTCACATGCCTTCTGGCAAACTCTAGCCAAGATTTCATGTGAATATTTTTTTTCAACAGCCACTCTCCCATAAAGCTGTGACTGGTGAAGCACCCGGGCAACAGTGGTTGTATGTGCAGTCTCTCCCATCTCAGCCACTGAAGCTTGTAACTCCTCCAGAGTTTCATCGGTCTCTTGGTGGCCTCCCTCACTAGTCCCCTTCTTGCACAGTCACTCAGTTTCTGAGGACAGCCTGCCCTAGGTAGATTTACAGCTGTGCCATATTCTTTCCATCTCTTGTTGAAAGGGTCATTTCTTCAGCAGTTTGAACGGGGCAAGACTGCGCAAGCACATGAAAGTCGGCCCGTGAGGCAGCGGGAGAGTTTAAAAAGCGGGCAGATTAACAGAGCGGGCGACGGAGCAGTGGGAGACCAAGTAGGAAGGCTTTGGCTCGAGAGGCCTCGGTGAGCAGAGGCTGAGGATGAGTTTCACTCCAAGTGAGGTAAGGCCGGGTAAGCTCCTTAATTAATTTAATTACCTTAGGAGTAGGTAATGGAGGCAGCAGTTAGGGCAGTTGAGTGCTCCGTTTGCAGTATGTGGGAAGTCAGGGTGAGCACAATTGTCCCTGATGACGACACCTGCAAAAGGTGCGTCCAGCTGCAGCTCCTGACAAACCAAGTTAGGGAACTGGAGCTGGAGCTGGATGAACTTCGGATCATTTGGGAGGCAGAGGCAGAAATAGACAGGAGTTACAGGGAGATAGTCACCCCTAAGAGCTGGGTGACTGTCAGGAGAGGGAAGGGGAATTGACAGATTGAGCAGAGCACCCCTGTGGCCGTTCCCATCAACAATAAGTATACCAATAAGTATGTTGGTGAGGACGACCTACCAGGGACAAGTTGCAGTGGTTGCATCTCTGGCACCGAGACTGGACCCTCAGCTCAGAAGGGAAGGAGGGAAAAAAGGAGAGCATAATGATAAGGGATTCGATAGTTAGGGGGACAGATAAGAGGTTCTGTGGAAGAGATCAAGAATCCTGGATGGTCTGTTGCCTTCCTGGTGCCAGGGTCTGCGATATCTCGGATCAAATTCTCAGTATTCTCAAGAAGGGGGGGGCGAGCAGCCAGATGTCATGGTCCATGTAGGGACCAATGACGTGGGTAGGAAGAGAGAGGAGGTCCTGAAAGGTGAGCTTAGGGAGTTAGGTGCCAAGTTAAAGGACAGGACCTCCAGGATAGCAATCTCAGGATTGCTACCAGTGCCACGTGCAGGTGGGTTTAGAAATAGTAAGATAGCGCAGATTAACATGTGGCTGAAGACATGGTGCAGGAGGAAGGGCTTCAGATTTACAGATAATTGTGCAATTTTCCACGGAAGGTGGGACCTGTTCTGATGGGATGGTTTACATCTGAACTGGAGGGGGACAAATATTCTTGCAGGAAGGTTTACTAGAGAGGCTCCAGTGGATTTAAACTAGATACAAGTGGGGAGGGGAACCAGAGTGTATGGGAGAAGGAAGAAAAAGAAGATAGTAAAGTTGTTTGCACTGTTAGTGATAAACAGAAAGTAAGAGGTGGAGAATTTCTTAAATGCATTTATTTTAATACTAGGAGCATTGTAAGAAAGATGGATGAGTTTAGAGCATGGATTGATACCTGGAAATATGATGTTGTAGCTATTAGTGAAACATGGTTGCAGGAGGGGTGTGATTGGCAACTAAATATTCCTGGATTTTGTTGCTTCAGGTTTGATAGAATTAGAGGGACAAGAGGGGGAGGTGTTGCATTGCTTGTCAGAGAAAATATTACTGTGGTGCTCTGGCAGGATAGATTAGAGGGCTTGTCTAGGGAGACTATTTGGGTGGAATTGAAGAATGGGAAAGGTGTAGTAACACTTATAGGGGTGTATTATAGACCACCTAATGGGGAGCGAGAATTGGAGGAGCAAATTTGCAAGGAGATAGCAGATATTTGTAGTAAACACAGGGTTGTGATAGTGGGAGATTTTAATTTTTCACACATACACTGGGAAGCCCATACTGTAAAAGAGCTGGATGTTTTGGAGTTTGTAAAATGTGTGCAGGATAGTTTTTTGCAGCAATACATAGAGGCACCAACTAGAGAAGGGGCAGTGTTGGATCTCCTGTTAGGGAATGAGATAGGTCAGGTGACGGAGGTATGTGTTGGGGACCACTTCGGGTCCAGTGATCACAATGCCATTAGTTTCTATATAATTATGGAGAAGGATAGGTCTGGACCCAAGGTTCAGATTTTTGACTGGAGAAAGGCTAACTTTGAGGAGATGTGAAAGGATTTGGAAGGAGTGGATTGGGACAATTTGTTTTATGGGAAGGATGTAATAGAGAAATGGCAGTCACTTAAAGGTGAAATTTTGAGGGTACAGAATCTTTATGTTCCTGTTAGGTTGAATGGAAAGGTTAAAAGTTTGAGAGTTTGGTTTACAAGGGATATTGGAAACTTGGTTCGGAAAAAGAGATATCTACAATAAATATAGGCAGCATGGAGTAAATGAGGTGTTTGAGGAATATAAAGAATGTAAAAAGAATCACAAAAAAAATTAGAAAAGCTAAAAGAAGATATGAGGTTGCTTTGGCAAGTAAGGTGAAAATAAATCCAAAGGGTTTCTGCAGTTATATTAATAGCAAAAGGATAGTGAGGGATAAAATTGGTCCCTTAGAGAATCAGAGTGGACAGCTATGTGTGGAGCCAAAAGAGATGGGGGAGATTTTGAACAATTTCTTTTCTTCGGTATCCACTAAGGAGAAGGATATTGAATTGTGTAAGGTGAGGGAAACAAGTAGGGAAGTTATGGAAACTATAATGATTAAAGAGGAGGAAATACTGGCGCTTTTAAGGAATATAAATGTGGATAAGTCTCCGGGACCTTGATATTCCCTAGGACCTTGAGAGAGGCTAGTGTAGAAATAGCAGGGGCTCCGACAGAAATATTTCAAATGTCATTAGAAACGGGGATGGTGCCAGAGGATTGGCGTATTGCTCATGTTGTTCCATTGTTTAAAAAGGGTTCTAAGAGTAAACCTAGCAATTATAGGCCTGTAAGTTTGACGTCAGTGGTGGGTAAATTAATGGAAAGTATTCTTAGAGATGGTATATATAATTACCTGGATAGACAGGGTCTGATTAAGAGCAGTCAACATGGATTTGTGCATGGAAGGTCATGTTTGACAAACCTTATTGAATTTTTTGAAGAGGTTACTAGGAAAGTTTACAAGGGTAAAGGGGTGGATGTTGTCTATATGGACTTCAGTAAGGCTTTTGACAAGGTTCCACATGGAAGGTTAGTTAGGAAGGTTCAATCATTAGGTATTAATATTAATGTAGTAAAATGGATTCAACAGTGGCTGGATGGGAGATGCTAAAGAGCAGTGGTGGATAACTGTTTGTCAGGTTGAAGGCCAGTGACTAGTGATGTGCCTCAGGGATCTGTACTGGGTCCAAAGTTGTTTATCATATACATTAATGATCTGGATGATGGGGTGATAAATTGGATTAGTAAGTATGCAGATGATACTAAGATAGGTGGCATTATGGATAATGAAGTAGATTTTCAAAGCTTGCAGAGAGATTTAGGCTAGTTAGAAAAGTGGGCTGAAAAATGGCAGATGGAGTTTAATGCTGATAAGTGTGAGGTGTTACATTTTTGTAGGACTAATCAAAATAGGACATACAGGGTAAATGGTAGGGTATTGAAGAATGCAGTAGAAAGAGTGATCTAGGAATAATGGTACATAGTTCCTTGAAGGTGGAATCTCATGTGGATAGGGTGGTGAAGAAAGCTTTTGGTATGTGGCCTTTATAAATCAGAGTATTGAGTATAGGAGTTGGGATGTAATGTTAAAATTGTACAAAGCATTGGTAAGGCCAAATTTGGAGTATTGTGTACAATTCTGGTCACTGAATTATAGGAAAGATGTCAACAAAATAGAGAGAGTACAGAGAAGATTTACTAGAATGTTACCTGGGTTTCAGCACCTAAGTTACAGAGAAAGGTTGAACAAGTTAGGTCTTTATTCTTTGGAGTGTAGAAGGTTGAGGGAGGACTTGACAGAGGTATTTAAAATTATTAGGGGGATAGATAGAGTTGACGTGGATAGGCTTTTTCCATTGAGAGTAGGGGAGATTCAAACAAGAGAACATGAGTTGAGAGTTAGGGGGCAAAAGTTTAAAGGTAACAGGAGGGGTAGTTCTTTACTCAGAGAGTGGTAGCTGTGTGGAACGAGTTTCCAGTAGAAGTGGTAGAGGCAGGTTCGGTATTGTCATTTAAAGTAAAATTGGATCGGTATATGGACAGGAAAGGAGTGGAGGGTTATGGGCTGATGCAGGTCGGTGGGACTAGGTGAGAGTAAGTGTTCGGCATGGACTAGAAGAGCTGAGATGGCCTGTTTCCGTGCTGTAATTGTTATATGGTTATATGACTGACTTAATTGTTCTCCAAGGGATATTCAGTGACTTGGAAATATTCTTGTATCCATCTCCTGGCTTGTGCTTTTCAATAACCTTTTCGCAGAGTTGCTTGGAGTGTTCTTTTGTCTTCATGGTGTAGTTTTTGCCAGGATACTGACTCACCAGCAGTTGGACCTTTCAGACACAGGTGTATTTTACTACAATCAATTAAAACACCTTGACTGCACACAGGTGATCTCCATTTAACTAATTTTGTGACTTCTAAAACCAATTGGCTGCACTAGTGATGATTTGGGGGGTAAATACTTATGCAATCAATTATTTTGTATTTTATATTTGCAATTAACTTAGATCACTTTGCAAAGATCTGTTTTCACTTTGACACGAAAGAGTCTTTTACTGTTTAGTGCCAAAAAAAAAACCCAAATTCAATCTACTGTGATTCAATTTTGTAAAACAATAAACCAGGAAAACTTCTGGGGGCGGGTGGTGAATACCTTTTATAGGCATTGTAGTTTCTTTGAACATTTTCCATTATTCAAAGCTTGAAATATTAAATATTAGCTTTATTTGTCATATATATATCAAAACATTAAGTGAAACGCTTTGTTTGGTTCACAACCAACATAGTTCGAGGGTACTGGGAGCAGACGACAAGTGTCACCGTGCCTCTGCCGCCAACATAGCATACCCACAATCTACCAATCCTTATGTCTTTGGACTGTGGGTGAAAACTGGAGCACCCAGAGGAAACCCACATGGTCACAGGGAGAACATACAAACTCCTTACAGACTGTGGTGAGAATTGAACCCGAGTTGCAGTTGTTTTACTAGTCTGTTACACCACCATGCATCTATTCCTCTACCCTAATTTAATCGTTTAGCAGGTTTTTCCTGTTTCCTAAGGACAGTCTCTAATTCATCATATAAAACAAGCTTTTCCCCAGATCATTAAATCACTTGAGCATAGAATGAGTCCAATCGTACCTGTGCCACCAGTCAGTCCCTCCTTTTCATTATAGAGACATATTTGCCTTTGTTCCAAGAGGTTAGAAGGACAGGAGCAGTAAAGTTTATTACAGTTGTACAGGGTTTTGTGTCCAGTTCTTATGTCCTATCTAAGAATGATTATACTTGGCATAGTGGGTGCATTGTGAAGGCTTATCAAACTGATTCCTGAGATGATAGGACTGTCCTTTGAGGAGGAAATGGGTTGCCTAGGCCTGTATACACTAGAGTTTAGAAGAATAAGAGGAAATCTCATTGAAACATACAGGATTTTAATAGGGATCAACAGACTGCATGCAGGGAGGATGTTTGGTCAGGTTGAAAGGTTTAGAACAAAGAGCCATTTGGGTAAAGACATTTTAGCAACATTTAAGCCTTTGGGTTAAGATGTTTTAGCAAAATAAGGACTTTTCAGTTCTAATGATGGGTTTAGGCCCAAAATGTTGACTGTTAATTTCCCCCTGTACATGCTGCCTGACTTGCTGAGTTCCTGAAGCATTTTGTGTGCGTTGCTCAAGATTTCCAACATCTGCAGAATCTTGTGTCTGCGTTGTGCAAATGATCACGCACATCTGTATTTGGTTTCTCTAATACAAAAGAGACCATATTGTGAACTTTGAATGTAGAACATTAGTCTAGAAATGAATCACTGCTATTTGCAACACAGAAATAAGTATAATGAACTTCCACTGTTACATTAAGGCATTTGGTTTCATCCAATCAGAATATTCCCTTTATCCAATCCATCCCCCCACTCCCCACCTGCTAATGAAAACAAATATGTTTTCTCTTTTTTCCAGCTTTGATGAAGGGTCTAACACCTGAAACGTTAACTATTTCTCTGACCAGCTTTTTCTAGCATTTTCTGTTTCTAATTCGATGTCCAAAATGTGCAGTTTTTTAAAAATTCCCCCCCCCCATAGATCTGGTGATTTCCACACCATAAGCACTCTTGGAATTAACAGTGATTCTTCATATCTGCACTGTATCTTTAGCCCATCACATTAAGTCTTTATCCCTTGGTTCTCAGACCACTTGCCAATGGGCATTGTCTCCCTCGATTTACTCTGTACACTTCTCTGAGGATTGTCACCTTGTCGCGGCAGAGAGCTGCTGAGATCCCGAGAGCGATGCTCCTGGAAGGGTTACCCATAGCAGTAAGATCAAGAGGGAGGTTCCAGACAAAGAACAATCCAAACAAGACCTCAATGACAGAAGATGATGACACATCATAAAGCAGTGAAGGCATTTCTAGGCATCTTGCACTCCATGCCACTGATCTGTCAAGGGCCATGCATCTGCCTCCCCAGGCTAAACAAAATCACGCACAGATGTTCTCCATTAAGGGAATATACCCTAACATCCCGGATTAAGTCCACGGCAATCGGCATGTGGGGAAGGGGGCAGAAAGCCCACACTGTACCAGAGTACGTGGATCCCAGATCAGCCACCGATAGAACATCAAACTCAACCCGAGGGAACGCACTACTACCCTGTAAAATCCAATCTTGATCTTATCCATCAAGTCAAGTCTCTCAGCTTTCTTTGCTCCAAGAAGAATCCCCTATTCCAGTTCCTCCCATCTCACTTCATAGCTGAAATCCTTCCTCTCTCGGATAGTTCAGACTAAATCTAAAATGTTAGTGGCTGTTTTGCTTTTCACCGTTTGAGCTGCAGTATTGAGCTTGATGATATAATGATCCCTATTAGATAAATATTTCCTGTTAGGCAGTTAATTAAATCTATCATTGTTCCATATTAATTTTAATGCATTGTGTTCCCTTGTTGTTTCTGGGACACATCAATGAGAAAAATATTCCTGACCATCCTCCAAAATTTCAATATCTTTCAGACTTAAGTTGATCTGCTGATCCCAATGTAAGTTAAAATGCTCCATTAAAACTGCCCTTCCTTTACGATGACCTGGCCTGAACTCTGCGTTCCTTGTATTTCATTAAAATATTGTTCTAATTCCTCCTTAAATATTGTGATAAAATTGGAGGCAGAAACATTAGTAGTAACATAACCAACTAAGTCTTTAAAATGGGTATATACCTTATAATCTAATCATTAAGTTTTGAGTTTAGGTTCCTCAGGTATGCATGGCAGTGGCAAAGGACTGTTAAGAGTTGACTACATTCATGGTCTGGAGTCATATCAAGGCCAAGAGATCAACGGAAAACGGCACCATACCGGTGTACTAAAGACAACAAACTGTGCAAATACAAAAAGAAGGAAATACTGATAGTAAATAAATAATCAATGAATATCGAGAACATGAGATGAGGAGTCCTTGAAAGTGATTCCATAGGTCGTGGGAACATTTCAGTGATGGGGTGAGTGAAGGTGAGTGAGGTTATCCCCACTGGTTCAGGAGCCTGATGTTTGAGGGGTAATAACTGTTCCTGAACCTGATGGCATGGGTCGTGAGATTCCTGTACCACCTTCCTCATGGCAGCAGTGAGAAGCGAGCATGACCAGGTCGATGGGGGTCCCTGATGATGGATGCTGCTTTCCTGCGACAGGATTTATACATTTGGAAAGCCAGGGTCTGATTAGGAATAATCATTATGGCTTTTTGCTGAGGAAATCTTGTCACACAAATTTGATGGAGATTTTTGAGGAGATTGATGAAGGCAGGGCATTGTTTATATGGATGCCCGTCGAGATTCTGCATGATAGGTAGATCCAGAAGGTTAAGACATGTGGGATCCAAGATAAGCTGGCTAATTGGATCTAAAGTTGGCTTGATGTCAGAAAGCAGAGGGGGTTGGTGGAAGGATGTTTGTCTGATTGGAAGTCTGTGGCCAGTGGCGTGCTGTAGGGATTAGTACTGGGACGTTTGCTAATTGTGATATGTGTATATAACAACTTGGATGTGAATGCAGAAAGTATGATTAGTAAGTTCTTGGATGACATGAACGTTGATGGTGTTGTGGGATAGCAAGGATGACTGTGTATAGATATCTATGCCAAGTATTGAGAAGCTAGATATTGTAAACATGAAGAAGATTAATGGGGAGTCTAGGACCAGAGGGCACAGCCTCAGCATAGAAGGATGTCCCTGTAGAACAAAAATGAGGAAGAATTTCTTTAGCCAGAGGGTGGTGATTCGTTGCCACAGGCAGCTGTGAAGGCCAAGTCTTTGGTATATTTAGAGCGGAGGTTGATGTGTTCTTGATAAGGCAGGGCATCAAAGGTTCTGGGTGATGGCAGGGTTGAGAGGGAAAATAGATCAATCATGATTGAATGGTGGAGCAGAATGTAGGGCAGAATGGTCTAATTTTGCTCGTTTGGACTTATGGTCTTAGATAAGTCTTAAATTGAAGGAGTTTCATTACAGGGAAAGATCGGGAAGCCTAAGCTCATTTTCTCTACAGCAAAGGAGGATGAGAGGGTGATCAGACCAGAGATATCAGTTCCACTTGAAAAATGGTGCCTCATACGCCAGGATGTTCTTTATCAACTTCAGCTCAGCATTGAATACAATCATCCCTCAGAAGCTGGTGGGTAGACTGTCCTCATTAGGTCTCAACAGCTCTGTCTGCAACTGGATCTTGACAGAAAGACCACATTCAGTCCGCATTGGCAGTAACATCTCTTGCTCTATCATGCTGAGCAGCGGTGTTCCCCCCACTAACCCCCAGAGCTGCATATTCAGCCTGCTGCTGACGCATGACTGTGCTCCTAGATCCAGCTCAAACCAAATCATCATGCTCGCTGATGATGCAACAGTGGTTGGCCTCATCAACAACAACGACGAGACAGCATATAGAGAGGGGGTAGAGCAGTTGGTAGAATAGTGCAAGCACAGCAACTGGAGTCTCAAAGTGGACTTTAGGAAGGTGCAGGCTGACCACTCTTCCCTGCACGTCAATGTCTCCTCCGCGGAGAGGGTGAGGAATGCCAAGTTTCTGGGAGTGCACGTAATGGATGGTCTCACCTGGCCCCTCAACACCAACTCTTTAGCCAAGAAAGCCACAGCAGCATCTCTAATCCCTGAGGAGATTGAGGTGAGTGAGCCCCCCCACCCCCACCATCCTAACCAATTTTTGCAGGAGCACCATTAAAAGTGTACTGACCTCTGGTATGTCATAAATGCACCTTATTATTCATGGTAATCTTACTTTATGTGTTGTGTGTGAGTTATATGTACGGTATTGTGCACCTTGGTCCGGAGGAATGTTGCTTCAGTTGACAGTGTACATGTGTATGGTTGAATGACAGTGAACTGAACTTGAGCTTGAGATATGTAAATGTCTGAGGCAAAGCTGGGTAGATAGTCAAAACCTCTTTCTCATGGTAAGGGTATCAAAAATAAGACATTACAAGTTTAAGGTAACAGTTTTAAAGAGGATCTGAGATGAAAAAATATACAAAGAACAGTTGATATCTGGATCTTGCTGCCAGAGGAGGTGATAGAATCAGATACAATTATTAAATTTAAGAGACATTTAGACTGACACATAAATTGTCAAGGCAGAGGACAGATTGGGCAAATAAGATTAGTGTATATGGGTAAAATAGTGGGCATAGATGTGACATGCTGAAGTGCCCATTTCTCTGCTGTACAACTCGGTAATGCAATATCCATCCTTCAGCCAATGCCACTAAACATTACTATCTGATCATTATTGAGGATATGAAATTCATCATATCTTCACAGCATGGTAGTGTAGAGGTTAGCGTAACATTTTACAGCACTGGTGATTGGAGGATCAGGGTTCAATTCCCGCCGCTGTCTGTAAGGAACTTGTACATTGTTCTCCCGGTGGCCGCATGCGTTTCCTCCGGGTGCTCTGGTTTCCTCCCACATTCCAAAGACGTACTGGTTGGTAGGATAATTGGTCATTGTGGGTGGTGCAACTTGAAGGACTGGAAGGGCTTATTCTGTACTGTATTCCAATAAATAAATTAATTAATGTTGGCGCTGGAAACACTTATGGGCTGCCCCCAGCACATCCTCGGACTGTGTTGGTTGCTAACACAAATGATGTATTTCACTGTATGTTTCGATCTACGCGCGACCTTAAAGCTATTCTTTCTCTTTAACCTTTTATTATTGCATTGCTGATTGTGGGATCTTAATGTGTGCAGATTTGTTACTACATTACTTGGATCAAGAGTGAAGTGTGCTATAGAAATGCACATTGTTCTTTTGAATTATTTATTATTGACTGTATTGTTCAGTTGGAAATGCTGTTAAATAAAATAGTTGTTATGACAATAAGACATTTTATAATCATTTTATAAAGCCTTAAGGTCTTTTATATGTGCTGTGAAGTAAAATGTTGCATTTCACTTAGAGCTGCTGGCGAGGCTCGGACAATGTACTGTGTATATTTAAAAGTCATTGAGTCAATTTGTACAGTAAGTCAATTTGAGTAACAAATGTGGCTTACGTACCCCTTTAGCATTGCCCTACGTGACCAACAGATCTTTATTATTGCAACAGTATTTAGCATTGATGTTTCTCAAGGGGTCTCTTGTCTATCCCTGGGGAGGAACTCCCTGTCTGGGTGGTAAAAGGCACACAATAGAGAAATGCTGCTTAGATTTTTGTAAGTTAATTTTTTTTTAAATAAAGCACGTCGCTAGCTTGGCTTAGTTCAGTTTCTTTGTGATAGAATGAAGTCAATGATGTCAGAATTGCTGGTTGATGAAACAATCTAATTTAGACTGTGTTTGAATAGAATAATTGAGCTAACACATGGATGTGCGCTAACAGACAGTGAGTTGTGATTCAAATGATTTAGTACACCATGGAACAAATAAATATACCCCTGTCACCAGATCTCCAAGAAAGAAAAGAATAGGGACAATGGAGGGAAGAGTCTACATTATATATTGAACTGGTTATGGCAGATAAACAAGAACAGAGGAAAGTTAAGATGAATTCTTCTTTAACTCCTCCCACTTCCTTCAAATCAAAAGGGTAACCACAGTTTCCAGCTATGCCTGTCTTTTCATTGGCTATGTGGAGCAGTCCCTATTGCAAACCTACTCTGGGTTTCTTTCTCTGTTACCTTAACAGCTGCATCTCAAGAAACAAACAATCCACTGATATCTAGTATAAACCTTCCAGAGTTATCTTGACTACATAACCTCCCACTCTGTCTCCTGGATTTGATCTCAGGATACAGCCTTCCACTCTAGGATTTCTGATATGTCCTTTTTCAGGAAACACAGCTTCTCCTCTGCCACAGCTGATGGAGCCCTCACCCAAAGCTCCCCCATTTATCACACATCTGCTCTTATGCACCCTCTCCCAGACAGAACAGGGATAGAATTTCCCTGGTCCCCTCCTTTCACTCCACTAGCTTCCATATTCAGCATATCATGATTTGTCACTTCCACCAGCTCCAAAAGGATCCTAGCACCAGCTGTGTCTTCCTCTCTCCACCATTCCCTCCTTTCTGCTTTTCACAGGGATCCAGGGACCAGTCATTACTGGTCCACTCATCTCCTCCTTTCCACTATTACCCGTCCTCAGGCGCTTCCCCTGTCCTCAGGTAGGTGTAACAATGAGCTTCCTCGTCACCATCCAGGGACCCAGACAACCCTTCCACGTGGCCTGTTGCATTTGGTACTGTACTCACTATGTGGTTCCCAGCTACACTGACAGGAGCAAGTGTAGACCAAGTGATCGTTTTGCTGAGCTCCTGCTCTCTGTCTGCAATAGACATCTCGAGTTTCCACTTGCTTGTCATTTCAACTCCTCTTTCCATTCCTACACTGCCCTGCCAGTCCTTGGCCTTCTCTACCTCCAGGAAGAGACAAATGCAAATTAGAGAAATGTTCTGTTTGCGTAATCAAAAGCCCAATGGTATGAACATTAAATTTTTCAGTTTCATGTAACCCACTTCCACCAGGGTCTCGTTCCCTTTGTTCTGCTTTTCAAGTTCAATTTCACGTTTATCGTCATTCAACATACACATGTATACAGCTAAATGAAACATCATTCCTGGGACCAAGGTGTAAAACACAATACATACAGTCACACACAGGACATGTAGTTATGTTCTAGCACGTAAAGTCCCAGAATAATATTTGTCCAAGTCTCTGAGTGGCAGGGACAGGGACCAATCTTCATCGTTTGCTTCCCACCACCCCTCCCCCACTGGCTCAGCATCAGCAAGGCTAGTCATCCTCTCACCTACTACCTCCCCACCCCCAACTCCGTCTATCTACCACTTACATACTATCTACTTAAATTTCTTCTCTTTTGGTTCACCTCTCCTATCCCCTCTGCTACCTGGTGCTATCTTCCCATCATCCATCCCTTTTCTGTTTCCACCTATCACCTACAAGCTTCTGGCTCTACCCTTCTCCCTATTGTCCCCCATCCAGCTCTATCTGCCATCTTTTTAATCATTTACAACCTATCACCTACCAGCCTCATTCTGAACTCATCACCCCTCCCCCACCTGGCCCCAGCTGCCCTTTACCCTTTCCCACTGGTTCCCCCTATCACCTACCCTCCCTTTCACTTCTATTTTCTCTGTACACTCTCAGCCCCGATCCAGAGCCTCAACCCGAAATATCAACCATCCCCTTCCTCCTTTGATGCAGGTTCTTCCAGTGGCTTGTTTTTTTCACTCCTGATTCCAGCATCTGCAGTCTCCTGGGTCTCCAAAGTTATGATATTACTGAATCTCATTGGTAACAAGGGAAGAGAATTGTACCAAATGACACCATGGAGAATGCATTTAATGCATTACAAACACATTGCAATCTGCCTAGGAATGAAAAAAGCCGACTATTTACTTGTTCTTTATGGATAAACAGGAGCAGAGGGAATCCTTTGCACTTTCACAAAGAACTGAAGACTGTCAGCAGTAATAGAAGTTTCGCAGACTTGAAGGAGATTATTCCTGGAATCCAAGAGTCTATCCCTAGGGAATATCTACTGTGCTGGACAGAGTTAACTCCAGGCAACCACTTCCACTCTGTCAAAGCTGCAGAACTATCCAAAGCAAGGCTAAACATGTTGGAAGAATAATGGAAGGAAATATAGCAATGTGACAAAAGACAGAATAAAAGGTTGCTTGAATGCCACAAGTATCACGGATGGCAACCTGAGTGAATAATGAAGAGGTCATCAAAAGTCTGTGGAGTGGGCAAGGTGAGCTGTGTTGGGACAGGGTCAGATTCAGAGTACCAGATAAAAACAACTTACTTTGGTACCGAACAAGGTCAATTCTGTGGAAGGAAGGTTGGCTAGATCAAGAATCAGGAGAGCTATGATGTGGATTTCATCCAAGTGGTCTACAAAGATGTCACACTGGTACTGCATTACAGCACAGCAGAAGACACAATGACAAGATCATGAAGACTGCTTTAACACAAGCAAGGCACAGATGAATACGCAGATATTATTCATGGTCAGACAAAACCAGAAGTACATAAAGGTGCAGGAAGACAACTGGAAGCAGTCAAAAGAGACAGTTCTGCCCTGGCACAGCTGAAGGCTGGAGACAGTGAGGATAAAACCATATCAGATAAATGCCAGAGCTGACAGATGTTAATGGTAACTCAACACATAGCATGCCTGGATCATATGAGATCATGATGGAGGAATATATTCGTATCAAAGCATCAGGTAGAGGAGGGCAGATCATCGCAAGTATTGGATATTTTTATGGTAAATTGGCATGCACAGAGAATGGATGGTTATCGTGGATGTTTGTTTTATTTTTGTTTTTAATTATTAAAGGAGGGAAATAATATAAATCTCAAAGGTAATATTGATCACAGCACATCACTTTAAGAGTTGTATTATGTGATCATGTTGTAAATAATCCTTGGGTGGTGGAAGCTGTGTGGTAATAGGGCATGCTACTTACATTGGATTATACGAGATATAGGCAACAAAACAGACCATTTGGTCCAGACAATCCTGATCACTCAAGTCTCCTCATTCATGATTCAAATCCATCATTGTGACCCTCTATTCCTTCTCCCTGATATACTTGTTAACTTCACTTCATCCACTCTGCGTGGAGTATGTTCCACATTCTCACCATTCTTTAAACTGTTTAAAGTTTCAACAGTTTCCACAAGTAGATCTGCTCAGTGGCCACTTTATTAGGCACACCTGTACATCTGCTTGTTAATGCAAATATCTAATCAGTTAATCATGCGGTAGCAACTCAGTGCATAAAAGCACGCAGACATGGTCAAGAGGTTCAGTTGCTGTTCAGATGAAACATCAGAATAAGGAAGAAATGTGATGTAGGTGCTTTGACCATGGGTTGAATGATTGCTGGTGCTTGACAGGGTGGTTTGAGAATCTCAGAAACTACCTGATATCCTGGGATTTTATAGAGAATGGTATGAAAAATTTAAAAAAAACTTGGCCAGACTGGTTCAAGCTGACAGGAAGGTGACAGTAACTCAAATAACCACATGTTACAACTGTGGTGTGCAGAAGAGCATCTCTGAATGGACAGCACATCGAACCTTGAAATGGCTGGGCTACAGCAACAGAAGACCCAAACATACAGGAGGTGCCCAATAAAGTGGCCACTGAGTGTATGTTCTCTCTGTATCCACTCTTAAAGCTTCCTATTGGTTTAAAGACCTCTATTACATTATCTCCCAACCTACTTCTCTATAAGAGAACCCACACAGCTTATCAGTTGGTAGGTTATTTTTAATAAAGCATTATTCTGAAAGATTGTTGACCTGAAAATTTTAACTCCATTTCTCTCTCCACAGACGCTACCTGTTTCCAACATTTTCAATTTTTTGTTTTCAATTTCCAGCATCTTCAGCATGCACTGAGAATGCGTAGTTATTTTGGATATTTGTTTCTTTGTTTTCCATTATTAAAAGCGAGAAATGATATTACTTATTATTTTTCTATTTTCTTTTATATCATTGAGAGAAAGATGGTTAGACAGATGCATTGTAATAAATGTCACTAGCCACAACCAGCAAATTTTCATCCAGGTGATCCTTTCTTCAAAAAGGAATTGGTGAAATATGGTACAGACTCAGTTTGTAAAGCACTTTGTATTTTGTTTTTTAAATCTCTCCTAACCTTTCCAAAAAATGACAAATTACAGGGGCCAATTTTAATCCATTCCACCTGGTGATAGATTGGAGGGATTGGGAGTAAGGTTTATTTTTTTTAAATCTGTATTGATGTGTTGGAGCTGGCAGTGATCATCAGGGACCCCCACCACCCAGGCCATGCTCTCTTCTCACTGCTGCCCTCAAGAAGAAGGTACAGGAGCCTCAGGGCTCACACCACCAGGTTCAGGAACAGTTATTACCCCCCAACCATCAGGCTCCTGAACCAAAGGGGATAACTTCACTCAACTTCACTCACCTCTTCACTGAACTGTTCCCACAACAGATAGACTCACTTTCAAGGGCCCTTCATCTCATGTTCTCGATATTTATTGCTTATTTATTTACTATTATTATTTCTTTCTTTTTGTATTTGCAGTTGGTTGTCTTTTGCACACTGGTTGAATGTCCAAGTTGGTGCGGTCTTTCATTGAATCTATTATGGATTTATTGAGTATGCCCACAAGACGATAAATGTCAGGGCTGTATATGGTGAAATAAATGTATTTTGATAATAAATTTACTTTGAATTTTGAATGCAAGTTTTCACCATACCTTCACCGCAGTAAAACGTTCAAAGCGCTTAATAAATTTGTAATCAGACAAAAATTGACACTGACCCAAAAAGAAGATATTTCAAGAGGTGACCACACCCTTAGTCTGAGAGGAAATCTTTCTCTGGTATGTTAGAATTAAAAACCTGCAGAAGCTGGAAACTGGGGGGGAAAAGAATGGAAATGTTAGACACAGCAAGTCGTGCAGCATCTGCAGAGGGAGATACAGTTAATGCTTCTGGTTGGAGACTCTTCACCAAAACTGGGAAAGCGAGAAAACAAGGTAGCTTTCATATTAGTTTGCAAACACGAGGAAATCTGCAGATGCTGGAAATTCAAACAACAACACACACAAAATGCTGGTGGAACACAGCAGGCCAGGCAGCATCTATAGGGAGAAGCGCTGTCGACGTTTCAGGCCGAGACCCTTCGTCAGGACTAACTGAAAGGAAAGATAGTAAGAGATTTGAAAGTGGGAGGGGGAAATGCAAAATGATAGGAGAAGACGGGAGGGGGTGGGATGAAGCTAAGAGCTGGAAAGGTGATTGGCGAAAGTGATACAGAGCTGGAGAAGGGAAAGGATCATGGGACGGGAGGCCTCAGGAGAAAGAAAGGGGTGGGGGGTAGCACCAGAGGGAGATGGAGAACAGGCGAACAACTAAATATGTCAGGGATGGGGTAAGAAGGGGAGGAGGGGCATTAATGGAAGTTAGAGAAGTCAATGTTCATGCCATCAGGTTGGAGGCTACCCAGCCGGTATATAAAGTGTTGTTCCTCCAACCTGAGTTTGGATTCATTTTGACAGTAGAGGAGGCCATGGATAGACATATCGGAATGGGAATGGGACGTGGAATTAAAATGTGTGGCCACTGGGAGATCCTGCTTTCTCTGGCGGACTGAGCACAGATGTTCAGTGAAACGGTCTCCCAGTCTGCATCGGGTCTCACCAATATATAAAAGGCCACACCGGGAGCACCAGACACAGTATACCACACCAGCCGACTCACAGGTGAAGTGTCGCCTCACCTGGAAGGACTGTCTGGGGCCCTGAATGGTGGTGAGGGAGGAAGTGTAAGGGCAGGTGTAGCACTTGTTCCGCTTACAAGGATAAGTGCCAGGAGGGAGATTGGTGGGAAGGGATGGGGGGGACGAGTGGACAAGGGAATCGCGTAGGGAGCGATCCCTGCGAAAAGCAGAAAGGGGGGGGGGAAGGGAAAGATGTGCTTGGTAGTGGGATCCCGTTGGAGGTGGCGGAAGTTACAGAGAATTATACGTTGGACCTGGAGGCTGGTGGGGTGGTTGGTGAGGACAAGGGGAACCCTATCCTGAGTGGGGTGGAAGGTGGATGGGGTGAGGGCAGATGTGCGGGAAATGGGAGAGATGCGTTTGAGAGCAGAGTTGATGGTGGAGGAAGGGAAGCCCCTTTGTTTAAAAAAGGAAGACATCTCCTTCGTCCTGGAATGAAAAGCCTCATCCTGAGAGCAGATGCGGCGGAGACAGAGAAATTGTGAGAAGGGGATAGCATTTTTGCAAGAGACAGGGTGGGAAGAGGAATAGTCTAGGTAGCTGTGAGAGTCTGTAGGCTTATAGTAGATATCAGTAGATAGGCCATCTCCAGAGATGGAGACAGAAAGATCAAGAAAGGGGAGGGAGGTGTCGGAAATGGACCAGGTAAATTTGAGGGCAGGGTGAAAGTTGAAGGCAAAGTTAATGAAGTCAACGAGCACAGCATGCGTGCAGGAGGCAGCGCCAATGCAGTCGTCGATGTAGCGAAGGAAAAGAGGGGGGATGGATACCGGTATAGACTTGGAACATGGACTGTTGCACAAAGCCAACAAAAAGGCAGGCATAACTGGGACCCATACTGGTGCCCATGGCTACACCCTTGGTTTGAAGGAAGTGGGAGGAGCCAAAGGAGAAATTATTGAGAATAAGAACTAATTCCGCTAGACTGAGGAGAGTGGTGGTAGAGGGGAATTGATTAGGTCTGGAATCCAAAAAAAAGTGAAGAGCTTCGAGACCATCTCGGTGGGGGATGGAGCTAAATAGGGACTGGACGTCCATGGTGAAAATAAGGCGGTGGGGGCCAGGGAACTTAAAATCATTGAAAAAATTCAAAGCATGAGAAGTGTCACGAGCATAGGTGGGAAGAGATTGAACAAGGGGGGATAAGACAGTGTCAAGGTATGCAGAAATGAGTTCAGTGGGGCAGGAGCAAGCTGAGACAATGGGTCTACCTGGACAGGCAGGTTTGTGGATCTTGGGTAGGAGGTAGAAATGGGAAGTGCGGGGTGTGGGAACTATGAGGTTGGTGGCAGTGGATGGGAGATCCCCAGAGCTGATAAGGTTGGTGATGGTATAGGAGACAATGGCCTGGTGCTCCTTAGTGGGGTCATGATCAAGGGGTAAATAAGAGGAGGTATCAGAGAATTGTCGCTGTGCCTCGGCCAGGTCAGTACACCAGACAACAACAGCTCCCCCCTTATCAGCAAGTTTTATAGTGAGGTTGGGATTGGTGCGGAGGGAGCGGAGAGCAGAGCGTTCGGAAGGAGTGAGATTGGAATTGGAACAGGGTGTGGTGAAGTCAAGACGGTTGATGTCCTGTCGGCAATTAGCAATAAAGAGATCCAGAGCAGGCAGAAGACCAGAGCGGGGTGTCCGTGAAGAGGAGGAGGGTTGAAGACAGGAGAGGGGGTCATCGGTGGGGGTGGGAAAGTCCTTGCCAAAGAAGTAAGCTCGGAGACGGAGCTGGCGGAAGAAGAGTTCAGCGTCATGGCGTACACAGAACTCGCTGAGGTGTGGGTGAAGGGGGACAAAGGTGAGGCCCTTGATGAGGACAGAGCACTCTGCCTCAGAGAGTTGAAGGTCGGAGGGAATGGTGAAGACCCAGCACGGATGAGAGATGGGATCAGAGGGGGGAGGGAGGCTGGTTTTGTCGGTGGAGAGGGGAGGGTTGGGGTGAGAGGAAGATGGAGCCCCTGAGGGCCCAGGAGCTGACGATGGGATCTGAAGGAGAGGGGATTGCAGAGTGGTGGTGGGGGAAGGGGAGACGGGAGACACAATCGCAGCTTGTGAAGACCCGGCCTGGAGTTCAAGGCAGGAGTCGCAGTCGGTGGTTGCTTCATCCCACCCCTCCGGTTTTCTCCTATCATTCCGCATTTCCCCCTCCTCCTACTTTCAAATCTCTTACTACCTTTCCTTTCAGTTAGTCCTGACGAAGGGTCTCAGCCCAAAACATCGACAGCGCTTCTCCCTATAGATGCTGCCTGGCCTGCTGTGTTCCACCAGCATTTTGTGTGTGTTGTTGTTCATATTAGTTTAATTTCTTTTCCAGTTCTGACAAAGAGTCTGGGATCTGAAGCAAACCATTCCGCTCTCTATGATCGCTGTCTGACCTGCTGAATGTTTCCAGTATTTTCTGTTTTAAATTTTGGTATATTGCACTGCATTGCCAAAATCCAATACTGCAGTCAGATGCTAACCTGAAAACATCAGATAATCATGAACTAATCCCGAGAGCCACAGGTCAATCGAATTTCACTCAGGGGATGCAGGTACAGCTAATATGACCCAACCCTGAAACCCCAGTGAAACTGACTCTGGGACTACTTAAGATCGCGCGGGAAATTCACATGTGGGCGACGTCGGGTGGGGGTGGTGTTTATCTCAACGGAGGAGGAGGAAACAATAATGTTTTTTCCCCAAAAAATAAAACATACAACATATTAGTTCCGGAAGCAGAGATGTGGGGCTCAGGGGTGGGGATATTGGTTGAAATGCCGTACAGAGACGACCGAGCCTGGGCTGCTGATTTATTTGGGAGAAGAGTTTAGGGAGAAAGCGATGGGGAGGGTGGGGGGAGTCGCAAGAAGATAAAAGGCAGGGCTTGGTTGGAAACGCGCACACGTCCGGGCTTTCAGGTCGGCGCAGACGTGCGCGGGTTCGGGAATGTGGCAAGAGAGCAGCAGAGGGTGGCCCCTGGTGCCAGGGAGGACGCGGGTGGCACGGAGCCGAGCGGAGCAAGGGATGAGCAGCGGCCCCGGTCCATGTCCTCTTTCTCTCCGTTAGACTGCCGTACACAATGGGAGGTGCGGAGACAATGGAACCGGCGATTTCCTAACGCAGCGCCGAATCAGGGAATTCTGCTACCGGTGTTGTATTTGGCCGCATATATTTTATTATCCAGCGATCAATAATCGACTTCTTTACATTTTTTTGTTTCTTTTTCTTGCATACGACTTAGTACAAACACCAGATGTAAATGATGTTCAAGTATCACATCCGCATGGTTTGCAATGACCTGAAGGTACTGGTTTTGATGAGATCTTTCGCGATGCAGAGGAGCGAGCAGGATTTGGAGACGGGCCGGAGAAGGGGTGGAGGAGGAGGAGGAGGAGGAGAAGAAGAGGGAGGGGGAGCAGGAGGAGGACGGCTGACCAGATCGGGATGCGGCTGGCCTCCCTTCCCCAATTGTTCGTCCCGGGCCGACGAGGATTGTTACGGGTCGAACGGTGCTGGAGCTGGAGGAGGATACGACGACAAGGAGAGGAATGGTGCTCTCCAAACCGGAATGGACTCCGTGTCCCTGAGCAGCAGCGAGAGTGGAATGAGGAGCCCTCTGTGCCGAATCTGTTTCCAGGGACCAGACCAGGTACAGCGAGGAGAAATGCTGAGATACCACATTCCGCTCACATATTCTGATCATTCTCAACATAGCCACTGTATCGAAGGCTCAGAGTTGTTAACAGAAGACAAATAACAAAGCATGTATATTTCTGCAAATGGTTATTTATCTGTATTGATGTGTTAGTCCCTCGGGGTAGACTAAGGAGCTATCTCAGGTGTCCAGGAATGATTAAAGGATTCCTTGGTTTCTTGGGGGAAAGCATCATTAAAATTAGAAGGAAAGGGTGATGACAGGATGGACAAAAGGGTGGTGGAAATATGGCACTCTTCGTCCCACAAAACAAATCTGTTGAGGCTGGGATTTGATTAAAATATTAAAATGTAATTTTAATTGATTTGATTTTATTGGATGGGGCACCAAGGAATGTGGAGCAAAGGTGGAGAGTTGGATTTTAGGTGCAGATCAGCAAATGAAAAGGAGGGAAGAAGGGCTGAATGGTCTCATTTTGAACCTACAAAATCTTGTCACCATTTTATAAGAGTACCATGTTTATTTCTTTTATGGTTTACATATTAAAATTCAAGGAACAGCGGGCTGAACTCACTGGGAAATGAAGTTGGTACAATCAGTGAATGTTGGAAATACATAGCGGATTACACAGCATGTCAAGTGAAAGATTAAACAGGAAGTGATATGACAAGAACCAGGAAAACGCTTTAACAGAATGAGATGTTTTGGGAGGAATGGAATAAAGGGGAAAGTTGGCTGAAGAGCTTAACTGTAAGAGGGAGGGACACTTGAGAATGAAGAGCAGTTTAGATAGGCTCATGAATGTGAGGAAGATAGAAGGACATGGCCATTGTGTGGGCAGGAGCAATTAGTTTGCTTGGTTATTTGATGACTATTTAATTTGGTATGGCACAACATTGTGGATGGACGGGCCTGTTCCGGTGCTGTACTGTTGAATGTTCTACATCTGATGAACTGTGTGCTGAGTTGGTCTCCCTATATAAGGAAGGACCTACTGGCCTTGGAATATAAATTCACAAGATTGATTCTGGGTATGAAGAGATTGTGTATTAGGAGAGACTAAGATTTGGCCATAATCATTGGGGTTTAGAAGAACGACAGGCAATGTCATTAAGACACCAGCTTTCGGAAGGGATCTTACAGGGTGGATATTGACAAGTTGTTTTCCCTGCAGGTAGACAGTCTGGATCTGGAAAGGGGGTCTCAGAGTAAGGGGTCACTCACTCACACTGAGAATGAGAAATTCCTTCACTTGGAGCGTGAGAATCTTTGTAATTCTTCAGCACAGAGGTCTGCTTGGGTTTAACAAATTAAAACTTGACCTGAAACCAACCCAAACATGAGCAAGTTGAACCCAGCATATCAACTGGCCAGAGCCTGAGGGCATTGTTTTTTTTTTTTGCTACCCAACCTGAACCTGATATTTGGCCGCGGAGGGGCCTGGGCTGGGTAGTGAGGGTCCAGGTTAGAAGGAAGGGTCAGAGCAGAGCATTGGCTGGGGCTTCAAGTGGGCTTTGCTGTGGGCACTACCCTTGCATGTCTGCTCACTTCGTCCGCTTTCCAGCCTCAGTTTCTTCATCCTTCTTGCTTTCCAATTCAGAGCGCCCCAAATATACTCATATTTGGCACAACCTAATAATGACATTAAATAGTGATAGTTTTTATAATTTTGTTATAAAGATCTGTCCCAACCCAAGAACTTTTCACTTCCTTCAGAGTTACTCCATATTTGGAGTAGCCCCATTTTGGCCTTGGTCAAACAGCCAGAGTAGAGGGCTTTAGATAAATTATTAAATCTCAACTAAAATTGACAGATCTTTAAACACTAAGGGTAATTGGGGATATGGGAATTGGAAAAAAATGGATGAGGTTGAGAATTGGTTGTGATTTCATTGAAGGGTGCAGGGGGCTTGAGGGGCCACATTTTGGAATTCTATTATTTTTCATTGAGGTCTGTTTAAGAGACAGATCAGATCCTGTTCCTTGAATGGGTGCTGAGATATTATCTAATTTCTGTTTTGAAACCAAGTTTAATCACTTTGGTTCAGTGAAATCACCTAAAACACACTGACCATTTCTTCTTGGCGAGTTAGCATATTTTGCACTGAATCTATCGTGACTAATGAGTGTGACTATTCACCAGCATATGGATGGTTGTGCAGCAGCAACATGCATGAGAAAGGAAAATGGACTTAAACTGATTCTGGTGCTGTATTAGAGTCATGAAGTTCAGCTGGTGGTTCTAACCTTTTGGAATTTTGCTCTTTATTGATAAGTTGCATGGTATTTGCTGCTTTGTAATAGTGAACGGTATGGGGAGCAGATTTAACCTGATCTCCAAAGGGCAGATCCATGGGATTAGGTGAAACATGGATTTCACTGCCCTGTCCCTTGAGAGTGAGATCAGACAGGGTGTAAAACTGGTCCTACATGCAACCAACTTCTCAACAGATGGACGGTTAGCCAGGTTAAAGTCTGTGCATCTGACCACCAACATAGTCTACTTCTCAGTTTAGGGAAGTGAGCTCCGACATTCAGCAATTCCCAGAGAACTGGCCTGCAGTTGCATTCTCATTCGCAGTAATTTCTGTAATCTGAGGACCAGTGGTTTCTCTGGTGTGAGGGCAAGATTTCCTCTTTGGTTGTTGTCTGTTTGTGGTGTTGTAAACATAGTGGGCAGGTTCCCTGCATTTGCTTTTTCCTGCAAACTTGCAGGTGTGTTTTAAATGAGAGGGTAAAATCCTCCTGAGTATCTGTTGAATGAGATTGCTTTCTCCGATCTCATCTTTGAGCAACAGCATACTCATCAATGGTAAATATTAATATTTTATTCTGTAGAAGATGAAGAAAAGGTGTTGTCTTCTTATCAATGTCATCACAAGGTATGATTGGTTGATCCTGGCGGGAAATGCATACTCCACAAATTGTAGTGGTGCACTGGCATGTCTTTATTTCTGCATCCATTAACAGCGTGTGGCTGTCACTGGCCAGGCCTCAGTTGTCCCTTACCCTGAGTGGTTTGCTCAGCCATTTCAGAGTCAACCACATTGCTGTTGGCCAATGACCCGGACTGGTAAGGGCAACAGATTTCTTCCTGTAAAAGATACCAATAAATCAGGCAGATATTATAACATTCTGGTATTTTAATTATCACTAATATCAACACCGATAATCAACTTTTTTCCCCATTTATTTAATACCTTGAACTTCCTCAGCTGCTGTGGGTTTGAATTTGTGTCTTTAGGTTGAAATTCCAGACTTCTGAATGTGGGCATCACAGTGGGAAAGCAGGTTGTGTTTTTGTCTTGAAGTCCAGTAACCTGTGTTCAGTTGTGCTGTCTGTCTGGAGTTTGCATGTTCTCCCTTTATCTCTTAGATTTCCCCTGAGTGCTTCAGTTTCCCCTTACACCCTGAAGATGGACAGGTTGGCAGGAACACGAGATTTTGCAGATGCTGGAAATCTTGAGTAACACACACAAAATGCTGGAGGAGTTCAGCAGGTCAGGCAGCATCTATGTAGGGGAGTAAACAGTTGATGCTTGGGGCTGAGACCCTTCATCAGGCTCAAAATGTTGGTTGTTTATTCCCCTCCATAGATGCTGCCTGACCTGCTGTGTTCCTCCAGTGTTTGTGTGTGTTGCTCAGGTTGGTATGCAATTGGTTATTGGTGTAAGAGAACGTAAATATTACTGACCTAGTAAGTTAACTATGTTATCATCCCTATTACGGGAAATATATAGGATATAATAGAGTCAGAAGGTTCAAGGACTTGAGGTGAAAAATCTAGGCTGACACTCCAGCGTTGTTGGAGGTAACATGCTTAATACAAAGCACCCTCCACCCAATCTTGTGGATGGAAAAGATCACATGGCCACCATTTCATAAAAGAGCAGAAGGGCTTCCTGCCAGTGTTGTGGCCAATATTTATCCCTCAACCGTTTCTATGAACTTGCTGACAAGTTTCTACTTTACCATAGTGACTGTACAGAGCAAAGTGCTCTAAAATTGTGGAAGATCCCATAAAAATGCATGCCTTTTCTGAAGACCGTGGTGAGGAAACAAAAAGCATTTTGTTCCATTAAGTTCTACGGGCTTGCACTGAGTGAGTGGATTAAGATAACACGTAGTTCTCTTCTTAAAAATTTGGAATAAATCAAATTCTGATTTGGAAACATAAATAGCTCTACAATGTCTAATTTTATTGAAGGTGGTTCCAGCTGTGGTGGAAGAGAATAACTGTATACATTGCTTATTGGGTTTAGAAAAATTTTGATGTCTTATCACCTGTAATGGTCTTCACTAGCATCAAGTTCATAGCACCATATCAGCAGAGAAAGAAGTTTTACGGCATATCATCTGTGTATTAGCTCTTTTAAAGTCTCTGAGAAGTCCAACTCCTAATCCCTCATTTGCGAGCATTTCCTTTTGGTATCAGGATTGGCAGTTCTAACAAAATGGCCAATGAACTATTTCCCTCAACCCAATTTAGTAGCCCCACAGGTGCCTTTTGTCCCATATACTTGCAACGGTTTGATGTACATACAGCCTATTTCAGATCCTGTCATAAAAATTGCAACCAAGCACGAGTTTAAACTTAGAACATAGAATATTACAGGCCCTTTGGCCCATAATGTTGTGCCAACTTTTTAACAGACTTTAAGATCAAGCTAACCCTTTCCACCCACATAGCCCCAATTTTTCTATCATCCATGTGCCTATCTAAGAGTTTCTTAAATGCCCTCTAACTCGACCCTGGCAGTTTGTTCCACATGCTCACTGCTCTCTGTGTAAAGAACAGGCTTCTGATATTACACCCCCCCCTCTATAATTTCCTCCACATCTTAAAATTATGCCCCCTTTTAAGCCACTGTTTGTCCACTCTGTCTATGCCTTTTACCATCTTCTACATTTTTATCAAGTCACCTCTCATCCTTCTCTTTTCCAAAGGAAAAAGCCTAGCTCACCCAGCCTATCCTCATAAGATATGCCCTCTCATCCAGATACATCTCCTCTGCACCCTCTCTAAAGTTTCCACATCCTTCCTATAAAGAGGCGACCAGAAATAAACACAGTGTTACAATTGTGGTCTAACCAGGGTTTTGGAGAGCTACACAACATTACCTTGCCTCCTTGAACTTGATCCCCCAACTGATGAAGGCCCACATGCCTTCTCAACGACCCTATCAACTTGCACGGCAACTTTGAGGAATCTATGGACATCGATCCTAAGGTTCCTCTGTTCCTCCGCACTGCCAAGATTTCTGCCATTAACAAGCAGTAGAAAATCTGCAGATGTTGGAAATCCAAGCAATACACACAAAATGCTGGAAGAACTCAGCAGGCCAGGCAGCATCTATGGAAAAGAGTAAATAGTTGACGTTTTCAGCCAAAATATCGAATGTTTACACTTTTCCATAGATGCTGCCTGATCTGCTGAGTTCTTCCAGCATTTTGAGTGTGTTTCTTGCCATTAACCCTGTATTCTGCCTTTAAATTGGACTTTCAAAAGTGAATCACTTCACACTTTTCCCAACTGAACTGTATTTGCCACTTCTCAGCCCAGCTCTGCCCCATTGCAACCGATGACAATCCTCCACACAATCCACAACTCCACTAGTCTTTGTTTTATCTTCAAACTTACTAACCCTCACTAAACCATTTATAAAAATCAAAAGGAGCAGGGATCCCAGAACAGATTCCTGTGGAGCACCACTGGTCACCATTCTCCAGGGAAAATATGCTCCTTCTGCTACCATCCTCAGCCTTCCGTGGGCAAGCCAGTTCTGTATCCACACAGCCACGTTTCTTTGGATCCCATGCCTCCTGACTTTCTGAATGAGGTTACCATGGGGAATCTTATCACACTCCTTCCTAAAGTCCATATACACTTGTATGCACTGCTCACATCCTTAAAGAATTCAATCACTCTTGTGAGACATGACCTGTCCTTCACAAAGAAATGCTGACTACTAACCCTTATCATTCGTTGCTTTTCCATAGAATGGAATATTCCGAATATAGTGATTGCTCCCTTCCTGATCTTTTCCACAGTGTCTCTGTTACTATTCGAGGGGTGTCTATGGAATATTCCCTATATATTGATTGCTCCCTTCCCGATCTGTTCCTGAGTATCTCAGTTACTGTTCGATGGCTGTCTATAGAATACTCCAAAAGGAATGATTGCTCCCTTCCCGATCTGTTCCTCAATGTCCGTCTTACTATTCGAGGGGTGTCTATCGAATACTCCCAATGGAATTATTGCTCCCTTCCTGATCTGTTCCACAGTGTCTCTGTTACTATTCGAGGGGTGTCTATAGAATACTCCCAAAGGAATGATTGCTCCCTTCCCGATCTGTTCCTCAGTGTCTCTGTTACTGTTCGAGGGCTGTCTATAGAATACTCCCAAAGGAATGATTGCTCCCTTCCCGATCTGTTCCTCAGTGTCTCTCTTACTATTCGAGGGGTGTCTACGGAATATTCCCAATATAGTGATTGCTCCCTTCCCGATCTGTTCCTCAGTGTCTCAGTTACTATTCGAGGGGTGTCTATAGAATACTCGCAACAGAGTGATTGCTCCCTTCCCGATCTGTTCCACAGTGTCTCTGTTACTATAGCAGGGTTGGGGGGGGGGGGGTGGTCTATAGAATACTCCCAATAGAGTGGTTGCTCTCTTCTCTGTTCCTATTGGTGTGCGGGGGGGGGGGGGGGGAGGTGGAGTTAGTCAACATAATACTCCCAATAGAAATTGCTCCCTTCTCTCTCTGTTCCTCAGTGTCTCTGTTCCTATTGGGGTGGGGTGGAGCGGGGGGAGTGAGACTGTAGAATATTCCCAATAGAGAGATTGCTCCCTTCCAGATCTGTTACACAGTGTCTCTGTTACTAATGGGGCAGGTGTCGGAATCGGAATCAGAATCAGGTTTATTATCACCAGAAGGTGTTGTGAAATTTGTTAACTTAGCAGCAGCAGTTCAATGCAATATGTAATCCAGCAGCGAGAGAAAAAAATAATAAGAATAAATAAAATGAAATAATAAATAAACAAGTAAGTCAATTACGTATATTGAATAGACGTTTAAAAAGTACAAAAACAGAAATACTGTATATTAAAAAAATGAGGTAGTGTCCAAAGCTTCAATGTCCATTTAGGAATCGGATGGCAGAGGGGAAGAAGCTGCTCCTGAATCGCTGAGTGTGTGCCTTCAGGCTTCTGTATCTCCTACCTGATGGTAACAGTGAGAAAAGTGCATGCCCTGGGTGCTGGAGGTCCTTAATAATGGACGCTGCTTCCTAAAGATGTCCTGGGTACTTTGTAGGCTAGTACCCAAGATGGAGCTGACTAGATTTACAACCTTCTGCAGCTTCTTTCAGTCCTGTGCAGTATCCCTTCGAAACCAGACAGTGATGCAGCCTGTCTCCACGGTACAACTATAGAAGTTTTGGAGTGTATTTGTTGACATGCCAAATCTCTTCAAACTCCTAATAAAGTATAGCCCTGTCTTGCCTTCTTTATGACTACATCGATATGTTGGGACCAGTTAAGATTCTCAAAGATCTTGACACCCAGGAACTTGAAGCTGCTCAATCTCTCCACTTCTGGTCCCTCTATGAGGATTGGTATGTGTTCCTTCATCTTACCCTTCCTGAAGTCCACAATCAGCTCTTATTGACATTGAGTGTCCATAGAATACTCCCAGTAGTGTGATTGCTCCCTTCTCGATTATGTTCCTCAGTGTCTCTCTTACTATTGTGTGTGGGTGTCGATAGAATACTCCCAATAGAGATATTGCTCCCTTCTGGACATGTTTGTTAGTGTCTCTGTTACTGTTCGATGGCTGTCTATAGAATACTCGCAACAGAGTGATTGCTCCCTTCCCGATCTGTTCCTCAGTGTCTCTGTTACTATTCGAGGGGTGTCTATAGAATACTCGCAACAGAGTGATTGCTCCCTTCCCGATCTGTTCCTCAGTGTCTCTGTTACTATTCGATGGCTGTCTATAGAATACTCCCAAAGGAATGAATGCTCCCTTCCTGATCTGTTCCTCAGTGTCTCTCTTACTATTCGAGTTGTCTCTATGGAATATTCCCAATATAGTGATTGCTCCCTTCCCGATCTGTTCTACAGTGTCTCTGTTAACTGTTCGAGGGGTGTCTATAGAATACTCCCAAAGGAATGATAGCTCCCTTCCCGATCGCTTCCACAGAGTCTCTGTTACTATTCCAGGGGTGTCTATAGAATACTCCCAAAGGAATGATTGCTCCCTTCCCGATCTGTTCCTCAGTGTCTCTCTTACTATTCGAGGGGTATCTATAGAATACTCCCAAAGGAATGATTGCTCCCTTCCCGATTTGTTCCTCAGTGTCTCTCTTACTATTCGAGGGGTGTCTATTGAATATTTCCAATATAGTGATTGCTCCCTTCCCAATCTGTTCCACAGTGTCTCTGTTACTGTTCGATGGCTGTCTATACAATTCTCGCAACAGGGTGATTGCTCCCTTCCCGATCTGTTCCTTGGTGTCTCTGTTACTATCCGAGGGGTATCTATAGAATACTCACAGTGGAATGATTGCTCCGTTCCCGATCTGTTCCACAGTGTCTCACTTACTATTCGAGGGTTGTCGATGTAATACTCCCAATGGAATGATTGCTCCCTTCCCGATCGCTTCCACAGAGTCTCTGTTACTATTCCAGGGGTGTCTATAGAATACTGCCAAAGGAATGATTGCTCCCTTCCCGATCTGTTCCTCAGTGTCTCTCTTACTATTCGAGGGGTATCTATAGAATACTCCCAATGGAATGATTGATCCCTTCCCGATCTGTTCCTCAGTGTCTCTCTTACTATTCGAGGGGAATCTATGGAATATTCCCAATATAGTGATTGCTCCCTTACCGATGTGTTCCACAGTGTCTCTGTTACTGTTCGATGGATGTATGTAGAATACACCCAAAGGAATGATTGCTCCCTTCCTGATCTGTTCCACAGTGTCTCTGTTACTATTCGAGGGGTGTCTATAGAATACTCCCAATGGAATGATTGCTAACCTTCCCGATCTGTTCCTCTGCGTCTCAGTTACTATTCGAAGGGTGTCTATAGAATACTCCCAAAGGAATGATTGCTCCCTTCCCAATCTGTTCCACAGTATCTCTGTTACAATTCGAGGGGTGTCTATAGAATACTCCCAAAGGAATGATTGCTCCCTTCCCGATCTGTTCCTCAGTGTCTCTCTTACTATTCGAGGGGTCTCTATGGAATATTCCCAATATAGTGATTGCTCCCTTCCCGATCTGTTCCTCAGTGTCTCTGTTAACTGTTCGAGGGGTGTCTATAGAATACTCCCAAAGGAATGATTGCTCCCTTCCCGATCTGTTCCTCAGTGTCTCTCTTACTATTCGAGGGGTGTCTATGGAATATTCCCAATATAGTGATTGCTCCCTTCCCGATCGGTTCCACAGCGTCTCTGTTACTATTCCAGGGGTGTCTATACAATACTCCCAAAGGAATGATAGCTCCCTTCCCGATCTGTTCCTCAGTGTCTCTGTTACTATTCCAGGGGTGTCTACAGAATACTCCCAAAGGAATGATTGCTCCCTTCCCGATCTGTTGCTCAGTGTCTCTCTTACTATTCGAGGGGTGTCTATAGAATACTCCCAAAGGAATGATTGCTCCCTTCCCGATTTGTTCCTCAGTGTCTCTCTTACTATTCGAGGGGTGTCTATAGAATACTCCCAAAGGAATGATTGCTCCCTTCCCAATCTGTTCCTCAGTGACTCTCTTACTATTCGAGGGGTGTCTATGGAATATTCCCAATATAGTGATTGCTCCCTTCCCGTTCTGTTCCTCAGTGTCTCTGTTACTGTTCGATGGCTGTCTATACAGTACTCGCAACAGAGTGATTGCTCCCTTCCCGATCTGTTTCACAGTGTCTCTGTTATTATTCGAGGGGTGTCTATGTAATATTCCCAATGGAATGATTGCTCCCTTCCTGATCTGTACCTCAGTATCTCTCTTGCTATTCGTGGGGTGTCAATAGAATACTCCCAAAGGAATGATTGCTCCCTTCCCGATCTGTTCCTCAGTGTCTATCTTACTATTCGAGGGGTGTCTATACAATGGTCCCACAGGAATGATTGCTCCCTTCCCGATTTGTTCCTCAGTGTCTCTCTTACTATTCGAGGGGTGTCTATAGAATACTCCCAAAGGAATGATTGCTACCTTCCCGTTCCGTTCCTCAGTGTCTCTGTTACTGTTCGATGGCTGTCTATGGAATACTCGCAACAGGGTGATTGCTCCCTTCCCGATCTGTTCCACAGTGTCTCTGTTACTATTAGAGGGGTGTCTATAGTATACTCCCAATGGAATGATTGCTCCGTTCCCTATCTGTTCCTCAGTGTCTCTGTTACTATTCGAGGGGGTCTATAGAATGGTCCCAAAGGAATGATTGCTCCCTTCCCGATCTGTTCCTGAGTGTCTCTGTTACTGTTCGAGGGGTGTCTATAGGATACTCCCAAAGGAATGATTGCTCCCTTCCTGACCTGTTCCTCAGTGTCTCTCTTACTATTCGAGGGGTGTCTATTGAATATTTCCAATAAGGTGATTGCTCCCTTCCCAATCTGTTCCACAGTGTCTCTGTTACTGTTCGATGGCTGTCTATACAATTCTCGCAACAGGGTGATTGCTCCCTTCCCGATCTGTTCCTTGGTGTCTCTGTTACTATTCGAGGGGTGTCTATGGAATATTCACAACATAGTGATTGCTCCCTTCCCGATCTGTTCCTCAGTGTCTCTGTTACTATTCGAGGGGTGTCTATAGAATACTCCCAAAGGAATGATTGCTCCCTTCCCAATCTGTTCCTCAGAGTCTCTGTTGCTGTTCGAGGGGTGTCTATAGAATGGTCCCACAGGAATGATTGCTCCCTTCCCGATCTGTTCCACAGTGTCTCTGCTACTATTCGAGGGGTGTCTATAGAATACTCCCAAAGGAATGATTGCTCCCTTCCCGATCTTTTCCACAGTGTCTCTCTTACTATTCGAGGGGTGTCTGTAGAATACTCCCAAAGGAATGATTGCTCCCTTCCCGATTTGTTCCTCAGTGTCTCTCTTACTATTCGAGGGGTGTCTATAGAATACTCCCAAAGGAATGATTGCTACCTTCCCGATCTGTTCCTCAGTGACTCTCTTACTATTCGAGGGGTGTCTATAGAACACTCCCAATGCAATCATTGATCCCTACCCGATCTGTTCCTCAGTGTCTCTCTTACTATTCGAGGGGTGTCTATAGAATACTCCGAAAGGAATATTTGCTACCTTCCCGATCTGTTCCTCAGTGTCTCTCTTACTATTCGAGGGGTGTCTATAGAATACTCCCAATGGAATGATCGCTCCCTTCCCGATCTGTTCCTCAGTGTCTCTGTTACTATTCGAGGGGTGTCTGTAGAATACTCGCAAAGGAATGATTGCTCCCTTCCCGATCTTTTCCACAGTGTCTCTCTTACTATTCGAGGGGTGTCTGTAGAATACTCCCAAAGGAATGATTGCTCCCTTCCCGATCTGTTGCTCAGTGTCTCTGTTACTATTCGAGGGGTGTCTATAGAATACACCCAATGGAGTGATTGCTCCCTTCCCGATCTGTTCCACAGTGTCTCTGTTACTATGCGAGGGGTGTTTACAGAATACTCGCAACAAAGTGATTGCTCCCTTCCCGATCTGTTTCTCACTGTCTCTCGTACAATTCGAGGGGTGTCTATACAATACTCGCAACAGGGTGATTGCTCCTTCCCAATCTGTTCCTCAGTGTCTCTGTTACTATTCGAGGGGTGTCTATAGAATACTCCCAAAGGAATGATTGCTCCCTTCCCAATCTGTTCCTCAGAGTCTCTGTTGCTGTTCGAGGGGGTCTATAGAATGGTCCCAAAGGAATGATTGCTCCCTTCCCGATCTGTTCCTGAGTGTCTCTGTTACTGTTCGAGGGGTGTCTATAGGATACTCCCAAAGGAATGATTGCTCCCTTCCTGACCTGTTCCTCAGTGTCTCTCTTACTATTCGATGGGTGTCTATTGAATATTTCCAATAAGGTGATTGCTCCCTTCCCAATCTGTTCCACAGTGTCTCTCTTACTGTTCGATGGCTGTCTATACAATTCTCGCAACAGGGTGATTGCTCCCTTCCCGATCTGTTCCACAGTGTCTCTGTTACTATTCGAGGTGTGTCTATAGAATACTCCCAATGGAATGATTGCTCCCTTCCCGATCTGTTCCTCAGTGTCTCTGTTACTATTCGAGGGGTGTCTATAGAATACTCCCAAAGGAATGATTGCTCCCTTCCCAATCTGTTCCTCAGAGTCTCTGTTGCTGTTCGAGGGGTGTCTATAGAATGGTCCCACAGGAATGATTGCTCCCTTCCCGATCTGTTCCACAGTGTCTCTGCTACTATTCGAGGGGTGTCTATAGAATACTCCCAAAGGAATGATTGCTCCCTTCCCGATCTTTTCCACAGTGTCTCTCTTACTATTCGAGGGGTGTCTGTAGAATACTCCCAAAGGAATGATTGCTCCCTTCCCGATTGTTCCTCAGTGTCTCTCTTACTATTCGAGGGGTGTCTATGCAATATTCCCAATATAGTGATTCCTCCGTTCCCGATCTGTTGCTCAGTGTCTCTGTTACTATTCGAGGGGTGTCTGGAATACACCCAATGGAGTGATTGCTCCCTTCCCGATCTGTTCCACAGTGTCTCTGTTACTATGCGAGGGGTATTTACAGAATACTCGCAACAAAGTGATTGCTCCCTTCCCGATCTGTTCCTCAGTGTCTCTCTTACTATTCGAGGGGTGTCTATAGAATACTCCCAATGGAATGATCGCTCCCTTCCCGATCTGTTCCTCAGTGTCTCTGTTACTATTCGAGGGGTGTCTGTAGAATACTCGCAAAGGAATGATTGCTCCCTTCCCGATCTTTTCCACATTGTATCTCTTACTATTCGAGGGGTGTCTGTAGAATACTCCCAAAGGAATGATTGCTCCCTTCCTGATCTGTTGCTCAGTGTCTCTGTTACTATTCGAGGGGTGTCTATAGAATACACCCAATGGAGTGATTGCTCCCTTCCCGATCTGTTCCACAGTGTCTCTGTTACTATGCGAGGGGTGTTTACAGAATACTCGCAACAAAGTGATTGCTCCCTTCCCGATCTGTTCCTCACTGTCTCTCTTACAATTCGAGGGGTGTCTATACAATACTCGCAACAGGGTGATTGCTCCTTCCCAATCTGTTCCTCAGTGTCTCTGTTACTATTCGAGGGGTGTCTATAGAATACTCCCAAAGGAATGATTGCTCCCTTCCCAATCTGTTCCTCAGAGTCTCTGTTGCTGTTCGAGCGGTGTCTATAGAATACTCCCAAAGGAATGATTGCTCCCTTCCCGATCTTTTCCACAGTGTCTCTCTTACTATTCGAGGGGTGTCTGTAGAATACTCCCAAAGGAATGATTGCTCCCTTCCCGATTTGTTCCTCAGTGTCTCTCTTACTATTCGAGGGGTGTCTATAGAATACTCCCAAAGGAATGATTGCTACCTTCCCGATCTGTTCCTCAGTGACTCTCTTACTATTCGAGGGGTGTCTATAGAATACTCCCAATGCAATCATTGATCCCTACCCGATCTGTTGCTCAGTGTCTCTGTTACTATTCGAGGGGTGTCTATAGAATACACCCAATGGAGTGATTGCTCCCTTCCCGATCTGTTCCTCAGTGTCTCTGTTACTATTCGAGGGGTGTCTATACAATACTCCCAATGGAATGATTGCTCCCTTCCCGATCTGTTTCAAAATGTCTCTGTTAATATTCGAGGGGTGTCTATTGAATACTCCCGATGGAATGATTGCTCCCTTCCCGATCTGTTCCTCAGTGTCTCTCTTATTATTCGAGGGGTGTCTATAGAATACTCCCAAAGGAATGATTGCTCCCTTCCCGATCTGTTCCACAGTGTCTCTGTTACTATTCCATGGGTTTCTATAGACTACTCCCAATGGAATGATAGCTCCCTTCCCGATCTCTTCCACTGTGTCTCTGTTACTATTCGAGGAGTGTCTATAGAATACTCCCAAAGGAATGATTGCTCCCTTCCCGATCTGTTCCTCAGTGTCACTCTTACTATTTGAGGGGTGTCTGTGGAATATTCCCAATATAGTGTCTGCTCCCTTCCAGATCTGTTCCTCAGTGTCTCTGTTACTATTCGAGGGGTGTCTATAGAATACTCCCAATGGAATGATTGCTCCCTTCCCGATCTGTTCCACAGTGTCTCTGTTACTATTCGAGGGGTGTCTATAGAATACTCCCAATGGAATGATTGCTCCCTTCCGGATCTGTTCCTCAGTGTCTCTGTTACTATTCGAGGGGTGTCTATAGAATACTCCCAAAGGAATGATTGCTCCCTTCCCGATCTGTTCCTCAGTGACTCTCTTACTATTCGAGGGGTGTCTATACAATGGTCCCACAGGAATGATTGCTCCCTTCCCGATTTGTTCCTCAATGTCTCTCTTACTATTCGAGGGGTGTCTATAGAATACTCCCAAAGGAATGATTGCTCCCTTCCCGATCTGTTCCTCAGTGTCTATCTTACTATTCAAGGGGTGTCTATACAATGGTCCCACAGGAATGATTGCTGCCTTCCCGATTTGTTCCTCAGTGTCTCTCTTACTATTCGAGGGGTGTCTATAGAATACTCCCAAAGGAATGATTGCTACATTCCCGTTCTGTTCCTCAGTGTCTCTGTTACTGTTCGATGGCTGTCTATACAATTCTCGCAACAGGGTGATTGCTCCCTTCCTGATCTGTTCCTCAGTGTCTCTGTTACTATTCGATGCCTGTCTGTACAATACTCGCAACAGGGTGATTGCTCCCTTCCTGCTCTGTTCCTCAGTGTCTCTGTTACTATTCGAGGGGTGTCTATGGAATACTCCCAATGGAATGATTGCTCCCTTCCCTATCTGTTCCTCAGTGTCTCTGTTAGTATTCGAGGGGTGTCTATGTAATATTCCCAATGGAATGATTGCTCCCTTCCTGATCTGTTCCTCAGTATCTCTGTTACCATTCGAGGGGTGTCTATGGAATACTCCCAATGGATTGATTGCTCCCTTCCCTATCTGTTCCTCAGTGTCTCTGTTACTATTTGAGGGGTGTCTATGTAATATTCCCAATGGAATGATTGCTCCCTTCCCTATCTGTTCCTCAGTGTCTCTGTTACGATTCGAGGGGTGTCTATGGAATACTCCCAATAGAATGATTGCTCCCTTCCCTATCTGTTCCTCAGTGTCTCTGTTACTATTCGAGGGGTGTCTATAGAATGGTCCCAAAGGAATGATTGCTCCCTTCCCGATCTGTTCCTGAGTGTCTCTGTTACTGTTCGAGGGGTGTCTATTGAATATTTCCAATAAGGTGATTGCTCCCTTCCCGATCTGTTCCTCAGAGTCTCTGTTGCTGTTCGAGGGGTGTCTATAGAATGGTCCGACAGGAATGATTGCTCCCTTCCCGATCTGTTCCACAGTGTCTCTGTTACTATTCCATGGGTTTCTATAGACTACTCCCAATGGAATGATAGCTCCCTTCCCGATCTCTTCCACTGTGTCTCTGTTACTATTCGAGGGGTGTCTATAGAATACTCCCAAAGGAATGATTGCTCCCTTCCCGATCTGTTCCTCAGTGTCACTCTTACTATTTGAGGGGTGTCTGTGGAATATTCCCAATATAGTGTCTGCTCCCTTCCAGATCTGTTCCTCAGTGTCTCTGTTACTATTCGAGGGGTGTCTATAGAATACTCCCAATGGAATGATTGCTCCCTTCCCGATCTGTTCCTCAGTGTCTCTGTTACTATTCGAGGGGTGTCTATAGAATACTCCCAAAGGAATGATTGCTCCCTTCCCGATCTGTTCCTCAGTGTCTATCTTACTATTCGAGGGGTGTCTATACAATGGTCCCACAGGAATGATTGCTGCCTTCCCGATTTGTTCCTCAGTGTCTCTCTTACTATTCGAGGGGTGTCTATAGAATACTCCCAAAGGAATGATTGCTACATTCCCGTTCTGTTCCTCAGTGTCTCTGTTACTGTTCGATGGCTGTCTATACAATTCTCGCAACAGGGTGATTGCTCCCTTCCTGATCTGTTCCTCAGTGTCTCTGTTACTATTCGAGGGGTGTCTATACAATACTCCCAATGGAATGATTGCTCCCTTCCCGATCTGTTTCAAAATGTCTCTGTTAATATTCGAGGGGTGTCTATTGAATACTCCCGATGGAATGATTGCTCCCTTCCCGATCTGTTCCTCAGTGTCTCTCTTATTATTCGAGGGGTGTCTATAGAATACTCCCAAAGGAATGATTGCTCCCTTCCCGATCTGTTCCACAGTGTCTCTGTTACTATTCCATGGGTTTCTATAGACTACTCCCAATGGAATGATAGCTCCCTTCCCGATCTGTTCCACTGTGTCTCTGTTACTATTCGAGGGGTGTCTATAGAATACTCCCAAAGGAATGATTGCTCCCTTCCCGATCTGTTCCTCAGTGTCACTCTTACTATTTGAGGGGTGTCTGTGGAATATTCCCAATATAGTGTCTGCTCCCTTCCAGATCTGTTCCTCAGTGTCTCTGTTACTATTCGAGGGGTGTCTATAGAATACTCCCAATGGAATGATTGCTCCCTTCCCGATCTGTTCCACAGTGTCTCTGTTACTATTCGAGGGGTGTCTATAGAATACTCCCAATGGAATGATTGCTCCCTTCCGGATCTGTTCCTCAGTGTCTCTGTTACTATTCGAGGGGTGTCTATAGAATACTCCCAAAGGAATGATTGCTCCCTTCCCGATCTGTTCCTCAGTGACTCTCTTACTATTCGAGGGGTGTCTATACAATGGTCCCACAGGAATGATTGCTCCCTTCCCGATTTGTTCCTCAATGTCTCTCTTACTATTCGAGGGGTGTCTATAGAATACTCCCAAAGGAATGATTGCTCCCTTCCCGATCTGTTCCTCAGTGTCTATCTTACTATTCAAGGGGTGTCTATACAATGGTCCCACAGGAATGATTGCTGCCTTCCCGATTTGTTCCTCAGTGTCTCTCTTACTATTCGAGGGGTGTCTATAGAATACTCCCAAAGGAATGATTGCTACATTCCCGTTCTGTTCCTCAGTGTCTCTGTTACTGTTCGATGGCTGTCTATACAATTCTCGCAACAGGGTGATTGCTCCCTTCCTGATCTGTTCCTCAGTGTCTCTGTTACTATTCGATGCCTGTCTGTACAATACTCGCAACAGGGTGATTGCTCCCTTCCTGCTCTGTTCCTCAGTGTCTCTGTTACTATTCGAGGGGTGTCTATGGAATACTCCCAATGGAATGATTGCTCCCTTCCCTATCTGTTCCTCAGTGTCTCTGTTACTATTCGAGGGGTGTCTATGTAATATTCCCAATGGAATGATTGCTCCCTTCCTGATCTGTTCCTCAGTATCTCTGTTACCATTCGAGGGGTGTCTATGGAATACTCCCAATGGATTGATTGCTCCCTTCCCTATCTGTTCCTCAGTGTCTCTGTTACTATTTGAGGGGTGTCTATGTAATATTCCCAATGGAATGATTGCTCCCTTCCCTATCTGTTCCTCAGTGTCTCTGTTACCATTCGAGGGGTGTCTATGGAATACTCCCAATAGAATGATTGCTCCCTTCCCTATCTGTTCCTCAGTGTCTCTGTTACTATTCGAGGGGTGTCTATAGAATGGTCCCAAAGGAATGATTGCTCCCTTCCCGATCTGTTCCTGAGTGTCTCTGTTACTGTTCGAGGGGTGTCTATTGAATATTTCCAATAAGGTGATTGCTCCCTTCCCGATCTGTTCCTCAGAGTCTCTGTTGCTGTTCGAGGGGTGTCTATAGAATGGTCCGACAGGAATGATTGCTCCCTTCCCGATCTGTTCCACAGTGTCTCTGTTACTATTCCATGGGTTTCTATAGACTACTCCCAATGGAATGATAGCTCCCTTCCCGATCTCTTCCACTGTGTCTCTGTTACTATTCGAGGGGTGTCTATAGAATACTCCCAAAGGAATGATTGCTCCCTTCCCGATCTGTTCCTCAGTGTCACTCTTACTATTTGAGGGGTGTCTGTGGAATATTCCCAATATAGTGTCTGCTCCCTTCCAGATCTGTTCCTCAGTGTCTCTGTTACTATTCGAGGGGTGTCTATAGAATACTCCCAATGGAATGATTGCTCCCTTCCCGATCTGTTCCTCAGTGTCTCTGTTACTATTCGAGGGGTGTCTATAGAATACTCCCAAAGGAATGATTGCTCCCTTCCCGATCTGTTCCTCAGTGTCTATCTTACTATTCGAGGGGTGTCTATACAATGGTCCCACAGGAATGATTGCTGCCTTCCCGATTTGTTCCTCAGTGTCTCTCTTACTATTCGAGGGGTGTCTATAGAATACTCCCAAAGGAATGATTGCTACATTCCCGTTCTGTTCCTCAGTGTCTCTGTTACTGTTCGATGGCTGTCTATACAATTCTCGCAACAGGGTGATTGCTCCCTTCCTGATCTGTTCCTCAGTGTCTCTGTTACTATTCGATGCCTGTCTGTACAATACTCGCAACAGGGTGATTGCTCCCTTCCTGCTCTGTTCCTCAGTGTCTCTGTTACTATTCGAGGGGTGTCTATGGAATACTCCCAATGGAATGATTGCTCCCTTCCCTATCTGTTCCTCAGTGTCTCTGTTACTATTCGAGGGGTGTCTATGTAATATTCCCAATGGAATGATTGCTCCCTTCCTGATCTGTTCCTCAGTATCTCTGTTACCATTCGAGGGGTGTCTATGGAATACTCCCAATGGATTGATTGCTCCCTTCCCTATCTGTTCCTCAGTGTCTCTGTTACTATTTGAGGGGTGTCTATGTAATATTCCCAATGGAATGATTGCTCCCTTCCCTATCTGTTCCTCAGTGTCTCTGTTACCATTCGAGGGGTGTCTATGGAATACTCCCAATAGAATGATTGCTCCCTTCCCTATCTGTTCCTCAGTGTCTCTGTTACTATTCGAGGGGTGTCTATAGAATGGTCCCAAAGGAATGATTGCTCCCTTCCCGATCTGTTCCTGAGTGTCTCTGTTACTGTTCGAGGGGTGTCTATTGAATATTTCCAATAAGGTGATTGCTCCCTTCCCGATCTGTTCCTCAGAGTCTCTGTTGCTGTTCGAGGGGTGTCTATAGAATGGTCCGACAGGAATGATTGCTCCCTTCCCGATCTGTTCCACAGTGTCTCTGTTACTATTCCATGGGTTTCTATAGACTACTCCCAATGGAATGATAGCTCCCTTCCCGATCTCTTCCACTGTGTCTCTGTTACTATTCGAGGGGTGTCTATAGAATACTCCCAAAGGAATGATTGCTCCCTTCCCGATCTGTTCCTCAGTGTCACTCTTACTATTTGAGGGGTGTCTGTGGAATATTCCCAATATAGTGTCTGCTCCCTTCCAGATCTGTTCCTCAGTGTCTCTGTTACTATTCGAGGGGTGTCTATAGAATACTCCCAATGGAATGATTGCTCCCTTCCCGATCTGTTCCACAGTGTCTCTGTTACTATTCGAGGGGTGTCTATAGAATACTCCCAATGGAATGATTGCTCCCTTCCGGATCTGTTCCTCAGTGTCTCTGTTACTATTCGAGGGGTGTCTATAGAATACTCCCAAAGGAATGATTGCTCCCTTCCCGATCTGTTCCTCTAGTGACTCTCTTACTATTCGAGGGGTGTCTATACAATGGTCCCACAGGAATGATTGCTCCCTTCCCGATTTGTTCCTCAATGTCACTCTTACTATTTGAGGGGTGTCTATGGAATATTCCCAATATAGTGTCTGCTCCCTTCCAGATCTGTTCCTCAGTGTCTCTGTTACTATTCGAGGTGTGTCTATAGAATACTCGCAACAGAGTGATTGCTCCTTCCCGATCTGTTCCTCAGTGTCTCTGTTACTATTCGAGGGGTGTCTATAGAATACTCCCAAAGGAATGATTGCTCCATTCCTGACCTGTTCCTCAGTGTCTCTCTTACTATTCGAAGGGTGTCTATTGAATATTTCCAATAAGGTGATTGCTCCCTTCCCAATCTGTTCCACAGTGTCTCTGTTACTGTTCGATGGCTGTCTATACAATTCTTGCAACAGGGTGATTGCTCCCTTCCCGATCTGTTCCTCAGAGTCTCTGTTGCTGTTCGAGGGGTGTCTATAGAATGGTCCGACAGGAATGATTGCTCCCTTCCCGATCTGTTCCACAGTGTCTCTGCTACTATTCGAGGGGTGTCTATAGAATACTCCCAAAGGAATGATTGCTCCCTTCCCGATCTTTTCCACAGTGTCTCTCTTACTATTCGAGGTGTGTCTGTAGAATACTCCCAAAGGAATGATTGCTCCCTTCCCGATTTGTTCCTCAGTGTCTCTCTTACTATTCGAGGGGTGTCTATGGAATACTCCCAATGCAATCATTGATCCCTACCCAATCTGTTCCTCAGTGTCTCTCTTACTATTCGAGGGGTGTCTATAGCATATTCCCAAAGGAATAATTGCTCCCTTCCCGATTTGTTCCTCAGTGTCTCTCTTACTATTCGAGGGGTGTCTATGGAATACTCCCAATGCAATCATTGATCCCTACCCAATCTGTTCCTCAGTGTCTCTCTTAGTATTCGAGGGGTGTCTATGCAATATTCCCAATATAGTGATTCCTCCGTTCCCGATCTGTTGCTCAGTGTCTCTGTTACTATTCGAGGGGTGTCTGGAATACACCCAATGGAGTGATTGCTCCCTTCCCGATCTGTTCCACAGTGTCTCTGTTACTATGCGAGGGGTATTTACAGAATACTCGCAACAAAGTGATTGCTCCCTTCCCGATCTGTTCCTCAGTGTCTCTCTTACTATTCGAGGGGTGTCTATAGAATACTCCCAATGGAATGATTGCTCCCTTCCCGATCTGTTCCTCAGTGTCTCTGTTACTATTCGAGGGGTGTCTGTAGAATACTCGCAAAGGAATGATTGCTCCCTTCCCGATCTTTTCCACATTGTCTCTCTTACTATTCGAGGGGTGTCTGTAGAATACTCCCAAAGGAATGATTGCTCCCTTCCCGATCTGTTGCTCAGTGTCTCTGTTACTATTCGAGGGGTGTCTATAGAATACACCCAATGGAGTGATTGCTCCCTTCCCGATCTGTTCCACAGTGTCTCTGTTACTATGCGAGGGGTGTTTACAGAATACTCGCAACAAAGTGATTGCTCCCTTCCCGATCTGTTCCTCACTGTCTCTCTTACAATTCGAGGGGTGTCTATACAATACTCGCAACAGGGTGATTGCTCCTTCCCAATCTGTTCCTCAGTGTCTCTGTTACTATTCGAGGGGTGTCTATAGAATACTCCCAAAGGAATGATTGCTCCCTTCCCAATCTGTTCCTCAGAGTCTCTGTTGCTGTTCGAGCGGTGTCTATAGAATACTCCCAAAGGAATGATTGCTCCCTTCCCGATCTTTTCCACAGTGTCTCTCTTACTATTCGAGGGGTGTCTGTAGAATACTCCCAAAGGAATGATTGCTCCCTTCCCGATTTGTTTCTCAGTGTCTCTCTTACTATTCGAGGGGTGTCTATAGAATACTCCCAAAGGAATGATTGCTCCCTTCCCGATCTGTTCCTCAGTGTCACTCTTACTATTTGAGGGGTGTCTGTGGAATATTCCCAATATACTGTCTGCTCCCTTCCAGATCTGTTCCTCAGTGTCTCTGTTACTATTCGAGGGGTGTCTATAGAATACTCCCAATGGAATGATTGCTCCCTTCCCGATCTGTTCCACAGTGTCTCTGTTACTATTCGAGGGGTGTCTATAGAATACTCCCAATGGAATGATTGCTCCCTTCCGGATCTGTTCCTCAGTGTCTCTGTTACTATTCGAGGGGTGTCTATAGAATACTCCCAAAGGAATGATTGCTCCCTTCCCGATCTGTTCCTCAGTGACTCTCTTACTATTCGAGGGGTGTCTATACAATGGTCCCACAGGAATGATTGCTCCCTTCCCGATTTGTTCCTCAATGTCTCTCTTACTATTCGAGGGGTGTCTATAGAATACTCCCAAAGGAATGATTGCTCCCTTCCCGATCTGTTCCTCAGTGTCTATCTTACTATTCGAGGGGTGTCTATACAATGGTCCCACAGGAATGATTGCTGCCTTCCCGATTTGTTCCTCAGTGTCTCTCTTACTATTCGAGGGGTGTCTATAGAATACTCCCAAAGGAATGATTGCTACATTCCCGTTCTGTTCCTCAGTGTCTCTGTTACTGTTCGATGGCTGTCTATACAATTCTCGCAACAGGGTGATTGCTCCCTTCCTGATCTGTTCCTCAGTGTCTCTGTTACTATTCGATGCCTGTCTGTACAATACTCGCAACAGGGTGATTGCTCCCTTCCTGCTCTGTTCCTCAGTGTCTCTGTTACTATTCGAGGGGTGTCTATGGAATACTCCCAATGGAATGATTGCTCCCTTCCCTATCTGTTCCTCAGTGTCTCTGTTACTATTCGAGGGGTGTCTATGTAATATTCCCAATGGAATGATTGCTCCCTTCCTGATCTGTTCCTCAGTATCTCTGTTACCTTTCGAGGGGTGTCTATGGAATACTCCCAATGGATTGATTGCTCCCTTCCCTATCTGTTCCTCAGTGTCTCTGTTACTATTTGAGGGGTGTCTATGTAATATTCCCAATGGAATGATTGCTCCCTTCCTGATCCGTTCCTCAGTATCTCTGTTACCATTCGAGGGGTGTCTATGGAATACTCCCAATGGAATGATTGCTCCCTTCCCTATCTGTTCCTCAGTGTCTCTGTTACCATTCGAGGGGTGTCTATGGAATACTCCCAATAGAATGATTGCTCCCTTCCCTATCTGTTCCTCAGTGTCTCTGTTACTATTCGAGGGGTGTCTATAGAATGGTCCCAAAGGAATGATTGCTCCCTTCCCGATCTGTTCCTGAGTGTCTCTGTTACTGTTCGAGGGGTGTCTTTTGAATATTTCCAATAAGGTGATTGCTCCCTTCCCGATCTGTTCCTCAGAGTCTCTGTTGCTGTTCGAGGGGTGTCTATAGAATGGTCCGACAGGAATGATTGCTCCCTTTCCGAAATGTTCCACAGTGTCTCTGCTACTATTCGAGGGATCTCTATAGAATACTCCCAAAGGAATGATTGCTCCCTTCCCGATCTTTTCCACAGTGTCTCTCTTACTATTCGAGGGGTGTCTGTAGAATACTCCCAAAGGAATGATTGCTCCCTTCCCGATCTGTTCCACAGTGTCTCTGTTACTATTCCAGGGGTTTCTATAGACTACTCCCAATGGAATGATAGCTCCCTTCCCGATCTGTTCCACTGTGTCTCTGTTACTATTCGAGGGGTGTCTATAGAATACTCCCAAAGGAATGATTGCTCCCTTCCCGATCTGTTCCTCAGTGTCACTCTTACTATTTGAGGGGTGTCTATGGAATATTCCCAATATAGTGATTGCTCCCTTCCAGATCTGTTCCTCAGTGTCTCTGTTACTATTCGAGGGGTGTCTATAGAATACTCCGAAAGGAATGATTGCTCCCTTCCCGATCTGTTCCACAGTGTCTCTGTTACTATTCAAGGGGTGTTTACAGAATACTCGCAACAAAGTGATTGCTCCCATCCCGATCTGTTCCTCACTGTCTCTCTTACAATTCGAGGGGTGTCTATAGAATACTCGCAACAGAGTGATTGCTCCTTCCCGATCTGTTCCTCAGTGTCTCTGTTACTATTCGAGGGGTGTCCATAGAATACTCCCAAAGGAATGATTGCTCCATTCCCGATCAGTTCCACAGTGTCTCTGTTACTATTCGAGGGGTGTCTACAGAATACTCGCAACAAAGTGATTGCTCCCTTCCCGATCTGTTCCTCAGTTTCTCTGTTACTATTCGAGGGGTGTCTAGAGAATACTCCCAATGGAATGATTGCTCCCTTCCCGATCTGTTTCAAAATGTTTCTGTTACTATTCGAGGGGTGTCTATAGAATACCCCCAAAGGAATGATTGCTCCCTTCCCGATCTGTTCCTCAGTGTCTCTCTTAATATTCGAGGAGTGTCTATAGAATACTCCCAAAGGAATGATTGCTCCCTTCCCGATCTGTTCCACAGTGTCTCTGTTACTATTCCAGGGGTTTCTATAGACTACTCCCAATGGAATGATAGCTCCCTTCCCGATCTGTTCCACTGTGTCTCTGTTACTATTCGAGGGGTGTCTATGGAATACTCCCAATGGAATGATTGATAACCTTCCCGATCTGTTCCTCAGTGTCTCTGTTACTATTCGAGGGGTGTCTATAGAATACTCCCAAAGCAGTGATTGCTCCCTTCCCGATCTGTTCCTCAGTGTCACTCTTACTATTTGAGGGGTGTCTATGGAATATTCCCAATATAGTGTCTGCTCCCTTCCAGATCTGTTCCTCAGTGTCTCTGTTACTATTCGAGGGGTGTCTATAGAATACTCCCAAAGGAATGATTGCTCCCTTCCCGATCTGTTCCACAGTGTCTCTGTTACTATTCGAGGGGTGTTTTCAGAATACTCGCAACAAAGTGATTGCTCCCTTCCCGATCTGTTCCTCACTGTCTCTCTTACAATTCGAGGTGTGTCTATAGAATACTCGCAACAGAGTGATTGCTCCTTCCCGATCTGTTCCTCAGTGTCTCTGTTACTATTCGAGGGGTGTCTATAGAATACTCCCAAAGGAATGATTGCTCCATTCCTGACCTGTTCCTCAGTGTCTCTCTTACTATTCGAAGGGTGTCTATTGAATATTTCCAATAAGGTGATTGCTCCCTTCCCAATCTGTTCCACAGTGTCTCTGTTACTGTTCGATGGCTGTCTATACAATTCTTGCAACAGGGTGATTGCTCCCTTCCCGATCTGTTCCTCAGAGTCTCTGTTGCTGTTCGAGGGGTGTCTATAGAATGGTCCGACAGGAATGATTGCTCCCTTCCCGATCTGTTCCACAGTGTCTCTGCTACTATTCGAGGGGTGTCTATAGAATACTCCCAAAGGAATGATTGCTCCCTTCCCGATCTTTTCCACAGTGTCTCTCTTACTATTCGAGGTGTGTCTGTAGAATACTCCCAAAGGAATGATTGCTCCCTTCCCGATTTGTTCCTCAGTGTCTCTCTTACTATTCGAGGGGTGTCTATGGAATACTCCCAATGCAATCATTGATCCCTACCCAATCTGTTCCTCAGTGTCTCTCTTACTATTCGAGGGGTGTCTATAGCATATTCCCAAAGGAATAATTGCTCCCTTCCCGATTTGTTCCTCAGTGTCTCTCTTACTATTCGAGGGGTGTCTATGGAATACTCCCAATGCAATCATTGATCCCTACCCAATCTGTTCCTCAGTGTCTCTCTTACTATTCGAGGGGTGTCTATGCAATATTCCCAATATAGTGATTCCTCCGTTCCCGATCTGTTGCTCAGTGTCTCTGTTACTATTCGAGGGGTGTCTGGAACACACCCAATGGAGTGATTGCTCCCTTCCCGATCTGTTCCACAGTGTCTCTGTTACTATGCGAGGGGTATTTACAGAATACTCGCAACAAAGTGATTGCTCCCTTCCCGATCTGTTCCTCAGTGTCTCTCTTACTATTCGAGGGGTGTCTATAGAATACTCCCAATGGAATGATCGCTCCCTTCCCGATCTGTTCCTCAGTGTCTCTGTTACTATTCGAGGGGTGTCTGTAGAATACTCGCAAAGGAATGATTGCTCCCTTCCCGATCTTTTCCACATTGTCTCTCTTACTATTCGAGGGGTGTCTGTAGAATACTCCCAAAGGAATGATTGCTCCCTTCCCGATCTGTTGCTCAGTGTCTCTGTTACTATTCGAGGGGTGTCTATAGAATACACCCAATGGAGTGATTGCTCCCTTCCCGATCTGTTCCACAGTGTCTCTGTTACTATGCGAGGGGTGTTTACAGAATACTCGCAACAAAGTGATTGCTCCCTTCCCGATCTGTTCCTCACTGTCTCTCTTACAATTCGAGGGGTGTCTATACAATACTCGCAACAGGGTGATTGCTCCTTCCCAATCTGTTCCTCAGTGTCTCTGTTACTATTCGAGGGGTGTCTATAGAATACTCCCAAAGGAATGATTGCTCCCTTCCCAATCTGTTCCTCAGAGTCTCTGTTGCTGTTCGAGCGGTGTCTATAGAATACTCCCAAAGGAATGATTGCTCCCTTCCCGATCTTTTCCACAGTGTCTCTCTTACTATTCGAGGGGTGTCTGTAGAACACTCCCAAAGGAATGATTGCTCCCTTCCCGATTTGTTCCTCAGTGTCTCTCTTACTATTCGAGGGGTGTCTATAGAATACTCCCAAAGGAATGATTGCTCCCTTCCCGATCTGTTCCTCAGTGTCACTCTTACTATTTGAGGGGTGTCTGTGGAATATTCCCAATATAGTGTCTGCTCCCTTCCAGATCTGTTCCACAGTGTCTCTGTTACTATTCGAGGGGTGTCTATAGAATACTCCCAATGGAATGATTGCTCCCTTCCGGATCTGTTCCTCAGTGTCTCTGTTACTATTCGAGGGGTGTCTATAGAATACTCCCAATGGAATGATTGCTCCCTTCCCGATCTGTTCCACAGTGTCTCTGTTACTATTCGAGGGGTGTCTATAGAATACTCCCAATGGAATGATTGCTCCCTTCCGGATCTGTTCCTCAGTGTCTCTGTTACTATTCGAGGGGTGTCTATAGAATACTCCCAAAGGAATGATTGCTCCCTTCCCGGTCTGTTCCTCAGTGACTCTCTTACTATTCGAGGGGTGTCTATACAATGGACCCACAGGAATGATTGCTCCCTTCCCGATTTGTTCCTCAATGTCTCTTACTATTCGAGGGGTGTCTATAGAATACTCCCAAAGGAATGATTGCTCCCTTCCCGATCTGTTCCTCAGTGTCTATCTTACTATTCGAGGGGTGTCTATACAATGGTCCCACAGGAATGATTGCTGCCTTCCCGATTTGTTCCTCAGTGTCTCTCTTACTATTCGAGGGGTGTCTATAGAATACTCCCAAAGGAATGATTGCTACATTCCCGTTCTGTTCCTCAGTGTCTCTGTTACTGTTCGATGGCTGTCTATACAATTCTCGCAACAGGGTGATTGCTCCCTTCCTGATCTGTTCCTCAGTGTCTCTGTTACTATTCGATGCCTGTCTGTACAATACTCGCAACAGGGTGATTGCTCCCTTCCTGCTCTGTTCCTCAGTGTCTCTGTTACTATTCGAGGGGTGTCTATGGAATACTCCCAATGGAATGATTGCTCCCTTCCCTATCTGTTCCTCAGTGTCTCTGTTACTATTCGAGGGGTGTCTATGTAATATTCCCAATGGAATGATTGCTCCCTTCCTGATCTGTTCCTCAGTATCTCTGTTACCATTCGATGGGTGTCTATGGAATACTCCCAATGGATTGATTGCTCCCTTCCCTATCTGTTCCTCAGTGTCTCTGTTACTATTTGAGGGGTGTCTATGTAATATTCCCAATGGAATGATTGCTCCCTTCCTGATCCGTTCCTCAGTATCTCTGTTACCATTCGAGGGGTGTCTATGGAATACTCCCAATGGAATGATTGCTCCCTTCCCTATCTGTTCCTCAGTGTCTCTGTTACCATTCGAGGGGTGTCTATGGAATACTCCCAATAGAATGATTGCTCCCTTCCCTATCTGTTCCTCAGTGTCTCTGTTACTATTCGAGGGGTGTCTATAGAATGGTCCCAAAGGAATGATTGCTCCCTTCCCGATCTGTTCCTGAGTGTCTCTGTTACTGTTCGAGGGGTGTCTATTGAATATTTCCAATAAGGTGATTGCTCCCTTCCCGATCTGTTCCTCAGAGTCTCTGTTGCTGTTCGAGGGGTGTCTATAGAATGGTCCGACAGGAATGTTTGCTCCCTTTCCGATTTGTTCCACAGTGTCTCTGCTACTATTCGAGGGATGTCTATAGAATACTCCCAAAGGAATGATTGCTCCCTTCCCGATCTTTTCCACAGTGTCTCTCTTACTATTCGAGGGGTGTCTGTAGAATACTCCCAAAGGAATGATTGCTCCCTTCCCGATCTGTTCCACAGTGTCTCTGTTACTATTCCAGGGGTTTCTATAGACTACTCCCAATGGAATGATAGCTCCCTTCCCGATCTGTTCCACTGTGTCTCTGTTACTATTCGAGGGGTGTCTATAGAATACTCCCAAAGGAATGATTGCTCCCTTCCCGATCTGTTCCTCAGTGTCACTCTTACTATTTGAGGGGTGTCTATGGAATATTCCCAATATAGTGATTGCTCCCTTCCAGATCTGTTCCTCAGTGTCTCTGTTACTATTCGAGGGGTGTCTATAGAATACTCCGAAAGGAATGATTGCTCCCTTCCCGATCTGTTCCACAGTGTCTCTGTTACTATTCAAGGGGTGTTTACAGAATACTCGCAACAAAGTGATTGCTCCCATCCCGATCTGTTCCTCACTGTCTCTCTTACAATTCGAGGGGTGTCTATAGAATACTCGCAACAGAGTGATTGCTCCTTCCCGATCTGTTCCTCAGTGTCTCTGTTACTATTCGAGGGGTGTCCATAGAATACTCCCAAAGGAATGATTGCTCCATTCCCGATCAGTTCCACAGTGTCTCTGTTACTATTCGAGGGGTGTCTACAGAATACTCGCAACAAAGTGATTGCTCCCTTCCCGATCTGTTCCTCAGTTTCTCTGTTACTATTCGAGGGGTGTCTAGAGAATACTCCCAATGGAATGATTGCTCCCTTCCCGATCTGTTTCAAAATGTCTCTGTTACTATTCGAGGGGTGTCTATAGAATACCCCCAAAGGAATGATTGCTCCCTTCCCGATCTGTTCCTCAGTGTCTCTCTTAATATTCGAGGAGTGTCTATAGAATACTCCCAAAGGAATGATTGCTCCCTTCCCGATCTGTTCCACAGTGTCTCTGTTACTATTCCAGGGGTTTCTATAGACTACTCCCAATGGAATGATAGCTCCCTTCCCGATCTGTTCCACTGTGTCTCTGTTACTATTCGAGGGGTGTCTATGGAATACTCCCAATGGAATGATTGATAACCTTCCCGATCTGTTCCTCAGTGTCTCTGTTACTATTCGAGGGGTGTCTATAGAATACTCCCAAAGCAGTGTTTGCTCCCTTCCCGATCTGTTCCTCAGTGTCACTCTTACTATTTGAGGGGTGTCTATGGAATATTCCCAATATAGTGTCTGCTCCCTTCCAGATCTGTTCCTCAGTGTCTCTGTTACTATTCGAGGGGTGTCTATGGAATACTCCCAATGGAATGATTGCTCCCTTCCCTATCTGTTCCTCAGTGTCTCTGTTACTATTCGATGCCTGTCTGTACAATACTCGCAACAGGGTGATTGCTCCCTTCCTGCTCTGTTCCTCAGTGTCTCTGTTACTATTCGAGGGGTGTCTATGGAATACTCCCAATGGAATGATTGCTCCCTTCCCTATCTGTTCCTCAGTGTCTCTGTTACTATTCGAGGGGTGTCTATGTAATATTCCCAATGGAATGATTGCTCCCTTCCTGATCTGTTCCTCAGTATCTCTGTTACCATTCGAGGGGTGTCTATGGAATACTCCCAATGGATTGATTGCTCCCTTCCCTATCTGTTCCTCAGTGTCTCTGTTACTATTTGAGGGGTGTCTATGTAATATTCCCAATGGAATGATTGCTCCCTTCCTGATCCGTTCCTCAGTATCTCTGTTACCATTCGAGGGGTGTCTATGGAATACTCCCAATGGAATGATTGCTCCCTTCCCTATCTGTTCCTCAGTGTCTCTGTTACCATTCGAGGGGTGTCTATGGAATACTCCCAATAGAATGATTGCTCCCTTCCCTATCTGTTCCTCAGTGTCTCTGTTACTATTCGAGGGGTGTCTATAGAATGGTCCCAAAGGAATGATTGCTCCCTTCCCGATCTGTTCCTGAGTGTCTCTGTTACTGTTCGAGGGGTGTCTATTGAATATTTCCAATAAGGTGATTGCTCCCTTCCCGATCTGTTCCTCAGAGTCTCTGTTGCTGTTCGAGGGGTGTCTATAGAATGGTCCGACAGGAATGATTGCTCCCTTTCCGATCTGTTCCACAGTGTCTCTGCTACTATTCGAGGGATGTCTATAGAATACTCCCAAAGGAATGATTGCTCCCTTCCCGATCTTTTCCACAGTGTCTCTCTTACTATTCGAGGGGTGTCTGTAGAATACTCCCAAAGGAATGATTGCTCCCTTCCCGATCTGTTCCACAGTGTCTCTGTTACTATTCCAGGGGTTTCTATAGACTACTCCCAATGGAATGATAGCTCCCTTCCCGATCTGTTCCACTGTGTCTCTGTTACTATTCGAGGGGTGTCTATAGAATACTCCCAAAGGAATGATTGCTCCCTTCCCGATCTGTTCCTCAGTGTCACTCTTACTATTTGAGGGGTGTCTATGGAATATTCCCAATATAGTGATTGCTCCCTTCCAGATCTGTTCCTCAGTGTCTCTGTTACTATTCGAGGGGTGTCTATAGAATACTCCGAAAGGAATGATTGCTCCCTTCCCGATCTGTTCCACAGTGTCTCTGTTACTATTCAAGGGGTGTTTACAGAATACTCGCAACAAAGTGATTGCTCCCATCCCGATCTGTTCCTCACTGTCTCTCTTACAATTCGAGGGGTGTCTATAGAATACTCGCAACAGAGTGATTGCTCCTTCCCGATCTGTTCCTCAGTGTCTCTGTTACTATTCGAGGGGTGTCCATAGAATACTCCCAAAGGAATGATTGCTCCATTCCCGATCAGTTCCACAGTGTCTCTGTTACTATTCGAGGGGTGTCTACAGAATACTCGCAACAAAGTGATTGCTCCCTTCCCGATCTGTTCCTCAGTTTCTCTGTTACTATTCGAGGGGTGTCTAGAGAATACTCCCAATGGAATGATTGCTCCCTTCCCGATCTGTTTCAAAATGTCTCTGTTACTATTCGAGGGGTGTCTATAGAATACCCCCAAAGGAATGATTGCTCCCTTCCCGATCTGTTCCTCAGTGTCTCTCTTAATATTCGAGGAGTGTCTATAGAATACTCCCAAAGGAATGATTGCTCCCTTCCCGATCTGTTCCACAGTGTCTCTGTTACTATTCCAGGGGTTTCTATAGACTACTCCCAATGGAATGATAGCTCCCTTCCCGATCTGTTCCACTGTGTCTCTGTTACTATTCGAGGGGTGTCTATGGAATACTCCCAATGGAATGATTGATAACCTTCCCGATCTGTTCCTCAGTGTCTCTGTTACTATTCGAGGGGTGTCTATAGAATACTCCCAAAGCAGTGTTTGCTCCCTTCCCGATCTGTTCCTCAGTGTCACTCTTACTATTTGAGGGGTGTCTATGGAATATTCCCAATATAGTGTCTGCTCCCTTCCAGATCTGTTCCTCAGTGTCTCTGTTACTATTCGAGGGGTGTCTATAGAATACTCCCAAAGGAATGATTGCTCCCTTCCCGATCTGTTCCTCAGTGTCTCTGTTACTATTCGAGGGGTGTCTATAGAATACTCCCAAAGCAGTGTTTGCTCCCTTCCCGATCTGTTCCTCAGTGTCACTCTTACTATTTGAGGGGTGTCTATGGAATATTCCCAATATAGTGTCTGCTCCCTTCCAGATCTGTTACACAGTGTCTCTGTTACTATTCGAGGGGTGTTTACAGAATACTCGCAACAAAGTGATTGCTCCCTTCCCGATCTGTTCCTCACTGTCTCTCTTACAATTCGAGGTGTGTCTATAGAATACTCGCAACAGAGTGATTGCTCCTTCCCGATCTGTTCCTCAGTGTCTCTGTTACTATTCGAGGGGTGTCTATAGAATACTCCCAAAGGAATGATTGCTCCATTCCTGACCTGTTCCTCAGTGTCTCTCTTACTATTCGAAGGGTGTCTATTGAATATTTGCAATAAGGTGATTGCTCCCTTCCCGATCTGTTCCTCAGTGTCTCTGTTACTATTCGAGGGGTGTCTATAGAATACTCCCAAAGCAGTGTTTGCTCCCTTCCCGATCTGTTCCTCAGTGTCACTCTTACTATTTGAGGGGTGTCTATGGAATATTCCCAATATAGTGTCTGCTCCCTTCCAGATCTGTTCCTCAGTGTCTCTGTTACTATTCGAGGGGTGTCTATGGAATACTCCCAATGGAATGATTGCTCCCTTCCCTATCTGTTCCTCAGTGTCTCTGTTACTATTCGATGCCTGTCTGTACAATACTCGCAACAGGGTGATTGCTCCCTTCCTGCTCTGTTCCTCAGTGTCTCTGTTACTATTCGAGGGGTGTCTATGGAATACTCCCAATGGAATGATTGCTCCCTTCCCTATCTGTTCCTCAGTGTCTCTGTTACTATTCGAGGGGTGTCTATGTAATATTCCCAATGGAATGATTGCTCCCTTCCTGATCTGTTCCTCAGTATCTCTGTTACCATTCGAGGGGTGTCTATGGAATACTCCCAATGGATTGATTGCTCCCTTCCCTATCTGTTCCTCAGTGTCTCTGTTACTATTTGAGGGGTGTCTATGTAATATTCCCAATGGAATGATTGCTCCCTTCCTGATCCGTTCCTCAGTATCTCTGTTACCATTCGAGGGGTGTCTATGGAATACTCCCAATGGAATGATTGCTCCCTTCCCTATCTGTTCCTCAGTGTCTCTGTTACCATTCGAGGGGTGTCTATGGAATACTCCCAATAGAATGATTGCTCCCTTCCCTATCTGTTCCTCAGTGTCTCTGTTACTATTCGAGGGGTGTCTATAGAATGGTCCCAAAGGAATGATTGCTCCCTTCCCGATCTGTTCCTGAGTGTCTCTGTTACTGTTCGAGGGGTGTCTATTGAATATTTCCAATAAGGTGATTGCTCCCTTCCCGATCTGTTCCTCAGAGTCTCTGTTGCTGTTCGAGGGGTGTCTATAGAATGGTCCGACAGGAATGATTGCTCCCTTTCCGATCTGTTCCACAGTGTCTCTGCTACTATTCGAGGGATGTCTATAGAATACTCCCAAAGGAATGATTGCTCCCTTCCCGATCTTTTCCACAGTGTCTCTCTTACTATTCGAGGGGTGTCTGTAGAATACTCCCAAAGGAATGATTGCTCCCTTCCCGATCTGTTCCACAGTGTCTCTGTTACTATTCCAGGGGTTTCTATAGACTACTCCCAATGGAATGATAGCTCCCTTCCCGATCTGTTCCACTGTGTCTCTGTTACTATTCGAGGGGTGTCTATAGAATACTCCCAGAGGAATGATTGCTCCCTTCCCGATCTGTTCCTCAGTGTCACTCTTACTATTTGAGGGGTGTCTATGGAATATTCCCAATATAGTGATTGCTCCCTTCCAGATCTGTTCCTCAGTGTCTCTGTTACTATTCGAGGGGTGTCTATAGAATACTCCGAAAGGAATGATTGCTCCCTTCCCGATCTGTTCCACAGTGTCTCTGTTACTATTCAAGGGGTGTTTACAGAATACTCGCAACAAAGTGATTGCTCCCATCCCGATCTGTTCCTCACTGTCTCTCTTACAATTCGAGGGGTGTCTATAGAATACTCGCAACAGAGTGATTGCTCCTTCCCGATCTGTTCCTCAGTGTCTCTGTTACTATTCGAGGGGTGTCCATAGAATACTCCCAAAGGAATGATTGCTCCATTCCCGATCAGTTCCACAGTGTCTCTGTTACTATTCGAGGGGTGTCTACAGAATACTCGCAACAAAGTGATTGCTCCCTTCCCGATCTGTTCCTCAGTTTCTCTGTTACTATTCGAGGGGTGTCTAGAGAATACTCCCAATGGAATGATTGCTCCCTTCCCGATCTGTTTCAAAATGTCTCTGTTACTATTCGAGGGGTGTCTATAGAATACCCCCAAAGGAATGATTGCTCCCTTCCCGATCTGTTCCTCAGTGTCTCTCTTAATATTCGAGGAGTGTCTATAGAATACTCCCAAAGGAATGATTGCTCCCTTCCCGATCTGTTCCACAGTGTCTCTGTTACTATTCCAGGGGTTTCTATAGACTACTCCCAATGGAATGATAGCTCCCTTCCCGATCTGTTCCACTGTGTCTCTGTTACTATTCGAGGGGTGTCTATGGAATACTCCCAATGGAATGATTGATAACCTTCCCGATCTGTTCCTCAGTGTCTCTGTTACTATTCGAGGGGTGTCTATAGAATACTCCCAAAGCAGTGTTTGCTCCCTTCCCGATCTGTTCCTCAGTGTCACTCTTACTATTTGAGGGGTGTCTATGGAATATTCCCAATATAGTGTCTGCTCCCTTCCAGATCTGTTCCTCAGTGTCTCTGTTACTATTCGAGGGGTGTCTATAGAATACTCCCAAAGGAATGATTGCTCCCTTCCCGATCTGTTCCTCAGTGTCTCTGTTACTATTCGAGGGGTGTCTATAGAATACTCCCAAAGCAGTGTTTGCTCCCTTCCCGATCTGTTCCTCAGTGTCACTCTTACTATTTGAGGGGTGTCTATGGAATATTCCCAATATAGTGTCTGCTCCCTTCCAGATCTGTTACACAGTGTCTCTGTTACTATTCGAGGGGTGTTTACAGAATACTCGCAACAAAGTGATTGCTCCCTTCCCGATCTGTTCCTCACTGTCTCTCTTACAATTCGAGGTGTGTCTATAGAATACTCGCAACAGAGTGATTGCTCCTTCCCGATCTGTTCCTCAGTGTCTCTGTTACTATTCGAGGGGTGTCTATAGAATACTCCCAAAGGAATGATTGCTCCATTCCTGACCTGTTCCTCAGTGTCTCTCTTACTATTCGAAGGGTGTCTATTGAATATTTGCAATAAGGTGATTGCTCCCTTCCCGATCTGTTCCTCACTGTCTCTCTTACAATTCGAGGGGTGTCTATACAATACTCGCAACAGGGTGATTGCTCCCTTCCCGATCTGTTCCTCAGAGTCTCTGTTGCTGTTCGAGGGGTGTCTATAGAATGGTCCGACAGGAATGATTGCTCCCTTCCCGATCTGTTCCACAGTGTCTCTGCTACTATTCGAGGGGTGTCTATAGAATACTCCCAAAGGAATGATTGCTCCCTTCCCGATCTTTTCCACAGTGTCTCTCTTACTATTCGAGGTGTGTCTGTAGAATACTCCCAAAGGAATGATTGCTCCCTTCCCGATTTGTTCCTCAGTGTCTCTCTTACTATTCGAGGGGTGTCTATAGAATACTCCCAATGCAATCATTGATCCCTACCCAATCTGTTCCTTAGTGTCTCTCTTACTATTCGAGGGGTGTCTATAGAATATTCCCAAAGGAATAATTGCTACCTTCCCGATCTGTTCCTCAGTGTCTCTCTTACTATTCGAGGGGTGTCTATACAATACTCCCAATGGAATGATCGCTCCCTTCCCGATCTGTTCCTCAGTGTCTCTGTTACTATTCGAGGGGTGTCTATAGAATACTCCCAAAGGAATGATTGCTCCCTTCCCAATCTGTTCCTCAGTGTCTCTCTTACTACTCGAGGGGTGTCTATGCAATATTCCCAATATAGTGATTGCTCCCTTCCCGATCTGTTGCTCAGTGTCTCTGTTACTATTCGAGGGGTGTCTGGAATACACCCAATGAAGTGATTGCTCCCTTCCCGATCTGTTCCACAGTGTCTCTGTTACTAAGCGAGGGGTGTTTACAGAATACTCGCAACAAAGTGATTGCTCCCTTCCCGATCTGTTCCTCACTGTCTCTCTTACAATTCGAGGGGTGTCTATACAATACTCGCAACAGAGTGATTGCTCCTTCCCGATCTGTTCCTCAATGTCTCTGTTACTATTCGAGGGGTGTCTCTAGAATACTCCCAATGGAATGATTGCTCCCTTCCCGATCTGTTTCAAAATGTCTCTGTTAATATTCGAGGGGTGTCTATAGAATACTCCCAATGCAATCATTGATCCCTACCCGATCTGTTCCTCAGTGTCTCTCTTACCATTCGAGGGGTGTCTATAGAATACTCCCAAAGGAATGATTGCTCCCTTCCCGATCTTTTCCACAGTGTCTCTCTTACTATTCGAGGGGTGTCTGTAGAATACTCCGAAAGGAATGATTGCTCCCTTCCCGATTTGTTCCTCAGTGTCTCTCTTACTATTCGAGGGGTGTCTATAGAATACTCCCAATGCAATCATTGATCCCTACCCAATCTGTTCCTCAGTGTCTCTCTTACAATTCGAGGGGTGTCTATAGAATACTCCCAAAGGAATAATTGCTACCTTCCCGATCTGTTCCTCAGTGTCTCTCTTACTATTCGAGGGGTGTCTATAGAATAATCCCAATGGAATGATCGCTCCCTTCCTGATCTGTTCCTCAGTGTCTCTGTTACTATTCGAGGGGTGTCTATAGAATACTCCCAAAGGAATGATTGCTCCCTTCCCAATCTGTTCCTCAGTGACTCTCTTACTATTCGAGGGGTCTCTATGGAATATTCCCAATATAGTGTCTGCTCCCTTCCAGATCTGTTCCTCAGTGTCTCTGTTACTATTCGAGGGGTGTCCATAGAATACTCCCAAAGGAATGATTGCTCCCTTCCCGATCTGTTCCACTGTGTCTCTGTTACTATTTGAGGGGTGTCTATGGAATATTCCCAATATAGTGTCTGCTCCCTTCCAGATCTGTTCCTCAGTGTCTCTGTTACTATTCGAGGGGTGTCCATAGAATACTCCCAAAGGAATGATTGCTCCCTTCCCGATCTGTTCCTCAGTGTCTCTCTTACTATTCGAGGGGTGTCTATAGAATATTCCCAAAGGAATAATTGCTACCTTCCCGATCTGTTCCTCAGTGTCTCTCTTACTATTCGAGGGGTGTCTATACAATACTCCCAATGGAATGATCGCTCCCTTCCCGATCTGTTCCTCAGTGTCTCTGTTACTATTCGAGGGGTGTCTATAGAATACTCCCAAAGGAATGATTGCTCCCTTCCCAATCTGTTCCTCAGTGTCTCTCTTACTACTCGAGGGGTGTCTATGCAATATTCCCAATATAGTGATTGCTCCCTTCCCGATCTGTTGCTCAGTGTCTCTGTTACTATTCGAGGGGAGTCTGGAATACACCCAATGGAGTGATTGCTCCCTTCCCGATCTGTTCCACAGTGTCTCTGTTACTAAGCGAGGGGTATTTACAGAATACTCGCAACAAAGTGATTGCTCCCTTCCCGATCTGTTTCAAAATGTCTCTGTTAATATTCGAGGGGTGTCTATAGAATACTCCCAATGCAATCATTGATCCCTACCCGATCTGTTCCTCAGTGTCTCTCTTACCATTCGAGGGGTGTCTATATAATACTCCCAAAGGAATGATTGCTCCATTCCTGACCTGTTCCTCAGTGTCTCTCTTACTATTCGAGGGGTGTCTATTGAATATTTCCAATAAGGTGATTGCTCCCTTCCCAATCTGTTCCACAGTGTCTCTGTTACTGTTCGATGGCTGTCTATACAATTCTTGCAACAGGGTGATTGCTCCCTTCCCGATCTGTTCCTCAGAGTCTCTGTTGCTGTTCGAGGGGTGTCTATAGAATGGTCCGACAGGAATGATTGCTCCCTTCCCGATCTGTTCCACAGTGTCTCTGCTACTATTCGAGGTGTGTCTGTAGAATACTCCCAAAGGAATAATTGCTCCCTTCCCGATTTGTTCCTCAGTGTCTCTCTTACTATTCGAGGGGTGTCTATGGAATACTCCCAATGCAATCATTGATCCCTACCCAATCTGTTCCTCAGTGTCTCTCTTACTATTCGAGGGGTGTCTATAGAATATTCCCAAAGGAATAATTGCTACCTTCCCGATCTGTTCCTCAGTGTCTCTCTTACTATTCGAGGGGTGTCTATACAATACTCCCAATGGAATGATCGCTCCCTTCCCGATCTGTTCCTCAGTGTCTCTGTTACTATTCGAGGGGTGTCTATAGAATACTCCGAAAGGAATGATTGCTCCCTTCCCAATCTGTCCCTCAGTGTCTCTGTTACTATTCGAGGGGTGTCTGGAATACACCCAATGGAGTGATTGCTCCCTTCCCGATCTGTTCCACAGTGTCTCTGTTACTATGCGAGGGGTATTTACAGAATACTCGCAACAAAGTGATTGCTCCCTTCCCGATCTGTTCCTCACTGTCTCTCTTACAATTCGAGGGGTGTCTATACAATACTCGCAACAGGGTGATTGCTCCCTTCCCGATCTGTTCCTCAGAGTCTCTGTTGCTGTTCGAGGGGTGTCTATAGAATACTCCCAAAGGAATGATTGCTCCCTTCCCGATCTTTTCCACAGTGTCTCTCTTACTATTCGAGGTATGTCTGTAGAATACTCCCAAAGGAATGATTGCTCCCTTCCCGATTTGTTCCTCAGTGTCTCTCTTACTATTCGAGGGGTGTCTATAGAATACTCCCAATGCAATCATTGATCCCTACCCAATCTGTTCCTCAGTGTCTCTCTTACTATTCGAGGGGTGTCTATAGAATATTCCCAAAGGAATAATTGCTACCTTCCCGATCTGTTCCTCAGTGTCTCTCTTACTATTCGAGGGGTGTCTATACAATACTCCCAATGGAATGATCGCTCCCTTCCCGATCTGTTCCTCAGTGTCTCTGTTACTATTCGAGGGGTGTCTATAGAATACTCCGAAAGGAATGATTGCTCCCTTCCCAATCTGTCCCTCAGTGTCTCTCTTACTATTCGAGGGGTGTCTATGCAATATTCCCAATATAGTGATTCCTCCGTTCCCGATCTGTTGCTCAGTGTCTCTGTTACTATTCGAGGGGTGTCTGGAATACACCCAATGGAGTGATTGCTCCCTTCCCGATCTGTTCCACAGTGTCTCTGTTACTATGCGAGGGGTATTTACAGAATACTCGCAACAAAGTGATTGCTCCCTTCCCGATCTGTTCCTCACTGTCTCTCTTACAATTCGAGGGGTGTCTATACAATACTCGCAACAGGGTGATTGCTCCCTTCCCGATCTGTTCCTCAGAGTCTCTGTTGCTGTTCGAGGGGTGTCTATAGAATGGTCCGACAGGAATGATTGCTCCCTTCCCGATCTGTTCCACAGTGTCTCTGCTACTATTCGAGGGGTGTCTATAGAATACTCCCAAAGGAATGATTGCTCCCTTCCCGATCTTTTCCACAGTGTCTCTCTTACTATTCGAGGTGTGTCTGTAGAATACTCCCAAAGGAATGATTGCTCCCTTCCCGATTTGTTCCTCAGTGTCTCTCTTACTATTCGAGGGGTGTCTATAGAATACTCCCAATGCAATCATTGATCCCTACCCAATCTGTTCCTCAGTGTCTCTCTTACTATTCGAGGGGTGTCTATAGAATATTCCCAAAGGAATAATTGCTACCTTCCCGATCTGTTCCTCAGTGTCTCTCTTACTATTCGAGGGGTGTCTATACAATACTCCCAATGGAATGATCGCTCCCTTCCCGATCTGTTCCTCAGTGTCTCTGTTACTATTCGAGGGGTGTCTATAGAATACTCCCAAAGGAATGATTGCTCCATTCCTGACCTGTTCCTCAGTGTCTCTCTTACTATTCGAAGGGTGTCTATTGAATATTTCCAATAAGGTGATTGCTCCCTTCCCAATCTGTTCCACAGTGTCTCTGTTACTGTTCGATGGCTGTCTATACAATTCTTGCAACAGGGTGATTGCTCCCTTCCCGATCTGTTCCTCAGAGTATCTGTTGCTGTTCGAGGGGTGTCTATAGAATGGTCCGACAGGAATGATTGCTCCCTTCCCGATCTGTTCCACAGTGTCTCTGCTACTATTCGAGGGGTGTCTATAGAATACTCCCAAAGGAATGATTGCTCCCTTCCCGATCTTTTCCACAGTGTCTCTCTTACTATTCGAGGTGTGTCTGTAGAATACTCCCAAAGGAATGATTGCTCCCTTTCCGATTTGTTCCTCAGTGTCTCTCTTACTATTCGAGGGGTGTCTATGGAATACTCCCAATGCAATCATTGATCCCTACCCAATCTGTTCCTCAGTGTCTCTCTTACTATTCGAGGGGTGTCTATAGAATATTCCCAAAGGAATAATTGCTACCTTCCCGATCTGTTCCTCAGTGTCTCTCTTACTATTCGAGGGGTGTCTATACAATACTCCCAATGGAATGATCGCTCCCTTCCCGATCTGTTCCTCAGTGTCTCTGTTACTACTCGAGGGGTGTCTATAGAATACTCCGAAAGGAATGATTGCTCCCTTCCCAATCTGTCCCTCAGTGTCTCTCTTACTATTCGAGGGGTATCTATGCAATATTCCCAATATAGTGATTCCTCCGTTCCCGATCTGTTGCTCAGTGTCTCTGTTACTATTCGAGGGGTGTCTGGAATACACCCAATGGAGTGATTGCTCCCTTCCCGATCTGTTCCACAGTGTCTCTGTTACTATGCGAGGGGTGTCTATACAATACTCGGAACATAGTGATTGCTCCTTCCCGATCTGTTCCTCACTGTCTCTCTTACAATTCGAGGGGTGTCTATACAATACTCGGAACATAGTGATTGCTCCTTCCCGATCTGTTCCTCAGTGTCTCTGTTACTATTCGAGGCGTGTCTCTAGAATACTCCCAATGGAATGATTGCTCCCTTCCCGATCTGTTTCAAAATGTCTCTGTTAATATTCGAGGGGTGTCTATAGAATACTCCCAATGCAATCATTGATCCCTACCCGATCTGTTCCTCAGTGTCTCTCTTACCATTCGAGGGGTGTCTATAGAATACTCCCAAAGGAATGATTGCTCCCTTCCCGATCTTTTCCACAGTGTCTCTCTTACTATTCGAGGGGTGTCTGTAGAATACTCCCAAAGGAATGATTGCTCCCTTCCCGATTTGTTCCTCAGTGTCTCTCTTACTATTCGAGGGGTGTCTATAGAATACTCCCAATGCAATCATTGATCCCTACTCAATCTGTTCCTCAGTGTCTCTCTTACTATTCGAGGGGTGTCTATAGAATACTCCCAAAGGAATAATTGCTACCTTCCCGATCTGTTCCTCAGTGTCTCTCTTACTATTCGAGGGGTGTCTATAGAATAATCCCAATGGAATGATCGCTCCCTTCCTGATCTGTTCCTCAGTGTCTCTGTTACTATTCGAGGGGTGTCTATAGAATACTCCCAAAGGAATGATTGCTCCCTTCCCAATCTGTTCCTCAGTGACTCTCTTACTATTCGAGGGATGTCTATAGAATACTCCGAAAGGAATGATTGCTCCCTTCCAGATCTGTTACACAGTGTCTCTGTTACTAATGGGGCAGGTGTCAGAATCGGAATCAGACAGTGATGCAGCCTGTCTCCACGGTACAACTATAGAAGTTTTGGAGTGTATTTGTTCACATGCCAAATCTCTTCAAACTCCTAATAAAGTATAGCCCTGTCTTGCCTTCTTTATGACTACATCGAAAGGTGGGACCAGTTAAGATTCTCAAAGATCTTGACACCCAGGAACTTGAAGCTGCTCAATCTCTCCACTTCTGGTCCCTCTATGAGGATTGGTATGTGTTCCTTCATCTTACCCTTCCTGAAGTCCACAATCAGCTCTTATTGACATTGAGTGTCCATAGAATACTCCCAGTAGTGTGATTGCTCCCTTCTCGATTATGTTCCTCAGTGTCTCTCTTACTATTGTGTGTGGGTGTCGATAGAATACTCCCAATAGAGATATTGCTCCCTTCTGGACATGTTTGTTAGTGTCTCTGTTACTGTTCGATGGCTGTCTATAGAATACTCGCAACAGAGTGATTGCTCCCTTCCCGATCTGTTCCTCAGTGTCTCTGTTACTATTCGAGGGGTGTCTATAGAATACTCGCAACAGAGTGATTGCTCCCTTCCCGATCTGTTCCTCAGTGTCTCTGTTACTATTCGATGGCTGTCTATAGAATACTCCCAAAGGAATGAATGCTCCCTTCCCGATCTGTTCCTCAGTGTCTCTCTTACTATTCGAGTTGTCTCTATGGAATATTCCCAATATAGTGATTGCTCCCTTCCCGATCTGTTCTACAGTGTCTCTGTTAACTGTTCGAGGGGTGTCTATAGAATACTCCCAAAGGAATGATAGCTCCCTTCCCGATCGCTTCCACAGAGTCTCTGTTACTATTCCAGGGGTGTCTATAGAATACTCCCAAAGGAATGATTGCTCCCTTCCCGATCTGTTCCTCAGTGTCTCTCTTACTATTCGAGGGGTATCTATAGAATACTCCCAAAGGAATGATTGCTCCCTTCCCGATTTGTTCCTCAGTGTCTCTCTTACTATTCGAGGGGTGTCTATTGAATATTTCCAATATAGTGATTGCTCCCTTCCCAATCTGTTCCACCGTGTCTCTGTTACTGTTCGATGGCTGTCTATACAATTCTCGCAACAGGGTGATTGCTCCCTTCCCGATCTGTTCCTTGGTGTCTCTGTTACTATCCGAGGGGTATCTATAGAATACTCACAGTGGAATGATTGCTCCGTTCCCGATCTGTTCCACAGTGTCTCACTTACTATTCGAGGGTTGTCGATGTAATACTCCCAATGGAATGATTGCTCCCTTCCCGATCGCTTCCACAGAGTCTCTGTTACTATTCCAGGGGTGTCTATAGAATACTGCCAAAGGAATGATTGCTCCCTTCCCGATCTGTTCCTCAGTGTCTCTCTTACTATTCGAGGGGTATCTATAGAATACTCCCAATGGAATGATTGATCCCTTCCCGATCTGTTCCTCAGTGTCTCTCTTACTATTCGAGGGGAGTCTATGGAATATTCCCAATATAGTGATTGCTCCCTTACCGATGTGTTCCACAGTGTCTCTGTTACTGTTCGATGGATGTATGTAGAATACACCCAAAGGAATGATTGCTCCCTTCCTGATCTGTTCCACAGTGTCTCTGTTACTATTCGAGGGGTGTCTATAGAATACTCCCAATGGAATGATTGCTAACCTTCCCGATCTGTTCCTCTGCGTCTCAGTTACTATTCGAAGGGTGTCTATAGAATACTCCCAAAGGAATGATTGCTCCCTTCCCAATCTGTTCCACAGTATCTCTGTTACAATTCGAGGGGTGTCTATAGAATACTCCCAAAGGAATGATTGCTCCCTTCCCGATCTGTTCCTCAGTGTCTCTCTTACTATTCGAGGGGTCTCTATGGAATATTCCCAATATAGTGATTGCTCCCTTCCCGATCTGTTCCTCAGTGTCTCTGTTAACTGTTCGAGGTGTGTCTATAGAATACTCCCAAAGGAATGATTGCTCCCTTCCCGATCTGTTCCTCAGTGTCTCTCTTACTATTCGAGGGGTGTCTATGGAATATTCCCAATATAGTGATTGCTCCCTTCCCGATCGGTTCCACAGCGTCTCTGTTACTATTCCAGGGGTGTCTATACAATACTCCCAAAGTAATGATAGCTCCCTTCCCGATCTGTTCCTCAGTGTCTCTGTTACTATTCCAGGGGTGTCTACAGAATACTCCCAAAGGAATGATTGCTCCCTTCCCGATCTGTTGCTCAGTGTCTCTCTTACTATTCGAGGGGTGTCTATAGAATACTCCCAAAGGAATGATTGCTCCCTTCCCGATTTGTTCCTCAGTGTCTCTCTTACTATTCGAGGGGTGTCTATAGAATACTCCCAAAGGAATGATTGCTCCCTTCCCAATCTGTTCCTCAGTGACTCTCTTACTATTCGAGGGGTGTCTATGGAATATTCCCAATATAGTGATTGCTCCCTTCCCGTTCTGTTCCTCAGTGTCTCTGTTACTGTTCGATGGCTGTCTATACAGTACTCGCAACAGAGTGATTGCTCCCTTCCCGATCTGTTTCACAGTGTCTCTGTTATTATTCGAGGGGTGTCTATGTAATATTCCCAATGGAATGATTGCTCCCTTCCTGATCTGTACCTCAGTATCTCTCTTGCTATTCGTGGGGTGTCAATAGAATACTCCCAAAGGAATGATTGCTCCCTTCCCGATCTGTTCCTCAGTGTCTCTCTTACTATTCGAGTTGTCTCTATGGAATATTCCCAATATAGTGATTGCTCCCTTCCCGATCTGTTCTACAGTGTCTCTGTTAACTGTTCGAGGGGTGTCTATAGAATACTCCCAAAGGAATGATAGCTCCCTTCCCGATCGCTTCCACAGAGTCTCTGTTACTATTCCAGGGGTGTCTATAGAATACTCCCAAAGGAATGATTGCTCCCTTCCCGATCTGTTCCTCAGTGTCTCTCTTACTATTCGAGGGGTATCTATAGAATACTCCCAAAGGAATGATTGCTCCCTTCCCGATTTGTTCCTCAGTGTCTCTCTTACTATTCGAGGGGTGTCTATTGAATATTTCCAATATAGTGATTGCTCCCTTCCCAATCTGTTCCTCAGTGTCTCTGTTACTATTCGAGAGGTGTCCATAGAATACTCCCAAAGGAATGATTGCTCCCTTCCCGATCTGTTCCACTGTGTCTCTGTTACTATTTGAGGGGTGTCTATGGAATATTCCCAATATAGTGTCTGCTCCCTTCCAGATCTGTTCCTCAGTGTCTCTTTTACTATTCGAGGGGTGTCCATAGAATACTCCCAAAGGAATGATTGCTCCCTTCCCGATCTGTTCCTCAGTGTCTCTCTTACTATTCGAGGGGTGTCTATAGAATACTCCCAATGCAATCATTGATCCCTACCCAATCTGTTCCTCAGTGTCTCTCTTACTATTCGAGGGGTGTCTATAGAATATTCCCAAAGGAATAATTGCTACCTTCCCGATCTGTTCCTCAGTGTCTCTCTTACTATTCGAGGGGTGTCTATACAATACTCCCAATGGAATGATCGCTCCCTTCCCGATCTGTTCCTCAGTGTCTCTGTTACTATTCGAGGGGTGTCTATAGAATACTCCCAAAGGAATGATTGCTCCCTTCCCAATCTGTTCCTCAGTGTCTCTCTTACTACTCGAGGGGTGTCTATGCAATATTCCCAATATAGTGATTGCTCCCTTCCCTATCTGTTGCTCAGTGTCTCTGTTACTATTCGAGGGGTGTCTGGAATACACCCAATGGAGTGATTGCTCCCTTCCCGATCTGTTCCACAGTGTCTCTGTTACTAAGCGAGGGGTGTTTACAGAATACTCGCAACAAAGTGATTGCTCCCTTCCCGATCTGTTCCTCACTGTCTCTCTTACAATTCGAGGGGTGTCTATACAATACTCGCAACAGAGTGATTGCTCCTTCCCGATCTGTTCCTCAGTGTCTCTGTTACTATTCGAGGGGTGTCTCTAGAATACTCCCAATGGAATGATTGCTCCCTTCCCGATCTGTTTCAAAATTTCTCTGTTAATATTCGAGGGGTGTCTATAGAATTCTCCCAATGCAATCATTGATCCCTACCCGATCTGTTCCTCAGTGTCTCTCTTACCATTCGAGGGGTGTCTATAGAATACTCCCAAAGGAATGATTGCTCCCTTCCCGATTTGTTCCTCAGTGTCTCTCTTACTATTCGAGGGGTGTCTATAGAATACTCCCAATGCAATCATTGATCCCTACCCGATCTGTTCCTCAGTGTCTCTGTTACTATTCGAGGGGTGTCTATAGAATACTCCCAAAGGAATGATTGCTCCATTCCTGACCTGTTCCTCAGTGTCTCTCTTACTATTCGAAGGGTGTCTATTGAATATTTCCAATAAGGTGATTGCTCCCTTCCCAATCTGTTCCACAGTGTCTCTGTTACTGTTCGATGGCTGTCTATACAATTCTTGCAACAGGGTGATTGCTCCCTTCCCGATCTGTTCCTCAGAGTCTCTGTTGCTGTTCGAGGGGTGTCTATAGAATGGTCCGACAGGAATGATTGCTCCCTTCCCGATCTGTTCCACAGTGTCTCTGCTACTATTCGAGGGGTGTCTATAGAATACTCCCAAAGGAATGATTGCTCCCTTCCCGATCTTTTCCACAGTGTCTCTCTTACTATTCGAGGTGTGTCTGTAGAATACTCCCAAAGGAATGATTGCTCCCTTTCCGATTTGTTCCTCAGTGTCTCTCTTACTATTCGAGGGGTGTCTATGGAATACTCCCAATGCAATCATTGATCCCTACCCAATCTGTTCCTCAGTGTCTCTCTTACTATTCGAGGGGTGTCTATAGAATATTCCCAAAGGAATAATTGCTACCTTCCCGATCTGTTCCTCAGTGTCTCTGTTACTGTTCGATGGCTGTCTATACAATACTCGCAACAGAGTGATTGCTCCTTCCCGATCTGTTCCTCAGTGTCTCTGTTACTATTCGAGGGGTGTCTATAGAATACTCCCAATGGAATGATTGCTCCCTTCCCGATCTGTTTCAAAATGTCTCTGTTAATATTCGAGGGGTGTCCATAGAATACTCCCGATGGAATGATTGCTCCCTTCCCGATCTGTTCCTCAGTGTCTCTCTTATTATTCGAGGGGTGTCTATAGAATACTCCGAAAGGAATGATTGCTCCCTTCTCGATCTATTCCTCAGTGTCTCCCTTAATATTCGAGGGGTGTCTATAGAATACTCCCAAAGGAATGATTGCTCCCGTCCCGATCTGTTCCACAGTGTCTCTGTTACTATTCCAGGGGTTTCTATAGACTACTCCCAATGGAATGATAGCTCCCTTCCCGATCTGTTCCACTGTGTCTCTGTTACTATTAGAGGGGTGTCTATAGAATACTCCCAAAGGAATGATTGCTCCCTTCCCGATCTGTTCCACAGTGTCTCTGTTACTATTCGAGGGGTCTTTACAGAATACTCGCAACAAAGTGATTGCTCCCTTCCCGATCTGTTCCTCACTGTCTCTCTTACAATTCGAGGGGTGTCTATAGAATACTCGCAACAGAGTGATTGCTCCTTCCCGATCTGTTCCTCAGCGTCTCTCTTACTATTCGAGGGGTGTCTATAGAATACTCCCAAAGGAATGATCGCTCCATTCCCGATCTGTTCCTCAGTGTCTCTCTTAGTATTCGAGGGGTGTCTATAGAATACTCCCAAAGGAATGATTGCTCCCTTCCCGATCTGTTCCTCAGTGTCTCTGTTACTATTCGAGGGGTGTCTATAGAATACTCCCAAAGGAATGATTGCTCCCTTCCCGATCTGTTCCTCAGTGTCTCTGTTACTATTCGAGGGGTGTCTATAGAATACTCCCAAAGGAATGATTGCTCCCTTCCCGATCTGTTCCTCATTGTCTCTGTTACTATTCGAGGGGTGTCTATAGAATACTCCCAATGGAATGATCGCTCCATTCCCGATCTGTTCCTCCGTGTCTCTGTTACTATTCGAGGGGTGTCTATAGAATACTCCCAACGGAATGATTGCTCCCTTCCCGATCTGTTCCTCAGTGTCTCTGTTACTATTTGAGGGGTGTCTATGCAATATTCCCAATATAGTGATTGCTCCCTTCCCGATCTGTTCCTCACTGTCTCTCTTACAATTCGAGGGGTGTCTATAGAATACTCGCAACAGAGTGATTGCTCCTTCCCGATCTGTTCCTCAGCGTCTCTCTTACTATTCGAGGGGTGTCTATAGAATACTCCCAAAGGAATGATCGCTCCATTCCCGATCTGTTCCTCAGTGTCTCTCTTAGTATTCGAGGGGTGTCTATAGAATACTCCCAAAGGAATGATTGCTCCCTTCCCGATCTGTTCCTCAGTGTCTCTGTTACTATTCGAGGGGTGTCTATAGAATACTCCCAAAGGAATGATTGCTCCCTTCCCGATCTGTTCCTCAGTGTCTCTGTTACTATTCGAGGGGTGTCTATAGAATACTCCCAAAGGAATGATTGCTCCCTTCCCGATCTGTTCCTCATTGTCTCTGTTACTATTCGAGGGGTGTCTATAGAATACTCCCAATGGAATGATCGCTCCATTCCCGATCTGTTCCTCCGTGTCTCTGTTACTATTCGAGGGGTGTCTATAGAATACTCCCAACGGAATGATTGCTCCCTTCCCGATCTGTTCCTCAGTGTCTCTGTTACTATTTGAGGGGTGTCTATGCAATATTCCCAATATAGTGATTGCTCCCTTCCCGATCTGTTCCTCACTGTCTCTCTTACAATTCGAGGGGTGTCTATACAATACTCGCAACAGAGTGATTGCTCCTTCCCGATCTGTTCCTCAGCGTCTCTCTTACTATTCGAGGGGTGTCTATAGAATACTCCCAAAGGAATGATCGCTCCATTCCCGATCTGTTCCTCAGTGTCTCTCTTAGTATTCGAGGGGTGTCTATAGAATACTCCCAAAGGAATGATTGCTCCCTTCCCGATCTGTTCCTCAGTGTCTCTGTTACTATTCGAGGGGTGTCTATAGAATACTCCCAAAGGAATGATTGCTCCCTTCCCGATCTGTTCCTCAGTGTCTCTGTTACTATTCGAGGGGTGTCTATAGAATACTCCCAAAGGAATGATTGCTCCCTTCCAGATCTGTTCCTCAGTGTCTCTTTTACTATTCGAGGGGTGTCCATAGAATACTCCCAAAGGAATGATTGCTCCCTTCCCGATCTGTTCCTCAGTGTCTCTCTTACTATTCGAGGGGTGTCTATAGAATACTCCCAATGCAATCATTGATCCCTACCCAATCTGTTCCTCAGTGTCTCTCTTACTATTCGAGGGGTGTCTATAGAATATTCCCAAAGGAATAATTGCTACCTTCCCGATCTGTTCCTCAGTGTCTCTCTTACTATTCGAGGGGTGTCTATACAATACTCCCAATGGAATGATCGCTCCCTTCCCGATCTGTTCCTCAGTGTCTCTGTTACTATTCGAGGGGTGTCTATAGAATACTCCCAAAGGAATGATTGCTCCCTTCCCAATCTGTTCCTCAGTGTCTCTCTTACTACTCGAGGGGTGTCTATGCAATATTCCCAATATAGTGATTGCTCCCTTCCCTATCTGTTGCTCAGTGTCTCTGTTACTATTCGAGGGGTGTCTGGAATACACCCAATGGAGTGATTGCTCCCTTCCCGATCTGTTCCACAGTGTCTCTGTTACTAAGCGAGGGGTGTTTACAGAATACTCGCAACAAAGTGATTGCTCCCTTCCCGATCTGTTCCTCACTGTCTCTCTTACAATTCGAGGGGTGTCTATACAATACTCGCAACAGAGTGATTGCTCCTTCCCGATCTGTTCCTCAGTGTCTCTGTTACTATTCGAGGGGTGTCTCTAGAATACTCCCAATGGAATGATTGCTCCCTTCCCGATCTGTTTCAAAATTTCTCTGTTAATATTCGAGGGGTGTCTATAGAATTCTCCCAATGCAATCATTGATCCCTACCCGATCTGTTCCTCAGTGTCTCTCTTACCATTCGAGGGGTGTCTATAGAATACTCCCAAAGGAATGATTGCTCCCTTCCCGATTTGTTCCTCAGTGTCTCTCTTACTATTCGAGGGGTGTCTATAGAATACTCCCAATGCAATCATTGATCCCTACCCGATCTGTTCCTCAGTGTCTCTGTTACTATTCGAGGGGTGTCTATAGAATACTCCCAAAGGAATGATTGCTCCATTCCTGACCTGTTCCTCAGTGTCTCTCTTACTATTCGAAGGGTGTCTATTGAATATTTCCAATAAGGTGATTGCTCCCTTCCCAATCTGTTCCACAGTGTCTCTGTTACTGTTCGATGGCTGTCTATACAATTCTTGCAACAGGGTGATTGCTCCCTTCCCGATCTGTTCCTCAGAGTCTCTGTTGCTGTTCGAGGGGTGTCTATAGAATGGTCCGACAGGAATGATTGCTCCCTTCCCGATCTGTTCCACAGTGTCTCTGCTACTATTCGAGGGGTGTCTATAGAATACTCCCAAAGGAATGATTGCTCCCTTCCCGATCTTTTCCACAGTGTCTCTCTTACTATTCGAGGTGTGTCTGTAGAATACTCCCAAAGGAATGATTGCTCCCTTTCCGATTTGTTCCTCAGTGTCTCTCTTACTATTCGAGGGGTGTCTATGGAATACTCCCAATGCAATCATTGATCCCTACCCAATCTGTTCCTCAGTGTCTCTCTTACTATTCGAGGGGTGTCTATAGAATATTCCCAAAGGAATAATTGCTACCTTCCCGATCTGTTCCTCAGTGTCTCTGTTACTGTTCGATGGCTGTCTATACAATACTCGCAACAGAGTGATTGCTCCTTCCCGATCTGTTCCTCAGTGTCTCTGTTACTATTCGAGGGGTGTCTATAGAATACTCCCAATGGAATGATTGCTCCCTTCCCGATCTGTTTCAAAATGTCTCTGTTAATATTCGAGGGGTGTCCATAGAATACTCCCGATGGAATGATTGCTCCCTTCCCGATCTGTTCCTCAGTGTCTCTCTTATTATTCGAGGGGTGTCTATAGAATACTCCGAAAGGAATGATTGCTCCCTTCTCGATCTATTCCTCAGTGTCTCCCTTAATATTCGAGGGGTGTCTATAGAATACTCCCAAAGGAATGATTGCTCCCGTCCCGATCTGTTCCACAGTGTCTCTGTTACTATTCCAGGGGTTTCTATAGACTACTCCCAATGGAATGATAGCTCCCTTCCCGATCTGTTCCACTGTGTCTCTGTTACTATTAGAGGGGTGTCTATAGAATACTCCCAAAGGAATGATTGCTCCCTTCCCGATCTGTTCCACAGTGTCTCTGTTACTATTCGAGGGGTCTTTACAGAATACTCGCAACAAAGTGATTGCTCCCTTCCCGATCTGTTCCTCACTGTCTCTCTTACAATTCGAGGGGTGTCTATAGAATACTCGCAACAGAGTGATTGCTCCTTCCCGATCTGTTCCTCAGCGTCTCTCTTACTATTCGAGGGGTGTCTATAGAATACTCCCAAAGGAATGATCGCTCCATTCCCGATCTGTTCCTCAGTGTCTCTCTTAGTATTCGAGGGGTGTCTATAGAATACTCCCAAAGGAATGATTGCTCCCTTCCCGATCTGTTCCTCAGTGTCTCTGTTACTATTCGAGGGGTGTCTATAGAATACTCCCAAAGGAATGATTGCTCCCTTCCCGATCTGTTCCTCAGTGTCTCTGTTACTATTCGAGGGGTGTCTATAGAATACTCCCAAAGGAATGATTGCTCCCTTCCCGATCTGTTCCTCATTGTCTCTGTTACTATTCGAGGGGTGTCTATAGAATACTCCCAATGGAATGATCGCTCCATTCCCGATCTGTTCCTCCGTGTCTCTGTTACTATTCGAGGGGTGTCTATAGAATACTCCCAACGGAATGATTGCTCCCTTCCCGATCTGTTCCTCAGTGTCTCTGTTACTATTTGAGGGGTGTCTATGCAATATTCCCAATATAGTGATTGCTCCCTTCCCGATCTGTTCCTCACTGTCTCTCTTACAATTCGAGGGGTGTCTATAGAATACTCGCAACAGAGTGATTGCTCCTTCCCGATCTGTTCCTCAGCGTCTCTCTTACTATTCGAGGGGTGTCTATAGAATACTCCCAAAGGAATGATCGCTCCATTCCCGATCTGTTCCTCAGTGTCTCTCTTAGTATTCGAGGGGTGTCTATAGAATACTCCCAAAGGAATGATTGCTCCCTTCCCGATCTGTTCCTCAGTGTCTCTGTTACTATTCGAGGGGTGTCTATAGAATACTCCCAAAGGAATGATTGCTCCCTTCCCGATCTGTTCCTCAGTGTCTCTGTTACTATTCGAGGGGTGTCTATAGAATACTCCCAAAGGAATGATTGCTCCCTTCCCGATCTGTTCCTCATTGTCTCTGTTACTATTCGAGGGGTGTCTATAGAATACTCCCAATGGAATGATCGCTCCATTCCCGATCTGTTCCTCCGTGTCTCTGTTACTATTCGAGGGGTGTCTATAGAATACTCCCAACGGAATGATTGCTCCCTTCCCGATCTGTTCCTCAGTGTCTCTGTTACTATTTGAGGGGTGTCTATGCAATATTCCCAATATAGTGATTGCTCCCTTCCCGATCTGTTCCTCACTGTCTCTCTTACAATTCGAGGGGTGTCTATACAATACTCGCAACAGAGTGATTGCTCCTTCCCGATCTGTTCCTCAGTGTCTCTGTTACTATTCGAGGGGTGTCTATGGAATACTCCCAATGGAATGATTGCTAACCTTCCCGATCTGTTCCTCAGTGTCTCTGTTACTATTCGAGGGGTGTCTATAGAATACTCACAAAGGAATGACTGCTCCCTTCCCGATCTGTTCCTCAGTGTCACTCTTACTATTTGAGGTGTGTCTATGGAATAATCCCAATATACTGTCTGCTCCCTTCCAGATCTGTTCCTCAGTGTCTCTGTTACTATTCGAGGGGTGTCTATAGAATACTCCGAAAGGAATGATTACTCCCTTCCCGATCTGTTCCACAGTGTCTCTGTTACTATTCGAGGGGTGTTTACAGAATACTCGCAACAAAGTGATTGCTCCCTTCCCGATCTGTTCCTCACTGTCTCTCTTACATTTCGAGGGGTGTCTATAGAATACTCGGAACAGAGTGATTGCTCCTTCCCGATCTGTTCCTCAGTGTCTCTGTTACTATTCGAGGGGTGTCTATAGAATACTCCCAATGGAATGATTGCTCCCTTCCCGATCTGTTTCAAAATGTCTCTGTTAATATTCGAGGGGTGTCTATAGAATACTCCCGATGGAATGATTGCTCCCTTCCCGATCTGTTTCAAAATGTCTCTGTTAATATTCGAGCTGTGTCTATAGAATACTCCCGATGGAATGATTGCTCCCTTCCCGATCTGTTCCTCAGTGTTTCTCTTATTATTCCAGGGGTGTCTATAGAATACTCCCAAAGGAATGATTGCTCCCTTCCCGATCTGTTCCTCAGTGTCTCTCTTAATATTCGAGGAGTGTCTATAGAATACTCCCAAAGGAATGATTGCTCCCTTCCCGATCTGTTCCACAGTGTCTCTGTTACTATTCCAGGGGTTTCTATAGACTACTCCCAATGGAATGATAGCTCCCTTCCCGATCTGTTCCACTGTGTCTCTGTTACTATTCGAGGGGTGTCTATGGAATACTCCCAATGGAATGATTGCTAACCTTCCCGATCTGTTCCTCAGTGTCTCTGTTACTATTCGAGGGGTGTCTATAGAATACTCACAAAGGAATGATTGCTCCCTTCCCGATCTGTTCCTCAGTGTCACTCTTACTATTTGAGGGGTGTCTATGGAATATTCCCAATATAGTGTCTGCTCCCTTCCAGATCTGTTCCTCAGTGTCTCTGTTACTATTCGAGGGGTGTCTATAGAATACTCCGAAAGGAATGATTACTCCCTTCCCGATCTGTTCCACAGTGTCTCTGTTACTATTCGAGGGGTGTTTACAGAATACTCGCAACAAAGTGATTGCTCCCTTCCCGATCTGTTCCTCACTGTCTCTCTTACAATTCGAGGGGTGTCTATAGAATACTCGCAACAGAGTGATTGCTCCTTCCCGATCTGTTCCTCAGTGTTTCTCTTATTATTCGAGGGGTGTCTATAGAATACTCCCAAAGGAATGATTGCTCCCTTCCCGATCTGTTCCTCAGTGTCTCTCTTAATATTCGAGGAGTGTCTATAGAATACTCCCAAAGGAATGATTGCTCCCTTCCCGATCTGTTCCACAGTGTCTCTGTTACTATTCCAGGGGTTTCTATAGACTACTCCCAATGGAATGATAGCTCCCTTCCCGATCTGTTCCACTGTGTCTCTGTTACTATTAGAGGGGTGTCTGTAGAATATTCCCAAAGGAATGATTGCTCCCTTCCCGATCTGTTCCACAGTGTCTCTGTTACTATTCGAGGGGTCTTTACAGAATACTCGCAACAAAGTGATTGCTCCCTTCCCGATCTGTTCCTCACTGTCTCTCTTACAATTCGAGGGGTGTCTATAGAATACTCGCAACAGAGTGATTGCTCCTTCCCGATCTGTTCCTCAGCGTCTCTCTTACTATTCGAGGGGTGTCTATAGAATACTCCCAAAGGAATGATCGCTCCATTCCCGATCTGTTCCTCAGTGTCTCTGTTACTATTCGAGGTGTGTCTATAGAATACTCCCAAAGGACTGATTGCTCCCTTCCCGATCTGTTCCTCAGTGTCTCTGCTACTATTCGAGGGGTGTCTATAGAATACTCCCAATGGAATGATTGCTCCCATCCCGATCTGTTCCTCAGTGTCTCTGTAACTATTTGAGGGGTGTCTATGGAATACTCCCAAAGGAATAATTGCTACCTTCCCGATCTGTTCCTCAGTGTCTCTCTTACTATTCGAGGGGTGTCTCTGGAATACTCCCAATGTAGTGATTGCTCCCTTCCCGATCTGTTCCTCAGCGTCTCTCTTAGTATTCGAGGGGTGTCAAGAGAATACTCCCAAAGGAATGATCGCTCCATTCCCGATCTGTTCCTCAGTGTCTCTGTTACTATTCGAGGGGTGTCTATAGAATACTCCCAAAGGAATGATTGCTCCCTTCCCGATCTGTTCCTCAGTGTCTCTGTTACTATTCGAGGGGTGTCTATAGAATACTCCCAAAGGAATGATTGCTCCCTTCCCGATCTGTTCCTCAGTGTCTCTGTTACTATTCGAGGGGTGTTTATAGAATACTCCCAAAGGAATGATTGCTCCCTTCCCGATCTGTTCCTCATTGTCTCTGTTACTATTCGAAGGGTGTCTATAGAATACTCCCAATGGAATGATCGCTCCATTCCCGATCTGTTCCTCAGTGTCTCTGTTACTATTCGAGGGGTGTCTATAGAATACTCCCAACGGAATGATTGCTCCCTTCCCGATCTGTTCCTCAGTGTCTCTGTTACTATTTGAGCGGTGTCTATGGAATACTCCCAAAGGAATAATTGCTACCTTCCGGATCTGTTCCTCAGTGTCTCTCTTACTATTCGAGGGGTGTCTCTGGAATATTCCCAATATAGTGATTGCTCCCTTCCCGATCTGTTCCTCCGTGACTCTCTTACTATTCGAGGGGTGTCTATAGAATACTCCCAAAGGAATAATTGCTCCCTTCCCGATCTGTTCCTCACTGTCTCTCTTACAATTCGAGGGGTGTCTATACAATACTCGCAACAGAGTGATTGCTCCTTCCCGATCTGTTCCTCAGTGTCTCTGTTACTATTCGAGGGGTGTCTATGGAATACTCCCAATGGAATGATTGCTAACCTTCCCGATCTGTTCCTCAGTGTCTCTGTTACTATTCGAGGGGTGTCTATAGAATACTCACAAAGGAATGACTGCTCCCTTCCCGATCTGTTCCTCAGTGTCACTCTTACTATTTGAGGGGTGTCTATGGAATAATCCCAATATACTGTCTGCTCCCTTCCAGATCTGTTCCTCAGTGTCTCTGTTACTATTCGAGGGGCGTCTATAGAATACTCCGAAAGGAATGATTACTCCCTTCCCGATCTGTTCCACAGTGTCTCTGTTACTGTTCGATGGCTGTCTATAGAATACTCGCAATAGAGTGATTGCTCCCTTCCCGATCTGTTCCACAGTGTCTCTGTTACTATTCGAGGGGTGTTTACAGAATACTCGCAACAAAGTGATTGCTCCCTTCCCGATCTGTTCCTCACTGTCTCTCTTACAATTCGTGGGGTGTCTATAGAATACTCGCAACAGAGTGATTGCTCCTTCCCAATCTGTTCCTCAGTGTCTCTGTTACTATTCGAGGGGTGTCTATAGAATACTCCCAAAGGAATGATGGCTCCATTCCCGATCAGTTCCACAGTGTCTCTGTTACTATTCGATGGGTGTTTACAGAATACTCGCAACAAAGTGATTGCTCCCTTCCCGATCTGTTCCTCACTGTCTCTCTTACAATTCGAGGGGTGTCTATAGAATACTCGCAACAGAGTGATTGCTCCTTCCCGATCTGTTCCTCAGTGTCTCTGTTACTATTCGAGGGGTGTCTATAGAATACTCCCAAAGGAATGATGGCTCCCTTCCCGATCTGTTCCTCAGTTTCTCTGTTACTACTCGAGGGGTGTCTATAGAATACTCCCAATGGAATGATTGCTCCCTTCCCGATCTGTTTCAAAATGTCTCTGTTAATATTCGAGCTGTGTCTATAGAATACTCCCGATGGAATGAAATCTCCCTTCCCGATCTGTTCCTCAGTGTCTCTCTTATTATTCGAGGGGTGTCTATAGAATACTCCCAAAGGAATGATTGCTCCCTTCCCGATCTGTTCCTCAGTGTCTCTCTTAATATTCGAGGAGTGTCTATAGAATACTCCCAAAGGAATGATTGCTCCGTTCCCGATCTGTTCCTCACTGTCTCTCTTACAATTCGAGGGGTGTCTATAGAATATACGCAACAGAGTGATTGCTCCTTCCCGATCTGTTCCTCAGTGTCTCTGTTACTATTCGAGGGGTGTCTATAGAATACTCCCAAAGGAATGATGGCTCCCTTCCCGATCTGTTCCTCAGTTTCTCTGTTACTATTCGAGGGGTGTCTAGAGAATACTCCCGATGGAATGATTGCTCCCTTCCCGATCTGTTTCAAAATGTCTCTGTTAATATTCGAGGGGTGTCTAGAGAATACTCCCGATGGAATGATTGCTCCCTTCCCGATCTGTTCCTCAGTGTCTCTCTTATTATTCGTGGGGTGTCGATAGAATACTCCCAGTGGAATGATTGTTCCCTTCCCGATCTGTTTCAAAATGTCTCTGTTAATATTCGAGGGGTGTCTATAGAATACTCCCGATGGAATGATTGCTCCCTTCCCGATCTGTTCCTCAGTGTCTCTGTTACTATTCGAGCGGTGTATATAAAATACTCCCAATGGAATGATTGCTCCCTTCCCGATCTGTTCCTCAGTGTCTCTGTTACTATTCGAGGGGTTTCTATAAAATACTCGCAACAGAGTGATTGCTCCCTTCCTGATCTGTTCCTCACTGTCTGTCTTACTATTCGAGGGGTGTCAATTGAATACACCGAATGGAATGATTGCTCCCTTCCGGATCTGTTCCACTGTGTAACTGTTACTATTCGAGCGGTGTATATAAAATACTCCCAATGGAATGATTGCTCCCTTCCCGATCTGTTCCTCAGTGTCTCTGTTACTATTCGAGGGGTTTCTATAAAATACTCGCAACAGAGTGATTGCTCCCTTCCTGATCTGTTCCTCACTGTCTGTCTTACTATTCGAGGGGTGTCAATTGAATACACCGAATGGAATGATTGCTCCCTTCCCGATCTGTTCCTCAGTGTCTCTGATAGTATTTGAGGGGTTTCTATGGAATACACCCAATGGAATGATAGCTCACTTCGCAATCTGTTCCTAGGTGTCTCTGTTACTATTCGTGGGGTGTCTATGGAATATTCCAAATATAGTGATTGCTCCCTTCCTGATCTGTTCCACAGTGTCTCTGATAGTATTCGAGGGGTGTCTATAGAATACTCCAAAAGGAATGATTGCTCCGTTCCCGATCTGTTCCTCAGTGCCTCTCTTACTATTCGTGGAGTGTCTATGGAATATTTCAAATATAGTGATTGCTCCCTTCCCGATCTGTTCCACAGTGTCTCTGTTACTGTTCGATGGCTGTCTATAGAATACTCGCAGCAGAGTGATTGCTCCCTTCCCGATCTGTTCCTCCGTGTCTCTGTTACTGTTCGATGTCTGTCTATAGAATACTCGCAACAGAGTGATTGCTCCCTTCCTGATCTGTTCTTCAGTGTCTGTCTTACTATTTGAGGGGTGTCTATAGAATACTCCCAATGGAATGATTGCTCCGTTCCCGATCTGTTCCTCAGTGCCTCTCTTACTATTCGTGGAGTGTCTATGGAATATTTCAAATATAGTGATTGCTCCCTTCCCGATCTGTTCCACAGTGTCTCTGTTACTGTTCGATGGCTGTCTATAGAATACTCGCAGCAGAGTGATTGCTCCCTTCCCGATCTGTTCCTCCGTGTCTCTGTTACTGTTCGATGTCTGTCTATAGAATACTCGCAACAGAGTGATTGCTCCCTTCCTGATCTGTTCTTCAGTGTCTCTCTTACTATTTGAGGGGTGTCTATAGAATACTCCCAATGGAATGATTGCAACCTTCTTGATCTGTTCCACAGTGTCTCTGTTACAATTCGAGGTGTGTCTATAGAATACTCCCAGTGGAATTATTGCTATCCCTCCCGATCTGTTCCTCAGTGTCTCTGTTACTATTCGAGGGGTGTCTATGGAATACTCCCAAACGAATGAATGCTCCGTTCCAGATCTGTTCCTCAGTGTCTCTCTTTCTATTCGAGGGTTGTCTATAGAATACTCCCAATGGAATGATTGCTATCCTTCCCGATCTGTTCCTCAGTGTCTCTGTTACTATTCGAGGGGTGTCTATAGAATACTCCCAATGGAATGATTGCTCCCTTCCCGATATGTTCCTCAGTGTCTCTGTTACTGTTCGATGGCTGTCTATAGAATACTCGCAACAGAGTGATTGCTCCCTTCCTGATCTGTTCCTCACTGTCTGTCTTACTATTCGAGGGGTGTCAATTGAATACTCCTAATGGAATGATTGCTCCCTTCCCGATCTGTTCCTCAGTGTCTCTGTTACTATTTGAGGGGTTTCTGTGGAATACTCCCAATGGAATGATTGCTCCCTTCCTGATCTTTTCCACAGTGTCTCTGTTACTATTCGAGGGGTGTCTATGATAATATTCCCAGTATAGTGATTGCTCCCTTCCCGATCTGTTCCTCAGTGTCTCTCTTACTATTCGATGGGTGTCTATCGAATACTCCCAATGGAATGATTGCTAACCTTCCCGATCTGTTCCTCAGTGTCTCTGTTACTGTTCGATGCCTGTCTGTAGAATACTCGCAACAGAGTGATTGCTCCCTTCCTGATCTGTTCCACAGTGTCTCTGATAGTATTCGAGGGGTTTCTATAGAATACACCCAATGGAATGATTGCTCACTTCCCAATCTGTTCCTCAGTGTCTCTGTTACTATTCGAGGGGTGTCTATGGAATACTCCCAATGGAATGATTGCTCCCTTCCTGATCTGTTCCTCAGTGTATCTGTTACTATTCGAGGGGTGCCTAAGAATACTCCCAATGGAATGATTGCTAAACTTCCCGATCTGTTCCTGTGTGTCTCTGTTACTGTTCGATGGCTGTCTATAGAATACTCGCAACAGAGTGATTGCTCCCTTTCTGATCTGTTCCTCAGTGTCTCTGTTACTATTTGAGGTGTGTCTATAGAATACTCGCAACAGAGTGATTGCTCCCTTCCCTATCTGTTCCTCCGTGTCTCTGTTACTGTTCGATGTCTGTCTATAGAATACTCGCAACAGACTGATTGCTCCCTTCCTGATCTGTTCCTCAGTGTCTCTGTTACTTTTCGATGGCTGTCTATAGAATACTCGCAACAGAGTGATTGCTCCCTTCCTGATCTGTTCCACAGTGTCTCTGTTACTATTCGAGGTGTGTCTATAGAATACTCCCAATGGAATTATTGCTATCCTTCCCGATCTGTTCTTCAGTGTCTCTCTTACTATTTGAGGGGTGTCTATAGAATACGCCCAATGGAATGATTGCTCCCTTCCTGATCTGTTCCACAGTGTCTCTGTTACTATTCGAGGTGTGACTATAGAATACTCCCAATGGAATGATTGCTCCCTTCCTGATCTGTTCCTCACTGTCTCTCTTACTATTCGAGGGGTGTCAATTGAATACTCCCAATGGAATGATTGCTCCCTTCCCGATCTGTTCCTCAGTGTCTCTGTTACTATTCGAGGGGTTTCTATAGAATACTCCCAATGGAATGATTGCTCCGTTCCTGATCTTTTCCACAGTGTCTCTGTTACTATTCGAGGGGTGTCTATGGAATATTCCCAATATAGTGATTGCTCCCTTCCCGATCTGTTCCAGAGTGTCTCTGTTACTATTCGAGGGGTGTCTATAGAATACTCCCAATGGAATGATTGCTCCATTCCCGATCTGTTCCTCAGTGTCTCTGTTACTATTCGAGGGGTGTCTATAATATACTCCCAATGGAGCGATTGCTCCCTTCCCGATCTGTTCCTCAGTGTCTCTGTTACTATTCGATGTGTGTCTATAGAATACTCGCAACAGAGTGATTGCTCCCTTCCCGATCTGTTCCTCCGTGTCTCTGTTACTGTTCGATGTCTGTCTATGGAATAATCGCAACAGAGTGATTGCTCCCTTCCTGATCTGTTCTTCAGTGTCTCTCTTACTATTTGAGGATTGTCTATAGAATACTCCCAATGGAATGATTGCTCCCTTCCCTATCTGTTCCTCAGTGTCTGGGTTACTATTCGAGGTGTGTCTATAGAATACTCCCAATGGAATTATTGCTATCCTTCCCGATCTGTTCTTCAGTGTCTCTCTTACTATTTGAGGGGTGTCTATAGAATACGCCCAATGGAATGATTGTTCCCTTCCTGATCTGTTCCACAGTATCTCTGTTACTATTCGAGGTGTGTCTATAGAATACTCCCAATGGAATTATTGCTAACCTTCCCGATCTGTTCTTCAGTGTCTCTCTTACTATTTGAGGGGTGTCTATAGAATACGCCCAATGGAATGATTGCTCCCTTCCTGATCTGTTCCACAGTGTCTCTGTTACTATTCGAGCTGTGTCTATAGAATACTCCCAATAGAATGATTGCTCCCTTCCTGATCTGTTCCTCACTGTCTCTCTGACTATTCGAGGGGTGTCAATTGAATACTCCCAATGGAATGATTGCTCCCTTCCCGATCTGTTCCTCAGTGTCTCTGTTACTATTCGAGGGGTTTCTATAGAATACTCCCAATGGAATGATTGCTCCGTTCCTGATCTTTTCCACAGTGTCTCTGTTACTATTCGAGGGGTGTCTATGGAATATTCCCAATATAGTGATTGCTCCCTTCCCGATCTGTTCGTCAGTGTCTCTGTTATTATTCGAGTGGTGTCTATACAATACTCGCAACAGAGTGATTGCTCCCTTCCCAATATGTTTCTCAGTGTCTCTGTTACTATTTGAGGGGTGTCTATAGAATACTCCCAAAGGAATGATTGCTCCGTTCCCAATCTGTTCCACAGTGTCTCTGTTACTATTCGAGGGGTGTCTATAGAATACTCCCAATGGAATGATTGCTCCATTCCCGATCTGTTCCTCAGTGCCTCTCTTACTATTCGTGGGGTGTCTATGGAATATTCCAAATATAGTGATTGATCCCTTCCCGATCTGTTCCACAGTGTCTCTGTTACTGTTCGATGGCTGTCTATAGAATACTCGCAACAGAGTGATAGCTCCCTTCCCGATCTGTTCCTCAGTGTCTCTGTTACTATTCGATGTGTGTCTATAGAATACTCGCAACAGAGTGATTGCTCCCTTCCCGATCTGTTCCTCCGTGTCTCTGTTACTGTTCGATGTCTGTCTATAGAATACTCGCAACAGAGTGATTGCTCCCTTCCTGATCTGTTCTTCAGTGTCTCTCTTACTATTTGAGGATTGTCTATAGAATACTCCCAATGGAATGATTGCTCCATTCCCGATCAGTTCCTCAGTGTCTCTGTTACTATCGAGGTGTGTCTATAGAATACTCCCAATGGAATTATTGCTATCCTTTCCGATCTGTTCCTCAGTGTCTCTGTTACTATTCGAGGGGTGTCTATGGAATACTCCCAAACGAATGATTGCTCCGTTCCCGATCTGTTCCTCAGTGTCTCTGTTACTGTTCGATGTCTGTCTATAGAATACTCGCAACAGAGTGATTGCTCCCTTCCTGATCTGTTCTTCAGTGTCTCTCTTACTATTCGAGGGGTGTCTATTGAATACTCCCAATGGAATGATTGCTCACTTACCGATCTGTTCCTCAGTGTCTCTGTTACTATTCGAGGTGTGTCTATAGAATACTCGCAACAGAGTGATTGCTCCCTTCCCGATCTGTTCCTCCGTCTCTCTGTTACTGTTCGATGTCTGTCTATAGAATACTCGCAACAGAGTGATTGCTCCCTTCCTGATCTGTTCTTCAGTGTCTCTCTTACTATTTGAGGATTGTCTATAGAATACTCCCAATGGAATGATTGCTCCATTCCCGATCAGTTCCTCAGTGTCTCTGTTACTATTCGAGGTGTGTCTATGGAATACTCCCAATGGAATTATTGCTATCCTTCCCGATCTGTTCCTCAGTGTCTCTGTTACTATTCGAGGGGTGTCTATGGAATACTCCCAAACGAATGATTGCTCCGTTCCCGATCTGTTCCTCAGTGTCTCTCTTTCTATTCGAGGGTTGTCTATAGAATACTCGCAACAGAGTGATTGCTCCCTTCCTGATCTGTTCCTCAGTGTCTCTGTTACTATTCGATGTGTGTCTATAGAATACTCGCAACAGAGTGATTGCTCCCTTCCCGATCTGTTCCTCCGTGTCTCTGTTACTGTTCGATGTCTGTCTATGGAATAATCGCAACAGAGTGATTGCTCCCTTCCTGATCTGCTCTTCAGTGTCTCTCTTACTATTTGAGGATTGTCTATAGAATACTCCCAATGGAATGATTGCTCCCTTCCCGATCTGTTCCTCAGTGTCTGCGTTACTATTCGAGGTGTGTCTATAGAATACTCCCAATGGAATTATTGCTATCCTTCCCGATCTGTTCTTCAGTGTCTCTCTTACTATTTGAGGGGTGTCTATAGAATACGCCCAATGGAATGATTGTTCCCTTCCTGATCTGTTCCACAGTATCTCTGTTACTATTCGAGGTGTGTCTATAGAATACTCCCAATGGAATTATTGCTAACCTTCCCGATCTGTTCTTCAGTGTCTCTCTTACTATTTGAGGGGTGTCTATAGAATACGCCCAATGGAATGATTGCTCCCTTCCTGATCTGTTCCACAGTGTCTCTGTTACTATTCGAGCTGTGTCTATAGAATACTCCCAATAGAATGATTGCTCCCTTCCTGATCTGTTCCTCACTGTCTCTCTGACTATTCGAGGGGTGTCAATTGAATACTCCCAATGGAATGATTGCTCCCTTCCCGATCTGTTCCTCAGTGTCTCTGTTACTATTCGAGGGGTTTCTATAGAATACTCCCAATGGAATGATTGCTCCGTTCCTGATCTTTTCCACAGTGTCTCTGTTACTATTCGAGGGGTGTCTATGGAATATTCCCAATATAGTGATTGCTCCCTTCCCGATCTGTTCGTCAGTGTCTCTGTTATTATTCGAGTGGTGTCTATACAATACTCGCAACAGAGTGATTGCTCCCTTCCCAATATGTTTCTCAGTGTCTCTGTTACTATTTGAGGGGTGTCTATAGAATACTCCCAAAGGAATGATTGCTCCGTTCCCAATCTGTTCCACAGTGTCTCTGTTACTATTCGAGGGGTGTCTATAGAATACTCCCAATGGAATGATTGCTCCATTCCCGATCTGTTCCTCAGTGCCTCTCTTACTATTCGTGGGGTGTCTATGGAATATTCCAAATATAGTGATTGATCCCTTCCCGATCTGTTCCACAGTGTCTCTGTTACTGTTCGATGGCTGTCTATAGAATACTCGCAACAGAGTGATAGCTCCCTTCCCGATCTGTTCCTCAGTGTCTCTGTTACTATTCGATGTGTGTCTATAGAATACTCGCAACAGAGTGATTGCTCCCTTCCCGATCTGTTCCTCCGTGTCTCTGTTACTGTTCGATGTCTGTCTATAGAATACTCGCAACAGAGTGATTGCTCCCTTCCTGATCTGTTCTTCAGTGTCTCTCTTACTATTTGAGGATTGTCTATAGAATACTCCCAATGGAATGATTGCTCCATTCCCGATCAGTTCCTCAGTGTCTCTGTTACTATCGAGGTGTGTCTATAGAATACTCCCAATGGAATTATTGCTATCCTTTCCGATCTGTTCCTCAGTGTCTCTGTTACTATTCGAGGGGTGTCTATGGAATACTCCCAAACGAATGATTGCTCCGTTCCCGATCTGTTCCTCAGTGTCTCTCTTTCTATTCGAGGGTTGTCTATAGAATACTCGCAACAGAGTGATTGCTCCCTTCCCAATCTGTTCCTCAGTGTCTCTGTTACTATTCGAGGTGTGTCTATAGAATACTCGCAACAGAGTGATTGCTCCCTTCCCGATCTGTTCCTCCGTGTCTCTGTTACTGTTCGATGTCTGTCTATAGAATACTCGCAACAGAGTGATTGCTCCCTTCCTGATCTGTTCTTCAGTGTCTCTCTTACTATTCGAGGGGTGTCTATTGAATACTCCCAATGGAATGATTGCTCACTTACCGATCTGTTCCTCAGTGTCTCTGTTACTATTCGAGGTGTGTCTATAGAATACTCGCAACAGAGTGATTGCTCCCTTCCCGATCTGTTCCTCCGTCTCTCTGTTACTGTTCGATGTCTGTCTATAGAATACTCGCAACAGAGTGATTGCTCCCTTCCTGATCTGTTCTTCAGTGTCTCTCTTACTATTTGAGGATTGTCTATAGAATACTCCCAATGGAATGATTGCTCCATTCCCGATCAGTTCCTCAGTGTCTCTGTTACTATTCGAGGTGTGTCTATGGAATACTCCCAATGGAATTATTGCTATCCTTCCCGATCTGTTCCTCAGTGTCTCTGTTACTATTCGAGGGGTGTCTATGGAATACTCCCAAACGAATGATTGCTCCCTTCCCGATCTGTTCCTCCGTCTCTCTGTTACTGTTCGATGTCTGTCTATAGAATACTCGCAACAGAGTGATTGCTCCCTTCCCGATCTGTTCCTCAGTGTCTCTGTTACTATTCGAGGTGTGTCTATAGAATACTCGCAACAGAGTGATTGCTCCCTTCCCGATCTGTTCCTCCGTGTCTCTGTTACTGTTCGATGTCTGTCTATAGAATACTCGCAACAGAGTGATTGCTCCCTTCCTGATCTGTTCTTCAGTGTCTCTCTTACTATTCGAGGGGTGTCTATTGAATACTCCCAATGGAATGATTGCTCACTTACTGATCTGTTCCACAGTGTCTCTGTTACTATTCGAGGGGTGTCTATAGAATACTCCCAAAGCAATGAATGCTCCCTTCCCGATCTGTTCCTCAGTGTCTCCCTTACTGTTCGAGTGTTGTCTATGGAATATTCCCAATATAGTGATTGCTCCCTTCCCGATCTGTTCCACAGTGTCTCTGTTACTATTCGAGGGGTGTCTATAGAATACTCCAAAAGGAATGATTGCTCCGTTCCCGATCTGTTCCTCAGTGCCTCTCTTACTATTCATGGGGTGTCTATGGAATATTCCAAATATAGTGATTGCTCCCTTCCCGATCTGTTCCACAGTGTCTCTGTTACTGTTCGATGGCTGTCTATACAATACTCGCAAAAGGGTGATTGCTCCCTTCCGGATCTGTTCCTCAGTGTCTCTGTTACTGTTTGATGGCTGTCTATAGAATACTCGCAACAGAGTGATTGCTCCCTTCCTGATCTGTTCCTCACTGTCTGTCTTACTATTCGAGGGGTGTCAATTGAATACTCGGAATGGAATGATTGCTCCCTTCCCGATCTGTTCCTCAGTGTCTCTGTTACTATTCGAGGGGTTTCTATAGAATACTCCCAATGGAATGATTGCTCCCTTCCTGATCTTTTCTGCAGTGTCTCTGTTACTATTCGAGGGGTGTCTATGGAATATTCCCAATATAGTGATTGCTCCCTTCCCGATCTGTTCCTCACTGTCTGTCTTACTATTCGAGGGGTGTCAATTGAATACTCGGAATGGAATGATTGCTCCCTTCCCGATCTGTTCCTCAGTGTCTCTGTTACTATTCGAGGGGTTTCTATAGAATACTCCCAATTGAATGATTGCTCCCTTCCTGATCTTTCCTGCAGTGTCTCTGTTACTATTCGAGGGGTGTCTGTGGAATATTCCCAATATAGTGATTGCGCCCTTCCCTATCTGTTCCTCAGTGTCTCTCTTACTATTCGATGGGTGTCTATCGAATACTCCCAATGGAATGATTGCTAACCTTCCCGATCTGTTCCTCAGTGTCTCTGTTACTATTCGAGGGGTGACTATAGAATACTCCCAAAGGAATGATTGCTCCCTTCCGGATCTGTTCCTCAGTGTCTCTGTTACTATTCGAGGGGTGTCTATAGAATACTCGCATCAGAGTGATTCCTCCCTTCCTGATCTGTTCCACAGTGTCTCTGTTACTATTCGTGGGGTGTCTATGGAATATTCCAAATCTAGTGATTGCTCCCCTCCCGATCTGTTCCACAGTGTCTCTGTTACTGTTCGATGGCTGTCTATAGAATACTCGCAACAGAGTGATTGCTCCCTTCCCGATCTCTTCCTCAGTGTCTCTGTTACTATTCGAATGGTGTCTATACAATACTCGCAACAGATTTATTGCTCCCTTCCTGATCTGTTCTTCAGTGTCTCTCTTACTATTCGAGGGGTGTCTATTGAATACTCCCAATGGAATGATTGCTCACTTACTGATCTGTTCCACAGTGTCTCTGTTACTATTCGAGGGGTGTTTATAGAATACTCCCAAAGCAATGAATGCTCCCTTCCCGATCTGTTCCTCAGTGTCTCCCTTACTGTTCGAGTGTTGTCTATGGAATATTCCCAATATAGTGATTGCTCCCTTCCCGATCTGTTCCACAGTGTCTCTGTTACTATTCGAGGGGTGTCTATAGAATACTCCAAAAGGAATGATTGCTCCGTTCCCGATCTGTTCCTCAGTGCCTCTCTTACTATTCATGGGGTGTCTATGGAATATTCCAAATATAGTGATTGCTCCCTTCCCGATCTGTTCCACAGTGTCTCTGTTACTGTTCGATGGCTGTCTATACAATACTCGCAAAAGGGTGATTGCTCCCTTCCGGATCTGTTCCTCAGTGTCTCTGTTACTGTTTGATGGCTGTCTATAGAATACTCGCAACAGAGTGATTGCTCCCTTCCTGATCTGTTCCTCACTGTCTGTCTTACTATTCGAGGGGTGTCAATTGAATACTCGGAATGGAATGATTGCTCCCTTCCCGATCTGTTCCTCAGTGTCTCTGTTACTATTCGAGGGGTTTCTATAGAATACTCCCAATGGAATGATTGCTCCCTTCCTGATCTTTTCTGCAGTGTCTCTGTTACTATTCGAGGGGTGTCTATGGAATATTCCCAATATAGTGATTGCTCCCTTCCCGATCTGTTCCTCACTGTCTGTCTTACTATTCGAGGGGTGTCAATTGAATACTCGGAATGGAATGATTGCACCCTTCCCGATCTGTTCCTCAGTGTCTCTGTTACTATTCGAGGGGTTTCTATAGAATACTCCCAATTGAATGATTGCTCCCTTCCTGATCTTTCCTGCAGTGTCTCTGTTACTATTCGAGGGGTGTCTGTGGAATATTCCCAATATAGTGATTGCGCCCTTCCCTATCTGTTCCTCAGTGTCTCTCTTACTATTCGATGGGTGTCTATCGAATACTCCCAATGGAATGATTGCTTACCTTCCCGATCTGTTCCTCAGTGTCTCTGTTACTATTCGAGGGGTGACTATAGAATACTCCCAAAGGAATGATTGCTCCCTTCCGGATCTGTTCCTCAGTGTCTCTGTTACTATTCGAGGGGTGTCTATAGAATACTCGCATCAGAGTGATTCCTCCCTTCCTGATCTGTTCCACAGTGTCTCTGTTACTATTCGTGGGGTGTCTATGGAATATTCCAAATCTAGTGATTGCTCCCCTCCCGATCTGTTCCACAGTGTCTCTGTTACTGTTCGATGGCTGTCTATAGAATACTCGCAACAGAGTGATTGCTCCCTTCCTGATCTCTTCCTCAGTGTCTCTGTTACTATTCGAATGGTGTCTATACAATACTCGCAACAGATTTATTGCTCCCTTCCCAATATGTTTCTCAGTGTCTCTGTTACTATTCGAGGTGTGTCTATAGAATACTCGCAACAGAGTCATAGCTCCCTTTCCGATCTGTTCCTCCGTGTCTCTGTTACTGTTCGATGTCTGTCTATAGAATACTCGCAACAGAGTGATTGCTCCCTTCCTGATCTGTTCTTCAGTGTCTGTCTTACTATTTGAGGGGTGTCTATAGAATACTCCCAATGGAATGATTGCTCTCTTCCTGATCTGTTCCACAGTGTCTCTGTTACTATTCGAGGTGTGTCTATAGAATACTCCCAAAGGAATGATTGCTCCCTTCCCGATCTGTTCCTCAGTGTCTCTCTTACTATTCGAGGGGTGTCTCTGGAATATTCCCAATATAGTGATTGCTCCCTTCCCAATCTGTTCCACAGTGTCACTGTTACTATTCGAGGGGTGTCTATAGATTACTCCCAATGGAATTATTGCTATCCTTCCTGATCTGTTCCTCAGTGTCTCTGTTACTATTCGAGGGGTGTCTATGGAATACTCCCAAACGAATGATTGCCCCGTTCCCGATCTGTTCCTCAGTGTCTCTCTTTCTATTCGAGGGTTGTCTATAGAATACTCCTAATGGAATGATTGCTATCCTTCCCGATCAGTTCCTCAGTGTCTCTGTTACTATTCGAGGGGTGTCTATAGAATACTCCCAAACGAATGATTGCTCCGTTCGCGATCTGTTCCTCAGTGTCTCTCTTTCTATTCGAGGGGTGTCTATAGAATACTCCCAATGGAATGATTGCTCCCTTCCAGATGTGTTCCACAGTGTCTCAGTTACTATTCGAGGGGTGTCTATAGAATACTCGCAACAGAGTGATTGCTCCCATCCCGATTTGTTCCTCAGTGTCTCTCTTTCTATTCGAGGGGTGTCTATACAATACTCCCAATGGAATGATTGCTCCCTTCCCGATCTGTTCCACGGTGTCTCTCTTTCTATTCGAGGGGTGTCTATAGAATACTCCCAATGGAATGATTGATCACTTCCCGATCTGTTCCACAGTGTCTCTGTTACTAATCGAGGGGTGTCTATAGAATACTCCCAATATAGTGATTGCTCCCTTCCCGATCTGTTCTACAGCGACTCTGTTACTGTTCGATAGCTGTCTATACAATACTCGCAAAAGGGTGATTGCTCCCTTCCGGATCTGTTCCTCAGTGTCTCTGTTACTATTCGAGGTGTGTCTATAGAATACTCCCAATGGAATTATTGCTATGCTTCCCGATCTGTTCTTCAGTGTCTCTCTTACTATTTGAGGGGTGTCTATAGAATACGCCCAATGGAATGATTGCTCCCTTCCTGATCTGTTCCACAGTGTCTCTGTTACTATTTGAGGTGTGTCTATAGAATACTCCCAATGGAATGATTGCTTCCTTCCTGATCTGTTCCTCACTGTCTCTCTTACTATTCTAGGGCTGTCAATTGAATACTCCCAATGGAATGATTGCTCCCTTCCCGATCTGTTCCTCAGTGTCTCTGTTACTATTCGAGGGGTTTCTATAGAATACTCCCAATGGAATGATTGCTCCGTTCCTGATCTTTTCCACAGTGTCTCTGTTACTATTCGAGGGGTGTCTATAGAATACTCGCAACAGAGTGATTGCTCCCTTCCCGATTTGTTCCTCAGTGTCTCTCTTTCTATTCGAGGGGTGTCTATACAATACTCCCAATGGAATGATTGCTCCCTTCCCGATATGTTCCACAGTGTCTCAGTTACTATTCGAGGGGTGTCTATAGAATACTCCCAATGGAATGATTGATCACTTCCCGATCTGTTCCACAGTGTCTCTGTTACTAATCGAGGGGTGTCTATAGAATACTCCCAATATAGTGATTGCTCCCTTCCCGATCTGTTCTACAGTGACTCTGTTACTGTTCGATAGCTGTCTATACAATACTCGCAAAAGGGTGATTGCTCCCTTCCGGATCTGTTCCTCAGTGTCTCTGTTGTTATTCGAGTGGTGTCTATACAATACTCGCAACAGAGTGATTGCTCTCTTCCCAATATGTTTCTCAGTGTCTCTGTTACTATTCGAGGGGTGTCTATAGAATTCTCCCAATGGAATGATTGCTCCATTCCCGATCTGTTCCTCAGTGTCTCTGTTACTACTCGAGGGGTGTCTATAAAATACTCCCAATGGAGTGATTGCTCCCTTCCTGATCTGTTCCACAGTGTCTCTGATAGTATTCGAGGGGTGTCTATAGAATACTCCAAAAGGAATGATTGCTCCGTTCCCGATCTGTTCCTCAGTGCCTCTCTTACTATTCGAGGGGTGTCTATGGAATATTCCAAATATAGTGATTGCTCCCTTCCCGTTCTGTTCCACAGTGTCTCTGTTACAGTTCGATGGCTGTCTATAGAATACTCGCAACAGAGTGATTGCTCCCTTCCGGATCTGTTCCTCAGTGTCTCTGTTACTATTCGATGTGTGTCTATAGAATACTCGCAACAGAGTGATTGCTCCCTTCCCGATCTGTTCCTCCGTGTCTCTGTTACTGTTCGATGTCTGTCTATAGAATACTCGCAACAGAGTGATTGCTCCCTTCCTGATCTGTTCTTCAGTGTCTCTCTTACTATTTGAGGGTTGTCTATAGAATACTCCCAATGGAATGATTGCTCCATTCCCGATCAGTTCCTCAGTGTCTCTGTTACTGTTCGAGGTGTGTCTATAGAATACTCCCAATGGAATTATTGCTATCCTTCCCGATCTGTTCCTCAGTGTCTCTGTTACTATTCGAGGGGTGTCTATGGAATACTCCCAAACGAATGATTGCTCCGTTTCCGATCTGTTCCTCAGTTTCTCTCTTTTATTCGAGGGTTGTCTATAGAATACTCGCAACAGAGTGATTGCTCCCTTCCTGATCTGTTCCTCAGTGTCTCTGTTACTATTCGAGGTGTGTCTATAGAATACTCGCAACAGAGTGATTGCTCCCTTCCCGATCTGTTCCTCCGTGTCTCTGTTACTGTTCGATGTCTGTCTATAGAATACTCGCAACAGAGTGATTGCTCCCTTCCTGATCTGTTCTTCAGTGTCTCTCTTACTATTCGAGGGGTGTCTATTGAATACTCCCAATGGAATGATTGCTCACTTCCCGATCTGTTCCACAGTGTCTCTGTTACTATTCGAGGGGTGTCTATAGAATACTCCCAAAGCAATGAATGCTCCCTTCCCGATCTGTTCCTCAGTGTCTCCCTTACTGTTCGAGTGTTGTCTATGGAATATTCCCAATATAGTGATTGCTCCCTTCCCGATCTGTTCCACAGTGTCTCTGTTACTATTCGAGGGGTGTCTATAGAATACTCCAAAAGGAATGATTGCTCCGTTCCCGATCTGTTCCTCAGTGCCTCTCTTACTATTCTTGGGGTGTCTATGGAATATTCCAAATATAGTGATTGCTCCCTTCCCGATCTGTTCCACAGAGTCTCTGTTACTGTTCGATGGCTGTCTATACAATACTCGCAAAAGGGTGATTGCTCCCTTCCGGATTTGTTCCTCAGTGTCTCTGTTACTGTTTGATGGCTGTCTATAGAATTCTCGCAACAGAGTGATTGCTCCCTTCCTGATCTGTTCCTCACTGTCTGTCTTACTATTCGAGGGGTGTCTATACAATACTCCCAATGGAATGATTGCTCCCTTCCCGATCTGTTCCACGGTGTCTCTCTTTCTATTCGAGGGGTGTCTATAGAATACTCCCAATGGAATGATTGATCACTTCCCGATCTGTTCCACAGTGTCTCTGTTACTAATCGAGGGGTGTCTATAGAATACTCCCAATATAGTGATTGCTCCCTTCCCGATCTGTTCTACAGTGACTCTGTTACTGTTCGATAGCTGTCTATACAATACTCGCAAAAGGGTGATTGCTCCCTTCCGGATCTGTTCCTCAGTGTCTCTGTTACTATTCGAGGTGTGTCTATAGAATACTCCCAATGGAATTATTGCTATGCTTCCCGATCTGTTCTTCAGTGTCTCTCTTACTATTTGAGGGGTGTCTATAGAATACGCCCAATGGAATGATTGCTCCCTTCCTGATCTGTTCCACAGTGTCTCTGTTACTATTTGAGGTGTGTCTATAGAATACTCCCAATGGAATGATTGCTTCCTTCCTGATCTGTTCCTCACTGTCTCTCTTACTATTCTAGGGCTGTCAATTGAATACTCCCAATGGAATGATTGCTCCCTTCCCGATCTGTTCCTCAGTGTCTCTGTTACTATTCGAGGGGTTTCTATAGAATACTCCCAATGGAATGATTGCTCCGTTCCTGATCTTTTCCACAGTGTCTCTGTTACTATTCGAGGGGTGTCTATAGAATACTCGCAACAGAGTGATTGCTCCCTTCCCGATTTGTTCCTCAGTGTCTCTCTTTCTATTCGAGGGGTGTCTATACAATACTCCCAATGGAATGATTGCTCCCTTCCCGATATGTTCCACAGTGTCTCAGTTACTATTCGAGGGGTGTCTATAGAATACTCCCAATGGAATGATTGATCACTTCCCGATCTGTTCCACAGTGTCTCTGTTACTAATCGAGGGGTGTCTATAGAATACTCCCAATATAGTGATTGCTCCCTTCCCGATCTGTTCTACAGTGACTCTGTTACTGTTCGATAGCTGTCTATACAATACTCGCAAAAGGGTGATTGCTCCCTTCCGGATCTGTTCCTCAGTGTCTCTGTTGTTATTCGAGTGGTGTCTATACAATACTCGCAACAGAGTGATTGCTCCCTTCCCAATATGTTTCTCAGTGTCTCTGTTACTATTCGAGGGGTGTCTATAGAATTCTCCCAATGGAATGATTGCTCCATTCCCGATCTGTTCCTCAGTGTCTCTGTTACTACTCGAGGGGTGTCTATAAAATACTCCCAATGGAGTGATTGCTCCCTTCCTGATCTGTTCCACAGTGTCTCTGATAGTATTCGAGGGGTGTCTATAGAATACTCCAAAAGGAATGATTGCTCCGTTCCCGATCTGTTCCTCAGTGCCTCTCTTACTATTCGAGGGGTGTCTATGGAATATTCCAAATATAGTGATTGCTCCCTTCCCGTTCTGTTCCACAGTGTCTCTGTTACAGTTCGATGGCTGTCTATAGAATACTCGCAACAGAGTGATTGCTCCCTTCCGGATCTGTTCCTCAGTGTCTCTGTTACTATTCGATGTGTGTCTATAGAATACTCGCAACAGAGTGATTGCTCCCTTCCCGATCTGTTCCTCCGTGTCTCTGTTACTGTTCGATGTCTGTCTATAGAATACTCGCAACAGAGTGATTGCTCCCTTCCTGATCTGTTCTTCAGTGTCTCTCTTACTATTTGAGGGTTGTCTATAGAATACTCCCAATGGAATGATTGCTCCATTCCCGATCAGTTCCTCAGTGTCTCTGTTACTGTTCGAGGTGTGTCTATAGAATACTCCCAATGGAATTATTGCTATCCTTCCCGATCTGTTCCTCAGTGTCTCTGTTACTATTCGAGGGGTGTCTATGGAATACTCCCAAACGAATGATTGCTCCGTTTCCGATCTGTTCCTCAGTTTCTCTCTTTTATTCGAGGGTTGTCTATAGAATACTCGCAACAGAGTGATTGCTCCCTTCCTGATCTGTTCCTCAGTGTCTCTGTTACTATTCGAGGTGTGTCTATAGAATACTCGCAACAGAGTGATTGCTCCCTTCCCGATCTGTTCCTCCGTGTCTCTGTTACTGTTCGATGTCTGTCTATAGAATACTCGCAACAGAGTGATTGCTCCCTTCCTGATCTGTTCTTCAGTGTCTCTCTTACTATTCGAGGGGTGTCTATTGAATACTCCCAATGGAATGATTGCTCACTTCCCGATCTGTTCCACAGTGTCTCTGTTACTATTCGAGGGGTGTCTATAGAATACTCCCAAAGCAATGAATGCTCCCTTCCCGATCTGTTCCTCAGTGTCTCCCTTACTGTTCGAGTGTTGTCTATGGAATATTCCCAATATAGTGATTGCTCCCTTCCCGATCTGTTCCACAGTGTCTCTGTTACTATTCGAGGGGTGTCTATAGAATACTCCAAAAGGAATGATTGCTCCGTTCCCGATCTGTTCCTCAGTGCCTCTCTTACTATTCTTGGGGTGTCTATGGAATATTCCAAATATAGTGATTGCTCCCTTCCCGATCTGTTCCACAGAGTCTCTGTTACTGTTCGATGGCTGTCTATACAATACTCGCAAAAGGGTGATTGCTCCCTTCCGGATTTGTTCCTCAGTGTCTCTGTTACTGTTTGATGGCTGTCTATAGAATTCTCGCAACAGAGTGATTGCTCCCTTCCTGATCTGTTCCTCACTGTCTGTCTTACTATTCGAGGGGTGTCAATTGAATACTCCCAATGGAATGATTGCACCCTTCCTGATCTTTCCTGCAGTGTCTCTGTTACTATTCGAGGGGTGTCTATGGAATATTCCCAATATAGTGATTGCGCCCTTCCCTATCTGTTCCTCAGTGTCTCTCTTAGTATTCGATGGGTGTCTATCGAATACTCCCAATGGAATGATTGCTAACCTTCCCGATCTGTTCCTCAGTGTCTCTGTTACTATTCGAGGGGTGACTATAGAATACTCCCAAAGGAATGATTGCTCCCTTCCCGATCTGTTCCACAGTGTCTCTGATAGTATTCGATGGGTTTCTATAGAATACACCCAATGGAATGATTGCTCACTTCCGGATCTGTTCCTCAGTGTCTCTGTTACTATTCGAGGGGTGTCTATAGAATACTCGCAACAGAGTGATTCCTCCCTTCCTGATCTGTTCCTCAGTGTCTCTGTTACTATTCGAGGTGTGTCTGTAGAATACTCCCAAACGAATGATTGCCCCGTTCCCGATCTGTTCCTCAGTGTCTCTCTTTCTATTCGAGGGTTGTCTATAGAATACTCCTAATGGAATGATTGCTATCCTTCCCGATCAGTTCCTCAGTGTCTCTGTTACTATTCGAGGGGTGTCTATAGAATACTCCCAAACGAATGATTGCTCCGTTCGCGATCTGTTCCTCAGTGTCTCTCTTTCTATTCGAGGGGTGTCTATAGAATACTCCCAATGGAATGATTGCTCCCTTCCCGATATTTTCCACAGTGTCTCAGTTACTATTCGAGGGGTGTCTATAGAATACTCGCAAAAGAGTGATTGCTCCCTTCCCGATCTGTTCCACGGTGTCTCTCTTTCTATTCGAGGGGTGTCAATTGAATACTCCCAATGGAATGATTGCTCCCTTCCCGATCTGTTCCACAGTGTCTCTGTTACTATTCGAGGGGTGTCTATAGAATACTCCCAATGGAATGATTGCTCCATTCCCGATCTGTTCCTCAGTGCCTCTCTTACTATTCGTGGGGTGTCTATGGAATATTCCAAATATAGTGATTGATCCCTTACCGATCTGTTCCACAGTGTCTCTGTTACTGTTCGATGGCTGTCTATAGAATACTCGCAACAGAGTGATAGCTCCCTTCCCGATCTGTTCCTCAGTGTCTCTGTTACTATTCGATGTGTGTCTATAGAATACTCGCAACAGAGTGATTGCTCCCTTCCCGATCTGTTCCTCCGTGTCTCTGTTACTGTTCGATGTCTGTCTATAGAATACTCGCAACAGAGTGATTGCTCCCTTCCTGATCTGTTCTTCAGTGTCTCTCTTACTATTTGAGGATTGTCTATAGAATACTCCCAAAGGAGTGATTGCTCCATTCCCGATCTGTTCCTCAGTGTCTCTGTTACTATCGAGGTGTGTCTATAGAATACTCCCAATGGAATTATTGCTATCCTTTCCGATCTGTTCCTCAGTGTCTCTGTTACTATTCGAGGCGTGTCTATGGAATACTCCCAAACGAATGATTGCTCCGTTCCCGATCTGTTCCTCAGTGTCTCTCTTTCTATTCGAGGGTTGTCTATAGAATACTCGCAACAGAGTGATTGCTCCCTTCCTGATCTGTTCCTCAGTGTCTCTGTTACTATTCGAGGTGTGTCTATAGAATATTCCCAATGGAATTATTGCTATCCTTCCCGATCTGTTCTTCAGTGTCTCTCTTACTATTTGAGGGGTGTCTATAGAATACGTCCAATGGAATGATTGCTCCCTTCCCGATCTGTTCTACAGTGACTCTATTACTGTTCGATAGCTGTCTATACAATACTCGCAAAAGGGTGATTGCTCCCTTCCGGATCTGTTCCACAGTGTCTCTGATAGTATTCGAGGGGTGTCTATAGAATACTCCAAAAGGAATGATTGCTCCGTTCCCGATCTGTTCCTCAGTGCCTCTGTTACTGTTCGATGTCTGTCTATAGAATACTCGCAACAGAGTGATTGCTCCCTTCCTGATCTGTTCTTCAGTGTCTCTCTTACTATTTGAGGGGTGTCTATAGAATACGCCCAATGGAATGATTGCTCCCTTCCTGATCTGTTCCACAGTGTCTCTGTTACTATTCGAGGTGTGTCTATAGAATATTCCCAATGGAATTATTGCTATCCTTCCCGATCTGTTCTTCAGTGTCTCTCTTACTATTTGAGGGGTGTCTATAGAATACGCCCAATGGAATGATTGCTCCCTTCCTGATCTGTTCCACAGTGTCTCTGTTACTATTCGAGGTGTGTCTGTAGAATACTCCCAATGGAATGATTGCTCCCTTCCCGATCTGTTCCTCAGTGTCTCTGTTACTATTCGAGGGGTTTCTATAGAATACTCCCAATGGAATGATTGCTCCGTTCCTGATCTTTTCCACAGTGTCTCTGTTACTATTCGAGGGGTATCTATGGAATATTCCCAATATAGTGATTGCTCCCTTCCCGATCTGTTCGTCAGTGTCTCTGTTATTATTCGAGTGGTGTCTATACAATACTCGCAACAGATTTATTGCTCCCTTCCCAATATGTTTCTCAGTGTCTCTGTTACTATTCGAGGGGTGTCTATAGAATACTCCCAATGGAATGATTGCTCCATTCCCGATCTGTTCCTCAGTGTCTCTGATAGTATTCGAGGGGTGTCTATAGAATACTCCAAAAGGAATGATTGCTCCGTTCCCGATCTGTTCCTCAGTGCCTCTCTTACTATTCGTGGGGTGTCTATGGAATATTCCAAATATAGTGATTGCTCCCTTCCCGATCTGTTCCACAGTGTCTCTGTTACAGTTTGATGTGTGTCTATAGAATACTCGCAACAGAGTGATTGCTCCCTTCCCGATCTGTTCCTCCGTGTCTCTGTTACTGTTCGATGTCTGTCTATAGAATACTCGCAACAGAGTGATTGCTCCCTTCCTGATCTCTTCTTCAGTGTCTCTCTTACTATTTGAGGGTTGCCTATAGAATACTCCCAATGGAATTATTGCTATCCTTCCCGATCTGTTCCTCAGTGTCTCTGTTACTATTCGAGGGGTGTCTATGGAATACTCCCAAACGAATGATTGCTCCGTTTCCGATCTGTTCCTCAGTTTCTCTCTTTCTATTCGAGGGTTGTCTATAGAATACTCGCAACAGAGTGATTGCTCCCTTCCTGATCTGTTCCTCAGTGTCTCTGTTACTATTCGAGGTGTGTCTATAGAATACTCGCAACAGAGTGATTGCTCCCTTCCCGATTTGTTCCTCCGTGTCTCTGTTACTGTTCGATGTCTGTCTATAGAATACTCGCAACAGAGTGATTGCTCCCTTCCTGATCTGTTCTTCAGTGTCTCTCTTACTATTCGAGGGGTGTCTATTGAATACTCCCAATGGAATGATTGCTCACTTCCCGATCTGTTCCACAGTGTCTCTGTTACTATTCGAGGGGTGTCTATAGAATACTCCCAAAGCAATGAATGCTCCCTTCCCGATCTGTTCCTCAGTGTCTCCCTTACTGTTCGAGTGTAGTCTATGGAATATTCCCAATATAGTGATTGCTCCCTTCCCGATCTGTTCCACAGTGTCTCTGTTACTATTCGAGGGGTGTCTATAGAATACTCCAAAAAGAATGATTGCTCCGTTCCCGATCTGTTCCTCAGTAGCTCTCTTACTATTCATGGGGTGTCTATGGAATATTCCCAATATAGTGATTGCGCCCTTCCCTATCTGTTCCTCAGTGTCTCTCTTAGTATTCGATGGGTGTCTATCGAATACTCCCAATGGAATGATTGCTAACCTTCCCGATCTGTTCCTCAGTGTCTCTGTTACTATTCGAGGGGTGACTATAGAATACTCCCAAAGGAATGATTGCTCCCTTCCCGATCTGTTCCACAGTGTCTCTGATAGTATTCGATGGGTTTCTATAGAATACACCCAATGGAATGATTGCTCACTTCCGGATCTGTTCCTCAGTGTCTCTGTTACTATTCGAGGGGTGTCTATAGAATACTCGCAACAGAGTGATTCCTCCCTTCCTGATCTGTTCCTCAGTGTCTCTGTTACTATTCGAGGTGTGTCTGTAGAATACTCCCAAACGAATGATTGCCCCGTTCCCGATCTGTTCCTCAGTGTCTCTCTTTCTATTCGAGGGTTGTCTATAGAATACTCCTAATGGAATGATTGCTATCCTTCCCGATCAGTTCCTCAGTGTCTCTGTTACTATTCGAGGGGTGTCTATAGAATACTCCCAAACGAATGATTGCTCCGTTCGCGATCTGTTCCTCAGTGTCTCTCTTTCTATTCGAGGGGTGTCTATAGAATACTCCCAATGGAATGATTGCTCCCTTCCCGATATTTTCCACAGTGTCTCAGTTACTATTCGAGGGGTGTCTATAGAATACTCGCAAAAGAGTGATTGCTCCCTTCCCGATCTGTTCCACGGTGTCTCTCTTTCTATTCGAGGGGTGTCAATTGAATACTCCCAATGGAATGATTGCTCCCTTCCCGATCTGTTCCACAGTGTCTCTGTTACTATTCGAGGGGTGTCTATAGAATACTCCCAATGGAATGATTGCTCCATTCCCGATCTGTTCCTCAGTGCCTCTCTTACTATTCGTGGGGTGTCTATGGAATATTCCAAATATAGTGATTGATCCCTTACCGATCTGTTCCACAGTGTCTCTGTTACTGTTCGATGGCTGTCTATAGAATACTCGCAACAGAGTGATAGCTCCCTTCCCGATCTGTTCCTCAGTGTCTCTGTTACTATTCGATGTGTGTCTATAGAATACTCGCAACAGAGTGATTGCTCCCTTCCCGATCTGTTCCTCCGTGTCTCTGTTACTGTTCGATGTCTGTCTATAGAATACTCGCAACAGAGTGATTGCTCCCTTCCTGATCTGTTCTTCAGTGTCTCTCTTACTATTTGAGGATTGTCTATAGAATACTCCCAAAGGAGTGATTGCTCCATTCCCGATCTGTTCCTCAGTGTCTCTGTTACTATCGAGGTGTGTCTATAGAATACTCCCAATGGAATTATTGCTATCCTTTCCGATCTGTTCCTCAGTGTCTCTGTTACTATTCGAGGCGTGTCTATGGAATACTCCCAAACGAATGATTGCTCCGTTCCCGATCTGTTCCTCAGTGTCTCTCTTTCTATTCGAGGGTTGTCTATAGAATACTCGCAACAGAGTGATTGCTCCCTTCCTGATCTGTTCCTCAGTGTCTCTGTTACTATTCGAGGTGTGTCTATAGAATATTCCCAATGGAATTATTGCTATCCTTCCCGATCTGTTCTTCAGTGTCTCTCTTACTATTTGAGGGGTGTCTATAGAATACGTCCAATGGAATGATTGCTCCCTTCCCGATCTGTTCTACAGTGACTCTATTACTGTTCGATAGCTGTCTATACAATACTCGCAAAAGGGTGATTGCTCCCTTCCGGATCTGTTCCACAGTGTCTCTGATAGTATTCGAGGGGTGTCTATAGAATACTCCAAAAGGAATGATTGCTCCGTTCCCGATCTGTTCCTCAGTGCCTCTGTTACTGTTCGATGTCTGTCTATAGAATACTCGCAACAGAGTGATTGCTCCCTTCCTGATCTGTTCTTCAGTGTCTCTCTTACTATTTGAGGGGTGTCTATAGAATACGCCCAATGGAATGATTGCTCCCTTCCTGATCTGTTCCACAGTGTCTCTGTTACTATTCGAGGTGTGTCTATAGAATATTCCCAATGGAATTATTGCTATCCTTCCCGATCTGTTCTTCAGTGTCTCTCTTACTATTTGAGGGGTGTCTATAGAATACGCCCAATGGAATGATTGCTCCCTTCCTGATCTGTTCCACAGTGTCTCTGTTACTATTCGAGGTGTGTCTGTAGAATACTCCCAATGGAATGATTGCTCCCTTCCCGATCTGTTCCTCAGTGTCTCTGTTACTATTCGAGGGGTTTCTATAGAATACTCCCAATGGAATGATTGCTCCGTTCCTGATCTTTTCCACAGTGTCTCTGTTACTATTCGAGGGGTATCTATGGAATATTCCCAATATAGTGATTGCTCCCTTCCCGATCTGTTCGTCAGTGTCTCTGTTATTATTCGAGTGGTGTCTATACAATACTCGCAACAGATTTATTGCTCCCTTCCCAATATGTTTCTCAGTGTCTCTGTTACTATTCGAGGGGTGTCTATAGAATACTCCCAATGGAATGATTGCTCCATTCCCGATCTGTTCCTCAGTGTCTCTGATAGTATTCGAGGGGTGTCTATAGAATACTCCAAAAGGAATGATTGCTCCGTTCCCGATCTGTTCCTCAGTGCCTCTCTTACTATTCGTGGGGTGTCTATGGAATATTCCAAATATAGTGATTGCTCCCTTCCCGATCTGTTCCACAGTGTCTCTGTTACAGTTTGATGTGTGTCTATAGAATACTCGCAACAGAGTGATTGCTCCCTTCCCGATCTGTTCCTCCGTGTCTCTGTTACTGTTCGATGTCTGTCTATAGAATACTCGCAACAGAGTGATTGCTCCCTTCCTGATCTCTTCTTCAGTGTCTCTCTTACTATTTGAGGGTTGCCTATAGAATACTCCCAATGGAATTATTGCTATCCTTCCCGATCTGTTCCTCAGTGTCTCTGTTACTATTCGAGGGGTGTCTATGGAATACTCCCAAACGAATGATTGCTCCGTTTCCGATCTGTTCCTCAGTTTCTCTCTTTCTATTCGAGGGTTGTCTATAGAATACTCGCAACAGAGTGATTGCTCCCTTCCTGATCTGTTCCTCAGTGTCTCTGTTACTATTCGAGGTGTGTCTATAGAATACTCGCAACAGAGTGATTGCTCCCTTCCCGATTTGTTCCTCCGTGTCTCTGTTACTGTTCGATGTCTGTCTATAGAATACTCGCAACAGAGTGATTGCTCCCTTCCTGATCTGTTCTTCAGTGTCTCTCTTACTATTCGAGGGGTGTCTATTGAATACTCCCAATGGAATGATTGCTCACTTCCCGATCTGTTCCACAGTGTCTCTGTTACTATTCGAGGGGTGTCTATAGAATACTCCCAAAGCAATGAATGCTCCCTTCCCGATCTGTTCCTCAGTGTCTCCCTTACTGTTCGAGTGTTGTCTATGGAATATTCCCAATATAGTGATTGCTCCCTTCCCGATCTGTTCCACAGTGTCTCTGTTACTATTCGAGGGGTGTCTATAGAATACTCCAAAAAGAATGATTGCTCCGTTCCCGATCTGTTCCTCAGTAGCTCTCTTACTATTCATGGGGTGTCTATGGAATATTCCAAATATAGTGATTGCTCCCTTCCCGATCTGTTCCACAGTGTCTCTGTTACTGTTCGATGGCTGTCTATACAATACTCGCAAAAGGGTGATTGCTCCCTTCCTGATCTGTTCCACAGTGTCTCTGATAGTATTCGAGGGGTGTCTATAGAATACTCCAAAAGGAATGATTGCTCCGTTCCCGATCTGTTCCTCAGTGCCTCTCTTACTATTCGTGGGGTGTCTATGGAATATTCCAAATATAGTGATTGCTCCCTTCCCGATCTGTTCCACAGTGTCTCTGTTACAGTTCGATGTGTGTCTATAGAATACTCGCAACAGAGTGATTGCTCCCTTCCCGATCTGTTCCTCCGTGTCTCTGTTACTGTTCGATGTCTGTCTATAGAATACTCGCAACAGAGTGATTGCTCCCTTCCTGATCTCTTCTTCAGTGTCTCTCTTACTATTTGAGGGTTGCCTATAGAATACTCCCAATGGAATGATTGCTCCATTCCCGATCAGTTCCTCAGTGTCTCTGTTACTATTCGAGGTGTGTCTATAGAATACTCCCAATGGAATTATTGCTATCCTTCCCGATCTGTTCCTCAGTGTCTCTGTTACTATTCGAGGGGTGTCTATGGAATACTCCCAAACGAATGATTGCTCCGTTTCCGATCTGTTCCTCAGTTTCTCTCTTTCTATTCGAGGGTTGTCTATAGAATACTCGCAACAGAGTGATTGCTCCCTTCCTGATCTGTTCCTCAGTGTCTCTGTTACTATTCGAGGTGTGTCTATAGAATACTCGCAACAGAGTGATTGCTCCCTTCCCGATTTGTTCCTCCGTGTCTCTGTTACTGTTCGATGTCTGTCTATAGAATACTCGCAACAGAGTGATTGCTCCCTTCCTGATCTGTTCTTCAGTGTCTCTCTTACTATTCGAGGGGTGTCTATTGAATACTCCCAATGGAATGATTGCTCACTTCCCGATCTGTTCCACAGTGTCTCTGTTACTATTCGAGGGGTTTCTATAGAATACTCCCAAAGCAATGAATGCTCCCTTCCCGATCTGTTCCTCAGTGTCTCCCTTACTGTTCGAGTGTTGTCTATGGAATATTCCCAATATAGTGATTGCTCCCTTCCCGATCTGTTCCACAGTGTCTCTGTTACTATTCGAGGGGTGTCTATAGAATACTCCAAAAGGAATGATTGCTCCGTTCCCGATCTGTTCCTCAGTGCCTCTCTTACTATTCATGGGGTGTCTATGGAATATTCCAAATATAGTGATTGCTCCCTTCCCGATCTGTTCCACAGTGTCTCTGTTACTGTTCGATGGCTGTCTATACAATACTCGCAAAAGGGTGATTGCTCCCTTCCGGATCTGTTCCTCAGTGTCTCTGTTACTGTTTGATGGCTGTCTATAGAATTCTCGCAACAGAGTGATTGCTCCCTTCCTGATCTGTTCCTCACTGTCTGTCTTACTATTCGAGGGGTGTCAATTGAATACTCCCAATGGAATGATTGCTCCCTTCCTGATCTTTTCTGCAGTGTCTCTGTTACTATTCGAGGGGTGTCTATGGAATATTCCCAATATAGTGATTGCGCCCTTCCCTATCTGTTCCTCAGTGTCTCTCTTACTATTCGATGGGTGTCTATCGAATACTCCCAATGGAATGATTGCTAACCTTCCCGATCTGTTCCTCAGTGTCTCTGTTACTATTCGAGGGGTGACTATAGAATACTCCCAAAGGAATGATTGCTCCCTTCCCGATCTGTTCCACAGTGTCTCTGATAGTATTCGAGGGGTTTCTATAGAATACACCCAATGGAATGATTGCTCACTTCCGGATCTGTTCCTCAGTGTCTCTGTTACTATTCGAGGGGTGTCTATAGAATACTCGCAACAGAGTGATTCCTCCCTTCCTGATCTGGTCCACAGTGTCTCTGATAGTATTCGAGGGGTGTCTATAGAATTCTCCCAATGGAATGATTGCTCACTTCCGGATCTGTTCCTCAGTGTCTCTGTTACTATTCGAGGGGTGTCTATAGAATACGCCCAATGGAATGATTGCTCCCTTCCTGATCTGTTCCACAGTGTCTCTGTTACTATTCGAGGGGTGTCAATTGAATACTCCCAATGGAATGATTGCTCCCTTCACGATCTGTTCCTCAGTGTCTCTGTTACTATTCGAGGGGTTTCTATAGAATACTCCCAATGGAATGATTGCTCCGTTCCTGATCTTTTCCACAGTGTCTCTGTTACTATTCGAGGGGTGTCTATGGAATATTCCCAATATAGTGATTGCTCCCTTCCCGATCTGTTCGTCAGTGTCTCTGTTATTATTCAAATGGTGTCTATACAATACTCGCAACAGATTTATTGCTCCCTTCCCAATATGTTTCTCAGTGTCTCTGTTACTATTCGAGGGGTGTCTATAGAATACTCCCAATGGAATGATTGCTCCATTCCCGATCTGTTCCTCAGTGTCTCTGTTACTATTCGAGGGGTGTCCATAAAATACTCCCAATGGAGTGATTGCTCCCTTCCTGATCTGTTCCACAGTGTCTCTGATAGTATTCGAGGGGTGTCTATAGAATACTCCAAAAGGAATGATTGCTCCGTTCCCGATCTGTTCCTCAGTGCCTCTCTTCCTATTCGTGGGGTGTCTATGGAATATTCCAAATATAGTGATTGCTCCCTTCCCGATCTGTTCCACAGTGTCTCTGTTGCAGTTCGATGGCTGTCTATAGAATACTCGCAACAGAGTGATTGCTCCCTTCCCGATCTGTTCCTCAGTGTCTCTGTTACTATTCGATGTGTGTCTATAGAATACTCGCAACAGAGTGATTGCTCCCTTCCCGATCTGTTCCTCCGTGTCTCTGTTACTGTTCGATGTCTGTCTATAGAATACTCGCAACAGAGTGATTGCTCCCTTCCTGATCTGTTCTTCAGTGTCTCTCTTACTATTTGAGGGAGGTCTATAGAATACTCCCAATGGAATGATTGCTCCATTCCCGATCAGTTCCTCAGTGTCTCTGTTACTATTCGAGGGGTGTCTATGCAATACTCCCAAACGAATGATTGCTCCGTTTCCGATCTGTTCCTCAGTTTCTCTCTTTCTATTCGAGGGTTGTCTATAGAATACTCGCAACAGAGTGATTGCTCCCTTCCTGATCTGTTCCTCAGTGTCTCTCTTACTATTCGAGGGGTGTCTATTGAATACTCCCAATGGAATGATTGCTCACTTCCCGATCTGTTCCACAGTGTCTCTGTTACTATTCGAGGGGTGTCTATAGAATACTCCCAAAGCAATGAATGCTCCCTTCCCGATGTGTTCCTCAGTGTCTCCCTTACTGTTCGAGTGTTGTCTATGGAATATTCCCAATATAGTGATTGCTCCCTTCCCGATCTGTTCCACAGTGTCTCTGTTACTATTCGAGGGGTGTCTATAGAATACTCCAAAAGGAATTATTGCTCCGTTCCCGGTCTGTTCCTCAGTGCCTCTCTTACTATTCATGGGGTGTCTATGGAATATTCCAAATATAGTGATTGCTCCCTTCCCGATCTGTTCCACAGTGTCTCTGTTACTGTTCGATGGCTGTCTATACAATACTCGCAAAAGGGTGATTGCTCCCTTCCGGATCTGTTCCTCAGTGTCTCTGTTACTGTTTGATGGCTGTCTATAGAATTCTCGCAACAGAGTGATTGCTCCCTTCCTGATCTGTTCCTCACTGTCTGTCTTACTATTCGAGGGGTGTCAATTGAATACTCCCAATGGAATGATTGCTCCCTTCCTGATCTTTTCTGCAGTGTCTCTGTTACTATTCGAGGGGTGTCTATGGAATATTCCCAATATAGTGATTGTGCCCTTCCCTATCTGTTCCTCAGTGTCTCTCTTACTATTCGATGGGTGTCTATCGAATACTCCCAATGGAATGATTGCTAACCTTCCCGATCTGTTCCTCAGTGTCTCTGTTACTATTCGAGGGGTGACTATAGAATACTCCCAAAGGAATGATTGCTCCCTTCCCGATCTGTTCCACAGTGTCTCTGATAGTATTCGAGGGGTTTCTATAGAATACACCCAATGGAATGATTGCTCACTTCCGGATCTGTTCCTCAGTGTCTCTGTTACTATTCGAGGGGTGTCTATAGAATACTCGCAACAGAGTGATTCCTCCCTTCCTGATCTGTTCCACAGTGTCTCTGATAGTATTCGAGGGGTGTCTATAGAATACTCCCAATGGAATTATTGCTATCCTTCCCGATCTGTTCTTCAGTGTCTCTCTTACTATTTGAGGGGTGTCTATAGAATACGCCCAATGGAATGATTGCTCCCTTCCTGATCTGTTCCACAGTGTCTCTGTTACTATTCGAGGGGTGTCAATTGAATACTCCCAATGGAATGATTGCTCCCTTCCCGATCTGTTCCTCAGTGTCTCTGTTACTATTCGAGGGGTTTCTATAGAATACTCCCAATGGAATGATTGCTCCGTTCCTGATCTTTTCCACAGTGTCTCTGTTACTATTCGAGGGGTGTCTATGGAATATTCCCAATATAGTGATTGCTCCCTTCCCGATCTGTTCGTCAGTGTCTCTGTTATTATTCGAATGGTGTCTATACAATACTCGCAACAGATTTATTGCTCCCTTCCCAATATGTTTCTCAGTGTCTCTGTTACTATTCGAGGGGTGTCTATAGAATACTCCCAATGGAATGATTGCTCCATTCCCGATCTGTTCCTCAGTGTCTCTGTTACTATTCGAGGGGTGTCCATAAAATACTCCCAATGGAGTGATTGCTCCCTTCCTGATCTGTTCCACAGTGTCTCTGATAGTATTCGAGGGGTGTCTATAGAATACTCCAAAAGGAATGATTGCTCCGTTCCCCATCTGTTCCTCAGTGCCTCTCTTCCTATTCGTGGGGTGTCTATGGAATATTCCAAATATAGTGATTGCTCCCTTCCCGATCTGTTCCACAGTGTCTCTGTTGCAGTTCGATGGCTGTCTATAGAATACTCGCAACAGAGTGATTGCTCCCTTCCCGATCTGTTCCTCAGTGTCTCTGTTACTATTCGATGTGTGTCTATAGAATACTCGCAACAGAGTGATTGCTCCCTTCCCGATCTGTTCCTCCGTGTCTCTGTTACTGTTCGATGTCTGTCTATAGAATACTCGCAACAGAGTGATTGCTCCCTTCCTGATCTGTTCTTCAGTGTCTCTCTTACTATTTGAGGGAGGTCTATAGAATACTCCCAATGGAATGATTGCTCCATTCCCGATCAGTTCCTCAGTGTCTCTGTTACTATTCGAGGGGTGTCTATGCAATACTCCCAAACGAATCATTGCTCCGTTTCCGATCTGTTCCTCAGTTTCTCTCTTTCTATTCGAGGGTTGTCTATAGAATACTCGCAACAGAGTGATTGCTCCCTTCCTGATCTGTTCCTCAGTGTCTCTCTTACTATTCGAGGGGTGTCTATTGAATACTCCCAATGGAATGATTGCTCACTTCCCGATCTGTTCCACAGTGTCTCTGTTACTATTCGAGGGGTGTCTATAGAATACTCCCAAAGCAATGAATGCTCCCTTCCCGATGTGTTCCTCAGTGTCTCCCTTACTGTTCGAGTGTTGTCTATGGAATATTCCCAATATAGTGATTGCTCCCTTCCCGATCTGTTCCACAGTGTCTCTGTTACTATTCGAGGGGTGTCTATAGAATACTCCAAAAGGAATTATTGCTCCGTTCCCGGTCTGTTCCTCAGTGCCTCTCTTACTATTCATGGGGTGTCTATGGAATATTCCAAATATAGTGATTGCTCCCTTCCCGATCTGTTCCACAGTGTCTCTGTTACTGTTCGATGGCTGTCTATACAATACTCGCAAAAGGGTGATTGCTCCCTTCCGGATCTGTTCCTCAGTGTCTCTGTTACTGTTTGATGGCTGTCTATAGAATTCTCGCAACAGAGTGATTGCTCCCTTCCTGATCTGTTCCTCACTGTCTGTCTTACTATTCGAGGGGTGTCAATTGAATACTCCCAATGGAATGATTGCTCCCTTCCTGATCTTTTCTGCAGTGTCTCTGTTACTATTCGAGGGGTGTCTATGGAATATTCCCAATATAGTGATTGTGCCCTTCCCTATCTGTTCCTCAGTGTCTCTCTTACTATTCGATGGGTGTCTATCGAATACTCCCAATGGAATGATTGCTAACCTTCCCGATCTGTTCCTCAGTGTCTCTGTTACTATTCGAGGGGTGACTATAGAATACTCCCAAAGGAATGATTGCTCCCTTCCCGATCTGTTCCACAGTGTCTCTGATAGTATTCGAGGGGTTTCTATAGAATACACCCAATGGAATGATTGCTCACTTCCGGATCTGTTCCTCAGTGTCTCTGTTACTATTCGAGGGGTGTCTATAGAATACTCGCAACAGAGTGATTCCTCCCTTCCTGATCTGTTCCACAGTGTCTCTGATAGTATTCGAGGGGTGTCTATAGAATACTCCCAATGGAATTATTGCTATCCTTCCCGATCTGTTCTTCAGTGTCTCTCTTACTATTTGAGGGGTGTCTATAGAATACGCCCAATGGAATGATTGCTCCCTTCCTGATCTGTTCCACAGTGTCTCTGTTACTATTCGAGGGGTGTCAATTGAATACTCCCAATGGAATGATTGCTCCCTTCCCGATCTGTTCCTCAGTGTCTCTGTTACTATTCGAGGGGTTTCTATAGAATACTCCCAATGGAATGATTGCTCCGTTCCTGATCTTTTCCACAGTGTCTCTGTTACTATTCGAGGGGTGTCTATGGAATATTCCCAATATAGTGATTGCTCCCTTCCCGATCTGTTCGTCAGTGTCTCTGTTATTATTCGAATGGTGTCTATACAATACTCGCAACAGATTTATTGCTCCCTTCCCAATATGTTTCTCAGTGTCTCTGTTACTATTCGAGGGGTGTCTATAGAATACTCCCAATGGAATGATTGCTCCATTCCCGATCTGTTCCTCAGTGTCTCTGTTACTATTCGAGGGGTGTCCATAAAATACTCCCAATGGAGTGATTGCTCCCTTCCTGATCTGTTCCACAGTGTCTCTGATAGTATTCGAGGGGTGTCTATAGAATACTCCAAAAGGAATGATTGCTCCGTTCCCGATCTGTTCCTCAGTGCCTCTCTTCCTATTCGTGGGGTGTCTATGGAATATTCCAAATATAGTGATTGCTCCCTTCCCGATCTGTTCCACAGTGTCTCTGTTGCAGTTCGATGGCTGTCTATAGAATACTCGCAACAGAGTGATTGCTCCCTTCCCGATCTGTTCCTCAGTGTCTCTGTTACTATTCGATGTGTGTCTATAGAATACTCGCAACAGAGTGATTGCTCCCTTCCCGATCTGTTCCTCCGTGTCTCTGTTACTGTTCGATGTCTGTCTATAGAATACTCGCAACAGAGTGATTGCTCCCTTCCTGATCTGTTCTTCAGTGTCTCTCTTACTATTTGAGGGAGGTCTATAGAATACTCCCAATGGAATGATTGCTCCATTCCCGATCAGTTCCTCAGTGTCTCTGTTACTATTCGAGGGGTGTCTATGCAATACTCCCAAACGAATGATTGCTCCGTTTCCGATCTGTTCCTCAGTTTCTCTCTTTCTATTCGAGGGTTGTCTATAGAATACTCGCAACAGAGTGATTGCTCCCTTCCTGATCTGTTCCTCAGTGTCTCTCTTACTATTCGAGGGGTGTCTATTGAATACTCCCAATGGAATGATTGCTCACTTCCCGATCTGTTCCACAGTGTCTCTGTTACTATTCGAGGGGTGTCTATAGAATACTCCCAAAGCAATGAATGCTCCCTTCCCGATGTGTTCCTCAGTGTCTCCCTTACTGTTCGAGTGTTGTCTATGGAATATTCCCAATATAGTGATTGCTCCCTTCCCGATCTGTTCCACAGTGTCTCTGTTACTATTCGAGGGGTGTCTATAGAATACTCCAAAAGGAATTATTGATCCGTTCCCGGTCTGTTCCTCAGTGCCTCTCTTACTATTCATGGGGTGTCTATGGAATATTCCAAATATAGTGATTGCTCCCTTCCCGATCTGTTCCACAGTGTCTCTGTTACTGTTCGATGGCTGTCTATACAATACTCGCAAAAGGGTGATTGCTCCCTTCCGGATCTGTTCCTCAGTGTCTCTGTTACTGTTTGATGGCTGTCTATAGAATTCTCGCAACAGAGTGATTGCTCCCTTCCTGATCTGTTCCTCACTGTCTGTCTTACTATTCGAGGGGTGTCAATTGAATACTCCCAATGGAATGATTGCTCCCTTCCTGATCTTTTCTGCAGTGTCTCTGTTACTATTCGAGGGGTGTCTATGGAATATTCCCAATATAGTGATTGCGCCCTTCCCTATCTGTTCCTCAGTGTCTCTCTTACTATTCGATGGGTGTCTATCGAATACTCCCAATGGAATGATTGCTAACCTTCCCGATCTGTTCCTCAGTGTCTCTGTTACTATTCGAGGGGTGACTATAGAATACTCCCAAAGGAATGATTGCTCCCTTCCCGATCTGTTCCACAGTGTCTCTGATAGTATTCGAGCGGTTTCTATAGAATACACCCAATGGAATGATTGCTCACTTCCGGATCTGTTCCTCAGTGTCTCTGTTACTATTCGAGGGGTGTCTATAGAATACTCCCAATGGAATGATTGCTCCCTTCCCGATCTGTTCCTCAGTGTCTCTGTTACTATTCGAGGGGTTTCTATAGAATACTCCCAATGGAATGATTGCTCCGTTCCTGATCTTTTCCACAGTGTCTCTGTTACTATTCGAGGGGTGTCTATGGAATATTCCCAATATAGTGATTGCTCCCTTCCCGATCTGTTCGTCAGTGTCTCTGTTATTATTCGAGTGGTGTCTATACAATACTCGCAACAGATTTATTGCTCCCTTCCCAATATGTTTCTCAGTGTCTCTGTTACTATTCGAGGGGTGTCTATAGAATACTCCCAATGGAATGATTGCTCCATTCCCGATCTGTTCCTCAGTGTCTCTGTTACTATTCGAGGGGTGTCCATAAAATACTCCCAATGGAGTGATTGCTCCCTTCCTGATCTGTTCCACATTGTCTCTGATAGTATTCGAGGGGTGTCTATAGAATACTCCAAAAGGAATGATTGCTCCGTTCCCGATCTGTTCCTCAGTGCCTCTCTTACTATTCGTGGGGTGTCTATGGAATATTCCAAATATAGTGATTGCTCCCTTCCCGATCTGTTCCACAGTGTGTCTGTTGCAGTTCGATGGCTGTCTATAGAATACTCGCAACAGAGTGATTGCTCCCTTCCCGATCTGTTCCTCAGTGTCTCTGTTACTATTCGATGTGTGTCTATAGAATACTCGCAACAGAGTGATTGCTCCCTTCCCGATCTGTTCCTCCGTGTCTCTGTTACTGTTCGATGTCTGTCTATAGAATAATCGCAACAGAGTGATTGCTCCCTTCCTGATCTGTTCTTCAGTGTCTCTCTTACTATTTGAGGGTTGTCTATAGAATACTCCCAATGGAATGATTGCTCCATTCCAGATCAGTTCCTCAGTGTCTCTGTTACTATTCGAGGTGTGTCTATAGAATACTCCCAATGGAATTATTGCTATCCTTCCCGATCTGTTCCTCAGTGTCTCTGTTACTATTCGAGGGGTGTCTATGCAATACTCCCAAACGAATGATTGCTCCGTTTCCGATCTGTTCCTCAGTTTCTCTCTTTCTATTCGAGGGTTGTCTATAGAATAGTCGCAACAGAGTGATTGCTCCCTTCCTGATCTGTTCCTCAGTGTCTCTCTTACTATTCGAGGGGTGTCTTTTGAATACTCCCAATGGAATGATTGCTCACTTCCCGATCTGTTCCACAGTGTCTCTGTTACTATTCGAGGGGTGTCTATAGAATACTCCCAAAGCAATGAATGCTCCCTTCCCGATCTGTTCCTCAGTGTCTCCCTTACTGTTCGAGTGTTGTCTATGGAATATTCCCAATATAGTGATTGCTCCCTTCCCGATCTGTTCCACAGTGTCTCTGTTACTATTCGAGGGGTGTCTATAGAATACTCCAAAAGGAATGATTGCTCCGTTCCCGATCTGTTCCTCAGTGCCTCTCTTACTATTCATGGGGTGTCTATGGAATATTCCAAATATAATGATTGCTCCCTTCCCGATCTGTTCCACAGTGTCTCTGTTACTGTTCGATGGCTGTCTATACAATACTCGCAAAAGGGTGATTGCTCCCTTCCGGATCTGTTCCTCAGTGTCTCTGTTACTGTTTGATGGCTGTCTATAGAATTCTCGCAACAGAGTGATTGCTCCCTTCCTGATCTGTTCCTCACTGTCTGTCTTACTATTCGAGGGGTGTCAATTGAATACTCCCAATGGAATGATTGCTCCCTTCCTGATCTTTTCTGCAGTGTCTCTGTTACTATTCGAGGGGTGTCTATGGAATATTCCCAATATAGTGATTGCGCCCTTCCCTATCTGTTCCTCAGTGTCTCTCTTACTATTCGATGGGTGTCTATCGAATACTCCCAATGGAATGATTGCTAACCTTCCCGATCTGTTCCTCAGTGTCTCTGTTACTATTCGAGGGGTGACTATAGAATACTCCCAAAGGAATGATTGCTCCCTTCCCGATCTGTTCCACAGTGTCTCTGATAGTATTCGAGGGGTGTCTATAGAATACTCGCATCAGAGTGATTCCTCCCTTCCTGATCTGTTCCACAGTGTCTCTGATAGTATTCGAGGGGTGTCTATAGAATACTCCAAAAGGAATGATTGCTCCATTCCCGATCTGTTCCTCAGTACCTCTCTTACTATTCGTGGGGTGTCTATGGAATATTCCAAATATAGTGATTGCTCCCTTCCCGATCTGTTCCACAGTGTCTCTGTTACTCTTCGATGGCTGTCTATAGAATACTCGCAACAGAGTGATTGCTCCCTTCCCGATCTGTTCCTCAGTGTCTCTGTTACTATTCGAGGTGTGTCTATAGAATACTCGCAACAGAGTCATTGCTCCCTTTCCGATCTGTTCCTCCGTGTCTCTGTTACTGTTCGATGTCTGTCTATGGAATACTCGCAACAGAGTGATTGCTCCCTTCCTGATCTGGTCTTCAGTGTCTCTCTTACTATTTGAGGGGTGTCTATAGAATACTCCCAATGGAATGATTGCTCTCTTCCTGATCTGTTCCACAGTGTCTCTGTTACTATTCGAGGTGTGTCTATAGAATACTCACAATGGAATTATTGCTATCCTTCCCGATCAGTTCCTCAGTGTCTCTGTTACTATTCGAGGGGTGTCTATAGAATACTCCCAAACGAATGATTGCTCCGTTCGCGATCTGTTCCTCAGTGTCTCTCTTTCTATTCGAGGCGTGTCTATAGAATACTCCCAATGGAATGTTTGCTCCCTTCCCGATATGTTCCACAGTGTCTCAGTTACTATTCGAGGGGTGTCTATAGAATACTCGCAACAGAGAGATTGCTCCCTTCCCGATCTGTTCCTCAGTGTCTCTCTTTCTATTCGAGGGGTGTCTATAGAATACTCCCAAAGCAATGAATGCTCCCTTCCCGATCTGTTCCTCAGTGTCTCCCTTACTGTTCGAGTGTTGTCTATGGAATATTCCCAATATAGTGATTGCTCCCTTCCCGATCTGTTCCACAGTGTCTCTGTTACTATTCGAGGGGTGTCTATAGAATACTCCAAAAGGAATGATTGCTCCGTTCCCGATCTGTTCCTCAGTGCCTCTCTTACTATTCATGGGGTGTCTATGGAATATTCCAAATATAATGATTGCTCCCTTCCCGATCTGTTCCACAGTGTCTCTGTTACTGTTCGATGGCTGTCTATACAATACTCGCAAAAGGGTGATTGCTCCCTTCCGGATCTGTTCCTCAGTGTCTCTGTTACTGTTTGATGGCTGTCTATAGAATTCTCGCAACAGAGTGATTGCTCCCTTCCTGATCTGTTCCTCACTGTCTGTCTTACTATTCGAGGGGTGTCAATTGAATACTCCCAATGGAATGATTGCTCCCTTCCTGATCTTTTCTGCAGTGTCTCTGTTACTATTCGAGGGGTGTCTATGGAATATTCCCAATATAGTGATTGCGCCCTTCCCTATCTGTTCCTCAGTGTCTCTCTTACTATTCGATGGGTGTCTATCGAATACTCCCAATGGAATGATTGCTAACCTTCCCGATCTGTTCCTCAGTGTCTCTGTTACTATTCGAGGGGTGACTATAGAATACTCCCAAAGGAATGATTGCTCCCTTCCCGATCTGTTCCACAGTGTCTCTGATAGTATTCGAGGGGTGTCTATAGAATACTCGCATCAGAGTGATTCCTCCCTTCCTGATCTGTTCCACAGTGTCTCTGATAGTATTCGAGGGGTGTCTATAGAATACTCCAAAAGGAATGATTGCTCCATTCCCGATCTGTTCCTCAGTACCTCTCTTACTATTCGTGGGGTGTCTATGGAATATTCCAAATATAGTGATTGCTCCCTTCCCGATCTGTTCCACAGTGTCTCTGTTACTCTTCGATGGCTGTCTATAGAATACTCGCAACAGAGTGATTGCTCCCTTCCCGATCTGTTCCTCAGTGTCTCTGTTACTATTCGAGGTGTGTCTATAGAATACTCGCAACAGAGTGATTGCTCCCTTCCCGATCTGTTCCTCCGTGTCTCTGTTACTGTTCGATGTCTGTCTATAGAATACTCGCAACAGAGTGATTGCTCCCTTCCTGATCTGTTCTTCAGTGTCTCTCTTACTATTTGAGGGTTGTCTATAGAATACTCCCAATGGAATGATTGCTCCATTCCAGATCAGTTCCTCAGTGTCTCTGTTACTATTCGAGGGGTGTCTATGGAATATTCCCAATATAGTGATTGCGCCCTTCCCTATCTGTTCCTCAGTGTCTCTCTTACTATTCGATGGGTGTCTATCGAATACTCCCAATGGAATGATTGCTAACCTTCCCGATCTGTTCCTCAGTGTCTCTGTTACTATTCGAGGGGTGACTATAGAATACTCCCAAAGGAATGATTGCTCCCTTCCCGATCTGTTCCACAGTGTCTCTGATAGTATTCGAGGGGTGTCTATAGAATACTCGCATCAGAGTGATTCCTCCCTTCCTGATCTGTTCCACAGTGTCTCTGATAGTATTCGAGGGGTGTCTATAGAATACTCCAAAAGGAATGATTGCTCCATTCCCGATCTGTTCCTCAGTACCTCTCTTACTATTCGTGGGGTGTCTATGGAATATTCCAAATATAGTGATTGCTCCCTTCCCGATCTGTTCCACAGTGTCTCTGTTACTCTTCGATGGCTGTCTATAGAATACTCGCAACAGAGTGATTGCTCCCTTCCCGATCTGTTCCTCAGTGTCTCTGTTACTATTCGAGGTGTGTCTATAGAATACTCGCAACAGAGTCATTGCTCCCTTTCCGATCTGTTCCTCCGTGTCTCTGTTACTGTTCGATGTCTGTCTATGGAATACTCGCAACAGAGTGATTGCTCCCTTCCTGATCTGGTCTTCAGTGTCTCTCTTACTATTTGAGGGGTGTCTATAGAATACTCCCAATGGAATGATTGCTCTCTTCCTGATCTGTTCCACAGTGTCTCTGTTACTATTCGAGGTGTGTCTATAGAATACTCACAATGGAATTATTGCTATCCTTCCCGATCAGTTCCTCAGTGTCTCTGTTACTATTCGAGGGGTGTCTATAGAATACTCCCAAACGAATGATTGCTCCGTTCGCGATCTGTTCCTCAGTGTCTCTCTTTCTATTCGAGGCGTGTCTATAGAATACTCCCAATGGAATGTTTGCTCCCTTCCCGATATGTTCCACAGTGTCTCAGTTACTATTCGAGGGGTGTCTATAGAATACTCGCAACAGAGAGATTGCTCCCTTCCCGATCTGTTCCTCAGTGTCTCTCTTTCTATTCGAGGGGTGTCTATAGAATACTCCCAAAGCAATGAATGCTCCCTTCCCGATCTGTTCCTCAGTGTCTCCCTTACTGTTCGAGTGTTGTCTATGGAATATTCCCAATATAGTGATTGCTCCCTTCCCGATCTGTTCCACAGTGTCTCTGTTACTATTCGAGGGGTGTCTATAGAATACTCCAAAAGGAATGATTGCTCCGTTCCCGATCTGTTCCTCAGTGCCTCTCTTACTATTCATGGGGTGTCTATGGAATATTCCAAATATAATGATTGCTCCCTTCCCGATCTGTTCCACAGTGTCTCTGTTACTGTTCGATGGCTGTCTATACAATACTCGCAAAAGGGTGATTGCTCCCTTCCGGATCTGTTCCTCAGTGTCTCTGTTACTGTTTGATGGCTGTCTATAGAATTCTCGCAACAGAGTGATTGCTCCCTTCCTGATCTGTTCCTCACTGTCTGTCTTACTATTCGAGGGGTGTCAATTGAATACTCCCAATGGAATGATTGCTCCCTTCCTGATCTTTTCTGCAGTGTCTCTGTTACTATTCGAGGGGTGTCTATGGAATATTCCCAATATAGTGATTGCGCCCTTCCCTATCTGTTCCTCAGTGTCTCTCTTACTATTCGATGGGTGTCTATCGAATACTCCCAATGGAATGATTGCTAACCTTCCCGATCTGTTCCTCAGTGTCTCTGTTACTATTCGAGGGGTGACTATAGAATACTCCCAAAGGAATGATTGCTCCCTTCCCGATCTGTTCCACAGTGTCTCTGATAGTATTCGAGGGGTGTCTATAGAATACTCGCATCAGAGTGATTCCTCCCTTCCTGATCTGTTCCACAGTGTCTCTGATAGTATTCGAGGGGTGTCTATAGAATACTCCAAAAGGAATGATTGCTCCATTCCCGATCTGTTCCTCAGTACCTCTCTTACTATTCGTGGGGTGTCTATGGAATATTCCAAATATAGTGATTGCTCCCTTCCCGATCTGTTCCACAGTGTCTCTGTTACTCTTCGATGGCTGTCTATAGAATACTCGCAACAGAGTGATTGCTCCCTTCCCGATCTGTTCCTCAGTGTCTCTGTTACTATTCGAGGTGTGTCTATAGAATACTCGCAACAGAGTCATTGCTCCCTTTCCGATCTGTTCCTCCGTGTCTCTGTTACTGTTCGATGACTGTCTATGGAATACTCGCAACAGAGTGATTGCTCCCTTCCTGATCTGGTCTTCAGTGTCTCTCTTACTATTTGAGGGGTGTCTATAGAATACTCCCAATGGAATGATTGCTCTCTTCCTGATCTGTTCCACAGTGTCTCTGTTACTATTCGAGGTGTGTCTATAGAATACTCACAATGAAATTATTGCTATCCTTCCCGATCAGTTCCTCAGTGTCTCTGTTACTATTCGAGGGGTGTCTATAGAATACTCCCAAACGAATGATTGCTCCGTTCGCGATCTGTTCCTCAGTGTCTCTCTTTCTATTCGAGGCGTGTCTATAGAATACTCCCAATGGAATGTTTGCTCCCTTCCCGATCTGTTCCTCAGTGTCTCTCTTTCTATTCGAGGGGTGTCTATAGATTACTCCCAATGGAATGATTGCTCCCTTCCCGATATGTTCCACAGTGTCTCAGTTACTATTCGAGGGGTGTCTATAGAATACTCGCAACAGAGTGATTGCTCCCTTCCCGATCTGTTCCACGGTGTCTCTCTTTCTATTCGAGGGGTGTCTATAGAATACTCCCAATGGAAAGAATGCTCCCTTCCCGATCTGTTCCTCAGTGTCTCCCTTACTGTTCGAGTGTTGTCTATGGAATATTCCCAATATAGTGATTGCTCCCTTCCCGATCTGTTCTACAGTGACTCTGTTACTGTTCGATAGCTGTCTATACAATACTCGCAAAAGGGTGATTGCTCCCTTCCGGATCTGTTCCTCAGTGTCTCTGTTACTGTTCGATGGCAGTCTATAGAATACTCGCAACAGAGTGATTGCTCCCTTCCTGATCTGTTCCTCACTGTCTGTCTTACTATTCGAGGGGTGTCAATTGAATACTCGGAATGGAATGATTGCTCCCTTCCCGATCTGTTCCTCAGTGTCTCTGTTACTATTCGAGGGGTTTCTATAGAATACTCCCAATGGAATGATTGCTGCCTTCCTGATCTTTTCCACAGTGTCTCTGTTACTATTCGAGGAGTGTCTATGGAATATTCCCAATATAGTGATTGCTCCCTTCCCGATCTGTTCCTCAGTGTCTCTGTTACTATTCGAGGTGTGTCTATAGAATACTCGCAAACGAATGATTGCTCCGTTCCCGATCTGTTCCTCAGTGTCTCTCTTACTATTCGAGGGGTGTCTCTGGAATATTCCCAATACAGTGATTGCTCCCTTCCCGATCTGTTCCTCAGTGTCTCTCTTTCTATTCGAGGGTTGTCTATAGATTACTCCCAATGGAATGATTGCTATCCTTCTCGATCTGTTCCTCAGTGTCTCTGTTACTATTCGAGGGGTGTCTATAGAATACTCCCAAACTAATGATTGCTCCGTTCCCGTTCTGTTCCTCAGTGTCTCTCTTTCTATTCGAGGGGTGTCTATAGAATTCTCCCAATGGAATGATTGCTCACTTTCCGATCTGTTCCACAGTGTCTCAGTTACTATTCGAGGGGTGTCTATAGAATACCCCCAAAGGAATGAATGCTCCCTTCCCGATCTGTTCCTCAGTGTCTCCCTTACTGTTCGAGTGTTGTCTATGGAATATTCCCAATATAGTGATTGCTCCCTTCGCGATCTGTTCTACAGTGACTCTGTTACTGTTCGAAGGCTGTCTATACAATACTCGCAAAAGGGTGATTGCTCCCTTCCGGATCTGTTCCTCAGTGTCTCTGTTACCTTTCGATGGCTGTCTATAGAATACTCGCAACAGAGTGATTGCTCCCTTCCTGATCTGTTCCTCACTGTCTGTCTTACTATTCGAGGGGTGTGAATTGAATACTCCCAATGGAATGATTGCTCCCTTCCTGATCTTTTCCACAGCGTCTCTGTTACTATTCGAGGGGTGTCTATGGAATATTCCCTATATAGTGATTGCTCCCTTCCCGATCTGTTCCTCAGTGTCTCTGTTATTATTCGAGTGGTGTCTATAGAATACTCGCAACAGAGTGATTGCTCCCTTCCCGATCTATTCCACAGTGTCTCTGTTACTATTCGAGGGGTGTCTATAGAATACTCCCAATGGAATGATTGCTCCATTCCCGATCTGTTCCTCAGTGTCTCTGTTACTATTCGAGGGGTGTCTATAAAATACACCCAATGGAATGATTGATCCCTTCCCGATCTGTTCCAGAGTGTCTCTGTTACTATTCGAGGGTTGTCTATAGAATACTCCCAATGGAATGATTGCTAACCTTCCCGATCTGTTCCACAGTGTCTCTCTTACTATTTGAGGGGTGTCTAAAGAATACGCCCAATGGAATGATTGCTCCCTTCCTGATCTGTTCCACAGTGTCATTGTTACCATTCGAGGTGTGTCTATAGAATACTCCCAATGGAATGATTGCTCCCTTCCTGATCTGTTCCTCACTGTCTCTCTTACTATTCGAGGGGTGTCAATTGAATACTCCCAATGGAATGATTGCTCCCTTCCCGATCTGTTCCTCAGTGTCTCTGTTACTATTCGAGGGGTTTCTATAGAATACTCCCAATGGAATGATTGCTCCCTTCCTGATCTTTTCCACAGTGTCTCTGTTACTATTCGAGGGGTGTCTATGGAATATTCCCAGTATAGTGATTGCTCCCTTCCCGAACTGTTCCTCAGTGTCTCTCTTACTATTCGATAGGTGTCTATCGAATAATCCCAATGGAATGATTGCTAACCTTCCCGATCTGTTCCTTAGTGTCTCTGTTACTATTCGAGGGTTGTCTATAGAATACTCCCAATGGAATGATTGCTAACCTTCCCGATCTGTTCCACAATGTCTCTGTTAGTATTCTAGGGGCGTCTGTAGATTACTACCAATGGAATGATTACTCCCTTCCAGATCTGTTCCTCAGTGTCTCTCTTACTATGCGAGGGTTGTCTATAGAATACTCCCAAAGGAGTGATTGCTCCCTTCCCAATCTGTTCCTCAGTGTCTCTCTTACTATTCGAGGGGTGTCTATAGTATACTCCCAATGGAATGATTGCTCCCTTCCCAATCTGTTCCACAGTGTCTCTGTTACTATTCGAGGGGTGTCTATAGAATACTCCCAAAGGAATGATTGCTCCCTTTCCGATCTGTTCCTCAGTGTCTCTCTTACTATTCGAGGGGTGAATCTGGAATATTCCCAATATAGTGATTGCTTCCTTCCCGATCGGTTCCTCAGTGTCTCTGTTACTATTCGAGGGGTGTCTATAGAATACTCCCAATTGAATGATTGCTCCCTTCCCAATCTGTTCCACAGTGTCTCTCTTACTATTCGAGGGGTGTCTATAGAATATTCCCAAAGGAGTGATTGCTCCCTTCCCGATCTGTTCCTCAGTGTCTCTCTTACTATTCGAGGGGTGTCTATAGAATACTCCCAATTGAATGATTGCTCCCTTCCCGATCTGTTCCTCAGTGTCTCTCTTACTATTCGAGGAGTGTCTATAGAATACTCCCAATTGAATGATTGCTCCCTTCCCGATCTGTTCCTCAGTGTCTCTCTTACTATTCGAGTGTTGTCTATGGAATATTCCCAATATAGTGAATACTCCCTTCCCGTTCTGTTCCTCTGTGTCTCTGTTACTCTTCGATGGCTGTCTATACAATACTGGCAACAGAGTGATTGGTCCCTTTCCGATCTGTTCCACAGTGTCTCTGCTACTGTTCGATCGCTGTCTATACAATTCTCGCAGCAGAGTGATTGCTCCATTCCCTGTCTGTTCCTCAGTGTCTCTGTTACTATTCGATGGCTGTCTATAGAATACGCGCAACAGAGTGATTGCTCCCTTCCCGATCTGTTCCACAGTGTCTCTGCTGCTGTTCGATCGCTGCCTATGGAGTACTCGCAGCAGAGTGATTGCTCCATTCCCTGTCTGTTCCTCAGTGTCTCTGTTACAATTCGAGGGGTGTCTATAGAATACTCCCCAAGGAATGATTTCTCCCTTCCCGATCTGTTCCTCAGTGTCTCTGTTACTATTCGAGGGGTGTCTATAGAATACACCCAATGGAATGATTGCTAACCTTCTCGATCTGTTCCTCAGTGTCTCTGTTACTATTTGAGGGGAGTCTATAGAATACGCCCAAAGGAATGATTGCTCCCTTCCCGATCTGCTCCTCAGTGTCTCTCTTACTATTCGAGGGTTTTCTGTAGAATACTCCCAATGGAATGATTGCTCCCTTCCCGATCTGTTCCTCAGTGTCTCTGGTACTATTCGAGGGGTTTCTATAGAATACTCCCAATGGAATGATTGCTCCCTTCCTGATCTTTTCCACAGTGTCTCTGTTACTATTCGAGGGGTGTCCATGGAATATTCCCAATGGAATGATTTCTCCCTTCCCGATCTGTTCCCAAATGTCTCTGTTACTATTCGAGGGGTGTCTATAGAACACTCGCAACAGAGTGATTGCTCCCTTCCCGATCTGTTCCAAAGTGTCTCTGTTACTGTTCGATGGCTGTCTATGGAATACTCGCAACAGAGTGATTGCTCCCTTCCTGATCTGTTCTTCAGTGTCTCTCTTACTATTCGAGGGGTGTCTATAGAATACTCCCAATGGAATGATTGCTCCCTTCCCGATCTGTTCTTCAGTGTCTCTCTTACTATTTGAGGGGTGTCTATAGAATACGCGCAATGGAATGATTGCTCCCTTCCTGATCTGTTCCTCAGTGTCTCTGTTACTGTTCGATGGCTGTCTATGGAAAACTCGCAACAGAGTGATTGCTCCCTTCCTGATCTGTTCTTCAGTGTCTCTGTTACTATTCGAGGGGTGTCTATAGAATACTCCCAATGGAATGATTGCTCCCTTCCCGATCTGTTCTTCAGTGTCTCTCTTACTATTTGAGGGGTGTCTATAGAATACGCGCAATGGAATGATTGCTCCCTTCCTGATCTGTTCCACAGTGTCTCTGTTACTATTCGAGGGGTGTCTATAGAATACTCCCAATGGAATGATTGCTCCCTTCCCGATCTGTTCCTCAGTGTCTCTCTTACTATTCGAGGGGTGTCTCTGGAATATTCCCAATATAGTGATTGCTCCCTTCCCAATCTGTTCCTCTGTGTCTCTCTTACTATTCGAGGGGTGTCTATGAAATACTCCCAATGGAATGATTTCTCCCTTCCCGATCTGTTCCACAATGTCTCTGTTACTATTCGAGGGGTGTCTATAGAACACTCGCAACAGAGTGATTGCTCCCTTCCCGATCTGTTCCTCTGTGTCTCTGTTACTATTCGAGGGGTGTCTATAGAATACTCCCAATGGAATGATTGCTCCCTTCCCGATCTGTTCCTCAGTGTCTCTGTTACTATTCGACGGGTGTCTATAGAATACTCCCAAAGGAATGATTGCTCCCTTTCCGATCTGTTCCTCAGTGTCTCTCTTACTATTCGAGGGGTGAATCTGGAATATTCCCAATATAGTGATTGCTTCCTTCCCGATCGGTTCCTCAGTGTCTCTGTTACTATTCGAGGGGTGTCTATAGAATACTCCCAAAGGAATGATTGCTCCCTTCCCGATCTGTTCCTCAGTGTCTCTCTTACTATTCGAGGGGTGTCTATAGTATACTCCCAATGGAATGATTGCTCCCTTCCCTATATGTTCCACAGTGTCTCTGTTACTATTCGAGGGGTGTCTATAGATTACTCCCAATGGAATGATTGCTCCCTTCCCGATCTGTTCCTCAGTGTCTCTGTTACTATTCGAGGGGTGTCTATAGAATATTCCCAAAGGAGTGATTGCTCCCTTCCCGATCTGTTCCTCAGTGTCTCTCTTACTATTCGAGGGGTGTCTATAGAATACTCCCAATTGAATGATTGCTCCCTTCCCAATCTGTTCCACAGTGTCTCTCTTACTATTCGAGGGGTGTCTATAGAATATTCCCAAAGGAGTGATTGCTCCCTTCCCGATCTGTTCCTCAGTGTCTCTCTTACTATTCGAGGGGTGTCTATAGAATACTCCCAATTGAATGATTGCTCCCTTCCCGATCTGTTCCTCAGTGTCTCTCTTACTATTCGAGTGTTGTCTATGGAATATTCCCAATATAGTGATTACTCCCTTCCCGTTCTGTTCCTCTGTGTCTCTGTTACTCTTCGATGGCTGTCTATACAATACTGGCAACAGAGTGATTGGTCCCTTTCCGATCTGTTCCACAGTGTCTCTGCTGCTGTTCGATCGCTGTCTATGGAATACTCGCAGCAGAGTGATTGCTCCATTCCCTGTCTGTTCCTCAGTGTCTCTGTTACAATTCGAGGGGTGTCTATAGAATACTCCCCAAGGAATGATTGCTCCCTTCCCGATCTGCTCCTCAGTGTCTCTCTTACTATTCGAGGGGTGTCTATAGAATACACCCAATGGAATGATTGCTAACCTTCCCGATCTGTTCCTCAGTGTCTCTGTTACTATTTGAGGGGAGTCTATAGAATACGCCCAAAGGAATGATTGCTCCCTTCCCGATCTGCTCCTCAGTGTCTCTCTTACAATTCGAGGGGTGTCTGTGGAATATTCCCAAAGGAATGATTGATCCCTTCCCGATCTGTTCCTCAGTGTCTCTCTTACTATTCGAGTGTTGTCTGTAGAATTCTCCCAATGGAATGATTGCTCCCTTCCCGATCTGTTCCTCAGTGTCTCTGGTACTATTCGAGGGGTTTCTATAGAATACTCCCAATGGAATGATTGCTTCCTTCCTGATCTTTTCCACAGTGTCTCTGTTACTATTCGAGGGGTGTCCATGGAATATTCCCAATATAGTGATTGCTCCCTTCCCAATCTGTTCCTCTGTGTCTCTCTTACTATTCGAGGGGTGTCTATGAAATACTCCCAATGGAATGATTTCTCCCTTCCCGATCTGTTCCACAATGTCTCTGTTACTATTCGAGGGGTGTCTATAGAACACTCGCAACAGAGTGATTGCTCCCTTCCCGATCTGTTCCTCAGTGTCTCTGTTACTGTTCGATGGCTGTCTATGGAATACTCGCGAAAGTGTGATTGCTCCCTTCCTGATCTGTTCTTCAGTGTCTCTCTTACTATTTGAGGGGTGTCTATAGAATACGCGCAATGGAATGATTGCTCCCTTCCTGATCTGTTCCACAGTGTCTCTGTTACTATTCGAGGTGTGTCTATAGAATACTCCCAATGGAATGATTGCTCCCTTCCCGATCTGTTCCTCAGTGTCTCTGTTACTATTCGAGGGGTTTCTATAGAATACTCCCAATGGAATGATTGCTCCCTTCCTGATCTTTTCCACAGTGTCTCTGTTACTATTCGAGGGGTGTCTATGGAATATTCCCAGTATAGTGATTGCTCCCTTCCCGATCTGTTCCTCAGTGTCTCTCTTACTATGCGAGGGTTGTCTATAGAATACTCCCAAAGGAGTGATTGCTCCCTTCCCAATCTGTTCCTCAGTGTCTCTCTTACTATTCGAGGGGTGTCTATAGTATACTCCCAATGGAATGATTGCTCCCTTCCCAATCTGTTCCACAGTGTCTCTGTTACTATTCGAGGGGTGTCTATAGAATACTCCCAAAGGAATGATTGCTAACCTTCCCGATCTGTTCCTCAGTGTCTCTCTTACTATTCGAGGGGTGAATCTGGAATATTCCCAATATAGTGATTGCTTCCTTCCCGATCTGTTCCTCAGTGTCTCTGTTACTATTCGAGGGGTGTCTATAGAATATTCCCAAAGGAGTGATTGCTTCCTTCCCGATCTGTTCCTCAGTGTCTCTCTTACTATTCGAGGGGTGTCTATAGAATACTCCCAATTGAATGATTGCTCCCTTCCCGATCTGTTCCTCAGTGTCTCTCTTACTATTCGAGTGTTGTCTATGGAATATTCCCAATATAGTGATTACTCCCTTCCCGTTCTGTTCCTCTGTGTCTCTGTTACTCTTCGATGGCTGTCTATACAATACTGGCAACAGAGTGATTGGTCCCTTTCCGATCTGTTCCACAGTGTCTCTGCTACTGTTCGATCGCTGTCTATACAATTCTCGCAGCAGAGTGATTGCTCCATTCCCTGTCTGTTCCTCAGTGTCTGTGTTACTATTCGATGGCTGTCTATAGAATACGCGCAACAGAGTGATTGCTCCCTTCCCGATCTGTTCCACAGTGTCTCTGCTGCTGTTCGATCGCTGTCTATGGAATACTCGCAGCAGAGTGATTGCTCCATTCCCTGTCTGTTCCTCAGTGTCTCTGTTACAATTCGAGGGGTGTCTATAGAATACTCCCCAAGGAATGATTGCTCCCTTCCCGATCTGCTCCTCAGTGTCTCTCTTACTATTCGAGGGGTGTCTATAGAATACACCCAATGGAATGATTGCTAACCTTCCCGATCTGTTCCTCAGTGTCTCTGTTACTGTTCGATGGCTGTCTATGGAATACTCGCGAAAGTGTGATTGCTCCCTTCCTGATCTGTTCTTCAGTGTCTCTCTTACTATTTGAGGGGTGTCTATAGAATACGCGCAATGGAATGATTGCTCCCTTCCTGATCTGTTCCACAGTGTCTCTGTTACTATTCGAGGTGTGTCTATAGAATACTCCCAATGGAATGATTGCTCCCTTCCTGATCTGTTCCTCACTGTCTCTCTTACTATTCGAAGGGTGTCAATTGAATACTCCCAATGGAATTATTGCTCCCTTCCCGATCTGTTCCTCAGTGTCTCTGTTACTATTCGAGGGGTTTCTATAGAATACTCCCAATGGAATGATTGCTCCCTTCCTGATCTTTTCCACAGTGTCTCTGTTACTATTCGAGGGGTGTCTATGGAATATTCCCAGTATAGTGATTGCTCCCTTCCCGATCTGTTCCTCAGTGTCTCTCTTACTATTCGAGGGGTGAATCTGGAATATTCCCAATATAGTGATTGCTTCCTTCCCGATCGGTTCCTCAGTGTCTCTGTTACTATGCGAGGGGTGTCTATAGAATACTCCCAAAGGAGTGATTGCTCCCTTCCCGATCTGTTCCTCAGTGTCTCTCTTACTATTCGAGGTGTGTCTATAGTATACTCCCAATGGAATGATTGCTCCCTTCCCTATATGTTCCACAGTGTCTCTGTTACTATTCGAGGGGTGTCTATAGATTACTCCCAATGGAATGATTGCTCCCTTCCCGATCTGTTCCTCAGTGTCTCTGTTACTATTCGAGGGGTGTCTATAGAATATTCCCAAAGGAGTGATTGCTCCCTTCCCGATCTGTTCCTCAGTGTCTCTCTTACTATTCGAGGGGTGTCTATAGAATACTCCCAATTGAATGATTGCTCCCTTCCCAATCTGTTCCACAGTGTCTCTCTTACTATTCGAGGGGTGTCTATAGATTACTCCCAATTGAATGATTGCTCCCTTCCCGATCTGTTCCTCAGTGTCTCTCTTACTATTCGAGTGTTGTCTATGGAATATTCCCAATATAGTGATTACTCCCTTCCCGTTCTGTTCCTCTGTGTCTCTGTTACTCTTCGATGGCTGTCTATACAATACTGGCAACAGTGTGATTGGTCCCTTTCCGATCTGTTCCACAGTGTCTCTGCTACTGTTCGATCGCTGTCTATACAATTCTCGCAGCAGAGTGATTGCTCCATTCCCTGTCTGTTCCTCAGTGTCTCTGTTACTATTCGATGGCTGACTATAGAATACGCGCAACAGAGTGATTGCTCCCTTCCCGATCTGTTCCACAGTGTCTCTGCTGCTGTTCGATCGCTGTCTATGGAATACTCGCAGCAGAGTGATTGCTCCATTCCCTGTCTGTTCCTCAGTGTCTCTGTTACAATTCGAGGGGTGTCTATAGAATATTCCCCAAGGAATGATTTCTCCCTTCCCGATCTGTTCCTCAGTGTCTCTGTTACTATTCGAGGGGTGTCTATAGAATACACCCAATGGAATGATTGCTAACCTTCCCGATCTGTTCCTCAGTGTCTCTGTTACTATTTGAGGGCAGTCTATAGAATACGCCCAAAGGAATGATTGCTCCCTTCCCGATCTGCTCCTCAGTGTCTCTCTTACTATTCGAGGGGTGTCTGTGGAATATTCCCAAAGGAATGATTGATCCCTTCCCGATCTGTTCCTCAGTGTCTCTCTTACTATTCGAGGGTTGTCTGTAGAATACTCCCAATGGAATGATTGCTCCCTTCCCGATCTGTTCCTCAGTGTCTCTGGTACTATTCGAGGGGTTTCTATAGAATACTCCCAATGGAATGATTGCTCCCTTCCTGATCTTTTCCACAGTGTCTCTGTTACTATTCGAGGGGTGTCCATGGAATATTCCCAATATCGTGATTGCTCCCTTCCCAATCTGTTCCTCTGTGTCTCTCTTACTATTCGAGGGGTTTCTATAGAATACTCCCAATGGAATGATTGCTCCCTTCCCGATCTGTTCCACAGTGTCTCTCTTACTATTCGAGGTGTGTCTATAGAATACTCCCAAAGGAATGATTGCTCCCTTCCTGATCTGTTCCTCACTGTCTCTCTTACTATTCGAGGGGTGTCAATTGAATACTCCCAATGGAATGATTGCTCCCTTCCTGATCTGTTCTTCAGTGTCTCTCTTACTATTTGAGGGGTGTCTATAGAATACGCGCAATGGAATGATTGCTCCCTTCCTGATCTGTTCCACAGTGTCTCTGTTACTATTCGAGGTGTGTCTATAGAATACTCCCAATGGAATGATTGCTCCCTTCCTGATCTGTTCCTCACTGTCTCTCTTACTATTCGAGGGGTGTCAATTGAATACTCCCAATGGAATGATTGCTCCCTTCCCGATCTGTTCCTCAGTGTCTCTGTTACTATTCGAGGGGTGTCTATAGAATACTCCCAAAGGAATGATTGCTCCATTCCCGATCTGTTCCTCAGTGTCTCTCTTACTATTCGAGGGGTGTCTATGCAATATTCCCAATATAGTGATTGCTCCCTTCCCGATCTGTTCCTCAGTGTCTCTGTTATTATTCGAGTGGTGTCTATAGAATACTCGCAACAGAGTGATTGCTCCCTTCCCGAAATGTTTCTCAGTGTCTCTGTTACTATACGAGGGGTGTCTATAGAATACTCCCAATGGAATGATTGCTCCATTCCCGATCTGTTCCTCAGTGTCTCTGTTACTATTCGAGGGGTGTCTATAGAATACTCCCAATGGAATGATTACTAACCTTCCCGATCTGTTCCACAATGTCTCTGTTAGTATTCTAGGGGCGTCTATAGATTACTCCCAATGGAATGATTACTCCCTTCCCGATCTGTTCCTCAGTGTCTCTCTTACTATTCGAGGGGTGTCTATAGAATACTCCCAAAGGAATGTTTGCTCCGTTCCCGATCTGTTCCTCAGTGTCTCTCTTTCTGTTCGAGGGGTGTCTATAGAATACTCCCAATGGAATGATTGCTCCCTTCCTGATCTTTTCCACAGTGTCTCTGTTACTATTCGAGGGCTGTCTATGGAATATTCCCAATATAGTGATTGCACCCTTCCCGATCTGTTCCTCAGTGTCTCTCTTACTATTCGATGGGTGTCTATAGAATACTCCCAATGGAATGATTGCTAACCTTCCCGATCTGTTCCTCAGTGTCTCTGTTACTATTCGAGGGGTGACTATAGAATACTCCCAAAGGAATGATTGCTCCCTTCCCGATCTGTTCCACAGTGGCTCTGTTACTATTCGAGGGGTGTCTATAGATTACTCCCAATTGAATGATTGCTCCCTTCCCGATCTGTTCCTCAGTGTCTCTCTTACTATTCGAGTGTTGTCTATGGAATATTCCCAATATAGTGATTACTCCCTTCCCGTTCTGTTCCTCTGTGTCTCTGTTACTCTTCGATGGCTGTCTATACAATACTGGCAACAGTGTGATTGGTCCCTTTCCGATCTGTTCCACAGTGTCTCTGCTACTGTTCGATCGCTGTCTATACAATTCTCGCAGCAGAGTGATTGCTCCATTCCCTGTCTGTTCCTCAGTGTCTCTGTTACTATTCGATGGCTGACTATAGAATACGCGCAACAGAGTGATTGCTCCCTTCCCGATCTGTTCCACAGTGTCTCTGCTGCTGTTCGATCGCTGTCTATGGAATACTCGCAGCAGAGTGATTGCTCCATTCCCTGTCTGTTCCTCAGTGTCTCTGTTACAATTCGAGGGGTGTCTATAGAATACTCCCCAAGGAATGATTTCTCCCTTCCCGATCTGTTCCTCAGTGTCTCTGTTACTATTCGAGGGGTGTCTATAGAATACACCCAATGGAATGATTGCTAACCTTCCCGATCTGTTCCTCAGTGTCTCTGTTACTATTTGAGGGGAGTCTATAGAATACGCCCAAAGGAATGATTGCTCCCTTCCCGATCTGCTCCTCAGTGTCTCTCTTACTATTCGAGGGGTGTCTGTGGAATATTCCCAAAGGAATGATTGATCCCTTCCCGATCTGTTCCTCAGTGTCTCTCTTACTATTCGAGGGTTGTCTGTAGAATACTCCCAATGGAATGATTGCTCCCTTCCCGATCTGTTCCTCAGTGTCTCTGGTACTATTCGAGGGGTTTCTATAGAATACTCCCAATGGAATGATTGCTCCCTTCCTGATCTTTTCCACAGTGTCTCTGTTACTATTCGAGGGGTGTCCATGGAATATTCCCAATATCGTGATTGCTCCCTTCCCAATCTGTTCCTCTGTGTCTCTCTTACTATTCGAGGGGTGTCTATGAAATACTCCCAATGAAATGATAGCTCCCTTCCCGATCTGTTCCACAATGTCTCTGTTACTATTCGAGGGGTGTCTATAGAACACTCGCAACAGAGTGATTGCTCCCTTCCCGATCTGTTCCTCAGTGTCTCTGTTACTGTTCGATGGCTGTCTATGGAATACTCGCAACAGAGTGATTGCTCCCTTCCTGATCTGTTCCTCAGTGTCTCTGTTACTGTTCGATGGCTGTCTATGGAATACTCCCAATGCAATGATTGCTCCCTTCCTGATCTGTTCTTCAGTGTCTCTCTTACTATTTGAGGGGTGTCTATAGAATACGCGCAATGGAATGATTGCTCCCTTCCTGATCTGTTCCACAGTGTCTCTGTTACTATTCGAGGTGTGTCTATAGAATATTCCCAATGGAATGATTGCTCCCTTCCTGATCTGTTCCTCACTGTCTCTCTTACTATTCGAGGGGTGTCAATTGAATACTCCCAATGGAATGATTGCTCCCTTCCCGATCTGTTCCACAGTGTCTCTGTTACTATTCGAGGGGTGTCTATAGAATACTCCCAAAGGAATGATTGCTCCCTTCCCGATCTGTTCCTCAGTGTCTCTCTTACTATTCGAGGGGTGTCTATGCAATATTCCCAATATAGTGATTGGTCCCTTCCCGATCTGTTCCTCAGTGTCTCTGTTATTATTCGAGTGGTGTCTATAGAATACTCGCAACAGAGTGATTGCTCCCTTCCCGAAATGTTTCTCAGTGTCTCTGTTACTATTCGAGGGGTGTCTATAGAATACTCCCAATGGAATGATTGCTCCATTCCCGATCTGTTCCTCAGTGTCTCTGTTACTATTCGAGGGGTGTCTATAGAATACTCCCAATGGAATGATTACTAACCTTCCCGATCTGTTCCACAATGTCTCTGTTAGTATTCTAGGGGCGTCTATAGATTACTCCCAATGGAATGATTACTCCCTTCCCGATCTGTTCCTCAGTGTCTCTCTTTCTATTCGAGGGGTGTCTATAGTATACTCCCAAAGGAATGTTTGCTCCGTTCCCGATCTGTTCCTCAGTGTCTCTCTTTCTATTCGAGGGGTGTCTATAGAATACTCCCAATGGAATGATTGCTCCCTTCCTGATCTTTTCCACAGTGTCTCTGTTACTATTCGAGGGGTGTCTATGGAATATTCCCAATATAGTGATTGCACCCTTCCCGATCTGTTCCTCAGTGTCTCTCTTACTATTCGATGGGTGTCTATAGAATACTCCCAATGGAATGATTGCTAACCTTCCTGATCTGTTCCTCAGTGTCTCTGTTACTATTCGAGGGGTGACTATAGAATACTCCCAAAGGAATGATTGCTCCCTTCCCGATCTGTTCCACAGTGGCTCTGTTACTATTCGAGGGGTGTCTATAGAATACTCGCAACAGAGTGATTGCTCCCTTCCTGATCTGCTCCACAGTGTCTCTGATAGTATTCGAGGGGTGTCTATAGAATACTCCAAAAGGAATGATTGCTCCGTTCCCGATCTGTTCCTCAGTGCCTCTCTTACTATTCGTGGGGTGTCTTTTGAATATTCCCAATATAGTGATTACTCCCTTCCCGTTCTGTTCCTCTGTGTCTCTGTTACTCTTCGATGGCTGTCTATACAATACTCGCAACAGAGTGATTGCTCCCTTCCCTATCTGTTCCACAGTGTCTCTGCTGCTGTTCGATCGCTGTCTATGGAATACTCGCAGCAGAGTGATTGCTCCATTCCCTGTCTGTTCCTCAGTGTCTCTGTTACAATTCGAGGGGTGTCTATAGAATACTCCCCAAGGAATGATTTCTCCCTTCCCGATCTGTTCCTCAGTGTCTCTGTTACTATTCGAGGGGTGTCTATAGAATACACCCAATGGAATGATTGCTAACCTTCCCAATCTGTTCCTCAGTGTCTCTGTTACTATTTGAGGGTAGTCTATAGAATACGCCCAAAGGAATGATTGCTCCCTTCCCGATCTGCTCCTCAGTGTCTCTCTTACTATTCGAGGGGTGTCTGTGGAATATTCCCAAAGGCATGATTGATCCCTTCCCGATCTGTTCCTCAGTGTCTCTGGTACTATTCGAGGGGTTTCTATAGAATACTCCCAATGGAATGATTGCTCCCTTCCTGATCTTTTCCACAGTGTCTCTGTTAGTATTCGAGGGGTGTCCATGGAATATTCCCAATATCGTGATTGCTCCCTTCCCAATCTGTTCCTCTGTGTCTCTCTTACTATTCGAGGGGTGTCTATGAAATACTCCCAATGGAATGATTTCTCCCTTCCCGATCTGTTCCACAATGTCTCTGTTACTATTCGAGGGGTGTCTATAGAACACTCGCAACAGAGTGATTGCTCCCTTCCCGATCTGTTCCTCAGTGTCTCTGTTACTGTTCGATGGCTGTCTATGGAATACTCGCAACAGAGTGATTGCTCCCTTCCTGATCTGTTCCTCAGTGTCTCTGTTACTGTTCGATGGCTGTCTATGGAATACTCGCGAAAGAGTGATTGCTCCCTTCCTGATCTGTTCTTCAGTGTCTCTCTTACTATTCGAGGGGTGTCTATAGAATACGCGCAATGGAATGATTGCTCCCTTCCTGATCTGTTCCACAGTGTCTCTGTTACTATTCGAGGTGTGTCTATAGAATACTCCCAATGGAATGATTGCTCCCTTCCTGATCTGTTCCTCACTGTCTCTCTTACTATTCGAGGGGTGTCAATTGAATACTCCCAATGGAATGATTGCTCCCTTCCCGATCTGTTCCTCAGTGTCTCTGTTACTATTCGAGGGGTGTCTATAGAATACTCCCAAAGGAATGATTGCTCCCTTCCCGATCTGTTCCTCAGTGTCTCTCTTACTATTCGAGGGGTGTCTATGCAATATTCCCAATATAGTGATTGCTCCCTTCCCGATCTGTTCCTCAGTGTCTCTGTTATTATTCGAGTGGTGTCTATAGAATACTCGCAACAGAGTGATTGCTCCCTTCCCGAAATGTTTCTCAGTGTCTCTGTTACTATTCGAGGGGTGTCTATAGAATACTCCCAATGGAATGATTGCTCCATTCCCGATCTGTTCCTCAGTGTCTCTGTTACTATTCGAGGGGTGTCTATAGAATACTCCCAATGGAATGATTACTAACCTTCCCGATCTGTTCCACAATGTCTCTGTTAGTATTCTAGGGGCGTCTATAGATTACTCCCAATGGAATGATTACTCCCTTCCCGATCTGTTCCTCAGTGTCTCTCTTACTATTCGAGGGGTGTCTATAGAATACTCCCAAAGTAATGTTTGCTCCGTTCCCGATCTGTTCCTCAGTGTCTCTCTTTCTATTCGAGGGGTGTCTATAGAATACTCCCAATGGAATGATTGCTCCCTTCCTGATCTTTTCCACAGTGTCTCTGTTACTATTCGAGGGGTGTCTATGGAATATTCCCAATATAGTGATTGCACCCTTCCCGATCTGTTCCTCAGTGTCTCTCTTACTATTCGATGGGTGTCTATAGAATACTCCCAATGGAATGATTGCTAACCTTCCCAATCTGTTCCTCAGTGTCTCTGTTACTATTCGAGGGGTGACTATAGAATACTCCCAAAGGAATGATTGCTCCCTTCCCGATCTGTTCCACAGTGGCTCTGTTACTATTCGAGGGGTGTCTATAGAATACTCGCAACAGAGTGATTGCTCCCTTCCTGATCTGCTCCACAGTGTCTCTGATAGTATTCGAGGGGTGTCTATAGAATACTCCAAAAGGAATGATTGCTCCGTTCCCGATCTGTTCCTCAGTGCCTCTCTTACTATTCGTGGGGTGTCTATTGAATATTCCCAATATAGTGATTACTCCCTTCCCGTTCTGTTCCTCTGTGTCTCTGTTACTCTTCGATGGCTGTCTATACAATACTCGCAACAGAGTGATTGCTCCCTTTCCGATCTGTTCCACAGTGTCTCTGCTACTGTTCGATCGCTGTCTATAGAATACTCGCAGCAGAGTGATTGCTCCATTCCCTGTCTGTTCCTCAGTGTCTCTGTTACTATTCGAGGGGTGTCTATAGAATACTCGCAACAGACTGATTGCTCCCTTCCCGATATGTTCCACAGTGTCTCTGTTACTCTTCGATGGCTGTCTATACAATACTCGCAACAGAGTGATTGCTCCCTTCCCGATCTGTTCCACGGTGTCTCTCTTTCTATTCGAGGGGTGTCTATAGAATACTCCCAATGGAATGATTGCTCACTTCCCGATCTGTTCCACAGTGTCTCTGTTACTACTCGAGGGGTGTATATAGAATCCTCCCAAAGGAATGAATGCTCCCTTCCCGATCTGTTCCTCAGTGTCTCCCTTACTGTTCGAGTGTTGTCTATGGAATATTCACAATATAGTGATTGCTCCCTTCCCGATCTGTTCTACAGTGACTCTGTTACTGTTCAATGGCTGTCTATACAGTACTCGCAAAAGTGTGATTGCTCCCTTCCGGATCTGTTCCTCAGTGTCTCTGTTATTGTTCGATGGCTGTCTATAGAATACTCGCAACAGAGTGATTGCTCCCTTCCTGATCTGTTCCTCACTGTCTGTCTTACTGTTCGAGTGGTGTCAATTGAATGCTCCCAATGGAATGATTGCTCCCTTCCCGATCTGTTCCTCAGTGTCTCTGTTACTATTCGAGGGGTTTCTATAGAATACTCCCAATGGAATGATTGCTAACCTTCCCGATTTGTTCGTCGGTGTCTCTGTTACTATTCGACGGGTGACTATAGAATACTCCCAAAGGAATGATTGCTCCCTTCCCAATCTGTTCCACAGTGTCTCTGTTACTATTCGAGGGGTGACTATAGAATACTCCCAAAGGAATGATTGCTCCCTTCCCAATCTGTTCCTCAGTGTCTCTGTTACTGTTCGAGGGGTGACTATAGAATACTCCCAAAGGAATGATTGCTCCCTTCCCGATCTGTTCCACAGTGTCACTGAAAGTATTCGAGGGGTTTCTATAGAATACACCCAATGGAATGATTGCTCCCTTCCCACTCTGTTCCTCAGTGTCTCTGTTACTATTCGTGGGGTGTCTATAGAATACTCCCAATGGAATGATTGCTCCCTTCCTGATCTGTTCCACAGCGTCTCTGTTACCATTCGAGGGGTGTCTATAGAATACTCCCAATGGAATTATTGCTATCCTTCCCGATCTGTTCCTCGTTGTCTCTGTTACTATTCGAGGGGTGTCTGTAGAATACTCCCAATGGAATTAATGCTATCCTTCCCGATCTGTTCCTCGTTGTCTCTGTTACTATTCGAGGGGTGTCTATAGAATACTCCAAAAGGAATGATTGCTCCGTTTCCGATCTGTTCCTCAGTGCCTCTCTTACTATTCGTGGGGTGTCTATGGAATATTCCCAATATAGTGATTGCTCCCTTCCCGATCTGTTCCACAGTGTCTCTGTTACTGTTCGATGGCTGTCTATACAATACTCGCAACAGAGTGATTGCTCCCTTCCCGATCTGTTTCTCCGTGTCTCTGTTACTGTTCGATGTCTGTCTATAGAATACTCGCAACTGAGTGATTGCTCCCTTCCTGATCTGTTCTTCAGTGTCTCTCTTACTATTTGAGGGGTGTCTATAGAATACTCCCAAAGGAATGATTGCTCCCTTCCTGATCTGTTCCTCAGTGTCTCTGTTACTATTCGAGGGGTGTCTATAGAATACTCCCAAACTAATGATTGCTCCGTTCCCGATCTGTTCCTCAGTGTCTCTCTTTCTATTCGCGGGTTGTCTATAGAATACTCCCAATGGAATGATTGCTATCCTTCCCGATCTGTTCCTCAGTGTCTCTGTTACTATTCGAGGGGTGTCTATAGAATACTCCCATACGAATGATTGCTCCGTTCCCGATCTGTTCCTCAGTGTCTCTCTTTCTAATCGAGGGGTGTCTATAGAATACTCCCAATGGAATGATTGCTCCCTTCCCGATATGTTCCACAGTGTCTCAGTTACTATTCGAGGGGTGTCTATAGAATACTCGCAACAGAGTGATTGCTCCCTTCCCGATCTGTTCCACAGTGTCTCTGTTACTATTCGAGCGGTGTCTATAGAATACTCCCAAAGGAATGAATGCTCCCTTCCCGATCTGTTCCTCAGTGTCTCTCTTACTATTCGAGGGGTGTCTATAGAATACTCCCAAAGCAATGAATGCTCCCTTCCCGATCTGTTCCTCAGTGTCTCCCTGACTGTTCGAGTGTTGTCTATGGGATGTTCCCAATATAGTGATTGCTCCCTTCCCGATCTGTTCTACAGTGACTCTGTTACTGTTCGATGGCTGTCTATACAATACTCGCAAAAGGGTGATTGCTCCCTTCCTGATCTGTTCCTCAGTGTCTCTGTTACTGTTCGATGGCTGTCTATGGAATACTCGCAACAGAGTGATTGCTCCCTTCCTGATCTGTTCCTCACTGTCTCTCTTACTATTCGAGGGGTGTCAATTGAAAACTCCCAAAGGAATGATTGCTCCCTTCCCAATCTGTTCCACAGTATCTCTGTTACTATTCGAGGGTTGACTATAGAATACTCCCAAAGGAATGATTGCTCCCTTCCCAATCTGTTCCTCAGTGTCTCTGCTACTGTTCGAGGGGTGACTATAGAATACTCCCAAAGGAATGATTGCTCCCTTCCCGATCTGTTCCACAGTGTCTCTGAAAGTATTCGAGGGGTATCTATAGAATACACCCAATGGAATGATTGCTCCCTTCCCACTCTGTTCCTCAGTGTCTCTGTTACTATTCGTGTGTGTCTATAGAATACTCCCAATGGAATGATTGCTCCCTTCCTGATCTGTTCCACAGCGTCTCTGTTACCATTCGAGGGGTGTCTATAGAATACTCCCAATGGAATTATTGCTATCCTTCCCGATCTGTTCCTCGTTGTCTCTGTTACTATTCGAGGGGTGTCTATAGAATACTCCCAATGGAATTAATGCTATCCTTCCCGATCTGTTCCTCGTTGTCTCTGTTACTATTCGAGGGGTGTCTATAGAATACTCCAAAAGGAATGATTGCTCCGTTTCCGATCTGTTCCTCAGTGCCTCTCTTACCATTCGTGGGGTGTCTATGGAATATTCCCAATATAGTGATTGCTCCCTTCCCGATCTGTTCCTCAGTGTCTCTGTTACTATTCGAGGGGTGTCTATAGAGTACTCCCAATGGAATGATTGCTCCCTTCCCGATATGTTCCACAGTCTCTCTGTTACTATTCCAGGGGTGTCTATAGAATACTCGCAACAGAGTGATTGCTCCCTTCCCGATCTGTTCCACAGTGTCTCTCTTTCTATTCGAGCGGTGTCTATAGAATACTCCCAATGGAATGATTGCTCACTTCCCGATCTGTTCCACAGTGTCTCTGTTACTATTCGAGCGGTGTCTATAGAATACTCCCAAAGGAATGAATGCTCCCTTCCCGATCTGTTCCTCAGTGTCTCTCTTACTATTCGAGGGGTGTCTATAGAATACTCCCAAAGCAATGAATGCTCCCTTCCCGATCTGTTCCTCAGTGTCTCCTTTACTGTTCGAGTGTTGTCTGTGGAATGTTCCCAATATAGTGATTGCTCCCTTCCCGATCTGTTCTACAGTGACTCTGTTACTGTTCGATGGCTGTCTATACAATACTCGCAAAAGGGTGATTGCTCCCTTCCGGATCTGTTCCTCAGTGTCTTTGTTACTGTTCATTGGCTGTCATAGAATACTCGCAACAGAGTGATTGCTCCCTTCCTGATCTGTTCCTCACTGTCTCTCTTACTATTCGAGGGGTGTCAATTGAAAACTCCCAAAGGAATGATTGCTCCCTTCCCAATCTGTTCCACAGTATCTCTGTTACTATTCGAGGGTTGACTATAGAATACTCCCAAAGGAATGATTGCTCCCTTCCCAATCTGTTCCTCAGTGTCTCTGCTACTGTTCGAGGGGTGACTATAGAATACTCCCAAAGGAATGATTGCTCCCTTCCCGATCTGTTCCACAGTGTCTCTGAAAGTATTCGAGGGGTATCTATAGAATACACCCAATGGAATGATTGCTCCCTTCCCACTCTGTTCCTCAGTGTCTCTGTTACTATTCGTGTGGTGTCTATAGAATACTCCCAATGGAATGATTGCTCCCTTCCTGATCTGTTCCACAGCGTCTCTGTTACCATTCGAGGGGTGTCTATAGAATACTCCCAATGGAATTATTGCTATCCTTCCCGATCTGTTCCTCGTTGTCTCTGTTACTATTCGAGGGGTGTCTATAGAATACTCCCAATGGAATTAATGCTATCCTTCCCGATCTGTTCCTCGTTGTCTCTGTTACTATTCGAGGGGTGTCTATAGAATACTCCAAAAGGAATGATTGCTCCGTTTCCGATCTGTTCCTCAGTGCCTCTCTTACCATTCGTGGGGTGTCTATGGAATATTCCCAATATAGTGATTGCTCCCTTCCCGATCTGTTCCACAGTGTCTCTGTTACTGTTCGATGGCTGTCTATACAATACTCGCAACTGAGTGATTGCTCCCTTCCTGATCTGTTCTTCAGTGTCTCTCTTACTATTTGAGGGGTGTCTATAGAATACTCCCAAAGGAATGATTGCTCCCTTCCTGATCTGTTCCTCAGTGTCTCTGTTACTATTCGAGGGGTGTCTATAGAATACTCCCAAACTAATGATTGCTCCGTTCCCGATCTGTTCCTCAGTGTCTCTCTTTCTATTCGCGGGTTGTCTATAGAATACTCCCAATGGAATGATTGCTATCCTTCCCGATCTGTTCCTCAGTGTCTCTGTTACTATTCGAGGGGTGTCTATAGAATACTCGCAACAGAGTGATTGCTCCCTTCCCGATCTGTTCCACAGTGTCTCTGTTACTATTCGAGCCGTGTCTATAGAATAATCCCAAAGGAATGAATACTCCCTTCCCGATCTGTTCCTCAGTGTCTCTCTTACTATTCGAGGGGTGTCTATAGAATACTCCCAAAGCAATGAATGCTCCCTTCCCGATCTGTTCCTCAGTGTCTCTCTTACTATTCGAGGGGTGTCTATGGAATGTTCCCAATATAGTGATTGCTCCCTTCCCGATCTGTTCTACAGTGACTCTGTTACTGTTCGATGGCTGTCTATACAATACTCGCAAAAGGGTGATTGCTCCCTTCCTGATCTGTTCCTCAGTGTCTCTGTTACTGTTCGATGGCTGTCTATGGAATACTCGCAGCAGAGTGATTGCTCCCTTCCTGATCTGTTCTTCAGTGTCTCTCTTACTATTTGAGGGGTGTCTATAGAATACTCCCAATGGAATGATTGCTAACCTTCCCGATCTGTTCGTCAGTGTCTCTGTTACTATTCGAGGGGTGACTATAGAATACTCCGAAAGGAATTATTGCTCCCTTCCCGATCTGTTCCACAGTGTCTCTGTTACTATTCGAGGGGTGACTATAGAATACTCCCAAAGGAATGATTGCTCCCTTCCCGATCTGTTCCACAGTGTCTCTGATAGTATTCAAGGGGTTTCTATAGAATACACCGAATGGAATGATTGCTCCCTTCCCACTCTGTTCCTCAGTGTCTCTGTTACTATTCGTGGGGTGTCTATAGAATACTCCCGATGGAATGATTGCTCCCTTCCTGATCTGTTCCACAGCGTCTCTGTTACCATTCGAGGGGTGTCTATAGAATACTCCCAATGGAATTATTGCTATCCTTCCCTATCTGTTCCTCGTTGTCTCTGTTACTATTCGAGGGGTGTCTATAGAATACTCCAAAAGGAATGATTGCTCCATTCCCGATCTGTTCCTAAGTGCCTCTCTTACTATTCGTGGGGTGTCTATGGAATATTCCCAATATAGTGATTGCACCCTTCCCGATCTGTTCCACAGTGTCTCTGTTACTGTTCGATGGCTGTCTATAGAATACTCGCAACAGAGTGATTGCTCCCTTCCCGATCTGTTCCTCAGTGTCTCTGTTTATATTCGAGGTGTGACTATAGAATACTCGCAACAGAGTGATTGCTCCCTTCCCGATCTGTTCCTCCGTGTCTCTGTTACTGTTCGATGTCTGTCTATAGAATACTCGCAACAGAGTGATTGCTCCCTTCCTGATCTGTTCTTCAGTGTCTCTCTTACTATTTGAGGGGTGTCTATAGAATACTCACAATGGAATGATTGCTCCCTTCCTGATCTGCTCCTCAGTGTCTCTGTTACTATTCGAGGGGTGTCTATAGAATACTCCCAAACGAATGATTGCTCCGTTCCCGATCTGTTCCTCAGTGTCTCTCTTTCAATTCGAGGGTTGTCTATAGAATACTCCCAATGGAATGATTGCTATCCTTCCCGATCTGTTCCTCAGTGTCTCTGTTACTATTCGAGGGGTGTCTATAGAGTACTCCCAATGGAATGATTGCTCCCTTCCCGATATGTTCCACAGTCTCTCAGTTACTATTCGAGGGGTGTCTATAGAATACTCGCAACAGAGTGATTGCTCCCTTCCCGATCTGTTCCACAGTGTCTCTCTTTCTATTCGAGCGGTGTCTATAGAATACTCCCAATGGAATGATTGCTCACTTCCCGATCTGTTCCACAGTGTCTCTGTTACTATTCGAGCGGTGTCTATAGAATACTCCCAAAGGAATGAATGCTCCCTTCCCGATCTGTTCCTCAGTGTCTCTCTTACTATTCGAGGGGTGTCTATTGAATACTCCCAAAGCAATGAATGCTCCCTTCCCGATCTGTTCCTCAGTGTCTCCTTTACTGTTCGAGTGTTGTCTATGGAATGTTCCCAATATAGTGATTGCTCCCTTCCCGATCTGTTCTACAGTGTCTTTGTTACTGTTCATTGGCTGTTATAGAATACTCGCAACAGAGTGATTGCTCCCTTCCTGATCTGTTCCTCACTGTCTCTCTTACTATTCGAGGGGTGTGAATTGAAAACTCCCAATGGAATGATTGCTCCCTTCCCGATCGGTTCCTCAGTGTCTCTGTTACTATTCGATGGCTGTCTATGGAATACTCGCAACAGAGTGATTGCTCCCTTCCTGATCTGTTCTTCAGTGTCTCTCTTACTATTTGAGGGGTGTCTATAGAATACGCCCAATGGAATGATTGCTCCCTTCCCGATCGGTTCCTCAGTGTCTCTGTTACTATTCGATGGCTGTCTATGGAATACTCGCAACAGAGTGATTGCTCCCTTCCTGATCTGTTCTTCAGTGTCTCTCTTACTATTCGAGGGGTGTCTATAGAATACTCCCAAAGGAGTGATTGCTCCCTTCCCGATCTGTTCCTCTGTGTCTCTGTTACTGTTCGATGGCTGTCTATGGAATACTCGCAACAGAGTGATTGCTCCCTTCCTGATCTGTTCTTCAGTGTCTCTCTTACTATTTGAGGGGTGTCTATAGAATACGCCCAATGGAATGATTGCTCCCTTCCTGATCTGTTCCACAGTGTCTCTGTTACTATTCAAGGTGTGTCTATAGAATACTCCCAATTGAATGATTGCTACCTTCCTGATCTCTTCCTCACTGTCTGTCTTACTATTCGAGGGTGTCAATTGAATACTCGCAACAGAGTGATTGCTCCCTTGCTGATCTGTTCCACAGTGTCTCTCTTACTATTCAAGGGTTGTCTATAGAAAACTCCCAATGGAATGATTGCTCCCTTCCTGATCTGTTCCACAGTGTCTCTGTTACCATTCGAGGGGTGTCTATAGAATACTCCCAATGGAATTATTGCTCCCTTCCTGATCTGTTCCACAGTGTCTCTGTTACCATTCGAGGGGTGTCTATAGAATACTCCCAATGGAATGATTGCTCCCTTCCTGATCTGTTCCACAATGTCTCTGTTACCATTCGAGGGGTGTCTATAGAATACTCCCAATGGAATTATTGCTATCCTTCCCGATCTGTTCCTCGTTGTCTCTGTTACTATTCGAGGGGTGTCTATAGAATACTCCAAAAGGAATGATTGTTCCGTTCCCGATCTGTTCCTCAGTGCCTCTCTTACTATTCGTGGGGTGTCTATGGAATATTCCCAATATAGTGTTTGCTCCCTTCCCGATCTGTTCCACAGTATCTCTGTTACTGTTCGATGGCTGTCTATAGAATACTCGCAACAGAGTGATTTTTCCCTTCCCTATCTGTTCCTCAGTGTCTCTGTTTGTATTCGAGGTGTGTCTATAGAATACTCGCAACAGAGTGATTGCTCCCTTCCCGATCTGTTCCACCGTGTCTCTGTTACTGTTCGATGTCTGTCTATAGAATACTCGCAACAGAGTGATTGCTCCCTTCCCGATCTGTTCTTCAGTGTCTCTCTTACTATTCGAGGGGTGTCTATAGAATACTCCCCAAGTAATGATTGCTCCCTTCCCGATCTGTTCCTCAGTGTCTCTATTAATATTCGAGGGGTGTCTATAGAATACTCCCCAAGTAATGATTGCTCCCTTCCGGATCTGTTCCTCAGTGTCTCTGTTACTGTTCGATGGCTGTGTATAGAATACTCGCAACAGAGTGATTGCTCCCTTCCTGATCGGTTCCTCACTGTCTCTGTTAGTATTCGAGGGGTGTCAATTCAATACTCCCAATGGAATGATTGCTCCCTTCCGGATCTGTTCCTCAGTGTCTCTGTTACTATTCGAGGGGTGTCTATAGAATACTCCCAAAGGAATGAATGCTCTCTTCCCGATCTGTTCCACAGTGTCGCTGTTACTATTCGAGGGGTGTCTATCGAATACTCCCAAAGGAATGAATGCTCCCTTTCCGATCTGTTCCTCAGTGTCTCTCTTACTATTCGAGGGGTGTCTATAGAATACTCGCAACAGAGTGATTGCTCCCTTCCCGATCTGTTCCACAGTGTCTCTGTTAGTATTCGAGGGGTGTCTATAGAATACTGCCCAAGGAATGATTGCTCCCTTCCCGATCTGTTCTTCAGTGTCTCTGTTACTATTCGAGGCGTGTCTATAGAATACTCACAACAGAATGATTGCTCCGTTCCTGATCTGTTCCACAGTGTCTCTGTTATTATTCGAGTGGAGTCTATAGAATACTCCCAATGGAATGATTGCTCCCTTCCCGATCTGTTCCACAGTGTCTCTGTTACTTTTCGAGGGGTGTCTATACGCTATTCCCAAAGGAGTGATTGCTCCGTTCCCGGTTTGTTCCTCAGTGTCTCTGTTACTATTCGAGGGCTTTCTATAGAATACTCCCAATGGAATGATTGCTCCCTTCCCGATCTGTTCCACAGTGTCTCTGTTATTATTCCAGGGGTGTCTATAGAATACTCCCAATGGAATGATTGGTCCCTTCCCGATCTGTTCCACAGTGTCTCTGTTACTATTCAAGGGGTGTCTATAGAATACTCCCAATGGAATTATTGCTATCCTTCCCGATCTGTTCCTCGGTGTCTCTGTTACTATTCGAGGGGTGTCTATCGAATACTCCCAAAGGAATGAATGCTCCCTTTCCGATCTGTTCCTCAGTGTCTCTCGTACTATTCGAGGGGTGTCTATAGAATACTCCCAATATAGTGATTGCTCCCTTCCCGATCTGTTCCACAGTGTCTCTGTTAATGTTCGATCGCTGTCTATAGAATACTCGTAGCAGAGTGATTGCTCCATTCCCTGTCTGTTCCACAGTGTCTCTGTTACTATTCGAGGTGTGTCTATAGAATACTCCCCAAGGAATGTTTGCTCCCTTCCCGATCTGTTCCTCAGTGTCTCTATTAATATTCGAGGGGTGTCTATAGAATACTCCCCAAGTAATGATTGCTCCCTTCCCGATCTGTTCCTCAGTGTCTCTATTAATATTCGAGGGGTGTCTATAGAATACTCCCCAAGTAATGATTGCTCCCTTCCGGATCTGTTCCTCAGTGTCTCTGTTACTGTTCGATGGCTGTGTATAGAATACTCGCAACAGAGTGATTGCTCCCTTCCTGATCGGTTCCTCACTGTCTCTGTTAGTATTCGAGGGGTGTCAATTCAATACTCCCAATGGAATGATTGCTCCCTTCCGGATCTGTTCCTCAGTGTCTCTGTTACTATTCGAGGGGTGTCTATAGAATACTCCCAAAGGAATGATTGCTCTCTTCCCGATCTGTTCCACAGTGTCGCTGTTACTATTCGAGGGGTGTCTATCGAATACTCCCAAAGGAATGAATGCTCCCTTTCCGATCTGTTCCTCAGTGTCTCTCTTACTATTCGAGGGGTGTCTATGGAATATTCCCAGTATAGTGATTGCTCCCTTCCCGATCTGTTCCACAGTGTCTCTGTTAATGTTCGATCGCTGTCTATAGAATACTCGCAGCAGAGTGATTGCTCCATTCCCTGTCTGTTCCTCAGTGTCTCTGTTACTATTCGAGGGGTGTCTATAGAATACTCGCAACAGACTGATTGCTCCCTTCCCGATCTGTTCCACAGTGTCTCTGTTAGTATTCGAGGGGTGTCTATAGAATACTCCCCAAGGAATGATTGCTCCCTTCCCGATCTGTTCCTCTGTGTCTCTGTTACTATTCGAGGCGTGTCTATAGAATACTCACAACAGAATGATTGCTCCGTTCCCGATCTGTTCCACAGTGTCTCTGTTACTATTCGAGTGGAGTCTATAGAATACTCCCAATGGAATGATTGCTCCCTTCCCGATCTGTTCCACAGTGTCTCTGTTACTTTTCGAGGGGTGTCTATACACTATTCCCAAAGGAGTGATTGCTCCGTTCCCGGTCTGTTCATCAGTGTCTCTGTTACTATTCGAGGGTTTTCTATAGAATACTCCCAATGGAGTGATTGGTCCCTTCCCGATCTGTTCCACAGTGTCTCTGTTACTATTCGAGGGGTGTCTATCGAATACTCCCAAAGGAATGAATGCTCCCTTTCCGATCTGTTCCTCAGTGTCTCTCGTACTATTCGAGGGGTGTCTATAGAATACTCCCAATATAGTGATTGCTCCCTTCCCGATCTGTTCCACAGTGTCTCTGTTAATGTTCGATCGCTGTCTACAGAATACTCGTAGCAGAGTTATTGCTCCATTCCGTGTCTGTTCCACAGTGTCTCTGTTACTATTCGAGGGGTGTCTATGGAATACTCGCAATAGAGTGATTGATCCCTTCCCGATCTGTTCCACAGTGCCTCTGTTAATGTTCGATCGCTGTCTATAGAATACTCGCAGCAGAGTGATTGCTCCATTCCCTGTCTGTTCCTCAGTGTCTCTGATACTATTCGAGGGGTGTCTATAAAATACTCCCAATGGAATGATTGCTCCCTTCCCGATCTGTTCCTCAGTGTCTCTCTTACTATTCGAGGGGTGTCTATAGAATACTCGCAACAGAGTGATTGCTCCCTTCCCGATCTGTTCCACAGTGTCTCTGTTAGTATTCGAGGGGTGTCTATAGAATACTGCCCAAGGAATGATTGCTCCCTTCCCGATCTGTTCTTCAGTGTCTCTGTTACTATTCGAGGCGTGTCTATAGAATACTCACAACAGAATGATTGCTCCGTTCCTGATCTGTTCCACAGTGTCTCTGTTATTATTCGAGTGGAGTCTATAGAATACTCCCAATGGAATGATTGCTCCCTTCCCGATCTGTTCCACAGTGTCTCTGTTACTTTTCGAGGGGTGTCTATACGCTATTCCCAAAGGAGTGATTGCTCCGTTCCCGGTTTGTTCCTCAGTGTCTCTGTTACTATTCGAGGGCTTTCTATAGAATACTCCCAATGGAATGATTGCTCCCTTCCCGATCTGTTCCACAGTGTCTCTGTTATTATTCCAGGGGTGTCTATAGAATACTCCCAATGGAATGATTGGTCCCTTCCCGATCTGTTCCACAGTGTCTCTGTTACTATTCAAGGGGTGTCTATAGAATACTCCCAATGGAATTATTGCTATCCTTCCCGATCTGTTCCTCGGTGTCTCTGTTACTATTCGAGGGGTGTCTATCGAATACTCCCAAAGGAATGAATGCTCCCTTTCCGATCTGTTCCTCAGTGTCTCTCGTACTATTCGAGGGGTGTCTATAGAATACTCCCAATATAGTGATTGCTCCCTTCCCGATCTGTTCCACAGTGTCTCTGTTAATGTTCGATCGCTGTCTATAGAATACTCGTAGCAGAGTGATTGCTCCATTCCCTGTCTGTTCCACAGTGTCTCTGTTACTATTCGAGGTGTGTCTATAGAATACTCCCCAAGGAATGTTTGCTCCCTTCCCGATCTGTTCCTCAGTGTCTCTATTAATATTCGAGGGGTGTCTATAGAATACTCCCCAAGTAATGATTGCTCCCTTCCCGATCTGTTCCTCAGTGTCTCTATTAATATTCGAGGGGTGTCTATAGAATACTCCCCAAGTAATGATTGCTCCCTTCCGGATCTGTTCCTCAGTGTCTCTGTTACTGTTCGATGGCTGTGTATAGAATACTCGCAACAGAGTGATTGCTCCCTTCCTGATCGGTTCCTCACTGTCTCTGTTAGTATTCGAGGGGTGTCAATTCAATACTCCCAATGGAATGATTGCTCCCTTCCGGATCTGTTCCTCAGTGTCTCTGTTACTATTCGAGGGGTGTCTATAGAATACTCCCAAAGGAATGATTGCTCTCTTCCCGATCTGTTCCACAGTGTCGCTGTTACTATTCGAGGGGTGTCTATCGAATACTCCCAAAGGAATGAATGCTCCCTTTCCGATCTGTTCCTCAGTGTCTCTCTTACTATTCGAGGGGTGTCTATGGAATATTCCCAGTATAGTGATTGCTCCCTTCCCGATCTGTTCCACAGTGTCTCTGTTAATGTTCGATCGCTGTCTATAGAATACTCGCAGCAGAGTGATTGCTCCATTCCCTGTCTGTTCCTCAGTGTCTCTGTTACTATTCGAGGGGTGTCTATAGAATACTCGCAACAGACTGATTGCTCCCTTCCCGATCTGTTCCACAGTGTCTCTGTTAGTATTCGAGGGGTGTCTATAGAATACTCCCCAAGGAATGATTGCTCCCTTCCCGATCTGTTCCTCTGTGTCTCTGTTACTATTCGAGGCGTGTCTATAGAATACTCACAACAGAATGATTGCTCCGTTCCCGATCTGTTCCACAGTGTCTCTGTTACTATTCGAGTGGAGTCTATAGAATACTCCCAATGGAATGATTGCTCCCTTCCCGATCTGTTCCACAGTGTCTCTGTTACTTTTCGAGGGGTGTCTATACACTATTCCCAAAGGAGTGATTGCTCCGTTCCCGGTCTGTTCATCAGTGTCTCTGTTACTATTCGAGGGTTTTCTATAGAATACTCCCAATGGAGTGATTGGTCCCTTCCCGATCTGTTCCACAGTGTCTCTGTTACTATTCGAGGGGTGTCTATCGAATACTCCCAAAGGAATGAATGCTCCCTTTCCGATCTGTTCCTCAGTGTCTCTCGTACTATTCGAGGGGTGTCTATAGAATACTCCCAATATAGTGATTGCTCCCTTCCCGATCTGTTCCACAGTGTCTCTGTTAATGTTCGATCGCTGTCTACAGAATACTCGTAGCAGAGTTATTGCTCCATTCCGTGTCTGTTCCACAGTGTCTCTGTTACTATTCGAGGGGTGTCTATGGAATACTCGCAATAGAGTGATTGATCCCTTCCCGATCTGTTCCACAGTGCCTCTGTTAATGTTCGATCGCTGTCTATAGAATACTCGCAGCAGAGTGATTGCTCCATTCCCTGTCTGTTCCTCAGTGTCTCTGATACTATTCGAGGGGTGTCTATAAAATACTCCCAATGGAATGATTGCTCCCTTCCCGATCTGTTCCTCAGTGTCTCTGTTACTATTCGAGGTGTGTCTATAGTATACTCCCAATGGAATGATTGCTCCCTTCCCGATCTGTTCCAGAGTGTCTCTGTCACTATTCGAGGGGTGTCTATAGAACACTCCCCAAGGAATGATTGCTCCCTTCCGGATCTGTTCCTCAGTGTCTCTGTTACTATTCGAGGGGTGTCTATAGAATACTCCCAAAGGAATGATTGCTCCCTTCGCGATCTGTTCCTCAGTGTCTCTGCTACTATTCGAGGGGTGTCTATAAAATAATCCCAATGGAATGATTGCTCCCTTCCCGATCTGTTCCAGAGTGTCTCTGTTACTATTCGAGGGTTGTCTATAGAAGACATCCCAAAGGAATGATTGCTCTCTTCCCGATCTGTTCCATAGTGTCTCTGTTAATATTCGAGGGTTGTCCATAGAAGACATCCCAAAGGAATGATTGCTCTCTTCCCGATCTGTTCCACAGTGTCGCTGTTACTATTCGAGGGGTGTCTATCGAATACTCCCAAAGGAATGAATGCTCCCCTTCCGATCTGTTCCTCAGTGTCTCTCTTACTATTCGAGGGGTGTCTATGGAATATTCCCAGTATAGTGATTGCTCCCTTCCCGATCTGTTCCACAGTGTCTCTGTTAATGTTCGATCGCTGTCTATAGAATACTCGTAGCAGAGTGATTGCTCCATTCCCTGTCTGTTCCACAGTGTCTCTGTGACTATTCGAGGGGTGTCTATAGAATACTCCGCAAGGAATGACTGCTCCATTCCCGATCTGTTCCTCAGTGTCTCTATTACTATTCGAGGGGTGTCTATGTAATACTCGCAATAGAGTGATTGATCCCTTCCCGATCTGTTCCACAGTGTCTCTGTTACTATTCGAGGTGAGTCTATAGAATGCTCCCAATGGAATGATTGCTCCCTTCCCGATCTGTTCCACAGTGTCTCTGTTAATGTTCGATCGCTGTCTATAGAATACTCCCCAAGGAATGATTGCTCCCTTCCCGATCTGTTCCTCAGTGTCTCTATTAATATTCGAGGGGTGTCTATAGAATACTCCCCAAGTAATGATTGCTCCCTTCCCGATCTGTTCCTCAGTGTCTCTATTAATATTCGAGGGGTGTCTATAGAATACTCCCCAAGTAATGATTGCTCCCTTCCGGATCTGTTCCTCAGTGTCTCTGTTACTGTTCGATGGCTGTGTATAGAATACTCGCAACAGAGTGATTGCTCCCTTCCTGATCGGTTCCTCACTGTCTCTGTTAGTATTCGAGGGGTGTCAATTCAATACTCCCAATGGAATGATTGCTCCCTTCCGGATCTGTTCCTCAGTGTCTCTGTTACTATTCGAGGGGTGTCTATAGAATACTCCCAAAGGAATGAATGCTCCCTTTCCGATCTGTTCTCAGTGTCTCTCTTACTATTCGTGGGGTGTCTATGGAATATTCCCAGTATAGTGATTGCTCCCTTCCCGATCTATTCCACAGTGTCTCTGTTAATGTTCGATCGCTGTCTATGGAATACTCGCAGCAGAGTGATTGCTCCATTCCCTGTCTGTTCCTCAGTGTCTCTGTTACTATTCGAGGGGTGTCTATAGAATACTCGCAACAGACTGATTGCTCCCTTCCCGATCTGTTCCACAGTGTCTCTGTTAGTATTCGAGGGGTGTCTATAGAATACTCCCCAAGGAATGATAGCTCCCTTCCCGATCTGTTCCTCAGTGTCTCTGTTACTATTCGAGGCGTGTCTATAAAATACTCACAACAGAATGATTGCTCCGTTCCCGATCTGTTCCACAGTGTCTCTGTTACTATTCGAGTGGAGTCTATAGAATACTCCCAATGGAATGATTGCTCCCTTCCCGATCTGTTCCACAGTGTCTCTGTTACTTTTCGAGGGGTGTCTATACACTATTCCCAAAGGAGTGATTGCTCCGTTCCCGGTCTGTTCCTCAGTGTCTCTGTTACTGTTCGATGGCTGTCTATACAATACTCGCAACAGGGTGATTGCTCCCTTCCGGATCTGTTCCTCAGTGTCTCTGTTACTATTCGAGGGGTGTCTATAGAATACTCCCAAAGGAATGATTGCTCCCTTCGCGATCTGTTCCTCAGTGTCTCTGCTACTATTCGAGGGGTGTCTATAAAATAATCCCAATGGAATGATTGCTCCCTTCCCGATCTGTTCCAGAGTGTCTCTGTTACTATTCGAGGGTTGTCTATAGAAGACATCCCAAAGGAATGATTGCTCTCTTCCCGATCTGTTCCATAGTGTCTCTGTTAATATTCGAGGGGTGTCCATAGAAGACATCCCAAAGGAATGATTGCTCTCTTCCCGATCTGTTCCACAGTGTCGCTGTTACTATTCGAGGGGTGTCTATCGAATACTCCCAAAGGAATGAATGCTCCCTTTCCGATCTGTTCCTCAGTGTCTCTCTTACTATTCGAGGGGTGTCTATGGAATATTCCCAGTATAGTGATTGCTCCCTTCCCGATCTGTTCTTCAGTGTCTCTGTTACTATTCGAGGGGTGTCTATAAAATACTCCCAATGGAATGATTGCTCCCCTCCCGATCTGTTCCTCAGTGTCTCTGTTACTATTCGAGGGGTGTCTATAGAACACTCCCCAAGGAATGATTGCTCCCTTCCCGATCTGTTCCTCAGTGACTCTGCTACTATTCGAGGGGTGTCTATCGAATACTCCCAAAGGAATGAATGCTCCCTTTCCGATCTGTTCCTCAGTGTCTCTCTTACTATTCGAGGGGTGTCTATAGAATACTCCCAATATAGTGATTGCTCCCTTCCCGATCTGTTCCACAGTGTCTCTGTTAATGTTCGATCGCTGTCTATAGAATACTCGTAGCAGAGTGATTGCTCCATTCCCTGTCTGTTCCACAGTGTCTCTGTGACTATTCGAGGGGTGTCTATAGAATACTCCGCAAGGAATGTCTGCTCCATTCCCGATCTGTTCCTCAGTGTCTCTGTTACTATTCGAGGTGTGTCTATAGTATACTCCCAATGGAATGATTGCTCCCTTCCTGATCTGCTCCAGAGTGTCTCTGTTACTATTCGAGGGGTGTCTATAGAACACTCCCCAAGGAATGATTGCTCCCTTCCCGATCTGTTCCTCAGTGTCTCTGTTACTGTTCGATGGCTGTCTATACAATACTCGCAACAGGGTGATTGCTCCCTTCCGGATCTGTTCCTCAGTGTCTCTGTTACTATTCGAGGGGTGTCTATAGAATACTCCCAAAGGAATGATCGCTCCCTTCCCGATCTGTTCCTCAGTGTCTCTGCTACTATTCGAGGGGTGTCTATAAAATAATCCCAATGGAATGATTGCTCCCTTCCCGATCTGTTCCAGAGTGTCTCTGTTACTATTCGAGGGGTGTCTATAGAATACTCCCCAAGGAATGATTGCTCCCTTCCCGATCTGTTCCTCAGTGTCTCTATTAATATTCGAGGGGTGTCTATAGAATACTCCCCAAGTAATGATTGCTCCCTTCCCGATCTGTTCCTCGGTGTCTCTATTAATATTCGAGGGGTGTCTATAGAATACTCCCCAAGTAATGATTGCTCCCTTCCGGATCTGTTCCTCAGTGTCTCTGTTACTGTTCGATGGCTGTGTATAGAATACTCGCAACAGAGTGATTGCTCCCTTCCTGATCGGTTCCTCACTGTCTCTGTTAGTATTCGAGGGGTGTCAATTCAATACTCCCAATGGAATGATTGCTCCCTTCCGGATCTGTTCCTCAGTGTCTCTGTTACTATTCGAGGGGTGTCTATAGAATACTCCCAAAGGAATGAATGCTCCCTTTCCGATCTGTTCTCAGTGTCTCTCTTACTATTCGAGGGGTGTCTATGGAATATTCCCAGTATAGTGATTGCTCCCTTCCCGATCTATTCCACAGTGTCTCTGTTAATGTTCGATCGCTGTCTATAGAATACTCGCAGCAGAGTGATTGCTCCATTCCCTGTCTGTTCCTCAGTGTCTCTGTTACTATTCGAGGGGTGTCTATAGAATACTCGCAACAGACTGATTGCTCCCTTCCCGATCTGTTCCACAGTGTCTCTGTTAGTATTCGAGGGGTGTCTATAGAATACTCCCCAAGGAATTGTAGCTCCCTTCCCGATCTGTTCCTCAGTGTCTCTGTTACTATTCGAGGCGTGTCTATAGAATACTCACAACAGAATCATTGCTCCGTTCCCGATCTGTTCCACAGTGTCTCTGTTACTATTCGAGTGGAGTCTATAGAATACTCCCAATGGAATGATTGCTCCCTTCCCGATCTGTTCCAAAGTGTCTCTGTTACTTTTCGAGGGGTGTCTATACACTATTCCCAAAGGAGTGATTGCTCCGTTCCCGGTCTGTTCCTCAGTGTCTCTGTTACTATTCGATGGCTGTCTATACAATACTCGCAACAGGGTGATTGCTCCCTTCCGGATCTGTTCCTCAGTGTCTCTGTTACTATTCGAGGGGTGTCTATAGAATACTCCCAAAGGAATGATTGCTCCCTTCCCGATCTGTTCCTCAGTGTCTCTGCTACTATTCGAGGGGTGTCTATAAAATAATCCCAATGGAATGATTGCTCCCTTCCCGATCTGCTCCAGAGTGTCTCTGTTACTATTCGAGGGGTGTCTATAGAATACTCCCCAAGGAATGATTGCTGTCTTCCCGATCTGTTCCACAGTATCCCTGTTACTATTCGAGGGGTGTCTATCGAATACTCCCAAAGGAATGAATGCTCCCTTTCCGATCCGTTCCTCCGTGTCTCTGTTACAATTCGAGGCGTGTCTATAGAATACCCGCAACAGAGTGATTGCTCCCTTCCCGATCTGTTCATCAGTGTCTCTGTTACTATTCGAGGGGTGTCTATGGAATATTCCCAATATAGTGATTGCTCCCTTCCCGATCTGTTCCACAGTGTCTCTGTTAATGTTCGATCGCTGACTATAGAATACTCGCAGCAGAGTGATTGCTCCATTCCCTGTCTTTTCCACAGCGTCTCTGTTACTATTCGAGTGGTGTCTATAGAATACTCCCCAAGGAATGACTGCTCCATTCCCGATCTGTTCCTCAGTGTCTCTGTTACTATTCGAGGGGTGTCTATGGAATACTCCCAAAGGAATGATTGCTCCCTTCCCGATCTGTTCCTCAGTGTCTCTGCTACTATTCGAGGGATGTCTATAAAATAATCCCAATGGAATGATTGCTCCCTTCCCGATCTGTTCCAGAGTGTCTCTGTTACTATTCGAGGGGTGTCTATAGAAGACATCCCAAAGGAATGATTGCTCTCTTCCCGATCTGTTCCACAGTATCTCTGTTACTATTCGAGGGGTGTCCATCGAATAATCCCAAAGGAATGAATGCTCCCTTTCCGATCCGTTCCTCAGTGTCTCTCTTACTATTCGAGGGGTTTCTATGGAATATTCCCACTATAGTGATTGCTCCCTTCCCGATCTGTTCCACAGTGTCTCTGTTAATGTTCGATCGCTGTCTATAGAGTACTCGCAGCAGAGTGATTGCTCCATTCCCTGTCTGTTCCTCAGTGTCTCTGATACTATTCGAGGGGTGTCTATAGAATACTCGCAACAGACTGATTGCTCCCTTCCCGATCTGTTCCACAGTGTCTCTGTTACTATTCGAGGGGTTTCTATAGAATACTCCCCACGGAATGACTGCTCCCTTCCTGATCTGTTCCTCAGTGTCTCTGTTACAATTCGAGGCGTGTCTATAGAATACTCGCAACAGAGTGATTGCTCCCTTCCCGATCTGTTCATCAGTGTCTCTGTTACTATTCGAGGGGTGTCAATGGAATATTCCCAATATAGTGATTGCTCCGTTCCCGATCTGTTCCACAGTGTCTCTGTTACTATTCGAGGGGTGTCTATAGTATACTCCGAATGGAATGATTGCTCCCTTCCCGATATGTTCCACAGTGTCTCTGTTACTATTCGAGGGGTGTCAATAGATTACTCCCAATGGAATGATTGCTCCCTTCCCGATCTGTTCCTCAGTGTCTCTGTTACCATTCGAGGGGTGTCTATAGAATATTCCCAATGGAATGATTGCTAACCTTCCCAATCTCTTCCTCAGTGTCTCTGTTACTATTCGAGGGGTGTCTCTGGAATATTCCCAATATAGTGATTGCTCCCTTCCCGATCTGTTCCTCAGTGTCTCTGTTGCTATTCGAGGGGTGTCTATAGAACACTCCCAAAGGAATGATTGCTCCCTTCCCGATCTGTTCCACAGTGTCTCTGTTACTATTCGAGGGGTGTCTATAGAATACTCCCAAAGGAATGATTGCTCCCTTCCCGATCTGTTGCTCAGTGTCTCTGTTACTATTTGAGTGGTGTCTATAGAATACTGCCAATGGAATGATTGCTAACCTTCCCGATCTGTTCCTCAGTGTCTCTGTTACTATTCGAGGAGTGTCTATAGAATACTCCCAATGGAATGATTGCTCCCTTCCCGACCTGTTCCACAGTGTCTCTGTTACTATTCGAGGGGTGTCTATAGAATACTTCCAATGGAATGATGGCTAACCTTCCCGATCTGTTCCACAATGTCTCTGTTACTATTTGAGGGGTGTCTATAGATTACTCCCAATGGAATGATTGCTCCCTTCCCGATCTGTTCCTCAGTGTCTCTCTTACTATTAGAGGGTTCTCTATAGTATACTCCAAATAGAATGATTGCTCCCTTCCCAATCTGTTCCACAGTGTCTCTGTTACTATTCCAGGGGTGTCTATAGAATACTCCCAAAGGAATAATTGCTCCCTTCCCGATCTGTTCCACAGTGTCTCTGTTACTATTCGAGGGGTGTCTATAGAATACTCCCAAAGGAATGATTGCTCCCTTCCCGATCTGTTCCTCAGTGTCTCTGTTACTATTCCAGGGGTGTCTATAGAATACTCCCAATGGAATGATTGCTCCCTTCCCGATCTGTTCCACAGTGTCTCTGTTACTATTCGAGGTGAGACTATAGAATACTCCCAAAGGAATGAATGCTCCCTTTCCGTTCCGTTCCTCAGTGTCTCTCTTACTATTCGAGGGGTTTCTATGGAATATTCCCACTATAGTGATTGCTCCCTTCCCGATCTGTTCCACAGTGTCTCTGTTAATGTTCGATCGCTGTCTATAGAGTACTCGCAGCAGAGTGATTGCTCCATTCCCTGTCTGTTCCTCAGTGTCTCTGATACTATTCGAGGGGTTTCTATAGAATACTCGCATCAGACTGATTGCTCCCTTCCCGATCTGTTCCACAGTGTCTCTGTTACTATTCGAGGGGTGTCTATAGAATACTCCGCACGGAATGACTGCTCCCTTCCCGATCTGTTCCTCAGTGTCTCTGTTACAATTCGAGGAGTGTCTATAGAATACTCACAACAGAGTGATTGCTCCGTTCCCGATCTGTTCCACAGTGTCTCTGTTACTATTCGAGGGGTGTCTATAGTATACTCCGAATGGAATGATTGCTCCCTTCCCGATATGTTCCACAGTGTCTCTGTTACTATTCGAGGGGTGTCTATAGAATACTCCCAATGGAATGATTACTCCCTTCCCGATCTGTTCCACAGTGTCTCTGTTACTATTCGAGGGGTGTCTATAGAATACTCCCAATGGAATGATTGCTAACCTTCCCAATCTGTTCCATAATGTCTCTGTTACTATTTGAGGGGTGTCAATAGATTACTCCCAATGGAATGATTACTCCCTTCCCGATCTGTTCCACAGTGTCTCTGTTACTATTCGAGGGGTGTCTATAGAATACTCCCAATGGAATGATTGCTAACCTTCCCGTTCTGTTCCACAGTGTCTCTGTTACTATTCGAGGGGTGTCTATAGAATACTCCCAATGGAATGATTGCTAACCTTCCCAATCTGTTCCATAATGTCTCTGTTACTATTCGAGGAGTGTCTATAGAATACTCCCAATGGAATGATTGCTCCCTTCCCGATCTGTTCCACAGTGTCTCTGTTACTATTCGAGGGGTGTCTATAGAATACTCCCAATGGAATGATGGCTAACCTTCCCGATCTGTTCCACAATGTCTCTGTTACTATTTGAGGGGTGTCTATAGATTACTCCCAATGGAATGATTGCTCCCTTCCCGATCTGTTCCTCAGTGTCTCTCTTACTACTAGAGGGGTGTCTATAGTATACTCCCAATGGAATGATTGCTCCCTTCCCGATCTGTTCCACAGTGTCTCTGTTACTATTCGAGGGGTGTCTATAGAATACTCCCAAAGGAATGATTGCTCCCTTCCCGATCTGTGCCTCAGTGTCTCTGTTACAATTCCAGGGGTGTCTATAGAATACTCCCAAAGGAAAGATTGCTCCCTTCCCGATCTGTTCCACAGTGTCTCTGTTACTATTCGAGGGGTGTCTATAGAATACTCCCAATGGAATGATTGCTCCCTTCCCGATCTGTTCCTCAGTGTCTCTCTTACTATTCGAAGGGTGTCTATAGTATACTCCCAATGGAATGATTGCTCCCTTCCCGATCTGTTCCTCAGTGTCTCTGTTACTATTCGAGGGGTGTCTATAGAATACTCCCAAAGGAATGCTTGCTCCCTTCCCAATCTGTTCCTCAGTGTCTCTCTTACTATTCGAGGGGTGTCTCTGGAATATTCCCAATATAGTGATTGCTCCCTTCCCGATCTGTTCCTCAGTGTCTCTGTTGCTATTCGAGGGGTGTCTATAGAATACTCCCAAAGGAATGATTGCTCCCTTCCCGATCTGTTCCACAGTGTCTCTGTTACTATTCGACGGGTGTCTATAGAATACTCCCAATGGAATGATTGCTAACCTTCCCGATCTCTTCCTCAGTGTCTCTGTTACTATTTGAGGGGAGTCTATAGAATACTCCCAAAGGAATGATTGCTCCCTTCCCGATCTGTTGCTCAGTGTCTCTGTTACTATTCGAGGGGTGTCTATAGAATACTCGCAACGGAGTGATTGCTCCCTTCCCGATCTGTTCCTCAGTGTCTCTATTACTATTCGAGGGGTGTCTACAGAATACTCACAATGGAATGATTGCTAACCTTCCCAATCTGTTCCACAATGTCTCTGTTTCTATTTGAGGGGTGTCTATAGATTACTCCCAATGGAATGATTGCTCCCTTCCCGAACTGTTCCTCAGTGTCTCTGTTACTATTCGAGGGGTGTCTATAGAATACTCCCAAAGGAATGCTTGTTCCCTTCCCGATCTGTTCCTCAGTGTCTCTCTTACTATTCGAGGGGTGTCTCTGGAATATTCCCAATATAGTGATTGCTCCCTTCCCGATCTGTTCCTCAGTGTCTCTGTTGCTATTCGAGGGGTGTCTATAGAATACTCCCAAAGGAATGATTGCTCCCTTCCCGATCTGTTCCACAGTGTCTCTCTTACTATTCGAGGGGTGTCTATAGAATACTCCCAAAGGAATGATTGCTCCCTTCCCGATCTGTTGCTCAGTGTCTCTGTTACTATTTGAGGGGTGTCTATAGAATACTGCCAATGGAATGATTGCTAACCTTCCCGATCTGTTCCTCAGTGTCTCTGTTACTATTCGAGGAGTGTCTATAGAATACTCCCAATGGAATGATGGCTAACCTTCCCGATCTGTTCCACAATGTCTCTGTTACTATTTGAGGGGTGTCTATAGATTACTCCCAATGGAATGATTGCTCCCTTCCCGATCTGTTCCTCAGTGTCTCTCTTACTATTAGAGGGGTGTCTATAGTATACTCCCAATGGAATGATTGCTCTCTTCCCAATCTGTTCCACAGTGTCTCTGTTACTATTCGAGGTGTGTCTATAGAATACTCCCAATGGAATGATTGCTCCCTTCCCGATCTGTTCCACAGTGTCTCTGTTACTATTCGACGGGTGTCTATAGAATGCTCCCAATGGAATGATTGCTAACCTTCCCGATCTGTTCCTCAGTGTCTCTGTTACTATTCGAGGGGTGTCTATAGAATACTCCCAAAGGAATGCTTGCTCCCTTCCCAATCTGTTCCACAGTGTCTCTGTTACTATTCCTGGGGTGTCTATAGAATACTCCCAAAGGAATGATTGCTCCCTTCCCGATCTGTTCCTCAGTGTCTCTCTTACTATTCGAGGGGTGTCTATAGAATACTGCCAATGGAATGATTGATAACCTTCCCAATCTGTTCCACAATGTCTCTGTTACTATTTCAGGGGTGTCTATAGATTACTCCCAATGGAATGATTGCTCCATTCCTGATCTGTTCCTCAGTGTCTCTCTTACTATTCGAAGGGTGTCTATAGTATACTCCCAATGGAATGATTGCTCCATTCCCGATCTGTTCCTCAGTGTCTCTCTTACTATTCAAGGGGTGTCTCTGGAATATTCCCAATATAGTGATTGCTCCCTTCCCGATCTGTTCCTCAGTGTCTCTGTTGCTATTCGAGGGGTGTCTATAGAATACTCCCAATGGAATGATTGCTAACCTTCCCGATCTCTTCCTCAGTGTCTCTGTTACTATTCGAGGGGTGTCTATAGAATACTCCCAATGGAATGATTGCTCCCTTCCCGATCTGTTCCTCAGTGTCTCTCTTACTATTCGAGGGGTGTCTATAGAATATTCCCAATGGAATGATTGCACCCTTCCCGATCTGTTCCACAGTGTCTCTGTTACTATTAGAGGGGTGTCTATAGAATACTCCCAATGGAATGATTGCTAACCTTCCCGATCTGTTCCACAATGTCTCTGTTACTATTTGAGGGGTGTCTATAGATTACACCCAATGGAATGATTGCTCCCTTCCCGATCTGTTCCTCAGTGTCTCTCTTACTATTAGAGGAGTGTCTATAGTATACTCCCAATGGAATTATTGCTCCCTTCCCAATCTATTCCTCAGTGTCTCTGTTACTATTCGAGGGTGTCTATAGAATACTCCCAATGGAATGATTGTTCCCTTCCCGATCTGTTCCACAGTGTCACTGTTACTATTCGAGGGGTGTCTCTGCAATATTCCCAATATAGTGATTGCTCCCTTCCCGATCTGTTCCTCAGTGTCTCTCTTACTATTCGAGGGGTGTCTATAGAATACTCGCAACAGAGTGATTGCTCCCTTCCCGATCTGTTTCTCAGTGTCTCTGTTACTATTCGAGGGGAGTCTATAGAATACTCCCAAAGGAATGCTTGCTCCATTCCCAATCTGTTCCTCAGTGTCTCTGTTGCTATTCGAGGGGTGTCTATAGAATACTCCCAATGGAATGATTGCTCCCTTCCCGATCTGTTCCACAGTGTCTCTGTTAGTATTCGAGGGGTGTCTATAGAATACTCCCAATGGAATGATTGCTAACCTTCCCGATCTCTTCCTCAGTGTCTCTGTTACTATTTGAGGGGAGTCTATAGAATACTCCCAAAGGAATGATTGCTCCCTTCCCGATCTGTTGCTCAGTGTCTCTGTTACTATTCGAGGGGTGTCTATAGAATATTCCCAATGGAATGATTGCTCCCTTCCTGATCTGTTCCACAGTGTCTCTGTTACTATTCGAGGGGTGTCTATAGAATACTCCCAATGGAATGATTGCTAACCTTCCCGATCTGTTCCACAATGTCTCTGTTACTATTTGAGGGGTGTCTATAGATTACTCCCAATGGAATGATTGCTCCCTTCCCGATCTGTTCCTCAGTGTCTCTCTTACTATTAGAGGGGTGTCTATAGTGTACTCCCAATGGAATTATTGCTCCCTTCCCAATCTATTCCTCAGTGTCTCTGTTACTATTCGAGGGTGTCTATAGAATACTCCCAATGGAATGATTGTTCCCTTCCCGATCTGTTCCACAGTGTCACTGTTACTATTCGAGGGGTGTCTCTGCAATATTCCCAATATAGTGATTGCTCCCTTCCCGATCTGTTCCTCAGTGTCTCTCTTACTATTCGAGGGGTGTCTATAGAATACTCGCAACAGAGTGATTGCTCCCTTCCCGATCTGTTTCTCAGTGTCTCTGTTACTATTCGAGGGGAGTCTATAGAATACTCCCAAAGGAATGCTTGCTCCATTCCCAATCTGTTCCTCAGTGTCTCTGTTGCTATTCGAGGGGTGTCTATAGAATACTCCCAATGGAATGATTGCTCCCTTCCCGATCTGTTCCACAGTGTCTCTGTTAGTATTCGAGGGGTGTCTATAGAATACTCCCAATGGAATGATTGCTAACGTTCCCGATCTCTTCCTCAGTGTCTCTGTTACTATTTGAGGGGAGTCTATAGAATACTCCCAAAGGAATGATTGCTCCCTTCCCGATCTGTTGCTCAGTGTCTCTGTTACTATTCGAGGGGTGTCTATAGAATATTCCCAATGGAATGATTGCTCCCTTCCTGATCTGTTCCACAGTGTCTCTGTTACTATTCGAGGGGTGTCTATAGAATACTCCCAATGGAATGATTGCTAACCTTCCCGATCTGTTCCACAATGTCTCTGTTACTATTTGAGGGGTGTCTATAGATTACTCCCAATGGAATGATTGCTCCCTTCCCGATCTGTTCCTCAGTGTCTCTCTTACTATTAGAGGGGTGTCTATAGTGTACTCCCAATGGAATTATTGCTCCCTTCCCAATCTATTCCTCAGTGTCTCTGTTACTATTCGAGGGTGTCTATAGAATACTCCCAATGGAATGATTGTTCCCTTCCCGATCTGTTCCACAGTGTCACTGTTACTATTCGAGGGGTGTCTCTGCAATATTCCCAATATAGTGATTGCTCCCTTCCCGATCTGTTCCTCAGTGTCTCTGTTACTATTCGAGGGGTGTCTATAGAATACTGCCAATGGAATGATTGCTAACCTTCCCGATCTGTTCCTCAGTGTCTCTGTTACTATTCGAGGGGTGTCTATAGAATACTCCCAATGGAATGATTGCTCCCTTCCCGATCTGTTCCACAGTGTCTCTGTTACTATTCGAGGGGTTTCTATAGAATACTCCCAATGGAATGATTGCTCCCTTCCCGATCCGTTCCTCAGTGTCTCTCTTACTATTAGAGGGGTTTCTACAGTATACTCCCAATGGAATGATTGCTCCCTTCCCAATCTGTTCCACAGTGTCTCTCTTACTATTCGAGGGGTGTCTATAGAATACTCCCAATGGAATGATTGCTAACCTTCCCAATCTGTTCCACGGTGTCCCTGTTACTATTCCAGGGGTGTCTATAGAATACTCCTAAAGGAATGATTGCTCCCTTCCCCATCTGTTCCTCAGTGTCTCTCTTACTATTCGAGGGGTGTCTCTGGAATATTCCCAATATAGTGATTGCTCCCTTCCCGATCTGTTCCTCAGTGTCTCTGTTGCTATTCGAGGGGTGTCTATAGAATACTCCCAATGGAATGATTGCTCCCTTCCCGATCTGTTCCTCAGTGTCTCTGTTACTATTCGAGGGGTGTCTATAGAATACTCCCAAAGGAATGATTGCTCCCTTCCCGATCTGTTCCACAGTGTCTCTGTTACTATTCGAGAGGTGTCTATAGAATACTCCCAATGGAATGATTGCTAACCTTCCCGATCTGTTCCTCAGTGTCTCTGTTACTATTTCTGGGGTGTCTATAGAATACTCCCAAAGGAATGATTGCTCCCTTCCCGATCTGTTGCTCAGTGTCTCTGTTACTATTCGAGGGGTGTCTATTGAATACTGCCAGTGGAATGATTGCTAACCTTCCCGTTCTGTTCCTCAGTGTCTCTCTTACTATTCGAAGGGTGTCTATAGTATACTCCCAATGGAATGATTGCTCCCTTCCCGATCTGTTCCACTGTGTAACTGTTACTATTCGAGGGATGTCTATAGAATACTCCCAAAGGAATGCTTGCTCCCTTCCCAATCTGTACCACAGTGTCTCTGTTACTATTCCAGGGGTGTCTATAGAATACTCCCAAAGGAATGATTGCTCCCTTCCCGATCTGTTCCTCAGTGTCTCTCTTACTATTCGAGGGGTGTCTCTGGAATATTCCCAATATAGTGATTGCTCCCTTCCCGATCTGTTCCACAGTGTCTCTGTTACTATTCGAGGGGTGTCTATAGAATACTCCCAATGGAATTATTGCAAACCTTCCCGTTCTCTTCCTCAGTGTCTCTGTTACTATTTGAGGGGTGTCTATAGAATCCTCCCAAAGGAATCATTGCTCCCTTCCCGATCTGTTGCTCAGTGTCTCTGTTACTATTCGAGGGGTGTCTATAGAATACTGCCAATGTAATGATTGCTAACCTTCCCGATCTGTTCCTCAGTGTCTCTGTTACTATTCGAGGGATGTCTATAGAATACTCCCAATGGAATGATTGCTCCCTTCCCGATCTGTTCCACAGTGTCTCTGTTACTATTCGAGGGGTGTCTATAGAATACTCCCAAAGGAATGATTGCTCCCTTCCCGATCTGTTGCTCAGTGTCTCTGTTACTATTCGAGGGGTGTCTATAGAATACTGCCAATGGAATGATTGCTAACCTTCCCGATCTGTTCCTCAGTGTCTCTGTTACTATTCGAGGGGTGTCTATAGAATACTCCCAATGGAATGATTGCTCCCTTCCCGATCTGTTCCACAGTGTCTCTGTTACTATTCGAGGGGTTTCTATAGAATACTCCCAATGGAATGATTGCTCCCTTCCCGATCCGTTCCTCAGTGTCTCTCTTACTATTAGAGGGGTGTCTACAGTATACTCCCAATGGAATGATTGCTCCCTTCCCAATCTGTTCCACAGTGTCTCTGTTACTATTCGAGGGGTGTCTATAGAATACTCCCAATGGAATGATTGCTAACCTTCCCAATCTGTTCCACGGTGTCCCTGTTACTATTCCAGGGGTGTCTATAGAATACTCCTAAAGGAATGATTGCTCCCTTCCCCATCTGTTCCTCAGTGTCTCTCTTACTATTCGAGGGGTGTCTCTGGAATATTCCCAATATAGTGATTGCTCCCTTCCCGATCTGTTCCTCAGTGTCTCTGTTGCTATTCGAGGGGTGTCTATAGAATACTCCCAATGGAATGATTGCTCCCTTCCCGATCTGTTCCTCAGTGTCTCTGTTACTATTCGAGGGGTGTCTATAGAATACTCCCAAAGGAATGATTGCTCCCTTCCCGATCTGTTCCACAGTGTCTCTGTTACTATTCGAGAGGTGTCTATAGAATACTCCCAATGGAATGATTGCTAACCTTCCCGATCTGTTCCTCAGTGTCTCTGTTACTATTTCTGGGGTGTCTATAGAATACTCCCAAAGGAATGATTGCTCCCTTCCCGATCTGTTGCTCAGTGTCTCTGTTACTATTCGAGGGGTGTCTATTGAATACTGCCAGTGGAATGATTGCTAACCTTCCCGTTCTGTTCCTCAGTGTCTCTCTTACTATTCGAAGGGTGTCTATAGTATACTCCCAATGGAATGATTGCTCCCTTCCCGATCTGTTCCACTGTGTAACTGTTACTATTCGAGGGATGTCTATAGAATACTCCCAAAGGAATGCTTGCTCCCTTCCCAATCTGTACCACAGTGTCTCTGTTACTATTCCAGGGGTGTCTATAGAATACTCCCAAAGGAATGATTGCTCCCTTCCCGATCTGTTCCTCAGTGTCTCTCTTACTATTCGAGGGGTGTCTCTGGAATATTCCCAATATAGTGATTGCTCCCTTCCCGATCTGTTCCACAGTGTCTCTGTTACTATTCGAGGGGTGTCTATAGAATACTCCCAATGGAATTATTGCAAACCTTCCCGTTCTCTTCCTCAGTGTCTCTGTTACTATTTGAGGGGTGTCTATAGAATCCTCCCAAAGGAATCATTGCTCCCTTCCCGATCTGTTGCTCAGTGTCTCTGTTACTATTCGAGGGGTGTCTATAGAATACTGCCAATGTAATGATTGCTAACCTTCCCGATCTGTTCCTCAGTGTCTCTGTTACTATTCGAGGGGTGTCTATAGAATACTCCCAAAGGAATGATTGCTCCCTTCCCGATCTGTTGCTCAGTGTCTCTGTTACTATTTGAGGGGTGTCTATAGAATACTGCCAATGGAATGATTGCTAACCTTCCCGATCTGTTCCTCAGTGTCTCTGTTACTATTCAAGGAGTGTCTATAGAATACTCCCAATGGAATGATTGCTCCCTTCCCGATCTGTTCCACAGTGTCTCTGTTACTATTCGAGGGGTGTCTATAGAATACTCCCAAAGGAATGATTGCTCCCTTCCCGATCTGTTCCTCAGTGTCTCTGTTACAATTCCAGGGGTGTCTATAGAATACTCCCAATGGAAAGATTGCTCCCTTCCTGATCTGTTCCACAGTGTCTCTGTTACTATTCGAGGGGTGTCTATAGAATACTCCCAATGGAATGATTGCTCCCTTCCCGATCTGTTCCTCAGTGTCTCTCTTACTATTCGAAGGGTGTCTATAGTATACTCCCAATGGAATGATTGCTCCCTTCCCGATCTGTTCCTCAGTGTCTCTGTTACTATTCGAGGGGTGTCTATAGAATACTCCCAAAGGAATGCTTGCTCCCTTCCCAATCTGTTCCTCAGTGTCTCTCTTACTATTCGAGGGGTGTCTCTGGAATATTCCCAATATAGTGATTGCTCCCTTCCCGATCTGTTCCTCAGTGTCTCTGTTGCTATTCGAGGGGTGTCTATAGAATACTCCCAAAGGAATGATTGCTCCCTTCCCGATCTGTTCCACAGTGACTCTGTTACTATTCGACGGGTGTCTATAGAATACTCCCAATGGAATGATTGCTAACCTTCCCGATCTCTTCCTCAGTGTCTCTGTTACTATTTGAGGGGTGTCTATAGAATACTCCCAAAGGAATGCTTGCTCCCTTCCCAATCTGTTCCACAGTGTCTCTGTTACTATTCCAGGGGTGCCTATAGAATACTCCCAAAGGAATGATTGCTCCCTTCCCGATCTGTTCCTCAGTGTCTCTCTTACTATTCGAGGGGTGTCTCTGGAATATTCCCAATATAGTGATTGCTCCCTTCCCGATCTGTTGCTCAGTGTCTCTGTTACTATTCGAGGGGTGTCTATAGAATACTGCCAATGGAATGATTGCTAACCTTCCCGATCTGTTCCTCAGTGTCTCTGTTACTATTCGAGGAGTGTCTATAGAATACGCCCAATGGAATGATTGCTCCCTTCCCGATCTGTTCCACAGTGTCTCTGTTACTATTCGAGGGGTGTCTATAGAATACTCCCAATGGAATGATGGCTAACCTTCCCGATCTGTTCCACAATGTCTCTGTTACTATTTGAGGGGTGTCTATAGATTACTCCCAATGGAATGATTGCTCCCTTCCCGATCTGTTCCTCAGTGTCTCTCTTACAATTAGCGGGGTGTCTATAGTATACTCCCAATGGAATGGTTGCTCTCTTCCCAATCTGTTCCACAGTGTCTCTGTTACTATTCGAGGTGTGTCTATAGAATACTCCCAATGGAAAGATTGCTCCCTTCCCGATCTGTTCCACAGTGTCTCTCTTATTATTCGAGGGGTGTCTATAGAATACTCCCAAAGGAATGATTGCTCCCTTCCCGATCTGTTCCACAGTGTCTCTGTTACTATTCGACGGGTGTCTATAGAATACTCCCAATGGAATGATTGCTAACCTTCCCGATCTCTTCCTCAGTGTCTCTGTTACTATTCGAGGGGTGTCTATAGAATACTCCCAAACGAATGCTTGCTCCCTTCCCAATCTGTTCCACAGTGTCTCTGTTACTATTCCAGGGGTGTCTCTGGAATATTCCCAATATAGTGATTGCTCCCTTCCCGATCTGTTGCTCAGTGTCTCTGTTACTATTCGAGGGGTGTCTATAGAATACTGCCAATGGAATGATTGCTAACCTTCCCGATCTGTTCCTCAGTGTCTCTGTTACTATTCGAGGAGTGTCTATAGAATACTCCCAATGGAATGATTGCTCCCTTCCCGATCTGTTCCACAATGTCTCTGTTACTATTTGAGGGGTGTCTATAGATTACTCCCAATGGAATGATTGCTCCCTTCCCGATCTGTTCCTCAGTGTCTCTCTTACTATTAGAGGGGTGTCTATAGTATACTCCCAATGGAATGATTGCTCTCTTCCCAATCTGTTCCACAGTGTCTCTGTTACTATTCGAGGTGTGTCTATAGAATACTCCCAATGGAATGATTGCTCCCTTCCCGATCTGTTCCACACTGTCTCTGTTACTATTCGAGGGGTGTCTATAGAATACTCCCAAAGGAATGATTGCTCCCTTCCCGATCTGTTCCTCAGTGTCTCTGTTACTATTCCAGGGGTGTCTATAGATTACTCCCAATGGAATGATTGCTCCCTTCCCGATCCGTTCCTCAGTGTCTCTCTTACTATTAGAGGGGTGTCTACAGTATACTCCCAATGGAATGATTGCTCCCTTCCCAATCTGTTCCACAGTGTCTCTGTTACTATTCGAGGGGTGTCTATAGAATACTCCCAATGGAATGATTGCTAACCTTCCCAATCTGTTCCACAATGTCTCTGTTACTATTTGAGGGGTGTCTATAGATTACTCCCAATGGAATGATTGCTCCCTTCCCGATCTGTTCCTCAGTGTCTCTCTTACTATTAGAGGGGTGTCTATAGAATACTCCCAATGGAATGATTGCTCCCTTCCCGATCTGTTCCACAATGTCTCTGTTACTATTTGAGGGGTGTCTATAGATTACTCCCAATGGAATGATTGCTCCCTTCCCGATCTGTTCCTCAGTGTCTCTCTTACTATTAGAGGGGTGTCTATAGTATACTCCCAATGGAATGATTGCTCTCTTCCCAATCTGTTCCACAGTGTCTCTGTTACTATTCGAGGTGTGTCTATAGAATACTCCCAATGGAATGATTGCTCCCTTCCCGATCTGTTCCACACTGTCTCTGTTACTATTCGAGGGGTGTCTATAGAATACTCCCAAAGGAATGATTGCTCCCTTCCCGATCTGTTCCTCAGTGTCTCTGTTACTATTCCAGGGGTGTCTATAGATTACTCCCAATGGAATGATTGCTCCCTTCCCGATCCGTTCCTCAGTGTCTCTCTTACTATTAGAGGGGTGTCTACAGTATACTCCCAATGGAATGATTGCTCCCTTCCCAATCTGTTCCACAGTGTCTCTGTTACTATTCGAGGGGTGTCTATAGAATACTCCCAATGGAATGATTGCTAACCTTCCCAATCTGTTCCACAATGTCTCTGTTACTATTTGAGGGGTGTCTATAGATTACTCCCAATGGAATGATTGCTCCCTTCCCGATCTGTTCCTCAGTGTCTCTCTTACTATTCGAAGGGTGTCTATAGTATACTCCCAATGGAATGATTGCTCCCTTCCCGATCTTGTTCCACAGTGTCTCTGTTACTATTCGAGGGGTGTCTATAGAATACTCCCAAAGCAATGCTTGCTCCCTTCCCAATCTGTTCCACGGTGTCCCTGTTACTATTCCAGGGGTGTCTATAGAATACTCCTAAAGGAATGATTGCTCCCTTCCCCATCTGTTCCTCAGTGTCTCTCTTACTATTCGAGGGGTGTCTCTGGAATATTCCCAATATAGTGATTGCTCCCTTCCCGATCTGTTCCTCAGTGTCTCTGTTGCTATTCGAGGGGTGTCTATAGAATACTCCCAATGGAATGATTGCTCCCTTCCCGATCTGTTCCTCAGTGTCTCTGTTACTATTCGAGGGGTGTCTATAGAATACTCCCAAAGGAATGATTGCTCCCTTCCCGATCTGTTCCACAGTGTCTCTGTTACTATTCGAGAGGTGTCTATAGAATACTCCCAATGGAATGATTGCTAACCTTCCCGATCTGTTCCTCAGTGTCTCTGTTACTATTTCTGGGGTGTCTATAGAATACTCCCAAAGGAATGATTGCTCCCTTCCCGATCTGTTGCTCAGTGTCTCTGTTACTATTCGAGGGGTGTCTATTGAATACTGCCAGTGGAATGATTGCTAACCTTCCCGTTCTGTTCCTCAGTGTCTCTCTTACTATTCGAAGGGTGTCTATAGTATACTCCCAATGGAATGATTGCTCCCTTCCCGATCTGTTCCACTGTGTAACTGTTACTATTCGAGGGATGTCTATAGAATACTCCCAAAGGAATGCTTGCTCCCTTCCCAATCTGTACCACAGTGTCTCTGTTACTATTCCAGGGGTGTCTATAGAATACTCCCAAAGGAATGATTGCTCCCTTCCCGATCTGTTCCTCAGTGTCTCTCTTACTATTCGAGGGGTGTCTCTGGAATATTCCCAATATAGTGATTGCTCCCTTCCCGATCTGTTCCACAGTGTCTCTGTTACTATTCGAGGGGTGTCTATAGAATACTCCCAATGGAATTATTGCAAACCTTCCCGTTCTCTTCCTCAGTGTCTCTGTTACTATTTGAGGGGTGTCTATAGAATCCTCCCAAAGGAATCATTGCTCCCTTCCCGATCTGTTGCTCAGTGTCTCTGTTACTATTCGAGGGGTGTCTATAGAATACTGCCAATGTAATGATTGCTAACCTTCCCGATCTGTTCCTCAGTGTCTCTGTTACTATTCGAGGGATGTCTATAGAATACTCCCAATGGAATGATTGCTCCCTTCCCGATCTGTTCCACAGTGTCTCTGTTACTATTCGAGGGGTGTCTATAGAATACTCCCAAAGGAATGATTGCTCCCTTCCCGATCTGTTGCTCAGTGTCTCTGTTACTATTCGAGGGGTGTCTATTGAATACTGCCAGTGGAATGATTGCTAACCTTCCCGTTCTGTTCCTCAGTGTCTCTCTTACTATTCGAAGGGTGTCTATAGTATACTCCCAATGGAATGATTGCCCCCTTCCCGATCTGTTCCACAGTGTCTCTGTTACTATTCGAAGGGTGTCTATAGAATACTCCCAATGGAATAATTGCTAACCTTCCCGATCTGTTCCACAATGTCTCTGTTACTATTCGTGGGGTGTCTATAGAATACTGCCAATGGAATGATTGCTAACCTTCCCGATCTGTTCCTCAGTGTCTCTGTTACTATTCGAGGAGTGTCTATAGAATACGCCCAATGGAATGATTGCTCCCTTCCCGATCTGTTCCACAGTGTCTCTGTTACTATTAGAGGGGTGTCTATAGAATACTCCCAATGGAATGATGGCTAACCTTCCCGATCTGTTCCACCATATCTCTGTTACTATTTGAGGGGTGTCTATAGATTACTCCCAATGGAATGATTGCTCCCTTCCCGATCTGTTCCTCAGTGTCTCTCTTACTATTAGAGGGGTGTCTATAGTATACTCCCAATGGAATGGTTGCTCTCTTCCCAATCTGTTCCACAGTGTCTCTGTTTCTATTCGAGGTGTGTCTATAGAATACTCCCAATGGAAAGATTGCTCCCTTCCCGATCTGTTCCACAGTGTCTCTCTTACTATTCGAGGGGTGTCTATAGAATACTCCCAAAGGAATGATTGCTCCCTTCCCGATCTGTTCCTCAGTGTCTCTGTTACTATTCGAGGGGTGTCTATAGAATACTCCCAAAGGAATGATTGCTCCCTTCCCGATCTGTTCCACAGTGTCTCTGTTACTATTCGACGGGTGTCTATAGAATACTCCCAATGGAATGATTGCTAACCTTCCCGATCTCTTCCTCAGTGTCTCTGTTACTATTCGAGGGGTGTCTATAGAATACTCCCAAACGAATGCTTGCTCCCTTCCCAATCTGTTCTACAGTGTCTCTGTTACTATTCCAGGGGTGTCTCTGGAATATTCCCAATATAGTGATTGCTCCCTTCCCGATCTGTTGCTCAGTGTCTCTGTTACTATTCGAGGGGTGTCTATAGAATACTGCCAATGGAATGATTGCTAACCTTCCCGATCTGTTCCTCAGTGTCTCTGTTACTATTCGAGGAGTGTCTATAGAATACTCCCAATGGAATGATTGCTCCCTTCCCGATCTGTTCCACAATGTCTCTGTTACTATTTGAGGGGTGTCTATAGATTACTCCCAATGGAATGATTGCTCCCTTCCCGATCTGTTCCTCAGTGTCTCTCTTACTATTAGAGGGGTGTCTATAGTATACTCCCAATGGAATGATTGCTCTCTTCCCAATCTGTTCCACAGTGTCTCTGTTACTATTCGAGGTGTGTCTATAGAATACTCCCAATGGAATGATTGCTCCCTTCCCGATCTGTTCCACACTGTCTCTGTTACTATTCGAGGGGTGTCTATAGAATACTCCCAAAGGAATGATTGCTCCCTTCCCGATCTGTTCCTCAGTGTCTCTGTTACTATTCCAGGGGTGTCTATAGATTACTCCCAATGGAATGATTGCTCCCTTCCCGATCCGTTCCTCAGTGTCTCTCTTACTATTAGAGGGGTGTCTACAGTATACTCCCAATGGAATGATTGCTCCCTTCCCAATCTGTTCCACAGCGTCTCTGTTACTATTCGAGGGGTGTCTATTGAATACTGCCAGTGGAATGATTGCTAACCTTCCCGATCTGTTCCTCAGTGTCTCTGTTACTATTCGAGGGGTGTCTATAGAATACTCCCAATGGAATGATTGCCCCCTTCCCGATCTGTTCCACAGTGTCTCTGTTACTATTCGAAGGGTGTCTATAGAATACTCCCAATGAAATAATTGCTAACCTTCCCGATCTGTTCCACAATGTCTCTGTTACTATTCGTGGGGTGTCTATAGAATACTGCCAATGGAATGATTGCTAACCTTCCCGATCTGTTCCTCAGTGTCTCTGTTACTATTCGAGGAGTGTCTATAGAATACGCCCAATGGAATGATTGCTCCCTTCCCGATCTGTTCCACAGTGTCTCTGTTACTATTCGAGGGGTGTCTATAGAATACTCCCAATGGAATGATGGCTAACCTTCCCGATCTGTTCCACAATGTCTCTGTTACTATTTGAGGGATGTCTATAGATTACTCCCAATGGAATGATTGCTCCCTTCCCGATCTGTTCCTCAGTGTCTCTCTTACTATTAGAGGGGTGTCTATAGTATACTCCCAATGGAATGGTTGCTCTCTTCCCAATCTGTTCCACAGTGTCTCTGTTTCTATTCGAGGTGTGTCTATAGAATACTCCCAATGGAAAGATTGCTCCCTTCCCGATCTGTTCCACAGTGTCTCTCTTACTATTCGAGGGGTGTCTATAGAATACTCCCAAAGGAATGATTGCTCCCTTCCCGATCTGTTCCTCAGTGTCTCTGTTACTATTCGAGGGGTGTCTATAGAATACTCCCAAAGGAATGATTGCTCCCTTCCCGATCTGTTCCACAGTGTCTCTGTTACTATTCGACGGGTGTCTATAGAATACTCCCAATGGAATGATTGCTAACCTTCCCGATCTCTTCCTCAGTGTCTCTGTTACTATTCGAGGGGTGTCTATAGAATACTCCCAAACGAATGCTTGCTCCCTTCCCAATCTGTTCTACAGTGTCTCTGTTACTATTCCAGGGGTGTCTCTGGAATATTCCCAATATAGTGATTGCTCCCTTCCCGATCTGTTGCTCAGTGTCTCTGTTACTATTCGAGGGGTGTCTATAGAATACTGCCAATGGAATGATTGCTAACCTTCCCGATCTGTTCCTCAGTGTCTCTGTTACTATTCGAGGAGTGTCTATAGAATACTCCCAATGGAATGATTGCTCCCTTCCCGATCTGTTCCACAATGTCTCTGTTACTATTTGAGGGGTGTCTATAGATTACTCCCAATGGAATGATTGCTCCCTTCCCGATCTGTTCCTCAGTGTCTCTCTTACTATTAGAGGGGTGTCTATAGTATACTCCCAATGGAATGATTGCTCTCTTCCCAATCTGTTCCACAGTGTCTCTGTTACTATTCGAGGTGTGTCTATAGAATACTCCCAATGGAATGATTGCTCCCTTCCCGATCTGTTCCACACTGTCTCTGTTACTATTCGAGGGGTGTCTATAGAATACTCCCAAAGGAATGATTGCTCCCTTCCCGATCTGTTCCTCAGTGTCTCTGTTACTATTCCAGGGGTGTCTATAGATTACTCCCAATGGAATGATTGCTCCCTTCCCGATCCGTTCCTCAGTGTCTCTCTTACTATTAGAGGGGTGTCTACAGTATACTCCCAATGGAATGATTGCTCCCTTCCCAATCTGTTCCACAGCGTCTCTGTTACTATTCGAGGGGTGTCTATAGAATACTCCCAATGGAATGATTGCTAACCTTCCCAATCTGTTCCACAATGTCTCTGTTACTATTTGAGGGGTGTCTATAGATTACTCCCAATGGAATGATTGCTCCCTTCCCGATCTGTTCCTCAGTGTCTCTCTTACTATTCGAAGGGTGTCTATAGTATACTCCCAATGGAATGATTGCTCCCTTCCCGATCTTGTTCCACAGTGTCTCTGTTACTATTCGAGGGGTGTCTATAGAATACTCCCAAAGCAATGCTTGCTCCCTTCCCAATCTGTTCCACGGTGTCCCTGTTACTATTCCAGGGGTGTCTATAGAATACTCCTAAAGGAATGATGGCTCCCTTCCCCATCTGTTCCTCAGTGTCTCTCTTACTATTCGAGGGGTGTCTCTGGAATATTCCCAATATAGTGATTGCTCCCTTCCCGATCTGTTCCTCAGTGTCTCTGTTGCTATTCGAGGGGTGTCTATAGAATACTCCCAATGGAATGATTGCTCCCTTCCCGATCTGTTCCTCAGTGTCTCTGTTACTATTCGAGGGGTGTCTATAGAATACTCCCAAAGGAATGATTGCTCCCTTCCCGATCTGTTCCACAGTGTCTCTGTTACTATTCGAGAGGTGTCTATAGAATACTCCCAATGGAATGATTGCTAACCTTCCCGATCTGTTCCTCAGTGTCTCTGTTACTAGTTCTGGGGTGTCTATAGAATACTCCCAAAGGAATGATTGCTCCCTTCCCGATCTGTTGCTCAGTGTCTCTGTTACTATTCGAGGGGTGTCTATTGAATACTGCCAGTGGAATGATTGCTAACCTTCCCGATCTGTTCCTCAGTGTCTCTGTTACTATTCGAGGGGTGTCTATAGAATACTCCCAATGGAATGATTGCCCCCTTCCCGATCTGTTCCACAGTGTCTCTGTTACTATTCGAAGGGTGTCTATAGAATACTCCCAATGGAATAATTGCTAACCTTCCCGATCTGTTCCACAATGTCTCTGTTACTATTCGAGGGGTGTCTATAGAATACTCCCAATGGAATAATTGCTAACCTTCCCGATCTGTTCCACAGTGTCTCTGTTACTATTCGAGGGGTGTCTATAGAATACTCCCAAAGGAATGATTGCTCCCTTCCCGATCTGTTCCTCAGTGTCTCTCTTACTATTAGAGGGGTGTCTATAGTATACTCCCAATGGAATGATTGCTCCTTTCCCGATCTGTTCCTCAGTGTCTCTCTTACTATTCGACGGTTGACTATAGAATACTCCCAATGGAATGATTGCTAACCTTCCCGATCTGTTCCACGGTGTCTCTGTTACTATTCGAGGGGTGTCTATAGAATACTCCCAATGGAATGATTGCTAACCTTCCCAATCTGTTCCACAATGTCTCTGTTACTATTTGAGGGGTGTCTATAGATTACTGCCAATGGAATGATTGCTCCCTTCCCGTTCTGTTCCTCAGTGTCTCTCTTACTATTCGAAGGGTGTCTATAGTATACTCCCAATGGAATGATTGCTCCCTTCCCGATCTGTTCCACTGTGTAACTGTTACTATTCGAAGGGTGTCTATAGAATACTCCCAATGGAATAATTGCTAACCTTTCCGATCTGTTCCACAATGTCTCTGTTACTATTCGAGGGGTGTCTATAGAATACTCCCAATGGAATAATTGCTAACCTTCCCGATCTGTTCCACAGTGTCTCTGTTACTATTCGAGGGGTGTCTATAGAATACTCCCAAAGGAATGATTGCTCCCTTCCCGATCTGTTCCTCAGTGTCTCTCTTACTATTAGAGGGGTGTCTATAGTATACTCCCAATGGAATGATTGCTCCTTTCCCGATCTGTTCCTCAGTGTCTCTCTTACTATTCGACGGTTGACTATAGAATACTCCCAATGGAATGATTGCTAACCTTCCCGATCTGTTCCACGGTGTCTCTGTTACTATTCGAGGGGTGTCTATAGAATACTCCCAATGGAATGATTGCTAACCTTCCCAATCTGTTCCACAATGTCTCTGTTACTATTTGAGGGGTGTCTATAGATTACTGCCAATGGAATGATTGCTCCCTTCCCGTTCTGTTCCTCAGTGTCTCTCTTACTATTCGAAGGGTGTCTATAGTATACTCCCAATGGAATGATTGCTCCCTTCCCGATCTGTTCCACTGTGTAACTGTTACTATTCGAGGGATGTCTATAGAATACTCCCAAAGGAATGCTTACTCCCTTCCCAATCTGTACCACAGTGTCTCTGTTACTATTCCAGGGGTGTCTATAGAATACTCCCAAAGGAATGATTGCTCCCTTCCCGATCTGTTCCTCAGTGTCTCTCTTACTATTCGAGGGGTGTCTCTGGAATATTCCCAATATAGTGATTGCTCCCTTCCCGATCTGTTCCACAGTGTCTCTGTTACTATTCGAGGGGTGTCTATAGAATACTCCCAATGGAATTATTGCAAACCTTCCCGTTCTCTTCCTCAGTGTCTCTGTTACTATTTGAGGGGTGTCTATAGAATCCTCCCAAAGGAATCATTGCTCCCTTCCCGATCTGTTGCTCAGTGTCTCTGTTACTATTCGAGGGGTGTCTATAGAATACTGCCAATGGAATGATTGCTCCCTTCCCGATCTGTTCCACAGTGTCTCTGTTACTATTCGAGGGGTGTCTATAGAATACTCCCAAAGGAATGATTGCTCCCTTCCCGATCTGTTGCTCAGTGTCTCTGTTACTATTTGAGGGGTGTCTATAGAATACTGCCAATGGAATGATTGCTCCCTTCCCGATCTGTTCCACAGTGTCTCTGTTGCTATTCGAGGGGTGTCTATAGAATACTCCCAAAGGAATGATTGCTCCCTTCCCGATCTGTTCCACAGTGTCTCTGTTACTATTCGACGGGTGTCTATAGAATACTCCCAATGGAATGATTGCTAACCTTCCCGATCTCTTCCTCAGTGTCTCTGTTACTATTCGAGGGGTGTCTATAGAATACTCCCAAAGGAATGCTTGCTCCCTTCCCAATCTGTTCCACAGTGTCTCTGTTACTATTCCAGGGGTGTCTATAGAATACTCCCAAAGGAATGATTGCTCCCTTCCCGATCTGTTCCTCAGTGTCTCTCTTACTATTCGAGGGGTGTCTCTGGAATATTCCCAATATAGTGATTGCTCCCTTCCCGATCTGTTGCTCAGTGTCTCTGTTACTATTCGAGGGGTGTCTATAGAATACTGCCAATGGAATGATTGCTAACCTTCCCGATCTGTTCCTCAGTGTCTCTGTTACTATTCGAGGAGTGTCTATAGAATACGCCCAATGGAATGATTGCTCCCTTCCCGATCTGTTCCACAGTGTCTCTGTTACTATTCGAGGGGTGTCTATAGAATACTCCCAATGGAATGATGGCTAACCTTCCCGATCTGTTCCACAATGTCTCTGTTACTATTTGAGGGGTGTCTATAGATTACTCCCAATGGAATGATTGCTCCCTTCCCGATCTGTTCCTCAGTGTCTCTCTTACTATTAGAGGGGTGTCTATAGTATACTCCCAATGGAATGGTTGCTCTCTTCCCAATCTGTTCCACAGTGTCTCTGTTACTATTCGAGGTGTGTCTATAGAATACTCCCAATGGAAAGATTGCTCCCTTCCCGATCTGTTCCACAGTGTCTCTCGTACTATTCGAGGGGTGTCTATAGAATACTCCCAAAGGAATGATTGCTCCCTTCCCGATCTGTTCCTCAGTGTCTCTGTTACTATTCGAGGGGTGTCTATAGAATATTCCCAAAGGAATGATTGCTCCCTTACCGATCTGTTCCACAGTGTCTCTGTTACTATTCGACGGGTGTCTATAGAATACTCCCAATGGAATGATTGCTAACCTTCCCGATCTCTTCCTCAGTGTCTCTGTTACTATTCGAGGGGTGTCTATAGAATACTCCCAAACGAATGCTTGCTCCCTTCCCAATCTGTTCCACAGTGTCTCTGTTACTATTCCAGGGGTGTCTCTGGAATATTCCCAATATAGTGATTGCTCCCTTCCCGATCTGTTGCTCAGTGTCTCTGTTACTATTCGAGGGGTGTCTATAGATTACTCCCAATGGAATGATTGCTCCCTTTCCGATCTGTTCCACAGTGTCACTGTTACTATTCGAGGGGTGTCTATAGAATACTCCCAAAGGAATGCTTGCTCCCTTCCCAATCTGTTCCACAGTGTCTCTGTTACTATTCCAGGGGTGTCTATACAATACTCCCAAAGGAATGATTGCTCCCTTCCCGATCTGTTCCTCAGTGTCTCTCTTACTATTCGAGGGGTGTCTCTGGAATATTCCCAATATAGTGATTGCTCCCTTCCCGATCTGTTGCTCAGTGTCTCTGTTACTATTCGAGGGGTGTCTATAGAATACTCCCAATGGAATTATTGCTCACCTTCCCGATCTGTTCCTCAGTGTCTCTGTTACTATTCGAGGAGTGTCTATAGAATACGCCCAATGGAATGATTGCTCCCTTCCCGATCTGTTCCACAGTGTCTCTGTTACTATTCGAGGGGTGTCTATAGAATACTCCCAATGGAATGATGGCTAACCTTCCCGATCTGTTCCACAATGTCTCTGTTACTATTTGAGGGGTGTCTATAGATTACTCCCAATGGAATGATTGCTCCCTTCCCGATCTGTTCCTCAGTGTCTCTCTTACTATTAGAGGGGTGTCTATAGTATACTCCCAATGGAATGGTTGCTCTCTTCCCAATCTGTTCCACAGTGTCTCTGTTACTATTCGAGGTGTGTCTATAGAATACTCCCAATGGAAAGATTGCTCCCTTCCCGATCTGTTCCACAGTGTCTCTCGTACTATTCGAGGGGTGTCTATAGAATACTCCCAAAGGAATGATTGCTCCCTTCCCGATCTGTTCCTCAGTGTCTCTGTTACTATTCGAGGGGTGTCTATAGAATATTCCCAAAGGAATGATTGCTCCCTTCCCGATCTGTTCCACAGTGTCTCTGTTACTATTCGACGGGTGTCTATAGAATACTCCCAATGGAATGATTGCTAACCTTCCCGATCTCTTCCTCAGTGTCTCTGTTACTATTCGAGGGGTGTCTATAGAATACTCCCAAACGAATGCTTGCTCCCTTCCCAATCTGTTCCACAGTGTCTCTGTTACTATTCCAGGGGTGTCTCTGGAATATTCCCAATATAGTGATTGCTCCCTTCCCGATCTGTTGCTCAGTGTCTCTGTTACTATTCGAGGGGTGTCTATAGATTACTCCCAATGGAATGATTGCTCCCTTTCCGATCTGTTCCACAGTGTCACTGTTACTATTCGAGGGGTGTCTATAGAATACTCCCAAAGGAATGCTTGCTCCCTTCCCAATCTGTTCCACAGTGTCTCTGTTACTATTCCAGGGGTGTCTATACAATACTCCCAAAGGAATGATTGCTCCCTTCCCGATCTGTTCCTCAGTGTCTCTCTTAGTATTCGAGGGGTGTCTCTGGAATATTCCCAATATAGTGATTGCTCCCTTCCCGATCTCTTCCTCAGTGTCTCTGTTACTATTTGAGGGGTGTCTATAGAATCCTCCCAAAGGAATGATTGCTCCCTTCCCGATCTATTGCTCAGTGTCTCTGTTACTATTCGAGGGGTGTCTATAGAATACTGCCAATGTAATGATTGCTAACCTTCCCGATCTGTTCCTCAGTGTCTCTGTTACTATTCGAGGGGTGTCTATAGAATACTCCCAATGGAATGATTGCTCCCTTCCCGATCTGTTCCACAGTGTCTCTGTTACTATTCGAGGGGTGTCTATAGAATACTCCCAATGGAATGATTGCTAACCTTCCCAATCTGTTCCACAATGTCTCTGTTACTATTTGAGGGGTGTCTATAGATTACTCCCAATGGAATGATTGCTCCCTTCCCGTTCTGTTCCTCAGTGTCTCTCTTACTATTCGAAGGGTGTCTATAGTATACTCCCAATGGAATGATTGCTCCCTTCCCGATCTGTTCCACAGTGTCACTGTTAGTATTCGAGGGGTGTCTATAGGATACTCCCAAAGGAATGCTTGCTCCCTTCCCAATCTGTTCCACAGTGTCTCTCTTACTATTCGAAGGGTGTCTATAGTATAGTCCCAATGGAATGATTGCTCCCTTCCCGATCTGTTCCACAGTGTCACTGTTACTATTCGAGGGGTGTCTATAGAATACTCCCAAAGGAATGCTTGCTCCCTTCCCAATCTGTTCCACAGTGTCTCTCTTACTATTCCAGGGGTGTCTATAGAATACTCCCAAAGGAATGATTGCTCCCTTCCCGATCTGTCCCTCAGTGTCTCTCTTACTATTCGAGGGGTGTCTCTGGAATATTCCCAATATAATGATTGCTCCCTTCCCTATCTGTTCCACAGTGTCTCTGTTACTATTCGAGGGGTGTCTATAGTATACTCCCAATAGAATGATTGCTCCCTTCCCAATCTGTTCCACAGTGTCTCTGTTACTATTCGAGGGGTGTCTATAGAATACTCCCAAAGGAATAATTGCTCCCTTCCCGATCTGTTCCACAGTGTCTCTGTTACTATTCGAGGGGTGTCTATAGATTACTCCCAATGGAATGATTGCTCCCTTTCCGATCTGTTCCACAGTGTCACTGTTACTATTCGAGGGGTGTCTATACAATACTCCCAAAGGAATGCTTGCTCCCTTCCCAATCTGTTCCACAGTGTCTCTGTTACTATTCCAGGGGTGTCTATAGAATACTCCCAAAGGAATGATTGCTCCCTTCCCGATCTGTTCCTCAGTGTCTCTCTTACTATTCGAGGGGTGTCTCTGGAATATTCCCAATATAGTGATTGCTCCCTTCCCGATCTGTTCCACAGTGTCTCTGTTACTATTCGAGGGGTGTCTATAGAATACTCCCAATGGAATTATTGCTAACCTTCCCGATCTCTTCCTCAGTGTCTCTGTTACTATTTGAGGGGTGTCTATAGAATCCTCCCAAAGGAATGATTGCTCCCTTCCCGATCTATTGCTCAGTGTCTCTGTTACTATTCGAGGGGTGTCTATAGAATACTGCCAATGTAATGATTGCTAACCTTCCCGATCTGTTCCTCAGTGTCTCTGTTACTATTCGAGGGGTGTCTATAGAATACTCCCAATGGAATTATTGCTAACCTTCCCGATCTCTTCCTCAGTGTCTCTGTTACTATTTGAGGGGTGTCTATAGAATCCTCCCAAAGGAATGATTGCTCCCTTCCCGATCTGTTCCTCAGTGTCTCTGTTACTATTCGAGGGGTGTCTATAGACTACTCCCAATGGAATGATTACTCCCTTCCCGATCTGTTCCACAGTGTCTCTGTTACTATTCGAGGGGTGTCTATAGAATACTCCCAATGGAATAATTGCTAACCTTCCCGATCTGTTCCACAATGTCTCTGTTACTATTTGAGGGGTGTCTATAGATTACTCCCAAAGGAATGATTGCTCCCTTCCCGATCTGTTCCTCAGTGTCTCTCTTACTATTAGAGGGGTGTCTATAGTATACTCCCAATAGAATGATTGCTCCCTTCCCAATCTGTTCCACAGTGTCTCTGTTACTATTCGAGGGGTGTCTATAGAATACTCCCAAAGGAATAATTGCTCCCTTCCCGATCTGTTCCACAGTGTCTCTGTTACTATTCGAGGGGTGTCTATATAATACTCCCAAAGGAATGATTGCTCCCTTCCCGATTTGTTCCTCAGTGTCTCTCTTACTATTCGAGGGGTGTCTCTGGAATATTCCCAAAATAGTGATTGCTCCCTTCCCGATCTGTTCCTCAGTGTCTCTGTTACTATTCGAGGGGTGTCTATAGAATACTCCCAAAGCAGTGATTGCTCCCTTCCCGATCTGTTCCTCAGTGTCTCTCTTACTATTCGAGGGGTATCTATAGTATACTCCCAATGGAATGATTGCTCCCTTCCCGATATGTTCCACAGTGTCTCTGTTACTATTTCAGGGGTTTCTATAGAATACTCCCAATGGAATGATTGCTAACCTTCCCGATCTGTTCCACAATGTCTCTGTTACAATTCAAGGGGTGTCTATAGATTACTCCCAATGGAATGATTGCTCCATTCCCGATCTGTTCCTCAGTGTCTCTCTTACTATTCGAAGGTTGTCTATAGAATACTCCCAAAGGAGTGATTGCTCCCTTCCCGATCTGTTCCTCAGTGTCATTCTTACTATTCGAGGGGTGTCTATAGAATACTCCCAATGGAATGATTGCTCCCTTCCCGATCTGTTCCACAGTGTCCCTGTTACTATTCGAGGGGTGTCTATAGAATACTCCCAAAGGAATGATTGCTCCCTTCCCGATCTGTTCCACAGTGTCTCTGTTACTATTCGAGGGGTGTCTATAGAATACTCCCAATGGAATGATGGGTAACCTTCCCGATCTGTTCCACAATGTCTCTGTTACTATTTGAGGGGTGTCTATAGATTACTCCCAATGGAATGATTGCTCCCTTCCCGATCTGTTCCTCAGTGTCTCTCTTACTATTAGAGGGGTGTCTATAGTATACTCCCAATGGAATGGTTGCTCTCTTCCCAATCTGTTCCACAGTGTCTCGGTTACTATTCGAGGTGTGTCTATAGAATACTCCCAATGGAATGATTGCTAACCTTCCCGATCTCTTCCTCAGTGTCTCTGTTACTATTCGAGGGGTGTCTATAGAATACTCCCAAACGAATGCTTGCTCCCTTCCCAATCTGTTCCACAGTGTCTCTGTTACTATTCCAGGGGTGTCTCTGGAATATTCCCAATATAGTGATTGCTCCCTTCCCGATCTGTTGCTCAGTGTCTCTGTTACTATTCGAGGGGTGTCTATAGAATACTGCCAATGGAATGATTGCTAACCTTCCCAATCTGTACCACAGTGTCTCTGTTACTATTCCAGGGGTGTCTATAGAATACTCCCAAAGGAATGATTGCTCCCTTCCCGATCTGTTCCTCAGTGTCTCTCTTACTATTCGAGGGGTGTCTCTGGAATATTCCCAATATAGTGATTGCTCCCTTCCCGATCTGTTCCACAGTGTCTCTGTTACTATTCGAGGGGTGTCTATAGAATACTCCCAATGGAATTATTGCAAACCTTCCCGTTCTCTTCCTCAGTGTCTCTGTTACTATTTGAGGGGTGTCTATAGAATCCTCCCAAAGGAATCATTGCTCCCTTCCCAATCTGTTGCTCAGTGTCTCTGTTACTATTCGAGGGGTGTCTATAGAATACTGCCAATGTAATGATTGCTAACCTTCCCGATCTGTTCCTCAGTGTCTCTGTTACTATTCGAGGGGTGTCTATAGAATACTCCCAATGGAATGATTGCTCCCTTCCCGATCTGTTCCACAGTGTCTCTGTTACTATTCGAGGGGTGTCTATAGAATACTCCCAAAGGAATGATTGCTCCCTTCCCGATCTGTTGCTCAGTGTCTCTGTTACTATTTGAGGGGTGTCTATAGAATACTGCCAATGGAATGATTGCTAACCTTCCCGATCTGTTCCTCAGTGTCTCTGTTACTATTTGAGGGGTGTCTATAGAATCCTCCCAAAGGAATGATTGCTCCCTTCCCGATCTGTTCCTCAGTGTCTCTGTTACTATTCGAGGGGTGTCTATAGACTACTCCCAATGGAATGATTACTCCCTTCCCGATCTGTTCCACAGTGTCTCTGTTACTATTCGAGGGGTGTCTATAGAATACTCCCAATGGAATAATTGCTAACCTTCCCGATCTGTTCCACAATGTCTCTGTTACTATTTGAGGGGTGTCTATAGATTACTCCCAAAGGAATGATTGCTCCCTTCCCGATCTGTTCCTCAGTGTCTCTCTTACTATTAGAGGGGTGTCTATAGTATACTCCCAATAGAATGATTGCTCCCTTCCCAATCTGTTCCACAGTGTCTCTGTTACTATTCGAGGGGTGTCTATAGAATACTCCCAAAGGAATAATTGCTCCCTTCCCGATCTGTTCCACAGTGTCTCTGTTACTATTCGAGGGGTGTCTATATAATACTCCCAAAGGAATGATTGCTCCCTTCCCGATTTGTTCCTCAGTGTCTCTCTTACTATTCGAGGGGTGTCTCTGGAATATTCCCAAAATAGTGATTGCTCCCTTCCCGATCTGTTCCTCAGTGTCTCTGTTACTATTCGAGGGGTGTCTATAGAATACTCCCAAAGCAGTGATTGCTCCCTTCCCGATCTGTTCCTCAGTGTCTCTCTTACTATTCGAGGGGTATCTATAGTATACTCCCAATGGAATGATTGCTCCCTTCCCGATATGTTCCACAGTGTCTCTGTTACTATTTCAGGGGTTTCTATAGAATACTCCCAATGGAATGATTGCTAACCTTCCCGATCTGTTCCACAATGTCTCTGTTACAATTCAAGGGGTGTCTATAGATTACTCCCAATGGAATGATTGCTCCATTCCCGATCTGTTCCTCAGTGTCTCTCTTACTATTCGAAGGTTGTCTATAGAATACTCCCAAAGGAGTGATTGCTCCCTTCCCGATCTGTTCCTCAGTGTCATTCTTACTATTCGAGGGGTGTCTATAGAATACTCCCAATGGAATGATTGCTCCCTTCCCGATCTGTTCCACAGTGTCTCTGTTACTATTCGAGGGGTGTCTATAGAATACTCCCAAAGGAATGATTGCTCCCTTCCCGATCTGTTCCACAGTGTCTCTGTTACTATTCGAGGGGTGTCTATAGAATACTCCCAATGGAATGATGGCTAACCTTCCCGATCTGTTCCACAATGTCTCTGTTACTATTTGAGGGGTGTCTATAGATTACTCCCAATGGAATGATTGCTCCCTTCCCGATCTGTTCCTCAGTGTCTCTCTTACTATTAGAGGGGTGTCTATAGTATACTCCCAATGGAATGGTTGCTCTCTTCCCAATCTGTTCCACAGTGTCTCTGTTACTATTCGAGGTGTGTCTATAGAATACTCCCAATGGAATGATTGCTAACCTTCCCGATCTCTTCCTCAGTGTCTCTGTTACTATTCGAGGGGTGTCTATAGAATACTCCCAAACGAATGCTTGCTCCCTTCCCAATCTGTTCCACAGTGTCTCTGTTACTATTCCAGGGGTGTCTCTGGAATATTCCCAATATAGTGATTGCTCCCTTCCCGATCTGTTGCTCAGTGTCTCTGTTACTATTCGAGGGGTGTCTATAGAATACTGCCAATGGAATGATTGCTAACCTTCCCAATCTGTACCACAGTGTCTCTGTTACTATTCCAGGGGTGTCTATAGAATACTCCCAAAGGAATGATTGCTCCCTTCCCGATCTGTTCCTCAGTGTCTCTCTTACTATTCGAGGGGTGTCTCTGGAATATTCCCAATATAGTGATTGCTCCCTTCCCGATCTGTTCCACAGTGTCTCTGTTACTATTCGAGGGGTGTCTATAGAATACTCCCAATGGAATTATTGCAAACCTTCCCGTTCTCTTCCTCAGTGTCTCTGTTACTATTTGAGGGGTGTCTATAGAATCCTCCCAAAGGAATCATTGCTCCCTTCCCAATCTGTTGCTCAGTGTCTCTGTTACTATTCGAGGGGTGTCTATAGAATACTGCCAATGTAATGATTGCTAACCTTCCCGATCTGTTCCTCAGTGTCTCTGTTACTATTCGAGGGGTGTCTATAGAATACTCCCAATGGAATGATTGCTCCCTTCCCGATCTGTTCCACAGTGTCTCTGTTACTATTCGAGGGGTGTCTATAGAATACTCCCAAAGGAATGATTGCTCCCTTCCCGATCTGTTGCTCAGTGTCTCTGTTACTATTTGAGGGGTGTCTATAGAATACTGCCAATGGAATGATTGCTAACCTTCCCGATCTGTTCCTCAGTGTCTCTGTTACTATTCGAGGAGTGTCTATAGAATACTCCCAATGGAATGATTGCTCCCTTCCCGATCTGTTCCACAGTGTCTCTGTTACTATTCGAGGGGTGTCTATAGAATAGTCCCAATGGAATGATGGCTAACCTTCCCGATCTGTTCCACAATGTCTCTGTTACTATTTGAGTGGTGTCTATAGTATACTCCCAATGGAATGATTGCTCCCTTCCCGATCTGTTCCACAGTGTCTCTGTTACTATTCGAGGGGTGTCTATAGAATACTCCCAAAGGAATGATTGCTCCCTTCCCGATCTGTTCCTCAGTGTCTCTGTTACAATTCCAGGGGTGTCTATAGAATACTCCCAATGGAAAGATTGCTCCCTTCCCGATCTGTTCCACAGTGTCTCTGTTACTATTCGAGGGGTGTCTATAGAATACTCCCAATGGAATGATTGCTCCCTTCCCGATCTGTTCCTCAGTGTCTCTCTTACTATTCGAAGGGTGTCTATAGTATACTCCCAATGGAATGATTGCTCCCTTCCCGATCTGTTCCTCAGTGTCTCTGTTACTATTCGAGGGGTGTCTATAGAATACTCCCAAAGGAATGCTTGCTCCCTTCCCAATCTGTTCCTCAGTGTCTCTCTTACTATTCGAGGGGTGTCTCTGGAATATTCCCAATATAGTGATTGCTCCCTTCCCGATCTGTTCCTCAGTGTCTCTGTTGCTATTCGAGGGGTGTCTATAGAATACTCCCAAAGGAATGATTGCTCCCTTCCCGATCTGTTCCACAGTGTCTCTGTTACTATTCCAGGGGTGTCTATAGAATACTCCCAAAGGAATGATTGCTCCCTTCCCGATCTGTTCCTCAGTGTCTCTCTTACTATTCGAGGGGTGTCTCTGGAATATACCCAATATAGTGATTGCTCCCTTCCCGATCTGTTGCTCAGTGTCTCTGTTACTATTCGAGGGGTGTCTATAGAATACTGCCAATGGAATGATTGCTAACCTTCCCGATCTGTTCCTCAGTGTCTCTGTTACTATTCGAGGAGTGTCTATAGAATACTCCCAATGGAATGATGGCTAACCTTCCCGATCTGTTCCACAATGTCTCTGTTACTATTTGAGGGGTGTCTATAGATTACTCCCAATGGAATGATTGCTCCCTTCCCGATCTGTTCCTCAGTGTCTCTCTTACTATTAGAGGGGTGTCTATAGTATACTCCCAATGGAATGGTTGCTCTCTTCCCAATCTGTTCCACAGTGTCTCTGTTACTATTCGAGGTGTGTCTATAGAATACTCCCAATGGAAAGATTGCTCCCTTCCCGATCTGTTCCACAGTGTCTCTCTTACTATTCGAGGGGTGTCTATAGAATACTCCCAAAGGAATGATTGCTCCCTTCCCGATCTGTTCCTCAGTGTCTCTGTTACTATTCGAGGGGTGTCTATAGAATACTCCCAAAGTAATGATTGCTCCCTTCCCGATCTGTTCCACAGTGTCTCTGTTACTATTCGACGGGTGTCTATAGAATACTCCCAATGGAATGATTGCTAACCTTCCCGATCTCTTCCTCAGTGTCTCTGTTACTATTCGAGGGGTGTCTATAGAATACTCCCAAACGAATGCTTGCTCCCTTCCCAATCTGTTCCACAGTGTCTCTGTTACTATTCCAGGGGTGTCTCTGGAATATTCCCAATATAGTGATTGCTCCCTTCCCGATCTGTTGCTCAGTGTCTCTGTTACTATTCGAGGGGTGTCTATAGAATACTGCCAATGGAATGATTGCTAACCTTCCCGATCTGTTCCTCAGTGTCTCTGTTACTATTCGAGGAGTGTCTATAGAATACTCCCAATGGAATGATTGCTCCCTTCCCGATCTGTTCCACAATGTCTCTGTTACTATTTGAGGGGTGTCTATAGATTACTCCCAATGGAATGATTGCTCCCTTCCCGATCTGTTCCTCAGTGTCTCTCTTACTATTAGAGGGGTGTCTATAGTATACTCCCAATGGAATGATTGCTCTCATCCCAATCTGTTCCACAGTGTCTCTGTTAATATTCGAGGTGTGTCTATAGAATACTCCCAATGGAATGATTGCTCCCTTCCCGATCTGTTCCACAGTGTCTCTGTTACTATTCGAGGGGTGTCTATAGAATACTCCCAAAGGAATGATTGCTCCCTTCCCGATCTGTTGCTCAGTGTCTCTGTTACTATTCGAGGGGTGTCTATAGAATACTCCCAATGGAATGATTGCTCCCTTCCCGATCTGTTCCACAGTGTCTCTGTTACTATTCGAGGGGTGTCTATAGAATACTCCCAATGGAATGATTGATAACCTTCCCAATCTGTTCCACAATGTCTCTGTTACTATTTCAGGGGTGTCTATAGATTACTCCCAATGGAATGATTGCTCCATTCCTGATCTGTTCCTCAGTGTCTCTCTTACTATTCGAAGGGTGTCTATAGTATACTCCCAATGGAATGATTGCTCCATTCCCGATCTGTTCCTCAGTGTCTCTCTTACTATTCAAGGGGTGTATCTGGAACATTCCCAATATAGTGATTGCTCCCTTCCCGATCTGTTCCTCAGTGTCTCTGTTGCTATTCGAGGGGTGTCTATAGAATATTCCCAAAGGAATGATTGCTCCCTTCCCAATCTCTTCCTCAGTGTCTCTGTTACTATTCGAGGGGTGTCTATAGAATACTACCAATGGAATGATTGCTCCCTTCCCGATCTGTTCCTCAGTGTCTCTCTTACTATTCGAGGGGTGTCTATAGAATATTCCCAATGGAATGATTGCTCCCTTCGCGATCTGTTCCACAGTGTCTCTGTTACTATTCCAGGGGTGTCTATAGAATACTCCCAATGGAATGATTGCTAACCTTCCCGATCTGTTCCACAATGTCTCTGTTACTATTTGAGGGGTGTCTATAGATTACTCCCAAAGGAATGCTTGCTCCCTTCCCAATCTGTTCCACGGTGTCCCTGTTACTATTCCAGGGGTGTCTATAGAATACTCCTAAAGGAATGATTGCTCCCTTCCCCATCTGTTCCTCAGTGTCTCTCTTACTATTCGAGGGGTGTCTCTGGAATATTCCCAATATAGTGATTGCTCCCTTCCCGATCTGTTCCTCAGTGTCTCTGTTGCTATTCGAGGGGTGTCTATAGAATACTCCCAATGGAATGATTGCTCCCTTCCCGATCTGTTCCTCAGTGTCTCTGTTACTATTCGAGGGGTGTCTATAGAATACTGCCAAAGGAATGATTGCTCCCTTCCCGATCTGTTCCACAGTGTCTCTGTTACTATTCGAGAGGTGTCTATAGAATACTCCCAATGGAATGATTGCTAACCTTCCCGATCTGTTCCTCAGTGTCTCTGTTACTATTCGAGGGGTGTCTCTGGAATATTCCCAATATAATGATTGCTCCCTTCCCTATCTGTTCCACAGTGTCTCTGTTACTATTCGAGGGGTGTCTATAGTATACTCCCAATAGAATGATTGCTCCCTTCCCAATCTGTTCCACAGTGTCTCTGTTACTATTCGAGGGGTGTCTATAGAATACTCCCAAAGGAATAATTGCTCCCTTCCCGATCTGTTCCACAGTGTCTCTGTTACTATTCGAGGGGTGTCTATAGATTACTCCCAATGGAATGATTGCTCCCTTTCCGATCTGTTCCACAGTGTCACTGTTACTATTCGAGGGGTGTCTATAGAATACTCCCAAAGGAATGCTTGCTCCCTTCCCAATCTGTTCCACAGTGTCTCTGTTACTATTCCAGGGGCGTCTATAGAATACTCCCAAAGGAATGATTGCTCCCTTCCCAATCTGTTCCACAGTGTCTCTCTTACTATTCGAAGGTTGTCTATAGAATACTCCCAAAGGAGTGATTGCTCCCTTCCCGATCTGTTCCTCAGTGTCTCTCTTACTATTCGAGGGGTGTCTATAGTATACTCCCAATAAATGATTGCTCCCTTCCCGATCTGTTCCACAGTGTCTCTGTTACTATTCCAGGGGTGTCTATAGAATACTCCCAATGGAATGATTGCTCCCTTCCAGATCTGTTCCACAGTGTCACTGTTACTATTGGAGGGGTGTCTATAGAATACTCCCAATGGAATTATTGCTAACCTTCCTGATCTCTTCCTCAGTGTCTCTGTTACTATTTGAGGGCTGTCTATAGAATCCTCCCGAAGGAATGATTGCTCCCTTCCCGATCTGTTGCTCAGTGTCTCTGTTACTATTCGAGGGGTGTCTATAGAATACTCCCAATGGAATGATTGCTCCCTTCCCGAACTGTTCCTCAGTGTCTCTCTTACTATTAGAGGGGTGTCTATAGTATACTCCCAATAGAATGGTTGCTCCCTTCCCAATCTGTTCCACAGTGTCTCTGTTACTATTCGAGGGGTGTCTATAGAATACTCCCAAAGGAATAATTGCTCCCTTCCCGATCTGTTCCACAGTGTCTCTGTTACTATTCGAGGGGTGTCTATAGATTACTCCCAATGGAATGATTGCTCCCTTCCCGATCTGTTCCACAGTGTCTCTGTTACTATTCGAGGGGTGTCTATAGAATACTCCCAATGTAATGATTGCTAACCTTCCCGATCTGTTCCTCAGTGTCTCTGTTACTATTCGAGGGGTGTCTATAGAATACTCCCAATGGAATGATTGCTCCCTTCCCGAACTGTTCCTCAGTGTCTCTCTTACTATTAGAGGGGTGTCTATAGTATACTCCCAATAGAATGGTTGCTCCCTTCCCAATCTGTTCCACAGTGTCTCTGTTACTATTCGAGGGGTGTCTATAGAATACTCCCAAAGGAATAATTGCTCCCTTCCCGATCTGTTCCACAGTGTCTCTGTTACTATTCGAGGGGTGTCTATAGATTACTCCCAATGGAATGATTGCTCCCTTCCCGATCTGTTCCACAGTGTCTCTGTTACTATTCGAGGGGTGTCTATAGAATACTCCCAATGGAATGATTGCTAACCTTCCCGATCTGTTCCACAATGTCTCTGTTACTATTTGAGGGGTGTCTATAGATTACTCCCAAAGGAATGCTTGCTCCCTTCCCAATCTGTTCCACGGTGTCCCTGTTACTATTCCAGGGGTGTCTATAGAATACTCCTAAAGGAATGATTGCTCCCTTCCCCATCTGTTCCTCAGTGTCTCTCTTACTATTCGAGGGGTGTCTCTGGAATATTCCCAATATAGTGATTGCTCCCTTCCCGATCTGTTCCTCAGTGTCTCTGTTGCTATTCGAGGGGTGTCTATAGAATACTCCCAATGGAATGATTGCTCCCTTCCCGATCTGTTCCTCAGTGTCTCTGTTACTATTCGAGGGGTGTCTATAGAATACTGCCAAAGGAATGATTGCTCCCTTCCCGATCTGTTCCACAGTGTCTCTGTTACTATTCGAGAGGTGTCTATAGAATACTCCCAATGGAATGATTGCTAACCTTCCCGATCTGTTCCTCAGTGTCTCTGTTACTATTCGAGGGGTGTCTCTGGAATATTCCCAATATAATGATTGCTCCCTTCCCGATCTGTTCCACAGTGTCTCTGTTACTATTCGAGAGGTGTCTATAGAATACACCCAATGGAATGATTGCTAACCTTCCCGATCTGTTCCTCAGTGTCTCTGTTACTATTCGAGGGGTGTCTCTGGAATATTCCCAATAGAATGATTGCTCCCTTCCCAATCTGTTCCACAGTGTCTCTGTTACTATTCGAGGGGTGTCTATAGAATACTCCCAAAGGAATAATTGCTCCCTTCCCGATCTGTTCCACAGTGTCTCTGTTACTATTCGAGGGGTGTCTATAGATTACTCCCAATGGAATGATTGCTCCCTTTCCGATCTGTTCCACAGTGTCACTGTTACTATTCGAGGGGTGTCTATAGAATACTCCCAAAGGAATGCTTGCTCCCTTCCCAATCTGTTCCACAGTGTCTCTGTTACTATTCCAGGGGTGTCTATAGAATACTCCCAAAGGAATGATTGCTCCCTTCCCAATCTGTTCCACAGTGTCTCTCTTACTATTCGAAGGTTGTCTATAGAATACTCCCAAAGGAGTGATTGCTCCCTTCCCGATCTGTTCCTCAGTGTCTCTCTTACTATTCGAGGGGTGTCTATAGCATACTCCCAATGAAATGATTGCTCCCTTCCCGATCTGTTCCACAGTGTCTCTGTTACTATTCCAGGGGTGTCTATAGAATACTCCCAATGGAATGATTGCTCCCTTCCCGATCTGTTCCACAGTGTCACTGTTACTATTGGAGGGGTGTCTATAGAATACTCCCAATGGAATTATTGCTAACCTTCCTGATCTCTTCCTCAGTGTCTCTGTTACTATTTGAGGGCTGTCTATAGAATCCTCCCGAAGGAATGATTGCTCCCTTCCCGATCTGTTGCTCAGTGTCTCTGTTACTATTCGAGGGGTGTCTATAGAATACTGCCAATGTAATGATTGCTAACCTTCCCGATCTGTTCCTCAGTGTCTCTGTTACTATTCGAGGGGTGTCTATAGAATACTCCCAATGGAATGATTGCTCCCTTCCCGAACTGTTCCTCAGTGTCTCTCTTACTATTAGAGGGGTGTCTATAGTATACTCCCAATAGAATGGTTGCTCCCTTCCCAATCTGTTCCACAGTGTCTCTGTTACTATTCGAGGGGTGTCTATAGAATACTCCCAAAGGAATAATTGCTCCCTTCCCGATCTGTTCCACAGTGTCTCTGTTACTATTCGAGGGGTGTCTATAGATTACTCCCAATGGAATGATTGCTCCCTTTCCGATCTGTTCCACAGTGTCACTGTTACTATTCGAGGGGTGTCTATAGAATACTCCCAAAGGAATGCTTGCTCCCTTCCCAATCTGTTCCACAGTGTCTCTGTTACTATTCCAGGGGTGTCTATACAATACTCCCAAAGGAATGATTGCTCCCTTCCCGATCTGTTCCTCAGTGTCTCCCTTACTATTCGAGGGGTGTCTCTGGAATATTCCCAATATAGTGATTGCTCCCTTCCCGATCTGTTCCACAGTGTCTCTGTTACTATTCGAGGGGTGTCTATAGAATACTCCCAATGGAATTATTGCTCACCTTCCCGATCTCTTCCTCAGTGTCTCTGTTACTATTTGAGGGGTGTCTATAGAATCCTCCCAAAGGAATGATTGCTCCCTTCCCGATCTGTTCCTCTGTGTCTCTCTTACTATTCGAGGGGTGTCTCTGGAATATTCCCAATATAATGATTGCTCCCTTCCCGATCTGTTCCACAGTGTCTCTGTTACTATTCGAGGGGTGTCTATAGTATACTCCCAATAGAATGATTGCTCCCTTCCCAATCTGTTCCACAGTGTGTCTGTTACTATTCAAGGGGTGTCTATACAATACTCCCAAAGGAATAATTGCTCCATTCCCGATCTGTTCCACAGTGTCTCTGTTACTATTCGAGGGGTGTCTATAGATTACTCCCAATGGAATGATTGCTCCCTTCCCGATCCGTTCCACAGTGTCTCTGTTACTATTCGAGGGGTGTCTATAGAATACTCCCAATGGAATGATTGCTAACCTTCCCAATCTGTTCCACAATGTCTCTGTTACTATTTGAGGGGTGTCTATAGATTACTCCCAATGGATTGATTGCTCCCTTCCCGTTCTGTTCCTCAGTGTCTCTCTTACTATTCGAAGGGTGTCTGTAGTATACTCCCAATGGAATGATTGCTCCCTTCCCGATCTGTTCCACAGTGTCACTGTTACTATTGGAGGGGTGTCTATAGAATACTCCCAAAGGAATGCTTGCTCCCTTCCCAATCTGTTCCACAGTGTCTCTGTTACTATTCCAGGGGTGTCTATAGAATACTCCGAAAGCAGTGATTGCTCCCTTCCCGATCTGTTCCTCAGTGTCTCTCTTACTATTCGATGGGTGTCTATACTATACTCCCAATGGAATGATTCCTCCCTTCCCGATATGTTCCACAGTGTCTCTGTTACTATTCCAGGGGTGTCTATAGAATACTCCCAATGGAATGATTGCTAACCTTCCCGATCTGTTCCACAATGTCTCTGTTACTATTCAAGGGGTGTCTATAGAATACTCCGAATGGATTGATTGCTCCTTTCCCGATCTGTTCCTCAGTGTCTCTCTTACTATTCGAGGGTTGTCTATAGAATACTCCCAAAGGTGTGATTGCTCCCTTCCCGATCTGTTCCTCAGTGTATCTCTTACTATTCGAGGGGTGTCTATAGTATGCTCCCAATGGAATAATTGCTCCCTTCCCGATCTGTTCCACAGTGTCTCTGTTACTATTTGAGGGGTGTCTAATAGAATACTCCCAATGGAATGATTGCTATCCTTCCCGATCTGTTCCACAATGTCTCTGTTACTATTTGAGGGGTGTCTATAGATTACTCCCAATGGAATGATTGCTCCCTTCCCGATCGGTTCCTCAGTGTCTCTGTCACTATTCCAGGGGTGTCTATAGAATACTCCCAATGGAATGATTGCTCCCTTCCCGATTTGTTCCACAGTGTCTCTGTTACTATTCGCGGGGTGTCTATAGAATACTCCCAAAGGAATAATTGCTCCCTTCCAAATCTGTTCCACAGTGTCTCTGTTACTATTCGAGGGGTGTCTATAGAATACTCCCAAAGGAATGATTGCTCCCTTCCCGATCTGTTCCTCAGTGTCTCTCTTACTATTCGAGGGGTGTCTATAGAATACTCCGAAAGCAGTGATTGCTCCCTTCCCGATCTGTTCCTCAGTGTCTCTGTTAATACTCGAGGGGTGTCTATAGAATACTCCCAATGGAATGATTGCTCCCTTCCCGATCTGTTCCTCAGTGTCTCTCTTACTATTAGAGGGGTGTCTATAGTATACTCCCAATAGAATGATTGCTCCCTTCCCAATCTGTTCCACAGTGTCTCTGTTACTATTCGAGGGGTGTCTATAGAATACTCCCAAAGGAATAATTGCTCCCTTCCCGATCTGTTCCACAGTGTCTCTGTTACTATTCGAGGGGTGTCTATAGATTACTCCCAATGGAATGATTGCTCCCTTCCCGATCTGTTCCACAGTGTCTCTGTTACTATTCGAGGGGTGTCTATAGAATACTCCCAATGGAATGATTGCTAACCTTCCCAATCTGTTCCACAATGTCTCTGTTACTATTTGAGGGGTGTCTATAGATTACTCCCAATGGAATGATTGCTCCCTTCCCGTTCTGTTCCTCAGTGTCTCTCTTACTATTCGAAGTGTGTCTATAGTATACTCCCAATGGAATGATTGCTCCCTTCCCGATCTGTTCCACAGTGTCACTGTTACTATTCGAGGGGTGTCTATAGAATACTCCCAAAGGAATGCTTGCTCCCTTCCCAATCTGTTCCACAGTGTCTCTGTTACTATTCCAGGGGTGTCTATAGAATACTCCCAAAGGAATGATTGCTCCCTTCCCGATCTGTTCCTCAGTGTCTCTCTTACTATTCGAGGGGTGTCTCTGGAATATTCCCAATATAGTGATTGCTCCCTTCCCGATCTGTTCCACAGTGTCTCTGTTACTATTCGAGGGGTGTCTATAGTATACTCCCAATAGAATGATTGCTCCCTTCCCAATCTGTTCCACAGTGTCTCTGTTACTATTCGAGGGGTGTCTATAGAATACTCCCAAAGGAATAATTGCTCCCTTCCCGATCTGTTCCACAGTGTCTCTGTTACTATTCGAGGGGTGTCTATAGATTACTCCCAATGGAATGATTGCTCCCTTCCCGATCTGTTCCACAGTGTCTCTGTTACTATTCGAGGGGTGTCTATAGAATACTCCCAATGGAATGATTGCTAACCTTCCCAATCTGTTCCACAATGTCTCTGTTACTATTTGAGGGGTGTCTATAGATTACTCCCAATGGAATGATTGCTCCCTTCCCGTTCTGTTCCGCAGTGTCTCTCTTACTATTCGAAGGGTGTCTATAGTATACTCCCAATGGAATGATTGCTCCCTTCCCGATCTGTTCCACAGTGTCACTGTTACTATTCGAGGGGTGTCTATAGAATACTCCCAAAGGAATGCTTGTTCCCTTCCCAATCTGTTCCACAGTGTCTCTGTAACTATTCCAGGGGTGTCTATAGAATACTCCCAAAGGAATGATTGCTCCCTTCCCGATCTGTTCCTCAGTGTCTCTCTTACTATTCGAGGGGTGTCTCTGGAATATTCCCAATATAGTGATTGCTCCCTTCGCGATCTGTTCCACAGTGTCTCTGTTACTATTCGAGGGGTGTCTATAGAATACTCCCAATGGAATTATTGCTAACCTTCCCGATCTCTTCCTCAGTGTCTCTGTTACTATTTGAGGGGTGTCTATAGAATCCTCCCAAAGGAATGATTGCTCCCTTCCCGATCTGTTGCTCAGTGTCTCTGTTACTATTCGAGGGGTGTCTATAGAATACTCCCAATGGAATGATTGCTCCCTTCCCGATCTGTTCCACAGTGTCTCTGTTACTATTCGAGGGGTGTCTATAGAATACTCCCAATGGAATGATTGCTAACCTTCCCGATCTGTTCCACAATGTCTCTGTTACTATTTGAGGGGTGTCTATAGATTACTCCCAAAGGAATGATTGCTCCCTTCCCGATCTGTTCCTCAGTGTCTCTCTTACTATTAGAGGGGTGTCTATAGTATACTTCCAATAGAATGATTGCTCCCTTCCCAATATGTTCCACAGTGTCTCTGTTACTATTCGAGGGGTGTCTATAGAATACTCCCAAAGGAATAATTGCTCCCTTCCCGATCTGTTCCACAGTGTCTCTGTTACTATTCGAGGGGTGTCTATAGCATACTCCCAAAGGAATGATTGCTCCCTTCCCGATCTGTTCCTCAGTGTCTCACTTACTATTCGAGGGGTGTCTCTGGAATATTCCCAATATAGTGATTGCTCCGTTCCCGATCTGTTCCTCAGTGTCTCTGTTACTATTCGAGGGGTGTCTATAGAATACTCCCAAAGCAGTGATTGCTCCCTTCCCGATCTGTTCCTCAGTGTCTCTCTTACTTTTCGAGGGGTATCTATAGTATACTCCCAATGGAATGATTGCTCCCTTCCCGATATGTTCCACAGTGTCTCTGCTACTATTTCAGGGGTTTCTATAGAATACTCCCAATGGAATGATTGCTAACCTTCCCGATCTGTTCCACAATGTCTCTCTTACAATTCAAGGGGTGTCTATAGATTACTCCCAATGGAATGATTGCTCCATTCCTGATCTGTTCCTCAGTGTCTCTCTTACTATTCGAAGGTTGTCTATAGAATACTCCCAAAGGAGTGATTGCTCCCTTCCAGAACTGTTCCTCAGTGTCTCTCTTACTATTCGAGGGGTGTCTATAGTATACTCCCAATGGAATGATTGCTCCCTTCCCGATCTGTTCCTCAGTGTCTCTGTTACTATTCCAGGGGTGTCTATAGAATACTCCCAATGCAATGATTGCTCCCTTCCCGATCTGTTCCACAGTGTCTCTGTTACTATTCGAGGGGAGTCTATAGAATACTCCCAATGGAATGATTACTCCCTTCCCGATCTGTTCCACAGTGTCACTGATACTATTCGAGGGGTGTCTATAGATTACTCCCAATGGAATGATTGCTCCCTTCCCGATCTGTTCCTCAGTGTCTCTCTTACTATTCGAGGGGTGTCTATAGTATACTCCCAAAGGAATGATTCCTCCCTTCCCGATCTGTTCCTCAGTGTCTCTGTTACTATTCCAGGGGTGTCTATAGAATACTCCCAATGCAATGATTGCTCCCTTCCCGATCTGTTCCTCAGTGTCTCTCTTACTATTCGAGGGGTGTCTATAGTATACTCCCAAAGGAATGATTCCTCCCTTCCCGATCTGTTCCTCAGTGTCTCTCTTACTATTCGAGGGGTGTCTCTGGAATATTCCCAATATAGTGATTGCTCCCTTCCCGATCTGTTCCTCAGTGTCTCTGTTACTATTCGAGGGGTGTCTATAGAATACTCCCAAAGGAGTTATTGCTCCCTTCGCGATCTGTTCCTCAATGTCTCTCTTACTATTCGAGGGGTGTCTATAGTATACTCCCAATGGAATGATTGCTCCCTTCCCGATCTGTTCCACAGTGTCTCTGTTACTATTCGAGGGGTGTCTATAGAATACTCCCAATGGAATGATTGCTAACCTTCCCGATCTGTTCCACAATGTCTCTGTTACTATTTGAGGGGTGTCTCTGGAATATTCCCAATATAGTGATTGCTCCCTTCCCGATCCGTTCCTCAGTGTCTCTGTTACTATTCCAGGGGTGTCTATAGAATACTCCGAATGGAATGATTGCTCCCTTCCCGATCTGTTCCACAGTGTCTCTGTTACTATTCAAGGGGTGTCTATAGAATACTCCCAAAGGAATGATTGCTGCATTCACGATCTGTTCCTCAGTGTCTCTCTTACTATTCGAGGGGTTTCTCTGGAATATTCCCAATACAGTGATTGCTCCCTTCCCGATCTGTTCCTCAGTGTCTCTCTTACTATTCGATGGGTGTCTATAGAATACTCCCAATGCAACGATTGCTAACCTTCCCGATCTGTTCCACAATGTCTCTGTTACTATTTGAGGGGTGTCTATAGAATACTCCCAAAGGAATGATTGCTCCCTTCCCGATCTGTTCCTCAGTGTCTCTCTTACTATTCGAGGGGTGTCTCTGGAATATTCCCAATATAGTGATTGCTCCCTTCCCGATCTGTTCCTCAGTGTCTCTGTTACTATTCGAGGGGTGTCTATAGAATACTCCGAAAGCAGTGATTGCTCCCTTCCCGATCTGTTCCTCAGTGTCTCTCTTACTATTCGATGGGTGTCTATAGAATACTCCCAATGCAACGATTGCTAACCTTCCCGATCTGTTCCACAATGTCTCTGTTACTATTTGAGGGGTGTCTATAGAATACTCCCAAAGGAATGATTGCTCCCTTCCCGATCTGTTCCTCAGTGTCTCTGTTACTATTCGAGGGGTGTCTATAGAATACTCCGAAAGCAGTGATTGCTCCCTTCCCGATCTGTTCCTCAGTGTCTCTCTTACTATTCGAAGGGTGTCTATAGTATACTCCCAAAGGAATGCTTGCTCCCTTCCCAATCTGTTCCACAGTGTCTCTGTAACTATTCCAGGGGTGTCTATAGAATACTCCCAAAGGAATGATTGCTCCCTTCCCGATCTGTTCCTCAGTGTCTCTCTTACTATTCGAGGGGTGTCTCTGGAATATTCCCAATGTAGTGATTGCTCCCTTCGCGATCTGTTCCACAGTGTCTCTGTTACTATTCGAGGGGTGTCTATAGAATACTCCCAAAGGAATGATTGCTCCCTTCCCGATCTGTTCCTCAGTGTCTCTCTTACTATTCGAGGGGTGTCTCTGGAATATTCCCAATATAGTGATTGCTCCCTTCCCGATCTGTTCCTCAGTGTCTCTGTCACTATTCCAGGGGTGTCTATAGAATACTCCCAATGGAATGATTGCTCCCTTCCCGATCTGTTCCACAGTGTCTCTGTTACTATTCGCGGGGTGTCTATAGAATACTCCCAAAGGAATAATTGCTCCCTTCCAAATCTGTTCCACAATGTCTCTGTTACTATTTGAGGGGTGTCTATAGAATACTCCCAAAGGAATAATTGCTCCCTTCCAGATCTGTTCCACAGTGTCTCTGTTACTATTCGAGGGGTGTCTATAGAATACTCCCAAAGGAATGATTGCTCCCTTCCCGATCTGTTCCTCAGTGTCTCTGTTACTATTCGAGGGGTGTCTATAGAATACTCCGAAAGCAGTGATTGCTCCCTTCCCGATCTGTTCCTCAGTGCCTCTCTTACTATTCGAGGGGTGTCTATAGTATACTCCCAATGGAATGATTCCCCCCTTCCCGATATGTTCCACAGTGTCTCTGTTACTATTCCAGGGGTGTCTATAGAATACTCCCAATGGAATGATTGCTAACCTTCCCGATCTGTTCAACAATGTCTCTGTTACTATTCAAGGGGTGTCTATAGAATACTCCCAATGGATTGATTGCTCCCTTCCCGATCTGTTCCTCAGTGTCTCACTTACTATTCGAGGGTTGTCTATAGAATACTCCCAAAGGAGTGATTGCTCCCTTCCCGATCTGTTCCTCAGTGTCTCTCTTACTATTCGAGGGTTGTCTATAGAATACTCCCAAAGGAGTGATTGCTCCCTTCCCAATCTGTTCCTCAGTGTCTCTCTAACTATTCGAGGGGTGTCTATAGTATGCTCCCAATGGAATAATTGCTCCCTTCCCGATCTGTTCCACAGTGTCTCTGTTACTATTCGAGGGATGTCTATAGAATACTTCCAAAGGAATGATTGCTCCCTTCCCGATCTGTTCCTCAGTGTCTCTCTTACTATTCGAGGGGTGTCTCTGGAATATTCCCAATATAGTGATTGCTCCCTTCCCGATCTGTTCCACAGTGTCTCTGTTACTATTCGAGGGGTGTCTATAGAATACTCCCAATGGAATGATTGCTAACCTTCCCGATCTCTTCCTCAGTGTCTCTGTTACTATTCGAGGGGTGTCTATAGAATCCTCCCAAAGGAATGATTGCTCCCTTCCCGATCTGTTGCTCAGTGTCTCTGTTACTATTCGAGTGGTGTCTATAGAATACTGCCAATGGAATGATTGCTAACCTTCCCGATCTCTTCCTCAGTGTCTCTGTTAGTATTCGAGGGGTGTCTATAGAATACTCGCAACGGTGTGATTGCACCCTTCCCGATCTGTTCCTCAGTGTCTCTGTTACTATTCGAGGGGTGTCTATAGAATACTCCCAAAGGAATGATTGCTCCCTTCCCGATCTGTTCCTCAGTGTCTCTCTTACTATTCGAGGGCTGTCTATAGAATACTCCCAAAGGAGTGATTGCTCCCTTCCCGATCTGTTCCTCAGTGTCTCTGTTACTATTCGAGGGGTGTCTATAGAATACTCCCAATGGAATGATTGCTCCCTTCCCGATCTGTTCCTCAGTGTCTCTCTTAGTATTCGAGGGGTGTCTATAGTATACTCCCAATGGAATGATTGCTCCCTTCCCAATCTGTTCCTCTGTGTCTCTCTTACTATTCGAGGGGTGTCTCTGGAATATTCCCAATATAGTGATTGCTCCCTTCCCGATCTGTTCCTCAGTGTCTCTGTTGCTATTCGAGGGGTGTCTATAGAATACTCCCAAAGGAATGATTGCTCCCTTCCCAATCTGTTCCTCAGTGTCTCTCTTACTATTCGAGGGGTGTCTCTGGAATATTCCCAATATAGTGATTGCTCCCTTCCCGATCTGTTCCTCAGTGTCTCTGTTGCTATTCGAGGGGTGTCTATAGAATACTCCCAAAGGAATGATTGCTTCCTTCCCGATCTGTTGCTCAGTGTCTCTGTTACTATTCGAGGGGTGTCTATAGAATACTGCCAATGGAATGATTGCTAACTTTCCCAATCTGTTCCACAGCGTCTCTGTTACTATTCGAGGGGTGTCTATAGAATACTCGCAACAGAGTGATTGCTCCTTCCCGATCTGTTCCTCAGTGTCTCTGTTACTATTCGAGGGGTGTCTATAGAATACTCCCAAAGGAATGATTGCTCCCTTCCCGATCTGTTCCTCAGTGTCTCTCTTACTATTCGAGGGGTGTCTCTGGAATATTCCCAATATAGTGCTTGCTCCCTTCCCGATCTGTTCCTCAGTGTCTCTGTTACTATTCGAGGGGTGTCTATAGAATACTCGCAACGGTGTGATTGCTCCCTTCCCGATCTGTTCCTCAGTGACTCTGTTACTATTCAAGGGGTGTCTATAGAATACTCCCAAAGGAGTGATTGCTCCCTTCCCGATCTGTTCCACAGTGTCTCTGTTACTATTCGAGGGGTGTCTATAGAATACTCCCAATGGAATGATTGCTAACCTTCCCGATCTGTTCCACAATGTCTCTGTTACTATTTGAGGGGTGTCTATAGATTACTCCCAATGAAATGATTGCTCCCTTCCCGATCTGTTCCTCAGTGTCTCTGTTACTATTCCAGGGGTGTCTATAGAATACTCCCAATGGAATGATTGCTCCCTTCCCGATCTGTTCCACAGTGTCTCTGTTGCTATTCGAGGGGTGTCTATAGAATACTCCCAATGGAATGATTGCTAACCTTCCCAATCTGTTCCACAATGTCTCTGTTACTATTTGAGGGGTGTCTATAGATTACTCCCAAAGGAATGATTGCTCCCTCCCCGATCTGTTCCTCAGTGTCTCTGTTACTATTCGAGGGGTGTCCATAGAATACTCCCAAAGGAATGATTGCTCCGTTCCCGATCTGTTCCTCAGTGTCTCTCTTACTATTCGAGGGGTGTCTCTGGAATATTCCCAGTATAGTGATTGCTCCCTTCCCGACCTGTTCCTCAGTGTCTCTGTTGCTATTCAAGGGGTGTCTATAGAATACTCCCAAAGGAATGATTGCTCCCTTCCCGATCTGTTCCACAGTGTCTGTTACTATTCGAGGGGTGTCTATAGAATACTCCCAATGGAATGATTGCTAACCTTCCCGATCTCTTCCTCAGTGTCTCTGTTACTATTCGAGGGGTGTCTATAGAATACTCCCAAAGGAGTGATTGCTCCCTTCCCGATCTGTTCCTCAGTGTCTCTCTTACTATTCGAGGGTTGTCTATAGAATACTCCCAAAGGAGTGATTGCTCCCTTCCCGATCTGTTCCTCAGTGTCTCTCTAACTATTCGAGGGGTGTCTATAGTATGCTCCCAATGGAATAATTGCTCCCTTCCCGATCTGTTCCTCAGTGTCTCTGTTACTATTCTAGGGGTGTCTATAGAATACTCCCAAAGGAATGATTGCTCCCTTCCCGATCTGTTCCTCAGTGTCTCTCTTACTATTCGAGGGGTGTCTCTGGAATATTCCCAGTATAGTTATTGCTCCCTTCCCGATCTGTTCCTCAGTGTCTCTGTTGCTATTCAAGGGGTGTCTATAGAATACTCCCAATGGAATGATTGCTCCCTTCCCGATCTGTTCCTCAGTGTCTCTCTTACTATTCGAGGGTTGTCTATAGAATACTCCCAAAGGAGTGATTGCTCCCTTCCCGATCTGTTCCTCAGTGTCTCTCTAACTATTCGAGGGGTGTCTATAGTATGCTCCCAATGGAATAATTGCTCCCTTCCCGATCTGTTCCACAGTGTCTCTGTTACTATTCGAGGGGTGTCTATAGAATACTCCCAATGGAATGATTGCTCCCTTCCCGATCTGTTCCTCAGTGTCTCTGTTACTATTCCAGGGGTGTCTATAGAATACTCCCAATGGAATGATTGCTCCCTTCCCGATCTGTTCCACAGTGTCTCTGTTACTATTCTAGGGGTGTCTATAGAATACTCCCAAAGGAATGATTGCTCCCTTCCCGATCTGTTGCTCAGTGTCTCTGTTACTATTCGAGGGGTGTCTATAGAATACTGCCAATGGAATGATTGCTAACCTTCCCGATCTGTTCCTCAGTGTCTCTGTTACTATTCGAGGGGTGTCTATACAATACTCCCAATGGAATGATTGCTCCCTTCCCGATCTGTTCCACAGTGTCTCTGTTACTATTCGAGGGATGTCTATAGAATACTCCCAAAGGAATGATTGCTCCCTTCCCGATCTGTTCCTCAGTGTCTCTCTTACTATTCGAGGGGTGTCTCTGGAATATTCCCAATATAGTGATTGCTCCCTTCCCGATCTGTTCCTCAGTGTCTCTGTTGCTATTCGAGGGGTGTCTATAGAATACTCCCAAAGGAATGATTGCTCCCTTCCCGATCTGTTCCACAGTGTCTCTGTTACTATTCGAGGGGTGTCTATAGAATACTCCCAATGGAATGATTGCTAACCTTCCCGATCTCTTCCTCAGTGTCTCTGTTACTATTCGAGGGGTGTCTATAGAATCCTCCCAAAGGAATGATTGCTCCCTTCCCGATCTGTTGCTCAGTGTCTCTGTTACTATTCGAGGGGTGTCTATAGAATACTGCCAATGGAATGATTGCTAACCTTCCCGATCTCTTCCTCAGTGTCTCTGTTAGTATTCGAGGGGTGTCTATAGAATACTCGCAACGGTGTGATTGCACCCTTCCCGATCTGTTCCTCAGTGTCTCTGTTAGTATTCGAGGGGTGTCTATAGAATACTCCCAAAGGAATGATTGCTCCCTTTCCGATCTGTTCCTCAGTGTCTCTCTTACTATTCGAGGGCTGTCTATAGAATACTCCCAATGGAATGATTGCTCCCTTCCCAATCTGTTCCACAGTGTCTCTGTTACTATTCGAGGGGTGTCTATACAATACTCCCAATGGAATGATTGCTCCCTTCCCGATCTGTTCCACAGTGTCTCTGTTACTATTCGAGGGGTGTCTATAGAATACTCCCAATGGAATGATTGCTAACCTTCCCGATCTGTTCCACAATGTCTCTGTTACTATTTGAGGGGTGTCTATAGATTACTCCCAATGAAATGATTGCTCCCTTCCCGATCTGTTCCTCAGTGTCTCTGTTACTATTCCAGGGGTGTCTATAGAATACTCCCAATGGAATGATTGCTCCCTTCCCGATCTGTTCCACAGTGTCTCTGTTACTATTCGAGGGGTGTCTATAGAATACTCCCAAAGGAATGCTTGCTCCCTTCCCAATCTGTTCCACAGTGTCTCTGTTAACATTCCAGGGGTGTCAATAGAATACTCCCAAAGGAATGATTGCTCCCTTCCCGATCTGTTCCTCAGTGTCTCTCTTACTATTCGAGGGGTGTCTCTGGAATATTCCCAGTATAGTGATTGCTCCCTTCCCGATCTGTTCCTCAGTGTCTCTGTTGCTATTCAAGGGGTGTCTATAGAATACTCCCAATGGAATGATTGCTAACCTTCCCGATCTCTTCCTCAGTGTCTCTGTTATTATTTGAGGGGTGTCTATAGAATACTCCCAAAGGAATGATTGCTCCCTTCCCGATCTGTTGCTCAGTGTCTCTGTTACTATTCGAGGGGTGTCTATAGAATACTGCCAATGGAATGTTTGGTAACCTTCCCTATCTGTTCCTCAGTGTCTCTGTTACTATTCGAGGGGTGTCTATAGAATACTCCCAATGGAATGATTGCCCCCTACCCGATCTGTTCCACAGTGTCTCTGTTACTATTCGAGGGGTGCTATAGAATACTCCCAATGGAATTATTGCTAACCTTCCCGATCTGTTCCACAATGTCTCTGTTACTATTTGAGGTGTGTCTATAGATTACTCCCAATGGAATGATTGCTCCCTTCCCGATCTGTTCCTCAGTGTCTCTCTTACTATTCGAGGGGTGTCTATAGTATACTCCCAATGGAATGATTGCTCCCTTCCCTGTCTGTTCCTCAGTGTCTCTGTTACTATTCGAGGGGTGTCTATAGAATACTGCCAATGGAATGATTGCTAACCTTCCCAATCTGTTCCTCAGCATCTCTCATACTATTGTTGTTGTGTGGAGGGGGATTCTATAGAAGACTCCGAACAGTGAGATTGCTCCCTTCCCTATCTGTTCTCCAATATCTCTGTTATTCTTGGGGTGGGTGTCTATAGAATACTTCCAATAGAGTTATTGCAGCCTTCCTGTTTCTGACTTGAGAATACCTGTACAACATCCTCCCTTTCTGCTGCTGTGATACTGTCCCTGATTAGCAATTCCACTCTCCCTATCTTCCTCCCTGTTCCTTTTGAAAGATCTGAACCCCAAACTTGCAGAAGCCATTCCTGCCCCTGTCACAGCCAGGTCTCTGCATTGGCCACAATATCTTAGTTCCACGTATTCATCCGTGCTCTCAGTTGATCACCCTTGGTCCTGATATTTCTTGGATTAAAATAGAAACCTTTCAACTGATCCCTACTGACTAACGTTTGCCCTACCAGCTGTCTATCCTTCCTCACAGTCTCTCTACATGCTGCATCTACCTGTACACCAACTGCTCCATCCTCTGATCTATCACTCTGGTTTAAACCCTCCCCAACAGCTCCAGCAATTTTTCTCATAAGGGTATTGGTCCTCCTCATGTTCAGGTGTACCCTGTCCTTTTTGTACAGGTCATATACCTTCCCTAGAAGAGATCCCAGAAATCCAGAAAACTGCAACCCTGGTCTCTGCACCAATTCATAAGCCACACATTCAACTGATAAATCATCTTAGTCTTACCCTGAGTGGCACGTGGGATAGGCAAGAATCTAGAGGTTACTACCCTTGAGGTCCTGCTTTTGAGCCTCCTACCTAACTGCCTATATTCTCTCTTCAGCAGCTCACTCCTTTTCCTACCTATATCATTGGTTCCAATATGTACCATGAACTGCCCCTTTAGAATGCTGTGGGCCTGATCCTGGTAACTGGCAGGCAATGTACAATCCGGGTCTCTCTTTCATGTCCACAGAATCTGCTGTCTGCTCCTCTTCTCCCCCTTTCCTTTCTCAGCCACGGAGCCAGACTTAGTGTCAGGAATCTGGTCACTGCAGTTTTTCCCTGATAGGTCATTTCCCCAACACCGGCAACGGTGTCTGAACTTGTTATTGACAGGAATGGCCACTGGGGTACTCTGTACTCTTGACCTATTCCCTTTCCCTCTCCTGACTCCTGCAACTTCATTCTACACTAGCTAGGCACATAGACAAAGAAAGAAAGAAACTTCTCTTAGCCTTTGCCGCTTCTTGCCTAAGCCTCTTCAGCCAAAGCCTCAAAACCTCCACTCTAACACTCCAACATGGCCACTCCGCATAAACCTTGCCTCTTTTTATAGGCCCTTGCCAAGTGCACAGAATGTTCTGACCGGCTGTTTTCAAATCTCGCTCCCATAATGTACAATTCAACACTCCTCGCTGCATTCATTTTGTGCAAGAACATAGAGTGACAACAGCAACAACTTCACCTCATGTGGAGTCTTTAACACAGCAAGATATTCCAAGATGCCAAGTGTCTTAAGAAAATAATAAACAAGAGGAAATCTGCAGATGCTGGAAATCCGAGCAACACACACAAAATACTGGAGGATCCCAGCATGACAGGCAGTATCTAGGAAAAGAGTACAGTTGTCGTTTCAGGCCGAAACATCGACGGTACTTTTTTCCATAGATGCTGCCTGGTCTGTTGAGTTCCTCCAGCATTTTGTGCAAGAAAATAATAAGAGCTGATGACCATAGGCTCAGTCAGTAGGACAAAGAGTGGCAGAAAAGTCTAGGGAGAGAAATCCAGAGGGCAGAGGTCATGGCCCGGGTGACTAAAGGCACAACCACCAGCAGCAGATACTCATGAGGCCAGATTTGAAGGAGTGTGTAGATCTTTAAAGCAGAAGGAAGCATACAGAGTGGGAGGGTAAGGCCATTGGAGAGGGTGACATTTTTTAAGATTGGAGTGTTATTTAGCCAGGATCTAGTGAAGGTCAGCAAGGGGTGAATAGAGTTCTGTGCAAATTTGGGCAGAAGGCAAATAAGTATATTAGAGATGTGGAGAGTAGAATGAGTGAGGCTGGTCATAAAGGTGCTGAAATAGTCGTATCAGGAAGTAACAAATGTTTCAGTGACTGAGGTGGATTTGGAATGGCATCAGGATTAGGGCTGGTGATTTCAAAGCCTGTCTGAATTTGCCCCCTGCCTCTTATCATCAATTTCAGATTTGCAGAGGGAGGATGTGGTTGGTGAAGAGCGTTTGTGACTTGGATTGAAGATGATGACTTGAAAAATACTTTCAATGTTGAATCTGCACAAAAAAAAAACAGTAAGAAGGGACTCTTGCCTCATCATTCTGGTCTAAGTTTAAAGCCCACATCTACGAGGGGTGATTGATAAGTTTGTGACCTAAGGTAGAAGGAGTCAATTTTAGAAAACCTAGCACATTTATTTTTCAACATAGTCCCCTCCTACATTTACACACTTAGTCCAGCGGTCGTGGAGCATACAGATCTTGGACCTCCAGAAAGTGTCCACAGCAGGGACGATTGATATATTGGTGGCCTAAGGTAGAAGGAGATGAGTTATTAACTTCAAACTTTCTGCATAATCACTCAAAGAGTTGAGCTGCATGTGCATGTGACGAGAGCTGTATAACTCATCTCCTTCTACCTTAGGCCACCAATATATCAATCGCCCCTGATGTGGACACTTTCTGCAGGTCCAAGATCCGTATGCTCCACGACTGCTGGACTAAGTGTGTAAATGTAGGAGGGGACTATGTTGAAAAATAAATGGGCTAGATTTTCTAAAATTGACTCCTTCAACGAACTTATCAATCACCCCTCATAAGTGTCAGATGAAGTTTACTATGATGGACTTTAGAGGTTAAATGGCCTTCTCCTGTTCTTGTGTAAAACAACTCACTTTCCAAATTCAGTATATCCTTTTCAAATCTGAATCTGGTTGTCAAAGGTTATGCACATTACTCTAATATTTGTAAAGTCATTTAAAAATGGTTTAACTGCACAAAATGCATGAATTAATAAATTAACCAATTTCATTGGTAAAAACTCATAGAGGACCTAAATTAGGGGGAGACTTTTTTTTAAAGCTACGATTTGTAGTTGGTGGAAAATCAAAATGAATCATCTGTTATCCCTAGTTGCTTATTATTACAAACAATTGGTGATTGTGACTGGCTTCGGTTTGAAACTTGTTTTGTCTTGAACTTTATTTTAACACAAATTCTGAACACCAAACCCTTGGTAGGAGGAGAGCAAAGTCCAGGAATATCCAAAGTCATTGAGGATTCTGTTCAGTGCTGAGGCAGTGGTGAGCGGTGCAGCTCTGAGAGTATGTTGGTGGTGCAATACAGTGTTGCTAGAACTATACTGTGGATGAGGTGTTCAGTCAGAGGCCTGTGTATCCTCTCCGGGTGTATTATAAAGCTCCTGTGGTGGGAATGAAGAAGTGGGAGTCAGAGTCATAGGGGACTACAGCACAGAAACCGGCCCTCCCGCCCACATAGCCCATGCTCAACGATTATTCTGCCTCGTCCCGTTGACCTGCACCTGGGCCATAACCCTCCATATCCCTATCTAATGTACCTATCTAAATTCCTCTTAAATGTTGAAATCAAACCTGTATCCACCACTTCATTCCACACTCTCACCGCCCTCTGAGTGAAGATCCACTTCATGTTCCCCTAAAACATTTCACCTTTCACCCTTTACCTTTGACCTCTAGTTCTAGACTCACGCAACCTCAGTGGAAAAGGCCTATCTGTACCCTCCATAATTTTGTATACCTCTATCAAATCTCCCCTCATTCTCCTACGCTCCAGGGAATTAATTTCTAACCATGATTGATTTAGAAACCTGACTTCACGTTATCAATCCCTGAAGACCAGGCATACTGTGAAATTCATCTGAATGGTTTGTTGGTTTAGCAGGGAGGAAAGACCCTCAATTAAGCTGATGTTGCTGTCTTTTTAAAATACTGGTTAGCAACCGGTTGCAAAGTGCAACCAGTCTGGGCTGCAAGGGAAAAAAGGAATTGGACACAGTGAGCGGGCATGAAGTAGCACTGGCTCTCACACAGGCACATAAAGTGTTCGGGACAGATAGAGAGGGAAGGGTTGGTGGTTGCCTCATGTAAGGTGGCACCCAAAGGGTTGGCAGTCACTTGGGTGTTATAAAAAGTCCAGGCAGTGAGTGGGTGGTGCAGAAATGAAATGCATCTCAGACTTTGCATTGGGATCCTCATGCCAACTGGTAGCTTGCTGCAAGCCAACTCTGAGAGACTTTTTAACCCGTGTCAGTCCACCCCTTGAACTTATTTGGCCTTTTGCAATTAATCAGTTGATCAGGTTTTGGGAAGAGCAAGCAGGCCAGGGAAGTGGGTCAGATATTGAACGGTGTAAAAGAACAGGAGGAGATTGGGGTACATGTGAATAAGATAATTAAGAAGCTTCAAAGGAATACTTGCTTTTGTCAGCAAGGCATAGAATTCAAAAGCGGGAAGGTCTACAACACAAGAGTGGGGAAAGAGCTGCTTGAGAGGATGGGTTGGTGTGTAGTTCACAAAGTGATTTTCTGTGTGCATTCTTGCCATGTGGACTCAATGCCATCCTCCATACTCCTCCATTTGAAGTGGTCGTGGGCCAGGGATTCCTAGTGCCCATTTTTCGGTAGTCTCATGCTAATGATGTGGACAGGCTTGGAATGACCTTTTCTCTCAGAGGGTCACGAGCCTTTGGAGCTCTCTTCCTACAACAGAGAGGTGGAAGCACAATGTCTGAATGTTTTGAAGCCAGAAGTAGATATTTGATCAGCAAGCGGGTGAAAGGTTACCATGGATTGATAAAAATGTGTAGTTGAGATTGCAATCAGATCTTATTAAATGGCAGAACAGGCTTGACAGGCTGAGTGCTCCAATTCATGCTTGTTTGATTGAGTGTATTTAGAGGCTTTGTTGGCCAGTTAATTTGGAAGATTCTTCAGAGACAGGATTGGTGGTATGTCTCCAGTACTTCGAGATGCTTGCTGAACATAGTCCATGTGTGCAGGAAGACAGGAATCACTGCTGCCTGTCTGGCTCTCAGTTTCATGCCAGATCGCAAAGGTTCATTTTGTTATCAAACTCTGGGCTTTGTCTTCTCCAGACAGCCATAAAATACAGAAAAACCATAGAAGTAGTTGAAGGAAACACATCAATCTCCCCCCCAAACCCTTCCCTCGCACAAAAATTTCCCACATGGAGAAATAACAACAAGAACATGAAACCCCAAACCCCCAGCGACAAGGAAAAATGGGCGAGAGCTGAAAGAAGCCAATATGAACTGCAGTCCAATTCGTAAATCTCAGAATTTCGATAGCATCTCTGAGAGCATTCCAAGGGCAGCGGCCTCTCTGAGAACCGCTCGCTCTCCTCTGCATTTGCCTTGATGTTTTAGTCATCCTAGGTGCTTTTATCAGCGAGAAGTGTAGTCAATCATGTCCCCTTGTCTTGTCTCTGAGCTTCTCCTCATGGCTGCTCGTGCTCGTATTTCTCTTCTGGAGATTTCTCAGGGACAGCTGAGCACTAGATCACTCGATTGAACTGTCGACTGTCAGTCCCAGGCTCCAACAGTTTCATAAACAAAATTAAGATAAAAAGAAAAAATAAAAGGCCTAGAAAAACTGAAATGATTGACTATCTGGAAGATGTCGCTCGAGGAATCATTATTCACTGGTGCCATCTTGACCGGAAATTAAATTGAGGTTTTGACTGTCAAGTGCTCCTTTCTTCAGTTAGCTAAAAGTAGTATTGGCACACTGGATACTATAACACTATAAGACCATAAGACACAGGAGCAGAATTAGGCCATTCAGCCCATTGAGTCTGATCTGCCCTCATGGCTGATCCAGTTCCCTTTTAACCCCGTTCTCCTACCTTCTCCCCATAACTTATCACACCCAAACTAATCAAAAACCTATCAATCCCTGCCTTAAATATATCCAATGACCTGGCATCCACAGCCACCTATGGCAGTGAATTCCACAGATTCGCCACTCTCTGGCTAAAGAAATTCTTCCTCGTCTTTGTTCTGAATGGATGTCCCTATATTCCCTATGTTCCCTTGGTTCTAGACCCCCCCACCATAGGAAACTCCCTGTCCACATCCACTCTATCTAGGCCTTTCAACATTCGATAGGGTTCAATGAGATCCCTTCTCTCATTCTTCTGAATTCCAGTGAGTACAGACCCAGAGCCATCAAATACTCCTCATATGATAATCCTTTGGTTCACGGAATCGTTTTTATGAACCTCCTTTGAACACTTCCCATTTTCAGCACATCCTTTCTTAGATAAGCGGCCCCCAACTGCTCACCGTACTCCAAATGAAGCCTCAACAATGTCTTGTGAAGCCTCAGCGTTGCATCCCTGCTTTTATATTCTGGTCCTCTCAAAATGAATGCGAACATTGCATGTGTCTTCCTCACCACTGAGTCAACCTGCAAGTTAACTTTTAGGGAATCCTGCGTGATGTCTCCCAAGTCCCTCCCATTTCTGAATTTGCTTCCTGTTTAGAAAATAATCTGTGCTTTTATTCCTTCTACCAAAGTGCATGACCATACATTTCCCTGTACTATATTCCATCTACCACTTCTTTGCCAATTTCCCAAATCTGTCCAAGTCCTTCTGCAGTCTCCCTGCTTCCACAACACTATCTATCCCTCCACATATCTTTGCAACATCCACAAACTTTGCCACAAAGCCATCAATTCCATCATCCAAAGCATTGATATATAATATAAAAAGAATCGGTCCCAACACAGACCTTGTGGAACACCACTAGTCACCAGCAGCCAATCAGAAAAGGCTCACTTTGTTCCCACTCTTTGTCTTTGTCCATCAGCCACTGCTCTATCCATTCTAGAGTATTTCCTGTAATAGCTAAGCAGCCTCATGTGTGGCACCTTGTCAAAGGCCTTCTGAAAATCCAAGCACACAACATCCACTGATTCTCCTTTGCCTATTCTGCTTGATATTTCTTCAAAGAATTTGAACAGATTTGTCAGGCAAGATTTTCCCTTGAGGAAACCATGCTGACTACAGCCAATTTAATCATGTGCTCCAAGAACCCTGAGACCCCATCCTTACTAATCAACTCCAACATCTTTCCAACTACTGAGGTCAGACTAACTGGCCTATAGTTTCCTTTCTTCTGCCTCTCTCCCTTCTTGACGAGTGGAGTGACATTTGGAATTTTCTAGTCTTCCGGAACCATTCCAGAATCTAGTGATTCTTGAAGGGTCATTACTAATGCCTCCACTATCTCTTCAGCTACCTCCTTCAGAACCCTGGGGCGTACACCATCTGATCCAGGTGACTTCAGACCTCTCAGTTTCCCAAGATCCTTCTCTCTAGTAATAGTAACTTCACACACTTCATGACCCCTGACATCTGGAACTTCCACCATATTGCTAGTGTCTTCCACAGTGAAAACTGATGCAAAATACTTAATTAGTTTGCCTGCTATTTCCTTATCCCCAATTACTACCTCTCCAGTCTAATTTTCCAGCAGTCCAATATCTACTCTCACCTCTCTTTTACACTTCATGTATCTGAAGAAACTTTTGGTATCCTCTTTAATATTATTGTCTAGCTTACTTTCATATTCCATATTTACCTTCTTAATGACTTTCTTAGTTGCCTTCTGCTGGTATTTGAAAGCTTCCTAATCCTCGAACTTCCCACTAATTTTTGCTTTATTTATGAGCTCTCTTTGGCTTTTATGTTGGCTGATTGGCAGGAGGAAAAGAGTGGGAATAAAGGGAGCCATTTCTGGTACCATTTCTGGTAGGCTGACAGAGATTAGTGGTGTTCCACGGGGGTCCATGTTGGAACCGATTCTTTTTACTGTATATGTCAATGATTTAGATGTACGAATTTATAGCTTTGTTGCAAAGTTTGCAGATAATGTGAAGATAGGTGGAGGGGCTACAGAAGGTCTTAGACAGATTGGGAGAATGGACAAACAAGTGGCAGATGACATACAGAGTCAGGAAGTCGATGGTTATGCATTTTGGTAGAAGAAATGAAAGGATTGACTATTTTCTAAATGGAGAAAAAATACAAAAAAAAACTGAGGCACAAAGTGACTTGGGGGTCCTTGTTCAGGATTCCCTAAAGGTTAATTTGCAGGTTGAGTCTGTGGTGAGGAAGGCAGAATATAAAAGTATCTAACGTTGAGACTTTATAAAGTACTGATGAAGCTTCACTTGGAATGCATGAGCAGTTTTGTGCCCCTTATCTTAGAAAGGAGGTGCTGAAAGTGGAGAGGGTTCATGAGTGTTTAGTTGCTCTGGGCGTGTATACACTAGAATTAAGAAGAATGAGGGGTGACCTCATTGAAATCTATTGAATGGTGAAAGGCTTTGATTGAGTGGATGGGGAGATGATGTTTCCTATGATGGGAGAATCTAAGACCAGAGGACAGAGCCTCAGAATAGAGGGACGTCCTTTTAGAATGAAGATAAGGAGGAATTTCTTTAGCCAGAGAATGGTGAATCTGTGAAATTCTTTGCCACAGTCAGCTGTGGAGGCCAAGTCTTTATTTATATTTAAGGCAGAGGTTGATAGATTCTTGATTGGTCAGGGCATGAAGGGATATGGGGAGAAGGCAGGAGATTGGGGCTGAGAGGAAAATTGGATCAGTCATCATGAAATGGCGGAGCAGACTTAATGGGCCAAAAGGCCTAATTCTGCTCCTATATCTTATGGTCTTATGGTATCCTCTTTGATATTATTGGCTAGCTTACCTTCATCTTTTCCCTCCTAATGGCTTTTTAGCTGCCTTCTGTTGGTTTTTAAAAGCTTTCAAATCTTCTACCTTCCCATTAATTTTTGCTCTATTATATGCCCTGTCTTTTACTTTTTATATTGGTTTTAACTTCCTTGTCAGCCATGGTTGTGTCATCCTACCTTTAGAGTACAACTTCTTCTTTGGGATGCATCCATCCTGCGCCTTCCAATTATCTCCCAGAAATTCCAGCCATTGCTGTTCTGCTGTCATCCCTACTTGTGTCCCCTTCCAATCAACTTTGGTCAGCTCCTCTCTCGTGCCTCTGTAATTCCCTTTACTGCTTAGTCATACCGATACATCTGACTTTAGCTTCTCCTTCTCAAATTGTAGGGTGAATTCCATCATATTATGATCTGCCTCCTAAGAGTTTCTTTACCTTAAGCTCCCTAATCAAATCTGGCTTATTACACAACACTAAGTCCAGAAATAGCTGATCCCCTAGTGGGCTTAACCACAAGCTGCTCTAAGATGCCTTCTCATAGGCATTCTGCAAATTCTCTCTTGGGATCTAAGATCAGCACCAACCTGGGTTTCCTAATTTACCTGCATGGTGAAATCCCCCATGACTATCATAACATTGCCCTTTTGACATGCAGTTTCTATCTCCCTCTATAATTTGTAGCCAACATCCTGGCTACTGTTTGGAAGGCTGTATATAAATCCCATCAGGTTCTTTTTACCCTTCCAGTTCGTAAACTCTACCCATCATGGTGAATTACATCATGGCTAGCATAATATGGGAAGTGTTTCACATTTTTTAGGGTCTCGTCCATAGAGCTGTATTGTTGGAGAGCAATGTTTTTCCGAGGGGGAAAGTTAGTAAAAAATCTTTGTTTTGTGGTTATTATGCAAGCTGTTTCTCTCATATGCTCCAGTGGCCAAGTTGACAATGACCTGGAGCTTAATGCAAGCATCATCTATGTACTGTAGCTCAGTGACTGTAGCTGGACCGATCTTTGTTTGAGAATGTATGTGACATAGGTTGAGCAGGAATTTTTCTCTTTATAGAGTACATGCCGGAAAAGTATGAAACATCAGTCAAGGCAGACCTTGCTTACCATTTACAGTCTTGGTCACATTGCAGGAATAGTAGTGTGATCACTCGAGTTCAGTATGATGTTCTCCTAAGGGGTTGCCTATTGATGGATTTTTAGGTGGCTGTGGCCCTTGATCTGGGATATGCATGTTCTTGTACTAGGGGCTTCCAGAACTCACAGTCCTGCCTACTTCACCACTTGCTGTGAGGGTCCTGACGAGGTGTTTTAGCACAAAACGTTGACTGTTTATTCCTCTCTCTAGATGCTGCCTGACCTGCTGAATTCCTCCATTTTATGTGTGTGTTGTTCTGGAAAATTACAGTTCCATGGAAAGATTGACTGGGTGTGGTTGTTTCGTTGTGGATAAAGAGAACCTTGAGATGCATAACATTATGAACGGCCTAGAATTAATTGATGAGAAAGAAGCATTTGCCATAAACAGGCAAATGGGAATAGCCTAGATGGGCACCTTGGTTGGTGTTGACAACTTGGGCTGAGGGGCCTGTTTCTATGCTATCTAACTATGACTCTATAACAGAGAGGTCAGTAACCTGGGGCTTAGTTAGAGGGGAACCCCACGCAAGGCCAAGTATGGTTGGGATCTCAAACCCATTCCCTGAAGGATGGTGGAGACAAAATCTTTACATTATGTGGATGATCACTTGATATGCTGTAACCTATAAGGCCATGAGCTGGGAAGTGAGATTAATCTTAATGGCATCCCAAAAACACAAGAGATTCTGTAGATGCTGGAAATCTTGAGCAACACACACAAAATGCTGGAGAAGCTCAGCAAGTCAGGCAGCATCTATGAAAGGGAATAAAAAAATTTTGCCAGTCTGGATCAGATAGACTGAATAGCCTTCTATTACTATAATTTAACTAGTCCTGAAGAAGGATCTTGGCCTGAAATGTTGACTGTTTATTCAGTTCCACAGATGCTGCCTGACCTGCTGTGTTCCTCCAGCATTTTGTGTGTTGATTTGGATTTTCTGCGGGCTTTCTGGTGTTTGTTATTAACGGGTTGGATTGGCTCATCTCTCACCAGCCTGCCAGCTCTGGTATCTGAAATAAAACAGGACTTGCTAGGAATTCTCAGCAGGTGAGGCAGTGCCTGTGTAGAGAGCAAGAGTTAATGTTTCAGATTGGTGACATTTGGTCCTGATGCTCTTGTCTCCCTCCAGCCCAGTTTATTGACACTATTGGCATTAGCTGACACAGTACCGACAGCAGCACCATGGTCTGAATAAATCAGTAGTTGAGCATGTGGGATTGAAACCCTACATCCCAAAGGGAAAGAGTCCAACCATTTCACTCTCATACCCACTGTTCCCCTTCCTCTTGACTTTCCATTTCATTTTGATTAGACCATAGAGTTGCTTTTAGGTGAAGGTTACTTATTCCATCATCATTTAGAAAGACCTCACACTCCAATTGTCTGATTGTTTCTGAAACAAATCCAGACCCCTTGGCTCCCTTTGTCCTTCCAGGAATACAATGAACACGTCAATCACTCGTTCTCTGTGAAGCATAACTTCCAACATCAGGCCTGCATCCCTCTTTTCCAAATTTTAAATCTGTCTATCCTTATCCAGAAACCCAGAGAGATTCCCAGTGAGCCCCGTGGCGCTTCTGCATCCAGAGGTTGTCCTAAGTTAGAGGCTCTTCAGCCCATGATGTTGTGCCAACTTTTTAACCTACTCCAAGATCAACCTAACCTTCCCCTCCTGTATGGTCCGTCATTTTTCTATCGTCTATCTAAGAGTCCCTTAAATGTTCCTAATGTAGCTGCCTCTGCCACTACCCTTAGCAGGGTGTTTCATGCACCCAGCACTCTCTGTGTAAAAAACTTCTGACATCCCCCTATACTTTCCTCCAATCACCTTAAAGGCTTGTCCTTTCCTGTCTTAAATTTAAAGTTGCCTTAAATTACCATGAAGAAATGTTGCTTTTAGTTATTCCCTCAGGGCACAGTCTCACTGGCAACACCAACATTTACTCTTCGTCTTTAATTGCCCCTGAGCTGGGGAGTCAATTAAGTGCATGGAGTCACATACAGGCCAGAAAGTATAAGGATGGCAGAGTTCCTTAGTTTTTACAACAATCTTGATTCTTGCTTCTTTGCAGACTAATTTAATTACTTGAATTTAAATTCCACAGCTACCTTTGTGGGATTCAAGCTGACTTCCAAATGGCTGACCTTCCTCCATCACTCCCTGAATCTGGATCTCTGACCCAGGCCTCGCCCCCTCACTGGCGAACCAAGAGTCCAAGTTTTCCCCACAACCGTTCAGCAAATCTCAGCCCTCCCTGCGCCTTGTTCCCACCCAATCCCAGATCTCTCGACGCCACAGATTTGGGCATGCTTCGATTAGTTTATTTTTGTTGATTGTCACTCCAGGTTGGTTGGACATGCTGAATATGGTTGATCTATCTCAAACACAATTTTCCTACACTTATCCTGTTCTGAAATCTTATTCACTACTTTGAATTCTATCAGTGACTGAACCTCCACAGCCTCTGGGGTAGAGACCTTGGAAGATTCACCATTTTCTGGGTAAAGACTTTTTTTTCTCATTTCAGTCCTGCCCATTATTTCTAAATGGTGGCCCTTTTTTCTAGACTCCTTAGCCAGGAAGACATCATCCCTGCATCTACCTTGTAAAAAATTTAGTACATTTCAATGGCGTCACCTCACATTCTTTCAAACAATTTACTGTCTGATGCTTATGGACAGGAGACTCTCAGATGGGAGAAAGTTATCAGAGCTGGGTGGTGGGTGTTGTAAAACAGAATCAAAATGAAATGGCCTCCTCTAGTCCAGTCTAATGGCCCTTGCATCCCACTCTAGGTTGCTAGTCTACAGTGTTCAGGCTACAGTGGCCTGAACATCTGGACATATGGGGGTGGTGAGGGGTGAGGAGGCTGATCCTTCAGATTGACCTAGAAGTACAGTAATGCAGTTCTCTTTTGTGTTTGTGAGAAATGCGATAGGTTCTCCAGAGGAGCCGGGTGTGGGTGAGAATTCAGAGACTGGTACATCTATCCACAAATAAGTTCTAGCTGGGCATTGATTTGGAGCGTGACTCACTGACGATTTGCACTTCCCCTCCCCTTTATCAGCTCAGAGCCTTGAGACAAACTCACCATCTCACCAGGCCTAGCCTCAGCCAATAGCACAGCCTGGGGTCAATGTCTGAGACAAACTCCTGGTGCCTTGGCCCCTGACTGGAGTTGAAAGGTTGCGGCTGGAGCAGGGAAGTGAAAGTAGCAACTTTCACATGACCATTGGCAGGAGACAGGAGAAATCACCTTCCCTTTTTGAATGTCATTGCTTCTGCAGGCTAACAATTGGATTACAGAGCAGCACACACAAGACGCTGGAGGAACTCACCAGGCTAGGCAGCATCTATGGAAAATTCACTGATGAAGGGTCTTGACCCAAAACGTCGACTGTTTACTTTTTTCCGTAGATGCTGCCTGGCCTTCTGAGTTCCTCCAGAATTTGGATGTATGGCTTGGATTTCCAGCATCTACAGATTTTTTTCTTGTTTGTGAGTGGGATTACAGAGCGCAGTGGTATTCTTGTATTCCACATAAGAATGAGAGCAGTGGTATTTCAAGTGCTTGAAGGTCAACTCTAGGTTCATGTAGAAGCTTGGGCTGGGGTGAATATTAGACACTTGTCCACAGACTGTTGGCTTAGCACTAAGCTAACTCATCAAACTGAAATTTATTGTCTCATTTGCCTCTCCAGCTGATCCTTGCACTACGTCCATTTGGGTTATGGCAATTTATACCTGTAGAATTTGCAATCATGACTCAAAATTTTAAGATACAGAATAAAATTTGCTCTTACAAAACTTATGTGGAGAAGAAGTAATTAAACAAAAGATTGCTTTTCAACTTGCATTTCTTGGTGGAAGTACAGATGACCCAACTTGTGTTATATAGACCCTTTTCAAGGAACACAACCAACCTCCTTAATGCTGGGGTCATATGTATTTATTTCTAGGCCCTACTGTTCCCTGGTACTTGGAATTTCAAGTATTTTTTTATTACAGATTTTAAGGTATTATGGGAAACAGTTTTTTTTTCCATCTGACCTACTTTTGCTGATTGGGAAGTCTGGGACTAGGCTAGAGCTTTCGTAAATGAGATCTAGTTTTCAGGAGTGAAGTTGGAAACACATGCAGAGAATGGGAGAAATTTGAAACGCTCTTTCTCAAATTTTCAAACTGGATCAATTGTTAATTTTAAACCTGGTGAAATATTTTTCTTAGATAAAAACATAGAAATATAGAAAACCTACAGCACAATACAGGCCCTTCGGCCCACAATGCTGTGCTGGACATGTCCCTACCTTAGAAATTACTAGGCTCACCTATAGCCCTCTATTTTACTAAGCTCCATGTACCTATCTAAAAGTCTCTTTAAACACCCTATCATATCCACCTCCACAACCGTTGCCGGCAGCCCATTCCACGCACTTGCCGCTCTCTGAGTAAAAAACTTACCCCTGACATCTCCTCTGTACCTACTCCCCAGCACCTTAAACCTGTGTCCTCTTGTGGCAGCCATTTCAGCCCTGGGAAAAAGCCTCTGAATATCCACACGATCAATGCCTCTCAGCATCTTATACGCCTCTATCAGGTCACCTCTCATCCTCTGTCACTCCAAGGAGAAAAGGCCGAGTTCACTCAACCTATTCTCATAACCAAAGACATTGAGGGATAGGAGCAAAGAATACAATTTCTGTACTCTCGTGGGGTCTTAGTGTAGTAACTTGCAAAATGTCCAGAGTAATTCATGGGAAACCAGTAGAGTTCTAAAAGAACATGTGTCTTGTTTATTCAGTGTTTTCATCCGCACACAGTTTAAGAACAGTGATACGTGAGATCAAGTATGACAAAAAAAAACATCATATGCTTTTCCGTACACTCTTTCACTTCCCAAAACCTTGTCTATTATGTGGATTTTCCCTGCCCTGCCTTCATAATTACCAGAAATGAAAAACTAAAAACTGCAAATATCTGGAAATCTGAAATAATAAAAAAAATCTGGAAACAGTCAGCTGGTCAGGCAGCATTTGTGGAAAGAACAAGCAGTTAACATTTCAGGACCTAGATCCCATTATGCCTGTTTCTCTTTCCACATATGCTGCCTGGCCTGCTGACTGTTTCTAGCATTTTCTGTTTTTATTCCACAATTTACAGGTACCACACATAATCTTTGTGTTGGCACGTGGCCTAGTGGATAAGGCTTCGGTCTAGTGATCTGAAGGTCACTGGTTTGAGCCTCAGCTGAGGCAGCGTGTTTGTTTCCTTGAGCAAGGCACTTAACAACACATTGCTCTGCGACGGCACCGGTGCCAAGCTGCCCGGGTCCTAGTGCCCTTCCCTTGGACAACATCGGTGGCGTGGAGGCTTGCAGCTTGGGCAACTGCCGGTCTCTCATACAACCCTACCCAGGCCTGCGCCCTGGAAACCTTCCAAGGTGCAAATCCATGGTCTCATGAGACTAACGGATGCCTATACTAAACTATACACATAATCTTCAGGGTACAGGTGGTACCAAGAGTACCAAGAAAGACTTGCTGTGGAGACTCCTCTTGCACATCCTCTCCCCCCTCCCACTACCATTGTTCATCCTTCCACAGTTGAAGTAGCAATGCCAGTATCAGTCAAAGTTCTGACAGGAACATGGCATAATATTGGGCTATGCTTTAGGATGAAAGTTAAGTGATATTCTTGGAAATTTCCACTTGGATTTTTCAGAGCTTTAGTATAAACTTGACTCCTGAAGCATCCACTCTACACGTAGATGTTACTGTGGCTCACTCTACTGCCATGAGTATAAGCCTTTAGGTACCCTTGAAAACTTTGTTACTTCAAGTGGTTTTGATTTTTTTTTTCTCAATCTCATTCTTGTTGCCAGTAGACATTTGAGTTTCTACTTTAGTAACTTGCAGTGTGTGTAGACTAAGGCATGGGGAACACTAAGAGGTGTGTCAGGTCTACCTAAGGTTCTTAAACTGAGCACGTTGATGGTGTACATTGGATCATATACATCAGAAATAACATCACACAAATTTACATGGAGCCCAGGCAAAACCAGCTCTGATCTCTCAGTAATGAAAATACTTGGGTTTGAACCTCTTCTTCCAGTGTTAGTATACTCACCCTTTTCCTTCAGAAGTAATACAATGCCCATTTTGTGCGCAGGAAGCTATTGGAAACAGCATAATAAATGATTAATTATCTGTTTGCAACTTTAATATTGGCCCCATATAGCAGTGAAGAGAATTCCCCTGCTTTGAAATAGTTGCCATGGGATATGTTTGAGAGGTTGGAGAGAGCCTCAGCTTAACACTCCAAGGAGAAGCAAATATTTTGGAGTTTGGGACCCTGGGGACAGGTATCAAACCCAGAACTTTCTGAAGTTGAGGTGAGCACTACCCACTAAACTGTAGCTGACAGGTGATGATAGCTTGAGTGCAACTTCCTTGTATGTTTGACCTCAGTCTCTATGGATAGCTTATTCCAGCTGCTGTTTTATTCGAGACTCTGCTCCAGATCAAGAAGGAGAGGGTCTTAGAATGGAGTCTCTTTGTACTCTTATGATCTTGGAGTAAGGTAATTTGGTTTTAAATAACTGATCTGTTTATCCCATAACCAGCTCTTAGTTTTTGTTCACAGAAGTCTAAACGCAAAACTCCAGTGCAGTGCTCTGTAAAGGAAGCACCACACTGTTGCCATGGGAGTGTTGGGACATTGCAGATGGAGCGTTGCAGTGTTGAAGGGATTAGCTGTCAGATTGAGGTCCTGTCTTCTTTCAGTTGGATGTGTGAGACTAATACAGCGCTTGAAGGAAAAGCAGGGCAGTTCTTTGATGTCCTGATGGTTATAATTATCACTCGATCGAGATCACTAACCCAGCTTTCAGTTTCTCGAACAGTGTTAGTGGGATCAGCTGCACCATTTTGCATTCCATGAGCACTGGCGCTCCACTGGCTGTATGACCTGAGGGTGTGAATGATGCCTCCGAAATGCCAGACCCCAGACACTGCAGGTGACGGAGTATGTAGCAACAATCAGCTGGAGGAACTCAGACCGCCCATTTGCCCCCACGGATGCTACTCAACACACTATGTTTTGAGTCAAAATGCTGCGATAGGACTGAGAGTGGAGAGGAGGAATAGCCAGTATAAAGAGTTGGAGAGGTGAGACTCACCCAGAGGTGATTGGTAGACTGAAGAGGGGTGAAGGATAACAGGCAAATTTGGCCAGGTAGGGGGAGAGGTGAGTGAAGATGGAGACAACTAGGAGGGTGATAAGCAGGAACGTAAAGGCTACCACTGCCAGCAGCCCTTTATGGGGGTGGGGGGGGGGATTGGAGAAGGAACTCACAGTCTAGATAGGTTCAGTGGAAAGGCCAGGAACACATCAGTGCTCTCTCCATAATCACCCGCTGAACTCCAGATGTGGAGTTAGACGGGACGGTAATGTATGTTGTCCCTGATTAGCCAGGCAGCTCTCATTGTCTGGGCTGACACATGAAATGTACTTGCTTTGCGTGTGATCCCAGTGGAGGTGGGTGGGTAATGGGGAGAATAAGTCTTACCAAAAAAGATCAAGGTAAGCATGTTGCTCAGTGTGATCTCATGTGAAGAGTATTTTTTAATGTACTGTGAGAATAACAAGGCTGGAGTGATTCAGGATCCCTGTAGGGTTGTCATCTGTAATTGTGCCATCTAGAATGGATAATAATAGACTCGATGTATGTGTGGGCTGTGTTATCACAGTCGATGTGGATCAGTGTGCTCCGAGACATGTTGGAGACGACAAGAGCAGCACGGTTCAGCTCCAGCTCAGGAAACAAAAATGAAATTTGCATCCATTCAGTTCCTTGGTGTGTGTCAGTGTGCAGCACTTCTCCTTGAGTCAGAAGGTTGTCGGTTCAAGTCTCACCCCAGAGACTTGAGCTTCGTTCTGCAGGGCTGAGAGAGTGTTGTGCTGCTGGAGGGATGGAGCAGTTGTTTTTCAGTATGAGCCATTAAAGCCGTCTTTCCTTCTCAGATGGGAATTGATGCTATTTCAAATTAAGACAAGTCTTCTCCCTGATTCTCATTCAAATTGACTGGCACGTGAGCAGCGATGTATCCTCGTACTTTGCTGTGTGTGACACTGAAAGGGAGACTGGTCCCCAGAGGGGTGTGAGAGGCCTGCTGCTTATTGTGTCTTCCTTTGTTTTTTTCAGGGTGATCTGCTGAGCCCCTGTCGGTGTGATGGCTCCGTGCGTTGCACTCACCAGCCATGCCTAATCCGCTGGATCAGCGAGCGAGGCTCCTGGAGCTGCGAGCTCTGTTACTTTAAGTACCAGGTCCTGGCCATCAGCACCAAGAACCCCCTGCAGGTCAGTTGCAGATACCCACTGGTGTGCTGGAAGGAGGGCAAAAAGAAACGGAGCGGGCCATTGATGCATTTCCTGTGTGGCGGTAGTTGTCTCCAGCTTGGCCTCTCCATGACAGATCACGGCTTGAGTAGGGGCAAGAGAAACCCTCATCCCGTTAAACCTGAATGTGACCAAGAGCTGGGAGGTGGGATTAGTCTAACGTTCCTTTGTTGTGATGGTTGAATGGCCTCCTCCTGTACTGTCACCACAGCTCCTGGCAGCAGCTTCGTCTGATGGAGCTGTCCCGTGATGTTCCAGTGTCGCTCCATCCCCACCCTCCTCTCCCCTCCCCTTCCCTCCGCACGTCCCGGCAAGCAGCGTGATGGTAATGGGGTGGGGGTGGGGGGGTCAGGGTTCACCAGCACCAGTTCCTGTCAGGCAGGAGCGGACTGCAAGCTGGGGCATCTCTCAGTGAGAAAGGTAGGAACAGGGTGGTGGAGGGGGTGGGATGGGAACCCATCCCTAGCCTCCATGCCTCTTGGCTGCAGTTCTGGCAGTGGATTTGATGGGAAAACATCAAAGAAGCTATTGAAGATCTTGTTTTAACGTTGGGGAGGGGATGCCCCTAAAAAGGCAAAAGGTTGCCATGCATCGGAGTTCCAACACACCGTGCTACCCAGATACAAACCCCTCATTGCCTTGCGCAGTGCCTGAGCCACCTTGTTGCCAGCAATGCATTAATACAATGGCCCAACACTACAAGTAAGGAAATCTCTTCTCAACTCTCTCTTTCTCACTTGCATTTGGAAAATTGCTGGTGGTTGTATAACTCCGTTTCAGATCCATCAAGGAACTTATTCACAAACGATGTTTTGCTGTTAAAACTGATCTGCCAAGAATGTGCCTCACAGACTCAAGACCAGAGTCTCTTCCACCCTGCATGCACTAATGATAGCTTTCAGCTCATACCCACAGCGGGGTTTGGGGTGAATTTGGAGGATATAAGCATTCATTTCCTGAAAAATGCTTGAATATCACATGGAAGAGAGGAGGAAGGGAGTGAGTTCAGAGACAAAAACAGGAGAGAGGTGAGAGTGTGGATCCATAAAAAGGGAGAAGACTTAAGACACAGAGGGCTGAGTGTCTATTGATGCCAGCACTTCGCAGCTAGAAGGGAAACCTGCCTTGCATTGGTGACTTTGAATGCTGGCCAATACTTGCTGTTAATTAACTGCAACATATTGTACATAAAGTATCAGACAGATGAGAGGGTTCCAAGGAACAATAAGTGGTACTTACCTCAAGGTTCAAAGGTCAAGTTTAATGTCAGAGAAATGTTTGCAATACGCATTCTGAAATGCTTTTTCTTCGCAAAACATCCACGAAAACAGAGAAGTGCCCCAAAGAATGAACGACAATTAAACGCGAGAAACCCAAAGTCCCCCCCATCTCCCCCCTCCCGCGCTTAAGCGGCAGCGAGCAATGATTCCCCTCCTCCCACCGGCAAAAATAAACGCACATTAGTACAATCACCGAGCCCAAGCGTGTGCTAAGCGATAGCAAAGTACAGACCTGGCAGTTCCCCCAAATCTTCGCATTTCATCCGAATTCACCAACCCACAGGTTCTCTCTCTCTCCTGGCAAGGGAGAGGGAGGTGTCCCCCATTTTCACAGCCAGCGAGAGACATAACAACAACCCGCTGGTTTTATGATCTTAAAAGTCTGTTTTGTTGCTTTTTTCGGGCTCTCTGTGTCTGAAGGTTGCAAAGACCTCGGGTCTTCGGGCCCACAGTGAAAGATTTTCCGGCCTCCCTAACGATACACGAGTCTCCCGCCATGACACCAACCCTCGATCCGCCCGTCTCCAGAGTCCCAAGATCTTAGGCTTCCAAATACGATTGAGCTTCTCAGGCTGAACCCTTGGCATGTCGAATAATGGCCAGGCGTGGAACCCCAAGAACGGGTCCCATTCCCGCAAAGAATTGAAGCCTGTGTGTAACTCCAGGTCAGGGTCTTCAAAGGAACCCTGAAAGGAAGAAAATAAAGATATTAAAGATGGAAGTAGAGCTGTTTCTGAAGATGCAAGCAAAGGAGTCGCCGTTAGGCACCATCATCCTCCTAAGCTCTGCCTAGTCCACGGAGAACATCCAGTCATTTTATCCATCCCCAATTTTCAGCTTTGTTTTACTGACCACCTTTCTCAGAGGACCAAGCTGCCTGCTTGGTCACTCTTTGCACACTCACTGCTCGAGAGGCCCAGGTTCAACCCTGACCTGTATGGCGTGGAGTCTGCATGTGCTCACTGTGACCACAGGGGTGGGTTTCTCCCCACATCCCAGAGACCTGCTGATTGGTAGGTGAACTGGCCGCTGTGTGCAGGTGAAGGGTAGAAGCTGGAGGGAGTTGATGGGAATGTGGGGAAAATATAATTGTGATTAGTGTAGGATTATTGTGGGTGGGTGATGCAGACTCAGTGGGTCAAAGGGCCCAAGACCGTTCTGTATGACACTGTCGTGAGGCGGTTTAATTTTGGATGGTGTTGCAGTCCTGCCTGGTCCTCTGCAAAGAGGGTTGATGTACAGCACTGGGGGCAGGCAGGTGATTAGAAAGTTAGTGCCCCTCCGTAAACCCAAATTACAAAGAGACAGCCGAGAGCAGAAGGGCACCACACTGTGAGAGGGACATTAAGAAGGAGTGCTGCCCTGAGGGAGGGGCACTACAATGGATGGCTAAACTATAGGAGAGGCAGAATGACAGAGAGTGTTGGAGGCGACATTTTGGACATGGTTAATCCAAAGGCCCCATCAGCCCCCTGGGGTGTACATCCACATGACACTGTTTGAAGGAGGGCAGGAAAGTTCTTCCTGCTGACCCAGGCCAATGTTGAACTATCATCCAAAAGCAAACAGCATTCTTGTTTGAGGGAGCCTGCTCTGCGCAAATGAGCTGTGCATTTCCCTTCATTTGGAATGGCTGTGAAACATTATTGGAACATGAAAGATGCAATAGAAATGCAAGCAAAGCCCAGCCATACTTGGCAACACAGCAAATACCCATGGTTCTTTGTGTGTAGGAGTGCAGGAATTCCAAGAGAGTTGATCATATGGCTCAGATCATGGAAGCATTGTCAGCAGCTGCAATGTGAGGGGGCAGCATTCGGGATTTCTGGCTAGAGTCTTATTACCATTTACCCTGCACGCAATCCTGCACCTTCTGTGAGCATTCCTTTTCAGTGAGCACCAAGTCTGCTTCGTGCCCCCCTTCCAGCATCTGTGGACATTCACCTCAGGTGACGACCGTGTCTTTCATCGAGAGCAGAACTTCAGCCTGTGCAGATGAGGCACCACTTTCCTATTGACTGAAGAAGACGGCAGCTACAATCAGCCTTGCTCTTTAACCAGAAAATTTTACTCCAACGCTATAATGTGAAAGCCAGCAGCTGGGACCAGCTTGGTCAGCATGAGTCAAATGGGCCGAAGAACCACCTCTCTTGAACTGATTTTTGGTGATTGGAAACACCTAATTGTGTCCCAGTCAGTTAGCAGCTTCTTGTTCAGCTCCTTCCAGGAGTTCCTCATACAGCATGTATCATGGAACCTCTGGTTTTGTGGTTACTACTTGGAAGAATGATAATAAACAATCTTGAATCTTGATGGGAAGACTTTGATGCCACCCCTGGCCCACTCCCAGCTCGCCAAGCTCCTCTTAAAATTAGCCTCACCTCTTTTGGGCCTTGGATTCCCACATCTGTTCCAGTTGCTTTTATCAGCCTCTTTTGCCAGCACAAACGTGTCGTTGGGATCCTGGGGGTGCATGGTGCATTGGTACTGCGAGTACTGTTTCAGGTCACTGCACAGTAACTGACCACCAAACTGCTTGGCCAAGTTGTAAACATTCTCCACTAAAAACTGTTGCTGTGCATATAACATCGGCACTTCGAGGCTTCTGTCAAACTCATTCCACGTGGCCATCTGCTCATATTCCCAGATTTTCACTCGTACCACATTTTCCTTGCCCTGATCCTCCCACACATACTAAAAGTTTGGCCTCACGGTCCTTTCTTTGGGCCCGTTTGTGACTCCAGCTGGTTGTATTGGTAGTACTTTGGGCCTTACCTGACTTTGTTTGGTCGGCCATCTTCTACGTGGATGCCCATTTACTTCATTTATCTAGGGTCAGTTTTTAGATCTTGCTAGAGCCCAATTCTTGGGCTGTTGTGACACAGCATCTCCTTCTCTTACTCTCCTTTAAGACATCTCTCTTTGTCAAAGCTCTTGGTTGCCTGTCCTAGCACCTGCTTCATTTGATAATGCTTCTGGGAGGTTTTGATTTGCTAATAAATGGAGGCTGCTGTTTTTTGGATGAAGTCCTAAACCAAGGCCCTTTTTGTCCTCAGTTGGATGAAAAAGATCTTACAGGTACTGCTTTGAACAAGGGCAGGAGATTTCTTCCCAATATTTATCCCTCTGCCTACATCCCTGAGACCTAGCATTTCATCATTATTACATGATGTGCATAAATTGGCTGTCACATTTCCTACATTAATAAAAGTATTTCAGTGAGTGTAATGTGTTTTGGGATGACCTGTGGTTGTGAAAAACATCATATAAATTTAAATCTCTTTTTTTTCTGAGATGTCTGTGATGTACATGATCGTTGCACAGTAAGCTTGGGTCCCAATGTCCACAGGTTATCCACCTTCACAACTCATGAGTTTGCGTAGTTTCTTGTACCCCCTTTGCTCCATAAAGTACTTAATATAGCCAGTTTTGCCAAGCTGAGTGGCCCTCCCAATAAAGTTACTTCCCACACATTTCCATCTCAGCCCCCAGAGAAATGCCAGAGGAAATCAGTGCAAGTAGCTCCTTTGCTCTTTTTTGTCCTACTTCAGTGGCTTGTAAGGAGGTGCTGGCCCTTGTACTTGCTCCTGCTGCTCTGCATGCGATTTATTGTAGATCATGCATAGAATGTGCTGGTGCCAGAGGTAGCACGGCCAGAGATGTTGAATAAATAATAAGCAAAGCTCACCAATCCCTCAGACTAAGCTTGATCGATTCACGTCTAGGCTGTAATATGTCGATTAATTGTACTGCTCCACGGCTCAGTAGATGATCGGACTGGTTGGGGTCGCTACAGAAACATGGAAGACGGTGTGGGCTCCTGAACATCTATGTTGGCAAGGCTGGCACTTTGTCAGGTTAGACAGTAGGCGAGAGGGTGCAGGGGTCAGCAGGGAGTTTGATTTGGTGCTCCAGAAGCAGCCTGGATTTCTTTCCCCTTGGTTGCTACCTGGAAACAGGTGTGTAAATGTACAAGATTAGATTCAGCTTGTGGTTTTCTTACCTTCCTGATTGAATAGCCTAGTTGCTTTCCGTGTTGGCTAGGGTGAAGATCAAGGTAGCAATGAGCTGGTGGCACCCGTGCACAGTGTCAACAGTGTCTTAATATTTTGGTGATGTTTTTATTATTACTCATTTACACTGATGGTAAGGCAGGCATTAATCCCATTTCCCACTGTTCTTTGAACTGAACAGCTCTATGGCCACCTTGGGACAGTTAACAGTAAACCACATTAGTAAGTTTGAACCAGGTATAAGCAGCAGATTTCCTCTCCCATGAAGATCATGAAACCAGACAGGATTTTACAATGACCAGCAGTTTTATGCCCACCAGGAACAATGCAAGACTTCTGTTTCATTCCAATTTGAATGAACTTATTAGCTAGATTTAAATTTCACACCTGCTTGGTGACGTTTGAACTCAGGAAGTGGAGGAATTAAATGAGGAGCACATGGGGTGCACCAAAGGCTATTATTGATTCATATGATGACGGACACGGCCAAATCCATTCCCTTCATGCTGTCTCTTTTTATTTCTTCACAAGATCTAGACAAATCCAATATTTACTACACATTCACAATTCCCCCTTGAAAGCTGCCTTCTTAAACCACTGCATTCGTTGTGGCGAAGGTGCTCACACAGTGCTATAAGGTGGAACGTTTTACAACCTAGATCCAGTGATGATGAAAGAAGGGCACAGTGGAGCAGTTAGTAAAATTACTACCTCGCAGATCCCTATCTTGAACCTTGCTGCCGTGTGTGTGTGTGTGTGTGTGTGTGTACACGTTCTTCTTGTGACTGCATGGGTCTCCCTTGGGTGCTCCAGTTTCCTTCCACATCCCAAACATGTGGGAGTTGGTGGGTTCATCGTCTACTGTAAATGACCCCCTAGAGTGTAGTTAAGTAGTAAAATCTGGGCAGATGGGGAATTGATGACAATGTGGGGGAAAATATATCAGTTTGGTGTTAATGTGTGATTGTGGGCTGGAAGACCTGTTTCCACATTTCCAAAGTTTGTAACTTGGAGGGGAACCTGTGGGCTGTAGTGTTTCCACTCACCTGCTGCCCTTCGTGTGGTACGGAGGAGGGGGTTGTGGTTTGCTTTCTGAGGCCTGTGCTGCCTTGTTTCCTTTATTCCTGCACACATCTCTTAGCTTTTGCTGCCCAGCACAAAATGAGTGTGAGCCTGCGTCAGGTCAAATCCTTATAACCCCTCCAGAAGTCCATTTAGATGCAGGTCCTCCCTCTCTCCCTGACCGTACTATGCACACTCGCCCAGGGAGATGACACAGGTAGCAATTTAAGAGGCGAAAAGGCAGAATAGGCCAGCCCAGGCTAGGAAGCTGAAAGGAGTTGAAGAAAGGAGGAGCTTGGGGGAGTAGGAATGGGAACCCATTACAAACCACAGCACAATGGCTTAATCAGACTTGTCGCTGGAACTGCTGAAACCTGAGTGAAGGCCCCCTTGCTGAGACAGAGTCAAGGCAACTGTCACTCTGTACCCTCCCTGGCCTTTACCCGGAGCTGCTTTGCACTGTGATGGCTTATCCCATTACAACGCCAATTGATCTGTCATGCTAGAGTGCCTTTTTTTTAATAATCCTCAGGGCTTGTTCTTTCAGCTGTAACTTGAGCTATCTCGCGGGCCAGAGCTTTAGGTGATTCCCTGGGGTTGAGAGTCCCAAGATGTCATAATTTCATGCGCAATTGCAATGGAGTCATGTGATACTAGCAAAAGGTGCTTAGCTTTAATGTTATTCTCTCTCCCTCTCATGTTCCCAACCCCGGCCCACTCATTCTCTTGTGTTGAAATCACTCACTCACTCTTTCTTACTATCTCTCCCCATCCTCCTTGTTCATTTTCTGCTTTATTTCTACTTCCCCTGTTTCATCTTGTCTCTGGTCTGTCATGCTATTTTGCTCCCTTTCTCTTTCCACCTTGTATTCTCTCACCTTCCATCTTCTGCGCCCTTCCCCCTCCCATTCCAGTGGCAGGCAATCTCCCTCACAGTGATTGAAAAGGTGCAGATAGCCGCAATCATCCTTGGCTCCCTCTTCCTAATTGCTAGCATCTCCTGGTTAATTTGGTCCTCCCTCAGTCCGTCGGCTAAGTGGCAGAGACAGGACCTGCTCTTCCAGATCTGTTACGGGATGTATGGCTTCATGGATGTCGTCTGTATAGGTGAGCATCTCTGAATCAATGGTCAAACTGTTGATCATGCTGTGGGCAGTGTCTATGTAACAACTGAGGTTCTGATACGCCAGTTTGCACAAACTTTTAAAGATAGGATTCTAGTCTCCTAGACTAACTTGATCTATCTCAGCAACTCAGAAGTATGGAACCCCATTTCCTTTGCCTCCTCCTCTCCCCAGACTTATAAATCTCTTCTTCACCAGGTTTCAGGTTAGCTTGCTTGATCGCACTTTCACCTCTCAAGCCAGTGGGTTGTGGGTTCAAGCTCCACTCTAGGACTTTATCTAGGCTGCCTCTCCAATCACAACGTCTCAGCTTCTGTCCATTTCAGAGGGGCATTATATCCTGACATGATAACGACACACTCTTGGAAGTAGGCAGGGGATTTTTCCAATATCCTAGTGAAGGTTCATTTCTTGCAAAAACACAATAGCTGGCCATTGCTGTTTGTTTGATCTTGCTGTGCGCAAATTGCCTGCTGCATTTAGCTCCGTAACAGTGACTCAACTCTCAAAGCAATTCGTTCAATGAGATGTTTCAGAGCAAAAGTGTAATGAGGCGCTATAAAATTGCAAGCCTGCCATTTCTTGTCTGCTGCCTTGTTCCCACCTCTGGCCTGAGGGGCATACACTTGAATGGCATCAATATTTGCTAAAAAAAATCACAAATTTCTTCTTATTTGGGCCAAACCGTATTCATTTTTACTGAGCATGTGCAGAAAGGCTCCCTCTCCCTCTCAGTTGGATTGTTTCTATGGTGTGAGGCAAAACTCCCAAGATGTTCTCTATGAATTGAGTGAATTCAGTGGGCTCATTTTTTGACCCCACTGACCAATCAGCAATGTTAAACAGATACTGCAGTTAAAGTGTGCCCAAAGATATGTAGTGCTTTATTCTTATATACCCAAGAACTTACCCTGGCTCTGGCTTCTTGGAGCACCAGAATGGGCAAGTGGCTGGGGACACTGCTGCATCACTGCGCCCTGCCACTTGCCAGCTAAGACGGTGCTGAGTATACGGGTGGAACAGGTAATGCTTTGATCCAAAGGTCACAAATTCAGGAAGGGCATGTCTCAAGGGGCAGAGGAGATGGCATCCTCAGGTCACAAAACCAGAATGCTAGCGAGGCTTTGGAATAATAAACATTGCTTGTGGTAAGTCAGAGAACGCACTACATATTATTAGATATAACCTAATGCTATGGAACGCACAAATCAATAGGTATTATGATGGACTTCCCCTAACAGCAGTAAAATTACTTTTAGGGTGGCTTTCCTGTTGGTTTGCTGAGGCTATATTTAATATCACCTCTCCTTCTGAGGCACCAAAGTAGCCTGGAATTCTTAACATGGGAAAGATCCCACCAGAAGGTCCCAGACCAGGTCAATAGATGTTGGGGCAAATAACCAAAAGCTCATCCAAAGAAGTCATTTTCAGGAGCAGTTTAGGGAGGAGATTCTGGAGCTTGGGACCCAGGTAGCTGAAGGAACAGCCACCAATGCTGGAGCGACTAACTTTGGAGATCATGTGAACGCCTGGAATTCGAGGAGCACAACAATCTCAGAGAGTTTTATGGGCTGTCAACCATTTAAGGTGAAAGGGGAGGGTGAGATCATGAATGGATTTGAATTTAACCATCGACATATGAAATCAGGTTTGGCAAAAAAAAGTGCAGCCAGATCCACCCATTCTCAGCTGGGCTGACTTGCACAGTTCTTCCCAAGATCCTGAACAAGTGGTGTAAGAATTGTTGATCTCCACTGTGCATAATAGCCATGCGATGAGACAACCATTGATGTCTTACACTTAGAAAATACAAAAGGTCCCAAGGTAATCTTAAAACAGTTGGCCAAGGGTCTGGACAGAGAAATAGGTTCTGAGTAGGGAATTCCAGAACTCTGGGAGAACTCTAACCATCATCCCTTGTGCCTGAGGAAATGTTGTCAACATCTGTAAAACTGCAGCTGGTTTGCAGGGCCAAGAGCTGCCTATTGCTGGCTGGCACATGATTCTCAAAAGGTACAGCTGGCACCTCCTCCTCCAAATGGTGCCCACTTGTAGGGATGTTGAAGAAGTGCCATCTTTGCTGGTGCTCCCCTTTGATCACATCTCCAGATAGAATGTATTAATTGTGGAAGCAGGACCACTTTGTGGAGATCAGAGATTTTAAAGCTATTTTAAAAAATTTACATGTGACAGGCATTTTACACTGAGATCGCCAGTATTAATTTTCCATTTCTAATTGCCCCTAAACAAGAGTCACAGAGAGCCCAGAATAGATAGGGAGAACACTTTGCATACTTAAAAGGACACTGGTGAAGCACTTGGGTTTTCACAATCCAGTAGTGTTATGATTTATGTTACTTATTTTAGTGTATTCCTCTTTAAATTCCAGATTTGTTTAATTACTTGAATTAAATTCCCCATTCATAGTGGTGGCAAACTTGTGTCATTGGATTGGTTTCTAATTGTTAGTCTAGTAAGTTAAACCACTTCTGCCATTGGCAACCAGAACAGATGAGCGTTGGGAATATGCAAGCAAATCAATTATATGGAATCGCCTGTAGACTTTTCCCAATGGGATTCTGTTTAGCGCTTTTAATTTTTAAAAAAACTTGTTTCTAATCTTGAAGGCCAACCTCCAGTTTAAATAGCCTTAAGTTATGGCACTCTACCTGCCTGACCTTTCTCAGTGGGAGTTCTACTGTTGTACAAAATGTTTCAAATTAGTTAGGGAATTCTCTGATACTTTTCAATGAAAGCAACTAAGAATATCTGGGGGGAAAAAAAGCTAGTCAAGTTTCAAGAGCTGTCAGTCAGCACATCAAATCTCATTCCCTTGCTACTTAAACTCTTCCAGGATCATATTGTTGAATGTTCTACCATTTTTATTGAAGGGGACAGAATTTTTCAAAAGAGGAGACTAATTTCTTATAAGAAATTGTATGAATTATACTTTTTTGACCTTGTATTCACAGGAAATTACTAGCCATCCATGTTGCCCTTAAGAAAATATGCTTCCACTTCAGAGCAGTTTAAAAATCACCCTTGATGTAGAGCCTGCAGTAATATAACGCTCCATAGCAGGGGTGCATATCTGTAGGGACGTTATTGGAACTGCTACACACTTGATGTCAATGTGACAGTTTCACTATCTCTTTCATAGCAATTGTTGAAACAAAAATGTTGATTTTAAATTCTTGAGCTGGAATATTATGATTTGAACTTGTATCTGTAGAAAATTAGCCCAGTAATATGGCCATCACAGTTTTGATTTTATTAATGGATCAATACTTATGAAGTAAAACAGCTTATGCTCTTATGTTATTGTAAATGCTTTTACAAAATTCCTTCTTATCCAAAATTTGTAGACTAAATTTTCTGTTAAATTGAATGTAAGTGTTTTGGTTTCCCTAAAGGACAGGTTTGTATGCTTTGTTGCTATCACCATCCTGGCTATAGGCCAGAGCTCACATGACACTTACTTTGAAGCTGTTAACATAATAATGTTGATTCAACAATTAGTCCCCATTTAACCATCTGGGCTTTCAATAAACGGGTATTTTGGCATTTCAAGAGCACAGTATACTGGGTTGAGTCAGTGGTGAGGAAGGTAAAGGTTAGCATTTATTTCTAGAGGTCTAGATTTCAAGAGCAGGGATGTGATGCTGAGGCTTAATAAGGCACTGGTGAGGCCTCACCTTGAGTATTGTGAACAGTTTTGGGTTCCTCATCTTAGAAAAGATGTGCTGACATAGGGGAGGGTTCAGAAGAGGTTCACAAGGATGATTCCGGGAGTGAAAGGGTTATCATACGAGGAACGTTTGATGGCTCTGGGTCTGTACTCGCTAGAATTCAAAATGATGATGGGGGATCTCATTGAAACCTTTCGAATGTTGAAAGGCTTAGAGAGAGTAGCTGTGAAGAGGATGTTTCCCATGGTGGCAGAGTCTAGGACCAGAGGGCACAGCCTCAGGATAGAGGGGCATCCATTTAAAACAGATATGCTGAGAAATTTCTTTGGCCAGCAGGTGGTGAATTTGTGGAATTTATTACCACATGCAGCTGTGGAGGCCAGGTCGTTAAGTGTAGTTAAGACAGAAATCAATAGGTTCTTGATTGGCCACAGCATCAAAGGTTACGGGGAGAAAGCCGGGGTGTGGGGCTGAGGAGGGGAAAAAGGATCAGCCATGATCAAATGGCAGAGCAGGCTCGATGGGCCAAATGGCCTAATTCTACTCCTATGTCTTATGTCTCAGCTGAGCATTGAAAACCTTTAAACATTGTAAAAGCATCCCAAATTGCTCTGCAGGAGTTTTTCAAATAAAAATTAACACAGTCACGTCGGACAGACCCCAGGTAAGCATTTAAAAGATTGATCCTAAAGAAAATGAGAGAAAAGCAGAGAGCTTGAAGGGAGGGAATTTGGGACCGCCAAACCCAGACATCTGAAGGTATTACAGGGGATGATTGAGAGGCTAAAATCTCAGGGCTGGCAGGGAATGGGAGGGTGAACCCATCAAGGGATTTGAAAACAAGAATAAGAGTTGTAAAGTCGTGGCAAAAGCCAGTGAGCTCAGAGGTGGATTCAGTGTAAGACAATGAGTTCACAAAGGGTAAAATGAGGGAGGTTCAACACAAATACGTTGAAACCAGCGGGACAGATAGCAGTTTGATCAACCGATAAACTGAGGAATTATGAAGTGTAAGTGTTTCTTTTTTGGTATGGATTTGTGCTCTGAAGCTTAATCCAGTGTCAGAGTGAGGAAATGGAAGAGAAAATGGTAAAGGTAGGGCACTTCAAAAATGGGGGAAAAAACACAAACTGCTGGAAAAGCTCAGTGGGTTAAGCAGTGTCTGTGAAGGCAAAGGGGTTGTCAGCATTTCAGGTTGGGACTCTACATCTGGACTCAAAAGTGTAGAGAGCAGTTAACCACTATGAGGAGGTGAGTGGGAGGGGTGAGACAGGGGCTGGCAGGCAATAGGTGGAATTGAGTGAAGTGGGGTGGGGGAAGATGGCCAGATGGGAGGTTTGAAACAGAGGCTGGTGGGTGATGGGTGGAAACAGATAAGGATGCATCAAAAGGGAAGAGTGAGGAGGTAGAGACCGAGGCTGGAAGGTCATGTGGAACCAGGTAAGGGAGGGATGGAGCTCGATGGGGAAGAGGTAGGCCATGGAGAGGAAACCCAGGTGGATGGGTGCAGGGGTGGTGGACAGGTAGAGCCGGGGGGGGGTGGGGGGGAGAGGTATCTAGGTAATAGGGAGAAGGGAAAAGGTGAACAAAGGGAGAGAGAACCTAAGCAGGCCAGAAGTAGGAAAGGAACACTGGGAGTGAAACTGGAAAATTGGCAACATTGAATTTTTTGGGTTCTTCTAGGTTGTGTCTGGATTCTCCATGGCAGAGGAGAAAGCTGAAGATGGATAGGTCAGTGTGGGAACGAGATGGGGAGTTGAAATGAAATGTAATCAGAAGCTCAAGATAGCCGCTGTGGACAGGGTGCAGATGCTCTGCAGAACAGTTGCCAAGTCTACACTCGGCCTTGCCATTGTAGAGGGAGCTACATCAATAGACATGGTTGGAGGCTTTAAACCTGCAGACTGGAAGCTGAGACGAGGATTAGATTGTAGGACTCAGACAGGTTAACGCGAGGTTGCATGTCACATAATACAAAATGGAATTTATCTCACTCCACTGAAGCAACAGGAGGGTGATGATTTTATGACAGCTGGCGCACTTTACTGGCTTGTTAGTGCCCCTGGTGGAGGTCACCCTTGTGCTTTCCATAAATCTTGTAATAGAGAATGAAATAACTTCTTTCTGCAGGGAATAAAGAGCAGCGACTTTATTATTCACTCATCTGACAAGGCCAAGTCAAAATTGTCAGGAAGTGATAATTTATCTGTTTTCAATAGAGATCTCCTCTCTTCCCCCCCCCCCCCCCCATTTCCTCTCCTCCCACTGAAATGTTCATATCCCATACTTTGTAACTAGGCACCCGTGGGAGATGGGAGAGAGTTCTTATCTAGGTGGGAGTGATGATTAATTGAGTACGATTGAGATGTTGTTCTTATCAAGGCAGTAAAGAAAAACAAGCGATGCTTTTTCAGCTCTGAGATGCCTGGCGTCTCAGTGAAAAATGTCCTAGGATCTTTCCTGTTCCGGTCACAGACCAGACAGATCTGAAAGGGAAGTGGGTGTAAATCAGACTGTGACCTGTGTTTGTTTCCCATTTATTCAAATAATGAGAGTCACGTTTGAAAATCTGAGCCAGGATTCTACCACTCCTTTCAAGCACATGCTAAATATGAGATGCCTGTTCACTTCATCAAATTGGACACAAAGATCTGGAGCACTGCATTTATATAGCACCTCTGAAGGCCTTCACTATAAATGGGTTGCCGTGTTAAATAGACGTCCCATTTATAGTGAAATGCAATCACTTGACACAGGCTCGCCTTTATTTAACCTTACTTTAACTGCTGCAGGGCCAATTGTAACAGCCAGTTAATGGGTGCGCAGGCATAGCTCCAATATGATCTTACGGGTTGTAATTCATTGCAAATTTACCACACAGAAAGAAGCTATTCGGCCCACTGTTTCTGTGTCGATAGTGAAAAACGCTATCCAGCCTAATCCGACCTTCCAACAGTGAGTCACAGCTCTTTCAAGTGCATGTCCAAATCCTGTTTAAATGCAGAGAGCTTTTCTACCTCCACCACCCCTTTAGGCAGCAATTTTAAGATCCGTTGGTTAGAGAAATTTTACCTCATCTGCCTTCTAAACTTTTGACAATTTCAATCTATACCCCCTGGTTGTTAATAATTTAATACACCTCATTTAAGTGTCCTTCAGCACCCTTGTTTAAAGAAAACAACACACGCTAGTGTTCATATTTCACTCAAGCACTGAATTCTCAATTGCATTTCTTTGTGACTTTATAAATTCTCGTTCCCCTATACATTTTGCACTGACTATATTCCGATTCCGATTCAGATTCAGTTTATTGTCATTTAGAAACCACAAATGCAATGCAGTTAAAAAATGAGACAACGTTCCTCCAGAATGATATCACAAAAGCATATGACAAAACAGACTACACTAGAAAATCCACGTAACGTTTGGCAATCCCCAATCCAGGGTCCAGAGAGGCTGCTGCGTATTAATATCGCGCTATCGTCTTAGCGCGTTCCCCGGAAAGGAGCGCCAAATCTACCAGACAAAACAAGACCAAAAACTAAAGCTACAAGACCTGCACAAAACCACATAGTTCCAACAGTGCAAACAATAGCATAATTGATTAAAAAAAACAGGCCATGGGCACAGAAAAAATAGTCCAAAGATGTTAAAGGACTATAAGTTCAAAAGAAATCACCACACAGTTTCCACAAGTCCCCAGGGTCCTGACAGACTCGCCATCCCACGCCGATTATTCCGATCAATATTCAGGTAATTGAAATCCCCCTCTATACCTGCCCCATTGTTTAACAATTTTTCATGAAGCTGCCTACATATATACCATTCTATCCCCCTCAACTGCCTTGCAGATGTATACTGCCCTCCCAGTAGTGTGATTGACTAGTTTTTATAGTTAATTCAAACAATAAAACCTCATTTGGCGATCTTGTAACATATTATTCCTTCTACAGCTGTAAGTTTTTAAAGCCAGTATTACCACCCCCCCACTCCCCCACCCTCCTCCTTTTCATTGTCTTTACTATCCCATCTGGGTCAAGCCATCTTGTGCCAAGATGACCTTATTGATTCAGCTTAGAGAGGACGTTGAAGAAAAATAGCTAGTGGCTCAATGAAGGGTTGGTTCAATCTGTGGAATGGATCTGGATTATAGAGGAGATTAAATTTAATGATTAGGCTTATGGACAGAAGACAGAGACAGTTCCAAATTTGGCACCAAACTGCCCAAAATTATTGACAATTGCAAAATGATGATACCATGATGTGTGAGTTTTTGGGCTCATTAATCTGCATGCTCTTTTGCCAGGCCTCATCATTCACGAAGGATCGTCTGTGTACCGAATCTTTAAGCGCTGGCAGGCTGTGAATCAACAATGGAAAGTACTGAACTATGAAAAATCCAAGGACCTTGGGGAAGCCATTAGTGGGACAAGCAAGATAGGGGGAAGAAATTCACGAACGAACCACTCGTCAAACAATGACAGAAGTTCCAATCAGCGCACTGGAACCATTTTGAATCATCACTGTGGATATACCATCCTGCACATTCTCAGCTATCTGAGGCCGAGCAACCATCAGAACAGTAACAGCGCAAACAGAGAGCTGGTAATGCGGGTTACAACTGTCTGAGGCTAAACAAGAGAGACCATTCACTGAACCTCACTTAAAACAAAAAAACTGTAAAGTATGTGCAACAAAGACGAGAAGTAATGCTGGGGCTGTGAGACTCGGAAACTGAGTTAAATTCGAGGCTGAGATATGGGTCACACTGGGCCTCAATCTCCACACCTGGACTCTGCCATCTTTATTGTTTTCTAAACCATTTTTTCTATAAAATAAGGGAAATCTCTCCTGAAACAAAGTGGGGTGGGGGGTGGGAGGGGAACTGACTCTGAGAGAAATGGAATGCTAGATAGTTTGTTGAAAAACTGCCCAAAAGAAGTGAATGCAATAACAGACGTCAGTTCCAGGGTGCTGTGGGATTTTGGCAATAAGTTCTCTGTATACTTCACCCTTAAGTTAATGCATGTCACTGTTTCTCTCGCCACCTATCTCAAATTAGAAGGCATATAATTTATATGCAAATGGTGGTCTGCAAATAAATTTCTGGTTTTTTAGGAGGGTGTTTTCGGAGAGCTGTAAATATAGGTCTACGATGATTATTGGGACATCATTTATACACAGTCTCCCAAGTCGGTACTATAGATTGCGTTCTAGCGTACCTGTGGGCGTTCCTATCTTGCTCCAATAATGTCTATGATATGTAAATGAACATCCTATCTTGGTACTGTGAAGTGTATTTTAATATATACAAGAGTGGCCTAACAAGGTACCACAGAGTGCATTTAAATATATATTTAGGAGTGCTCTATCTTGTTTCACAGATTGTATAACTATCCAATAAATTTAAAGTGGTCCAACTCAAAAGCAAAGAATGTATTCTAATATGTGCAGGACACTTTTTATATATTAAAATACAATTCAATATAAAGTTTCTTTTGTGTTGTTTTAAGTTTTGACCATGGCAGAAAATTTAATTCAATGTCCATTACCGGTATCACAGGACAATATTTGAACACCTACCCCCCACCACCTCACAGAAACTTTTGGTCAATGTTGACGTGGTTTGATTTAGACAAAACTTGTTTCAGTAAAGGGTTTGTGAAAAGAGGAGCTTAACGTGTGACAAAGCAAGAGACCAATTTTGAGGCGCAGGTAATAAAAGCTTACTGATACCTGGTAGATATTGCTGGGCACCAGAATAGATCTCCTGAATTAACTAGTCACTTTGAATTACTAGTGACAGACCCCTTACTCTGCTTCTCCAATACCTAAAGCTGGAGGGGGCAGCTTCACTTTCCACAGTTGGATGGCGGTAGGACTGGTAGGAACTGGTGAATATGAAGACTGCGCAACTTGTTGTACAGTTTATTTCTGCCCACCAAATAGGTAACTATCACAGTGTTTCACTCATTGAGCGGCCAGCAATGACCAGGTCCCATCATTCGCCTTAGCTGAAATAGTTTTAAGAGGTGGGTATGATGCACTCGGGCAAAGGTCAATGCTTGACCTCAAACTAAACAGATGGTGATCATCAGGTTTAAGGAGTCAGTCAAGTGAAAACTATGTTGAGAATAAGATGCCAGTGTCAATAAGTGATAAATCTAAGTCCACACTAATTACCCTTGCCCTCATTCTCTGCTAGTCACCCCATTGGTGGGTGCAGATCCCTTTCCTATTGACATAGGAGAACAGATGCTAACAGGGTTGAAAGGTTCAATTATGAGGAGTGGTTCCATCAGCGCAATGTGTTCCCTCAAATGCGGGAGCTTAAGGGATGATTTGATGGAGGGGTTTAAAGGACTGGATAGCTTAGGGAGAAACCGTTGTTCAGACAGTTTTGGAGAATCAAGAAGTACCTTTTCTACATAAGAGTGGGGAAGATCTGGAACTCCTCTCAAAAACACGTTGAAGCTGGAGATTAATTGAAAATGTGAAGATTGATTTAACAGAGATCAATAATGGAGACATGGGTGATAAGTGTTTTCACTCAGAGGTTGGTGAGACATTTATTGAAAGGATGCCGGAGACATAAACCATCATTACGTTCAGAAGCACATGAAGTGCCATTAACCTACAGGGTCCACACTATGAGATGGAGAGTAGGGTTAGTTTGAATAGCTGTTTTTTTTTGGCTTGTTCAGTTTGTAAAAAAGAAACATTTCTCCTTCAGCTACTTCTTTCAAGCGAGGCTTCCACAGGAGTATGGGTCAGACATTGTGCAGGCTGAGGCTCCCTTCTGGAGTCTAGGTCTTGAACAAAGTCTCACATTTCCAAAGTCTCTTTCACAGCCCTTTATTGATACGCAATGCACTTTACCTCCAATGAAGTATGTTTGAAGTTTAGTCATTGTTGTAGTGTAGACAACAAAGCCACCAATTTGAACATAAAGTATGCCATTGGTTGTACGTTCCAAGGCTCTGAAAGTTTGTTCTTCACTTTGACTGTCCTCCACTTACATCTCATTGATCAGTTTGATCCTAGGCTCCCACCCCTTTGTCTGAGCTGAAATTGAGCTTTATAAAAGATTGGCCAACTGGCAGAAGGCAAAGAGTGGGAATAAAGAGAGCCTCCTCTGGTCACCTACCAGTGTCTAGTGGTGTTCCACAGGGGTTGGCTGGGATCAATTCTTTTCACATTACTTGTCAATGATCTGGATGACAAATTGATGGCTTTGTGGATGATACAAGGGTAGGTGGAGGGGCAGGTAGTCTTGAGGAAGCAGGGAGTCTGCAGAAGGACTTCGATTAGAAGCATGAGGAGGGGATCTCACTGAAACCTATCAAATATTGAAAGGCCTAGACAAGTGGTCGTGGAAAGGATGTTTCCTATAGCAGTGGGATCCAGGACTAGAGGGCGCAGCCTCAGAATACAAGGACATCCCTTTAGAACAGAGATGAGGTGGAATCTCTTTGGACAGAGGATAGTGAATCTGTGGAATTCATTACCACGCACGACTGTGGAGGCCAAGTCACTGGGTATATTTAAAGCAGAGGTTGACAGGTTCTTCATTAGTTAGGGTGTCAAAGATTACAGGGAGTAGGCAGGAGAATGGGATTGAGAGAGAAAATGAATCAGCAATGATGAAATAACGAAGGAAACTTGATGGGCTGAATGGCTTAATTCTGTTCCAATGTCTTATAGATTTATGTATTGACAGGGTGTGGGCATCACTGACAAGACCAGCGTTCTCAATAGCCCTTTGAGAAGGTGGTGGTGAACTGCTGAAGAAAGTACTCTCACAATACTGAGATTCAGACCCAGCAATATATGGTCAAGTCAGAAATGAGAAATGGTGTCCTGAAACCAATACTTATACCTTTATTAACATTGCTAAAATACTGTGGACGATCTGGATATTATTCTCATTGTTGTTTGTGAAATATTGCTTTGTGATTTGGCTGTCACCTTTTAAAAAAAATCTGCATTAATTGTAAAACAGTTTGGGACATCCTGAAGAAATATGACAGAAACTATGAAAATGCAAATCTTGCTCTTCTCCTTGTTTTGAAAGTTGCAAGGGATATTTTCTCAGTAAAACACGGCATTTTACTTTAATGGCTGCCTTCTTGCTGGAAGCAACATTATCTAACATTTGTTAAAAACTGTCAAACGAGGATTAGAGGCCCTGTGCCTTTTCACAGCATATGGTAGCGTCCCATCATTGCTGCACCTTATCCATAGCTTCATTGTAAGCAACCTTTGAGGCACACTGTCATGGCAACATAACTGCCTTTTATGTTGCAGCAATCCTCAGTGCCTTCACTGTCATCTGCAGTGACGAAAAGCCTGAGCTTTTTAAACAAATGTGGTTTCAGCCTGAGAACTTTCAGCCCAATATCTCTCAACATGATTATTTTTTTCTACCTGCAATGAATCCTACTTGAATCCTGAAATCTACCCGTCTCTAAAGCTTTAAGCATCACTGAGGGGAAATGACAGGATCTCCAAAAGCATGATTTAAATCAACGCTAAGTCTTTTGTGTTTAAAATAAAGGTAATAAAAGAGCAGTGCAGTGAGGAGAGAGAACCATGAAGTTAATGAGATGTGGAAACTGCTTTGGTATCGGGGCTGATTTTGCCAACATAGTTCTTGCACTGGCACGACTACTTTATACTAATAAAGATTTCTTCAGATTAGTTCCCAGGATAGTGAGTGTTGCTGGGAAGGCTGGTATTTATTGCCCATCCGAATTACCACCTCAGAGGGTGGTGTTCGGGTGCTGTTGGCTCAGGAGTTCAGTGACAATGAACTCCATCAAGATGATGTGAGACTTGGAGGGAAGCCTTCAGGTAGTGGCGGGTTTGGGAGGTGCTGTCTAAGTAGTCTGGATGAGTAACCAATGATTTTTTTTTTGGAAGACGTACACTGCAGCTTGATGTACTGGTGGTTGAGGGGCTGCTGATCAAGATGACTGCTTTGTGAATGGTATCTATCTTGGGTACCGTTGCTTCCATCCAGACAAGCAGAAAGAATTCCATTGTAGTCCTTGCCCTGATGATGGTGAAAAGGATGATTGATGTCAAGAGATGTTTTATTAAAATGAGACAGTTAAGAGGTGGAGGAACACTTTGTACTGCTGGGTCTGCAAATCCTTTTTTTAATTAATCCTTTAAAAAATAATCTTCTGGCTTTAAAAAATATCAGCAATAGGATTAGTAGATCTGGGGGTCAGTTGTGTTGGGAGGGGGAAGAGATTTAATTTCTTTTGATGTTTCATCGAACAGCAGTCCAAATTAATTATTTTTCATATTGAAGGGTTTGCAGCATTTGCAAAATTGCAAGGAAGCACCCAATAAAATTAGTGACCCATACCCAGAGTAGATTAATTTCTGAGCAGTAAAAGACGAGTAAGTCCTGAGGGTTAAATATGTATTTCACCTCTTTAAATTACTTGCTTATTAATGAGGACTTAATGAAAAGGTTCATGGAGTGCTGGTGCTTCTATCCAGAGGACTGGAGCACACAGGGTTAGAAGTAATGCCGCGGCAACACAAATTCCGAGTAGACATGCCTGGAGACGTTTTGGCACCACATTCAAGGAAAGATATGTGATACCTGAACTCCAAGGGTTAAATTACAAAGAGAGACTTTGCAAATTTGGGATGTGTTACCTGGAGAAATAAATAAGGAATAAAGTAGATGAGCTTGAGGCTCAGTTGGAAATTGGCAAGTACCATGTTGTGGGAATAACAGAGACATGGCTTCAAGCTGACAGGGCCTGGGAAATGAATATTCAAGGTATACATCTTATCGAAAGGACAGACTGACTGGCGGAGGGGGTGGGGTGGCTCTGTTGGTGAGGAATGATATTTAGTCCATTGCGAGGGGGGACATAGAATCTGGGGATGTAGAGTCAGTATGGATAGAACTGAGAAATTATAAGGGTAGAAAGACCCTGATGGGGGTTATCTACAGGCCCCCAAACAGCAGTCTGGATGTAGGGTGTAGGTTGAATGAAGAGTTAAAATTGGCATGTCGCAAAGGTAATGATACAGTTGTCATGGGGGATTTCAACATGCAGGTAGACTGGGAGAATCAGAATGGTACTGGATCCCAAGAAAGGGAGTTTGTGGAGTGCCTCTGAGATGGATTCTTAGAACAGCTTGTACTGGAGCCTACCAGGGAGAAGGCAATTCTAGATTTAGTGTTGTGCAATGAACCGGATTTGATCAGGGACCTCAAGGTAAAGGAACCATTAGGAGGTAGTGACCATAATATGATATGTTTTAACCTACAATTTGAGAAGGAGAAGGGAAAATCGGATGTGTCAGTATTACAGTTGAACAAAGGGAACTATGGAGCTATGAGGGAGGAGCTGGCCAAAGTTCAATGGAACAATACCCTAGCAGGGGAGACAGTGGAACAAAAATGGCAGGTATTTCTGGGAATAATGCAGAAGGTGCAGGATCAGTTCATTTCACAGAGGAAGAAAGATCCTAAGGGGAGTAAGGGGCGGCCGTGGCTGACGAGGGCAGTATAAAAATAAAAGAGAAGAAGTATAACATAGCAAAGATGAGTGGGAAACTGGAGGACTGGGAAGCTTTTAAAGAGCAACAGAAGATAACAAAAAAGGCAATACGCCAAGAAAAAATGAGGTACGAAGGTAAACTAGCCAAGAATATAAAGAGGATAGTAAAAGCTTCTTTAGGTATGTGAATAGCAAAAAAATATTTAAGACCAAAATTGGGCCATTGAAGACAGAAACGGGTGAATTTATTATGGGGAACAAGGAAATGGCAGATGAGTTGAACAGGTACTTTGGATCTGTCTTCACTAGGGAAGACACAAACAATCTCCCAGATGTAATAGTGGCCAAAGGAACTAGGGTAATGGATGAACTGAGGAAATTTATATTAGGCAAGAAACGGTGTTGGATAGACTGTTGAGTCTGAAGGCTGATAAGTCCCTGGGACCTGATGGTCTGCATCCCAGGGTACTTAAAGAGGTGGCTCTAGAAATCATGGACGCATTGGTAATCATTTTCCAATGTTCTATAGATTCAGGAACAGTTCCTGCTGATTGGAGGGTGGCTAATGTCCCACTTTTCAAGAAAGGAGGGAGAGAGAAAACAGGGAATTATAGACCGGTTAGCCTGACGTCAGTGGTGGGAAAGATGCTGGTGTCAATTATAAAAGGGGAAAATTACGACACATTTGGATAGCAGTAGGAGGATCAGTCCAAGTCAGCATGGATTTATGAAGGGAAAATCATGCTTGACTAATCTTCTGGAGTTTTTTGAGGATGTAACTATGAAAATGGACAACAGTGGATGTAGTGTACCTGGACTTCCAGAAAGCTTTTGATAAAGTCCCACATAGGAGATTAGTGGGCAAAATTAGGGCACATGGTATTGGGGGCAGAGTACTGACATGGATTGAAAATTGGCTGGCTGACAGGAAACAAAGAGTAGTGATTAATGGGTCCCTTTCGGAATGGCAGGCTGTGACCAGTGGGGTACCGCAAGGTTCGGTGCTGGGATCGCATCTGTTTACAATATACATTAATGATTTAGATGAAGGGGTTAAAAGTAACATTAGCAAATTTGCTGATGACACAAAGCTGGGTGGCAGTGTGAAATGTCAGGAGGATGTTATGAGAATGCAGAGTGACTTGGACAGGTTGGGTGAGTGGGCAAATGTATGGCAGATGCTGTTTAATGTGGATAAAGGTGAGGTTATCCACTTTGGTGGCAAGAACAGGAAGGCAGATTACTATCTGAATGGTGTCAAGTTAGGAAAAGGGGACGTACAATGAGATCTAGGTGTTCTTGTACATCAGTCAATGAAAGTAAACATGCAGGTACAGCAGGCAGTGAAGAAAGCTAATGGCATGTTGGCCTTCATAACAAGGGGAGTTGAGTATAGGAGCAAAGAGGTTCTTCTGCAGTTGTACAGGGTCCTGGTGAGACCACACCTGGAGTATTGTGTGCAGTTTTGGTCCCCAAATTTGAGGAAGGACATTCTTGCTATTGAGGGAGTGCAGCGTAGGTTCACAAGGTTAATTCCCGGAATGGCGGGACTGTCATATGTTGAAAGATTGGAGCGACTGGGCTTGTATACACTGGAATTTAGAAGGATGAGAGGGGATCTGAATGAAACATATAAGATTATTAAGGGATTGGACACGCTGGAGGCAGGAAACATGTTCCCGCTGATGGGTGAGTACAGAACTAAAGGCCACAGTTTAAAAATAAGGGGTAGGCCATTTAGAACAGAGATGCAGAAAAACTTTTTCACCCAGAGAGTGGTGGATATGTGGAATGCTCTGCCCCAGAAGGCAATGGAGGCCAAGTCTCTGGATGCATTCAAGAGAGAGTTAGATAGAGCTCTTATAGATAGCGGGGTCAAGGGATATGGGGAGAGGGCAGGAACGGGGTACTGATTGTGTATGATCATCCATGATCACAGTGAATGGCGGTGCTGGCTAGAAGGGCCGAATGGTCTACTCCTGCACCTACTGTCTATTGTCTATTGAAATTGGTTTGGAAATCTGGAACTAGGAGAAAGGGCCAAAAATTTAGGGTCAGGCCTATCAGAAGTGAACAAAAAACAATAAGCTGGAGATGTTGGAAATCTGAAATAGAACAGAAAATGCTGGAAATACCACGTCCAACTGTTTAGACCATCCCCTCTGTGACTCCCTAATCAACTCTTCAGCACCCAATCCCCTTTGTTGCCTGACGTTCCCATGCAGCCACAGCAAATGCAACACTTTCATTTATACCACATCTCTTCCCATCACCCAGGGACTCCCAGGTGAAGCAGTGAATCAGTCGCCGTTCTTCTAATTTAACATTGTCCCTTCAAGAGTTGGGATGACACGTTACAACTCTACGAGACAATGGTAAGACTGCTCGTGGAGTACTGTGTGCAGTTCTGGTCATAATGTTGCAGGAAGAATTTAAATAGGCTAGAGAATGCAGTAGCGATTCACAAGAGAGACTGAATAAACTGGGTCTGTTTTCTTTAGAGTGAATGAGGCTGAGGGATTATCTAACAAGGGGTATATAAAATCATGAGGTGATGGATGCTCACTGTCTTTTTCCCCAGTGTAGGCATAGCTTTAAGGTGAGAGGGGAAAGATTTAAAGGGAACCTAAAGGGCAAGTTTTTTTTTACACAGAGGTTGGTAGCCATATGGAACAAACTGCCTCAAGGAGTAGTAGAGACAGGTACAATTACAACATTTGAACAGGCACATGGGCAGGATATGGGTCAAACATATGTAAATGCGACTAGCTCAGGTAGGCACCTTGCTCAGCATGGACAATTTGGGCGGAAGGGCCTGATTTGACACTATACAAATCAATAACTCAGAAACCAAACACTATAGGGTGACTACTTTATGAAACACTTCAGTTCAGTTTGCAAAGGCTATCCTGACTTTCCAAACGGCTGTTACATTAATTCTCCATCCCATACTTCTGGCTGCTTAAGACTGTTTCGGCAAAGTCCAATGTAAATTTAATTTACACCTCAACTTCTAAACAGACACGCTAGCTCTTTGAGGCAATACTTTGATGACTTCAGTTAACCAGCCTTTCCAGTTTGCATCCTAACAGACAAGTCCTGGTTTACACAAAGTACACTGCAGATGCAGTGGTCAAATCAACACGTACAAACAAGCTGGATGAACTCAGCAGGTCAGGCAGCATCCGTTGAAACAAGCAGTCAACGTTGGTCTCAGCCCAAAACATTGACTGCTCGTTTCAACGAATGCTGCCCGACCTGCTGAGTTCATCCAGCTTGTTTGTAAGTCCTGGTTTAGCAGTGGGTTGGGTGGCATCTATGGAGAGGTTTAGCATTTCGGGTCGGAGACCTTTCATGATGGAGATGGTGGTTGCCCTGGAACAAAGCGTCTATTTCTCTCTCCACAGAAGCTGCTTCTGTGTGGAGAAGCAGTGGCCAAGTGTGGCGCGTGGCCAAGTGGTTAAGGCATCGGACTAGCGATCTGAAGGTTGTGAGTTTGAGCCCCAGCCGAGGCAGTGTGTTGTGTCCTTGAGCAAGGCACTTAAACCACACAATGCTCCAGTCCACCCAGCTGAAAATGGGTACCGGCAAAATGCTGGGGGTTAGACTCGCGATAGACTGGCATCCTATCCGGGGGGGGGGGGGGGGGGGGTCTCGTACTCTCAGTTGCTTCACGCCATGGAAACCGGCATCAGCACCGGCCTGATGAGCCTATAAGGCTCGGGACAGACTCTAACTTTAAGAAGCTGCTTGGCTGAGTCTTTGCAACACTTTTTGTTTCAGAAACCCAGCACCTGTGTGTTTTTGCTTTTCAATCTACAGGACTCCATTTTTTCTGTCTTCACAGATGCTGCCTGACTTGCTAGACTTTTTCAACATTCTTCTTTATTTAAGATGTCCAGTGCTTTGCATCTTACAATTCCTGCATTTCCTTTAGTTTCTCTCTCTTCTACTTTCCCACTACAATAAATCTCTGATAATCTGACACCCTTGGGACTTTGGTAGTGTTGGACTAGCAAATTTTCCAGACTATTGTATTTTACTCCTACTAGTAGCTGAAAACACTTTTATTTCATGTTTTTTTTTTCCATGCCAACACAGTATTATAATACATACCCAGATACCTGATCCTGGATTTTCTAGACCCCAGCCCCAGCTCCGGTCACAGACCAGGTCCACAGTCTAGACCCCAGCCCCAGCTCCGGTCACAGACCAGGTCCACAGTCTAGACCCCAGCCCCAGCTCCGGTCACAGACCAGGTCCACAGTCTAGACCCCAGCCCCAGCTGCGGTCACAGACCAGGTCCACAGTCTAGACCCCAGCCCCAGCTCCGGTCACAGACCAGGTCCACAGTCTAGACCCCAGCCCCAGCTCCGGTCACAGACCAGGTCCACAGTCTAGACCCCAGCCCCAGCTGCGGTCACAGACCAGGTCCACAGTCTAGACCCCAGCCCCAGCTCCGGTCACAGACCAGGTCCACAGTCTAGACCCCAGCCCCAGCTGCGCTCCAGTCCTTAGGCCCTGGGTACACTCTTGGTCGTCAGCTCACATTCCAGATTAACGAGTGGGCCAGATGCCAGACCATTAGAATTTTCAAACAACCAAGTGCAAGGTTATTGGAATTTAACTGTATTTATTATGGTATATTTTATACACACATACAGATTATTATTGAGTGCAGTATGGTAGCAATAGTGGTTAGCATAACTCTTTATAGCACCAGCAATTGGGGTTCGATTCACTCTGCTGTCTGTAAGGAGTCTACACTGGTTGTCCCCACGTGTTCCGACTTCCTCCCACATTCCAAAGGCGTGTGGCTTCGGGTTAGTAAGTTGAGGACGTACTACGTTGGTGCAGGATGCGTGGCGATACTCGCGGGCTGCCCCCAGCACATCCTCAGACCGTTTTGGTCGTTGACGCAAAAGACTCATTTCACTGTAAGTTTCAATGTTTCTATGTACATGTGACAAATAAAGTTACATGTATTGAGATAGAGTGAACAGCTCTTGTCTGTGTGCCATCCAGATAGATCATGCCATACGTACTTGTATTGAGGTTGTAAAGACAAAACAGGATGCAGATTATAGTGTTGCAGTTAAAGAGAAAGTGCAGAGCAGGTACAAGGACTACATTGAAGTAGAATGGAAGATCAAGAGTGCAGAAGATCACCTTTTAGTGTATGAGAGGTCCATTCAAAAGCCTGATAACATTGGGATGGAAACGGTTTCAGCCCAGTGCTTCATGCTTTCAGGCTCTTGTGTCTTGTGCCAATGGAAGAGAGGGGAAGAGATATTTGCCAGGGTAGGGTGCAGCCCTCATTACACTAGCTACTTTTCCAAAATCGCGGAAAGTGTAGTTGGAGTCAGTGAAGGGGGGGGCTTTGTGTGATAGATAGGGCTGCGTTCAGAACCCTTTGCAGTTCCCTGTGTTCTCAGGAAGAGCAGTTGCCATGCCCAGCTGTGATGTATCCAAAGAAGATGCTTTCTGTGGTGCATCAATAACAATTAGTTAGCCATCAGGGACATGCCGACGTTCTTTAACCCAGGGCAAACTGTTGGTGATATTTACACCTAGCAACTTAAATCTCACAACTGTCTCCATCATTTACACCACCAAAAGGCTAGCAGCCATTGATAAGCCTTCACCATGCTTTAGCTCTTCACCCTATCACAGACATTTCCTTTGTTCTGTCCACCATCCCCCTTGTCTGCAATTTAAACATGCCTGTTTTCAAATGTTCCCTTGTTCGGACAAAAGGCAGTTGAAGTGAAAAGTTGATAAGAAAAAAGTACAGACGCTGCACATTTGAAATCTGATTAAGGGTCCCAGACCTGAAATGTTTCTCTTGCAATATGTCTTCCACATCTTCTCGTTTTATGACCTGAAACATCTCTCCACAGAGGCTCTACAGAGTGGAAGGCAGGAATAATGGAAAGAAAATTTGCTGCAAAGAGAAATCGGTTCTTGGTTAATTATTAATTTTAAATCATAGATCATAGGCACCAATCTCTGCAGCACCCACCTGCCAACCCAAAAGCGATCCGTTTGTTCCCGCTCTCTCTGTCCATTAACCAGAAATGAAACAAATTTTAAGTCACAGAGAAAGTGAGTGGAGCAGAGATGGTGATCAGGGAGGACTGAATGACACAGTAATGGCAGTGTCAGCTGAGAGAAGGTAATAAGAGCTTGTGAGCAGGGCCAGGAGCGGCAGGAGTATGTGTAAATAGGAGACCAGTGAAACCTAAAATTACCAGATGAGGAGAGAGCAAAAAATATATACTGAATGCTGGAACTATGAGATATATGGATGGAACGGCTGATTTCAATGTTGCTTTCAGATGCACTTTAGTATGTTTAATTACTGACAGGCTGGGGAGATATTTGAGCCCCCACTGCTGCCCAGCCTACACCCATTCTAGTTGCTACATAGGGATATTATCCAGCACTGAATCAAAGAGGCCCAACTTAAGGAATATGTTAAAGGAACAGAGGTGTGGACAGTGTCACTTTTTCTGATTTATACCCCCCTATAGCTTTTGCTGTGTTTCAGTACTGCATAAAACTGAGTTGTTGCTGTTTCTGGTGACCCTAACAGGCAATAATGTGTACATTGTGATAAGTGAAGGCTTGCGTTAGCAGCCAATCTTTTTATCACTGTACTGGCTTACATTTAATCAGATGAGATAAAATGCTCCTTCTTTGACCCAAATCAATTCAGTTTCATATCAGCAAGGGAGACTGCACCACACTTGGGGTCTCGAAGCTCGGAGGTGATTGTCTTTAAAGTGTAAAGAAAGCTTGGACAAAGAATCGATTCAAGACCACAAGAACACTGTGTGTAATTGTATTAGTTATTAATTATAGCAGGATTGCTCCTGACATTCTCCCCAGAGTGTATGGTAGTAATTACTGGTCTCAGCGTCGTTATTGGATCCTAGGGAGACCTTCATTCAGGGGATCATGGACTCCTATTCCAGTCAATGGAAGGCCTTTATTCTTTTGTCTCTCACTTGCTACTCATAGTAACTAATATGTCTCCCAGCACACATTGAAACAAACCACATAGGTTCTCCAGTAACAGGAATGGCAGTGAGTACCTCTCTCACCTCTGAATGAGAGAGTTGTGGATTCAAATACTGCTCCAAAGGTGTGAAGCAGAAAAGCTAGGCTATCACTTAGTGCAGCGTTGCGGGACTGCTGCATTGGCAGACGGGCTGTGCTGAGGTAGCTTTCATTGTTTGAGGAGCTATCCTGAGGGAGCGCTGCATTTTGGAGGGGTTGCACTGTTGAGGAGTCATTTTTCAGATGAGATATTAAATCATGACCCAACCTGCCCTCTTAGCGGATGCAAAGGAATCCCACTGTGACTCTTGACGAAGAGCAGGGGAGTTATCCCTGAGGCCAACATAGATCTCTTTCTCAACATCCATTCATTATAAGGGTTATATTCTGTGCCCATTAGGAGTTTGAGGGCATTTGAAACATCACGAAAGACTTGCAAATTTCTACAGATGTATGATGGAGAGCGTTCTGACTGGTTATGGAGGGGCCACTGCACAGCAGGAAGTTGCAGGACTCAACCAGCGCCATCATGGGCACAACCTACCTCACCACTGAGGATATCTTCATGAGGCCAGTGCCTCAGGAAGCCAGCATCCATCACTAAGGATGCTCATTATCCGGGACATGCCCTCTTCTCATTACTACCATTGGGGAGGAGGTACAGGAGCCTGAAGACCCACCCCAATGTATTAGGAAGAGATTCTGCCCACCATCAGATTTCTAAATGGTCCATGAACCCAAGAACACTCTAGTTATTCCCTTTTTGCACTAATTTGTAATTCTAGTTAAATTTAATGTCCCTGCACTCTACCACAGCTGCAAAACAACAAATTTCACGTCATCTAAATCAATGATAATAAACCTGATTCAGACTCCGCCCCGCACACAAATTGCCTACATTAATCTTGCACTTTAGAAAGATAATTCATTAGTTGTGAAACACTGGTGTATTATGAAAGGTGCTGTATGAATACAAGCCTTTCTTTATAATCTCCTGATACCCAACACTAAACAGAATTGCTCTGAAAGCCTAGTGTGTTTAGTTGAAAGCCTGAGGGACCACATTCAACTCCAGCTGTTGCAGAGTTTATTTTTAGGTGCTGTTTCCATTAATAATTATACTTAAGTATTAATGGAGCAGCATCCAATTAATTTTGACGAAGATTCACTACAGGAACCTCCAGCTAATTGTTTTCCAAAAGAAAACTCTGAAAATGCGTTTTGTTTAAAAGCCATTATCACTCTGCAATCAAAAAGAAAGAGTGTGTATGTAGCCTCCTTTTGCAGCTCTCAAGACATCCTGAAGCACTTTGTATACAATGAATTCCTTTAGTGACAGCCAGCAGGCAGATTTATCTCTTCATATTCATTTATGGGATGTGGGTGTCACGGGCAGACCAGTATTTATAGCCCATCCTTAATTGCCCTTGAGAAAGTGATAGTAAACTGCCTTCCTGAGTTCCTGCAATTTTCAGTGAAAGTGCTCCCACGGTGCTGCTGGGCAGGGAATTCCGAATATTAGACCCGGTGCCAATGAATGAATGGTAATGTGTTTACAAATTAGAATACCATGAGACTTGGAGGAGACACTCTGGAGGAGACACTCTAGGGATGGGGTTCCCACACGCCTGCTGCCCATGTCCTTCTTGGTGATAGTGGTTGCAGGTTAGGGACGTGAAAAACTGCAGCACATTTTGTATATGATATACAGTACATCACAGCCACAGTTACTGGTGTTTGAGGGAGTGGCTACTTGACAAACTATCTTTCAAGTGTGTTGCTTTATCCTGGATGGTGTCAAGCATCTTCAGCATTCAGTGGAGAGAGTTCCATATGGATGGTGCTGGAAAAAAATTTGGGTATCAGGAGTCGAGTCACTTGTTCCATGACCTACTGCTCTTGTAGTCTTGTTCCTCATGCAGCTGGTCCAGCCAAATTCTGTTCCATGCTATTCAAAGGTTCATTTATTATCAAAGCACGGATCCATCTACAACTCTGAGATTTGTCTTCTTCAGACAGCCACAAAACAAAGAAAGAACATAACAGTTGTTCAGAGAGAAACACCAAACCCACCCCCTCCTGTACAAAAAAGAACATCCGATCTTCAACACCCTTCGTCACACAAAACAGAACATAGACCCCCCTCAAAAAACAACCCCTCCCCGTAGAGAAAAACTAATAGAACTCAACAGAACATCATCCTCCAAGCCCCTTCCACTTGCACAACAAAACAGAAAAGGAATGGGCAATAATAAAGCAGAACATAAAAACCACAAGTCGGAAAAAGTCCAGAGTCCATAAAGGCAATAGTCCAATCATAAATGCAGAACCAGGATACCATCCTCCAATATCACTGACATTCATTGAAAGAGAGGGGTATCACACGAGCACAGAGGCCTACCTGCCTGCCACACAGCAACAGGCCACTCACAGATTTCTTCTCCGGCAGCGATCAAAAGGCTGAAACTCTTCAGTCGGTTCAGTCGGTGCTGAAACTCTTGCTCGCTTTCCACATTTGCGTTGATGTCTCAATCTTCCTTGTTGCTTTAATTGGTGATTAATGAATGCTTTAAATGGCAAAATGGAGTCAAACATCGCTTCACGCTCAGTCTCGAAGTTTCCTCGCATCAAGGTCATCCGAGTACGTCCTCACTTCCTGGAATCTTCTCGGAGCCAGCAGAACACTGGATCATTCAAACAATCTCCAAGCTGTAAATCGCAGACTCTAACAGTCCCAGAAAAACGTTTAAGGAGATTAACAGTTGTAAAAGAAGTAAGCTATCTGGAAGGTGTCGACTAAGGGAGCATTGACCAGAAGATGTTGATAGAACATAGAGCAGTACAGCACAGGAATAGGCCCTTCAGTCCACGATGTTCTGCCAAACTAATTAAATTAGCAATTAAATGCTTAATTAAACCAATCCCTTTGCCTACACAATGTCCCTCCCCCTCCATTCCCCGCATATCCACATGCTTGTTAAAGAGCCTGAGTGAGGGGAAAGGATAGGGTAGGGGAGGGGATGATTGCAGTGAAGGGTCGGGGAGGGGGGAGTGTCCCTAGGGAAGGATGGGAGGAGGGGATGATCGGAGGTCACAGTGAAGGGATGGGGAGGGGGAGTGGCTCTGGGGAAGGATGGGAGGGGTTGATCGGAGTGAAGGGTCGAGAAGGGGGTAGAGTCCCTGTTAAATATCTCTATCATATTTGCCTCCACCACCACCCCTGGCAGCACATTCCAGGCACCCAACTCTCCCTGTGTAAGTAACTTGCTCCACATATCTCCTTTGAATTTGCCCCCTCTCACCTTATATGCATGCCCCCTAGTACTAAACATTTCGACCCTGTGAAAAAGAAAAGCTACAAAAGCCTCTCAAAACCTCTATCAGCATTCCCCTTGGCCTCCAGAGAAAACAACCCATGTTTGTGTAGCTCACAATCTCAAATCCAGGCAGCATCCCGGTAAGTTTCTTCTGCTCCCTCTCCAAAACCTTCACACGAGCAGAGAGGGATCTTCAAGAATTTGCCCAGAAGCACAGGACAGACATTTTGATCCCAGGGAAGAAGCACAAAACTCAGAAATCACTTAGTTCACTTAGTTTAAAGTTTCCACAAACATTGAAAAGGTGGATGGAGGTGATGCCATCTTGCACATGGACTGTTGCAAGCAGAGGTAATCATTTGAACACACTTCATCTTCTGTCTGGGCATGTTGTAGCCTGCAGGACTCAAAACGGAATTCTCCAACTTCAGAAAACTTGTTCTTCCTTTCTGTTTGTGTTGGGACAGGTCATTTCTTCCAAACATTTCCCTCTTCTTTCTTTAATTTTTATATTCTCTTCTGCTAGGCATGTCCATTATTTCACCCTATCACAGAAACTTTCTTGTTCCGCTCCTTGTGGAACGGCAGGTCCTTTCATCTTGGAGCAAGTTATTGAGAACACGTTCAGGGCACATATTATAACAATAATCATCAGTTGAGTTCAGGTTTCCTGTTCTATCCCCGAGTCAGAGATCGGTTGATGGATTAATAGATCTCTTTCCCATTGCCTTATAATGACTGTAGAGAGACAATTCCTCCTTTATAACTGTGCCAATCCAGTTCAGGGTCAACGCTGTTTCGAGCTAGCCTTTGTTGCATTTTTCTCCTCTTTACCCTGTTGTATGGCCACAGAGCAAATAAAACATCCAACCACTGGCAGGAGACCTTAACAAATCTCCCGAGGCTTAATTTGTGATGCTGAAAAGCCAAGTTCCACTTTCATTCTTGAATATTTACAGGTGCTATTGGAATTCATACCACAATGCCACACATTTATAACTACTGGAGAAAGCTTAGACTATTGATTCAGAGACTTGAGTTCAAATCCAACCATAGTAGCTGAAGAATTTAAATGCAGTTAGTGAAATGGACTTGAAATTAAAAGCTAGTCTTCGTAACACTGAATCTGTTGGTTCACTAATGTCCTTTGCAGAAGGAAATTTGCCTCCTCTGATCTGGCTTATGCGTGACATCAGACTCTACAGATATGATTTGACTCTTAACTGCCCCATGAAATGCCCCAGCCAGTCACTCAGTACAAAATAGAGGATGGGAAGTAAATGCCAACCTCACCAGCGACACACATAGCTCAGGAGCGAGTAAAACGCTAAGGTTCGTTGGTTCCTGAAGTTTGAATAATCCACTTTCTTTTTCTCTTTACAGAGATTTCTCACATTCTCACCAACCTTCTGGTGGCAAAATACTACAGATCCTTGGGTGCTTCCACAAGCTGTTCCTTTATGTTTGCCATTGGAATTAAAGGTGTTGTTATTTTATGTATGACTTATTAAATATTTGTATTACAGTTATCTATTATTACTGACCACAGAAGAATACAAGATAACAGTAGGAGGAGTAGGCAATCATGCCCTTCAAGCTGGGCTCCCTCACCTCCAAACCTCTGACTCTCAATACAGGAGCCCCTCAGGGCTGCGTACTGAGTTCCCTCCTTTACTCCCTGTATAGCCATGTCTGTATCACCACCCACCGCTCCAATCTACAAATTAAATTTGCTGACGACACTACATTGACTGGCCTTATCTCAAACAAAACCGAGGTGGCCTACAGGGAAGAAGTCATCTCTCTGACACAGTGTTGCGAAAACAAAGGAGCTGGTTCTGGATTACAGGAGGAATGGGGACAGGCTAACCCCTATTGACATCAATGGATCTAGGGTTGAGAGGGTAAACAGCTTTAAGTTCCTTGGCATCCACATCACCGAGGACCTCACGTGGTCTGTACATACCAGCGGTGTGGTGGAAAAGGCACAACAGCGCCTCTTTCACCTCAGATGGTTGAAGTTTGGTGTGGGCCCCAAATCCTAAGAACTTTCTACAGGGGCACAATTGAGAGCATCCTGACTGGCTGTATCATTACCTGGTACGGGAACTGTACTTCCCTTAATCACAGGACTCTGCAGAGAGTGGTGCAGACAGCCCAGTGCATCTGTAGATGGGAACTCCCCACTATTCAGGACACTTACAAGGACAGGTGCGTAAAAAGGGCCCGCTGGATCATTGGGGACCCGAGTCACCCCAACCACAAACTGTTCCAGCTGCTACCATCCGGGAAACGGTACCACAGCATAAAAGCCAGGACCAGCAGGCTCTGGGACAGCTTCTTCCACCAGACCATCAGACTGATGAACTCACGCTGATTTGAGTGTATTTCTGTTACATTGACTGTTCTATTTATTATAAATTAGTATGATTGCACATTGCACATTTAGATGGAGACTTAACATAAAGATTTTTACTCCTCATGTATGTGAAGGATGTAAGAAATAAAGTCAATTTAATTCAAAAAATTCAGCTCCTTTTCTGTGCCATTGTTCACATCCCTCTGTTCCTTGATCTATCAAATAGTTATCCCTCTCCGCTTTAAAAACTTCTAATGATCCAACTTCTCCCATGACAGAGACAGAGTGTTCCAAGGATTCACCACCTTCTGTGAGAACTTGGGCCTATTCAATGGCAATCAGCTTGCTTCCCTGTTTACAGGCCGAGACAGACCATGTGCCAATGAGATCAAAACCAGTTAGGACCACATAAATTTGAGGAACAGCACTTTATCTTGTTCCACCAGACTCAAAGACAGCTTCTTTCCCACTGTTGTAAGACTGTGAGATGGTCCCCTAATGTGATAAAATGAACTTTGACTTCACAATCTACCTCATCATGGCTCTTTCACCTTGTTGCCATGATAGAATGGTGGAGCAGACTCGATGGGCCAAATAGCCTAATTCTGCTCCTATTATCTTCTGGACCTATCATCTGTCTGCAGTGCACTTTCTCTGTAACTGTTACACTTTATTCTGCATTGTGTTATTGCTTTCCCCTTGTACTGCCTCAATGTACTGATCTTTTGAAATGATCTGTGTGGATAGCATGCAAAACAAGGTTTTTCACTCTTACACTGTACATGTTACAATAATAGATCAATGTAACAATTTTCTTGGGGCTTATCATGTTACCTTTCTATTCATCTTTCTCTCTTCATCTCTTCACAGTTGTAGCTATGCCACTCTGTAAATCTGTTTACTTTTCCCAGGTGCCAGCTTTTAAAATAATCGCTATCTTGACAGCTTTGGTCTGTACCCTATCACAAGCATTCCTTCCGTTCTCTCCTCCCTCCCTCTCTCTGCAAGTTATCACACTTGTTTTCTCAGTTTTTTCCAGTTCTGATGCAGGATCCTTAACTTTTTTTCTTCCCCCCCACCCCCGCCCCAATAGATGCTGCTTAACCTGTTGAGCGCTTCTAGCATTTTGTTTTAGATTTCCAATGTCTGCAGTATTTTGGTCCAATGGCTCAGGAAGAACTTAACAGGGTAGATGCCATTTGTCTGTTTCCCCTTGCAGAAAAATGGGGGAACTCTTTCAGGATTGAGGTTCCTCTGCCATTCATATCTGGCTGCCCAAAGCAAATCTGCAGTTTGCCACCCTTAGTGATATTCAGGGCTCAGTAATAAAGCCATCCACACACCATAATCCTGAGGCCTTTATAAAGCATTGGTCAGACTGCATTTGGAACATTGTGAGCAGTTCTGGGCCTCTTATCTGAGAAAGAATATGTTGGCATTGAAGAGGGTCCAGAGGAGGTTCATAAGAGTGATCCTGGGAAAGAAAGGGTTAATGTATGAGGAGTGTTTGATGGCTCCGGGCCTGTACTCACTGGAGTTTAGAAGAATGAGGGGGTGGGGGGGGGGGGGGAATCTCATTGAAACCTATCAAATATTGAAAGACCTAGATAGCGTGGATGTTTCCTATAGTGTGGGAGTCTAGGACCAGAGGGCAAAGCCTCAAAAAAGAAGGGACATTCATTTAGAACAAAGATAAGGAGGAATTTATTTAGCTAGAGGGATTTCTCTAGCCTGATGGTAGTGAATCTGTGGGGTTCATTGCGACAGACAGTTGTGGAGGTCAAATCATCGGGTATATTCAAAGCGGAGGTTAATAGGTCCTTGATTAGTCAGGGTGTCAAAGGTTACGGGGAGAAGGCAGGAGAATTGGTTTGAGAGGGATAATAAATCAGCCGTGATGGAATTGTGGAGCAGACTCGATGGGCCAAATCGCCTAATTCTGCTCCTATGTCTTATGGTATCCTCTTTGCACTGGTCAGATAGTGATCCTAGCCCAGTTTAAAAGGTTACTAAAATAGCAGAAATTTTTCAAAGAATCCTGCAAGTTCACTGACAGTTATTTCCATCCAGACCTAAGGAGTTCACAGTGAAAACAAATAAATGCATGGATCATGTGTCAGTAAAGTATAATCTAACCATTTCTGCTGTTAACTACAGCTATTCGGTGCATACAAATGTATCATTAAGTATGTATGAGCAGGTTCTCAAAGTGATATGGTCTGATGCTTGCCTTGAATTAAATTGGAGTTGTTTTAATAGAATGACATTTGTCCAATTGAACTGGGGAAATTAAGACTGAATAAGACTGAAGGGAGCAAAAATAATAGCTGTTCATATTTAACAAGCACAATGGGATTGTCAAGAGAGCAAACGTATGTTAAAATTAGACAAAGTTAGTCCATTTTTCTAATTGTTTCCAAAAAGTTAGTCATCCTGCAAAGCTTAATCATACAAAAGAAAGGGTAGAAGAATCATTTTCCTCAAAGTCCTACAGAGGTAGTTACTGGATTGACATGGTACATTAAGTTCTCTGTAATGATTTCTTTCCTCTTAAGTCATTCCCCCATCCACCAAATTCGTCATTAGTGGTGAGGACTTCAGCTAGTTTGATCTATTTGAATTTCTCTCCCTCATCCCTTTTCATCTTACTGTCTGTCTTGGTACTAACTTTCCAGGTGTTTCCTGGAGTCTCCAGCAACCAGGATAATGAAACAAGCAAAATTCTGGAAGAAATTCAATAAGACGTAACAGTTTTTTTTAAATACTAAGAGGGAGATGGGAATAAAGGGTTGCTGCCAATTATTTACATGGGTAATGCTGAATCTGATGGGCAGATTGGCCTCCTGTGCCAATAATTTGCTACATTTCTCCATTTGCTGATTAAACTGGGAATGGCATGCACTGTAAGAATGTCCGTGTAGGAGGGTTGCTGAGAGTGCCGACGTGTATGTTGAAACCTACAATGAAAGGTGCCACCTTACCAAACCACTCAGTCCTCTCTGAGATACCTACATGTTTTAAAACTGCGCTATGATGTGGAAGGAGCCTATGTGCCTGTTCCAGCTGTTTAAAGCTTTCCCTGACTAATCCCACCTTCCTGCACTGCACATTTACCCTGCAGGTCACAGCCCTTAAACTGTACTTCGATGTTTACTTGAAGTCTGATTAGGGTCTCAGCCTCCACCACCCTTTCAACAGAGTTCCAGATCCCTCCCACCCTCTGTAAATCCCTTGTACTAATCTCTGCTCCCATTGATTTTTGACCCCTCCCCCCTTGTAAAGGAGACAGTTCTTCCCTGCTTACTTTATCTCAACCCCTTATAATTTTATACAACTCAATTAAATCCTTGTTTAGTTAGCCTCCACTGCACGAGGAAAACAAACCAATCTTCCCTCATACACACAATCTTCTAGTCCTGCCATCACTTTCGTAAACTCATTCCATGAACTCTCCAGTGCAACCACATCCTCTCCCTCACGTGATGACCAGAACGTGAGATGTCGTTATCAGTCACAAACGAGAGAAATTCTGCAGATGCTCGTAATCCAAATCAACACACTCGCACAAAATGCTGGAGGAACTCAGCAGGCCAGGCAGCATCTATGGAAAAGAGTACAGTCAACGTTTCAGGCTGAGACCTTTCATCAGGACTGGAGAAAAATAGATGAGGAGTCAGAGTAAGAAGGTGGGAGGAAGGGACGAATAAACGCAAGGTGATAGGTGAAACTGGGAGGGGGAGTTGATTAGTGAAAAAGATACAGGGCTGGAGAAGGGGAATCTGATAGGAGAGGACAGTAGGCCATGGAATAAAGAAAAGGGGGAGGAGCACCAGAGGGAGGTGATAGGCAGGTAAGGAGATAAGGTGAGAGAGGGTAAAGGGAATGGGGAATGGTGAAGGGGGGCATTACCTTGAGAAATTGATCTTCATGCCATCAGATTGGAGGCTACCCAGACAGAAAATAAGGTGTTGTTCCTCCTACCTGAGTGTGGCCTCATCGTGACAGTAGAGGAAGCCATGGACTGATGTGTCAGAATGAGAATAGGAAGTCGAATTAAAATGGGTGGCCACTGGGAGATCCCACAACTTCTGGTGGACGGAGCGTAGGTGCTCGGTAAAGCGGTCTCCCAATCTACGTCAGGTCTCACCAATATACAGGAGGCCACACCAGGAGCACCAAACACACATGTGACCCCAACAGACTCACAGGTGAAGTGTCGCCTCACCTGGAAGGACTGTTTGTGGCCCTGAATGGTAGTGAGGGAGGAAGTGTTGAGACAGGTGTAGCACTTGTTCCACTTGAAAGGATAAGTGCCAGGAGGGTGATCAGTGGGGAGGGATGAATGGACAAGGGAGTCGCGTAGGGAGCGATCCCCCTGGAAAGCAGAAAGTTGGGGCGGGGGGGGGGGGGGAAGGAAAGGATGCGTTTGGTGATGGGTTCCCGTTGGAGGTGGCAGAAGTTTCAGAGAATTATGTGCTGGACACATAGGCTGGTGGAGTGGTAGATGAGGACAGGAGGGTGGCAGGAGGATGGGGTAAGAGCAGATGTGTGTGAAATGGAAGAGATGTGGTTGAGGGCAACGTTGACAGTGGAGGAAGGGAAACCCCTTTCTTTGAAGAAGGAGGACATCTGATTAGTTCTGGAACGAAAAGCCAGAACTCAGGTTCCTCAGGTTCACAAATGGAGTGAAAAACCTCATCTGGTAGGAGAGGACAGAAGGCCATGAAAGAAAGATTCACAGATTCCCCCTTTGTCAGCCCTGTATCTCTTTCACCAATCAACTTCCCAGCTCTTTACTTCACCCCTCCCCCTCCCAGTTTCACCTATCACTTTGTGTTTCTTCCTCCCCTCCCCTCACCTTCTTACTCTGACGCCTCATCTTTTTTTTTCTCCAGACCTGATGAAGGGTCTTGGTCCGAAACGTTGACTGTACTCTTTTCCATAGATGCTACCCGGCCTACTGAGTTCCTCCAGCACTTTGCGTCTGTTGTTAACAGCTCATTGTTTTCCTCATCTCTTGATTTTTGTCACATTGCGTGTCCCTGGGAACAGCTATATAGCAGAGTCCTGTTTTACATACCTGTTAGAGAGCATCACTTCCCAGCTCTTCCTGCAAAGAAACATGCTCTCACTCCCAGTGAAGCAATGTGCTATTTTGGTCTTACACAAAGTTTGTGATGGGAAGGGCCTTTCTCACGACCAATCAAGCAAGATCTTGGTGGTTTCTTGAACGCTTTGATGAAAACATTCTACAATATGCCTTTGACAGTCTGCTCAGGGGATCAGCTGACAAGTTTCATGACATTTCAAAGAGCACTGAATAATTGATCATAGGTGTTTATGTGGTAGGTTAAAATTACTCACTTGGTGTGTGTCAAGTCTTTCATCTTTTCCTGCACCCCACCAGCAGTGGACACTACACTTTAGTATATGTGATTAAGCAGGAGGCTCACTGCCATGTCCATTACTAATGGGAAGCTGCAGAGAGTAGTGAACTCTGCCCAGTACATTACAGGCACATCCCTTCTCACCATCAGTATCCACAAAAGGTGCACTGCCTCAAGCTGGCGACATCCATCAATAAAGATGCCCCACCATCTGTGCCGCGCCACCTATAGGACAGGAAGTATGGAAGACCCACACCGCCAGGTTCAGGAACAGGCACTTCCCTTCAACCATTCGGGTTCCGGAACAATTTCAAACGAGGTTGGAAGCGACATCGGTTGTATGACAACTCTGGAAGGGTTTGCAAGACACTACTGCCTACAAAGCGAAACTCGATAGCATGAATGGCAGCGACGCTTCACTACCAGGTGAACTCAATGCTTCCTATGCCCACTTAGAAAGGAAGAACACAACTGACGCTGTGAAGATCCCTGCTGCACCTGATGACCCTGTGATCTCCGTTTCAGAGGCCGATGTTAGGCTGTCTTTAAAGAGAGTGAACCCTCGCAAGGTAGAAGGTCCCAATGGAGTACCTGGTAAGGCTTTGAAAACCTGTGCCAACCAACTAGTGGGAGTATTCAAAGACATTTTCAACCTCTCACTTCTACAGGCAGAAGTTCCCACTTGCTTCTAAAAGACAACAGTTATACCAGTGCCTAAGAAGGATAATGTGGGCTGCCTTAATGACTATCGCCCGGTAGCACTCACATCGACAGTGATGAAATGCTCTGATAGGTTGGTCATGACTAGACTGAACTCCTGCCTCAGCAAGAAGGTGGGGGGGGGGGGGAAACAAAGGAACACATACCAAACCTCATAGACAATAGTGCCTGATTTGTAGTGACCTGGGTTCAATTCCCGTACTGCCTGTAAGGAGTTTGTATGTCTCTCCATGACTGCATGGGTTTCCTCTGGGTGCTCCAGTTCTCTTCCCCTGCCTCCCCACCCACCCACATTCCAAAGATGTACTGGTTGATTGGTTAATTGGTCATTGTAAATTGTCCTGTGATTAGGCTATGGTTAAATCAGGGGTTGCTAGGCAGTGCAGCTCGAATGGCCAGAGGGGCCTACTCCTCGCTGGATCTCAATTGATTAATTATAAAAACAAACTCATGGGATTATGGCAGGTTTTAGCCATCTAAAGAGCCCTGGGTGTGGTCAGACATTCTTGCTCCCCCTACCCCAACATAGCACAGACTGCCAACCCAGCAAGTCAATTGTTACAGGTCGATAATACTATGGATCTATGGAAGGTGGGGTTAAAATCTGAGTGGATCTTTGGGGTGGGAGTCAACAATGTCAGAGCTGCAGGCTCTTTTAAAGATTTTGTCACATTCACGACCGCTGAACCACAAATAATAAACACAACACAATTATGTAGAGCAGATGGTAGTACTCTCTGCATGCTGTCCCAGTAATGATTCATACTACGCTATGCAAGGACTGGTGATAGTCTGCAAATGTGTATTTGTCCATCAGAGGGAGCTAATTATGAAAGAATGCCATTGTTCTGTAGTAACACATTCAAAACGCTGGAGGAACTCAGCAGGTCAGTCAGCATCTATGGAAAGCAATACACAGTTGTATACACTTGGCCTGAACCTAAATACTAAAATGGGATCCAAGTTGCAAAGGCCACATTGCAGTCTGACCACTCTGCACATTTCTCTTGTGATGACTCCACTGGAAATGAGACTGTTGCCCATCTCCCTGAAGAACGTTTCTATACCAGGAAGGTCTGCATAGTGACGTTGGGGTCTTTGCCCAGGTTTGTCCTGAAGAGCTGCATGACACCAGACTTTGTGCTGCATAGGGTGTGGCCACGGAATCCCACCAAGGCATTTCAACGGAGGAGAACCTCTGAGAAACACTCACTGTTCTTCCAAAAACTCAGTGTTCCACAGCAAGCTGTCGTCTGTGATAGACGCTGCAAACTAGCTCACTCATTTGCGTTGACAACCAACACACCTAAGGGTATGCTGGGGACATTCCAGCACCAACATAGCATACCCACAATGTTCAGCAGAACAACACAGGCAATAACAACAGCAAACAAGCCCCACCCACCCACTCACACACACAGACAGACAGGCCACCCACCCCAGGCCTCCGATCCTTGACCCTACACCAACTTCAGACTTCACCCCAGGCTCACTGATCATGGGTTTGCCCTTCAGACCTTGGGCTTCAACTTTGATTTTGTAACATAATATTCTTCATTCTGTTATTGCTTTTCCCTTGTACTACTTTGATGCGTTGAAATGATCTCTATGGATGGCTTTCAAAACCAGGGTTTTCGCTAAATCTTGGTAGATGTGACAATAATAAACCAATTCCAGTTCCAATTCCTACATGGCACATGGCACGTGGATACAATGATCAAGATCAGGTTTATTATCACTGGCACATTCTAAAATTTGTTGTTTTGTGGCAGCAGTATAAGTTACAAAATAAAGAAAAATCTCCAAAAGACGGATGATGAGGGTGCGAAGAAATCTGATGGCAGAGGGGAAGAAGCTTTCCTTAAAACATTGAGTATGGGTCTTTAGGCTCCTGTACCTCCTCCCCGATAGTAGCAATGAGAAGTGGACATAGATATAACAATGGGCATAATCTATTTCTTGATAAAACTTCATAGAAGCACCTTGGGATGTTTCTACAGTGCTATAAGTACTAAACAATGGAAGTTTTTGTTGCAAGAAGTATCTGTAATCTGCAACTTTACTGAAAATTTCATACCTGGACCAGAACTCTATAGAGCTTTGGGAGTTTCCCAGTGTTGTGCATCTAATTACTTTTGTTATTCTGAACCCAGTACCTGAACCACATAAAACTTGATGGTTCACTCCAGAAATACCCAGCTACATCAGAAGAATCACAATGATTGCAGCCCAGAGGGAACCATTCAGCCTATCACATTGTGGTGAACTATGTGCCTGTCTGGACACGCCCCCTGCTGACTGCTCCTGTGGCTCCTCCCACAGGCCCCTGTATAAAGGCGATCTGAGGCCTGACGCTCGGCCTCAGTCTCCAGGACATAGTATGATAGACACTCACTCCTGGTTCCTTCTTCCAGTCAATAAAAGCCGATATCTCGCCTTACGTCACAGTGTGAGTTATTGATGGTGCATCACACATCTATGCCAGTTCTTTGTGGAGAAGTTCTCCAATCCTATTTCCCTTTTTTCTGTAACCCTGAAAATTATTTACTTTCACATATACATACTATTCAGTTTTGAAAGTCCTGATTGATTGTTTTCACCAGCTTTTGCAAACAGTGAGTACTAGATCATTACCATTCTTTGCATAATCCTTGAACCATTCACTACTCTAAAAACACCTTCTCTCTATTCACCCTGACTAATCCTGTCATTACATCGATCAAATTTCTTCTCAATATTTTTTGCTCCAGAAAGAAGAACCCCGAGATTCTCCAGTCCAGCCTGGAACTGATACCCCTCATTCCTAGAAATGATCCGGTGAATCTCCTCTGCACTCTCTCACATCTTTCCTAAAGTGTGGTGATCAGAAGTTGATGTAATACTCAAGTTGTGGCTTAACTAGTGTTTTATAAAGGCTCTTTGGCTCCACCCACTTTTTCTAAACCCAAGGTGTATCCATGGGCACCTGCAAGGGCCCCAATTGTGCCTGACTTTTCATTGGCTGTGTGGAACAGTCCATGTTCTAAGCCTACACAGGTAACACTCCCTAACTCTTTCTGTACTACACTGGTATTCATGCACCCATGTTGAGCTTATCAATTTCATCAACTTTGCCGTCAACATCCACCTTGCCTTTCACTGGTCCATTTCTGACACCTCAGTCCCCTTTCTTAATCTCTGTCTCAATCTCGAGAGACAGCTTGTCCATTGATATATTTTATAAACCTACTGTCTCTCACAGCTATCTTGACTATACCTCTTACCACCCTGTCTCCTTTTCTGCCACATCTGTTCTCATGACGAAGCTTTTCTTTCTAGAACATCTTCTTCAAAGAGTGGGGTTTTCCTTCCTCTACCATTAATGCTGCTCTCACCCTCCTCTACATCTCCTCCACTTCCTGGACATCTGCGCTCACCTTAACAGGGATAAATTCCTCTTGTCCTTACCTAACACCTCAAGAGTCTCCACATCATTCCCATCATTCTACACAACTTCCACCATCATCAGTGGGATCCGACACCAAACACATCTTTCCTTCCATGCCACTCTCTGAGAACCCCTTGTCCACTCATCCATCCACACTGATCTTCACTTAACCCTGCAAACGGCACAAGCACTGCACTGCCCATTCACCTACACCTTCAACACCATTCAGGGCCGTAAATGGTTCTTTTGGGGTCATCTACTGTATCCTGTGTTCCTACTGTGGCCTCTTCTACATCAGTGAGACCCAGCATAGATTGGTGGGGGGGAGCCACTTTGTTGAGCACTTTTGTTCCCTCTGAGGATTTCTCAGTGGCCAACCATTTTAATTCCACTTCCCATTTCCTCTCCGATGTGTCAATCCATGATCTTTTCTACTGCCACAATGAGCCCACTCTCAGGTTGGAGGAGCAACACTCCAATTCTGCCTATGTAGTCTCCAACCTGACAGCATGAATATCAATTTCTCCAAATTCAGGTAATTTCTCCCCTCCCCCTTTCCTTCTTTTTCATTTCCCATTCTGGCTCCCCTCTTATCCCTTCTCTTCTTCTCACGAACATATCAGCTACCTCTGGTGGGGGCCTCCCTCCTTCCCTTTCTCCAATGGCCCACTCACCTCTCCTATCAGATTCCTTTTTCTTCAGCTTTTCCACCTATCACCTCCTAGCTTCTTCTGCATCCCTCCTCCCCCACTTACCTAACTTTCCCCTTGCTTGCCTTCACTTAATCACCTGCCAGCTTGTGCTCCTTTCCCCCGTCACTTGACCTGCTGAATTCCTCCAGTATTTTGTGTGTGTTACTCTGAATTTCCAGCATCTGCAGAGTCTCTTATGATCAGCATAACCTCCCTACATTGTACTCAAGAAGTGGTGAACACCCTACTAGCCCCAGGCTAGTACTGATAGAAGGTAATGCTAGTTCAACTTTACTTTGTATTCCCACAAACTACCTTGAAAGTCATACTCTATAATACAAAGAATGAAGATTATTGAAAGTCAATAATCTCAATAACAGTAAAAAGAATGCAGTACTTACAAAGACAAAAGTGGATTATTTCAGATTGAGTGAGGCCTCAGTCAGTCAGGGTTGACCATCGATATTACGTCCTGGCTGTCTAGATAAGTAAGCCTGGCCAGTGTGATATGGAGAGCAAGCTGTTGCCCGTGTAGCAAGCTCCCCCTCTCCACGCATCTGATGAGCCCAAAGGAACGGCAGAGACCGATCCAGTTTGGCAACAGCAGCGTTGCAGGAGTTGCCAGTCAGTATTGAACTCAACATAGGGACTCCAGCTCCAGATATACCCCCCCCCCCCGGGTGTTTACTCCCAAAGCCTTCCCCATGAGTGGGTACAGCCGCAAGGTAGGGGAGGTTTGAGATCAGACTTTTCCTTCTCCTAGATGAGTTGCCAACCACAGCTGATGAGCCCCATCTGCCCGAAGCAACTGGTTTTAAGGTGCCTTTGCCCCTTCTCCTGTCAGTAGAAACATAGAAACCCTACAGCACAATACAGGCCCTTCAGCCCACAAAGCTGTGCCGAACATGTCCTTACCTTAGAAATTACCTAGAGTGTCTTAAAAGACCCTATCATATCCACCTCCACCACCGCTGCCGGCAGCCCATTCCACGCACTCACTACTCTCTGAGTAAAAAACTTACCCCTGACATCTCCTCTGTACCTACTCCCCAGCACCTTAAACCTGTGTCCTCTTGTGGCAACCATTTCAGCCCTGGGGAAAAGCCTCTGACTATCCACACAATCAATACATCTCAACATCTTATACACCTCGATCAGGTCATCTCTCATCCTCCATCACTCCAAGGAGAAAAGGCCGAGTTCACTCAACGTATTCTCATAAGGCATGTTCCCCAATCCAGGCAACATCCTTGTAAATCTCCTCTGCACCCTTTCTATGGTTTCCACATCCTTCCTGTAGTGAGGCAACCAGAACTGAGCACAGTACTCCAAGTTGGGTCTGACCAGGGTCCTATATAGCTGCAACATTACCTCTCGGCTCCTAAATTCAATTCCACGATTGATGAAGGCCAATACACCATACAGCTTCTTAACCACAGAGTCAGACTTGGACCCAAAATCCCTCTGATCTCCCATACTGCTAAGAGTCTTACCATTAATACTATATTCTGTCTTCAAATTTGACCTACCAAAATGAACCACTTCACACATATCTGGGTTGAATTCCATCTGCCACTTCTCAGCCCAGTTCTGATTCCTATTGATATCCCACTGTAACCTCTGACAACCCTTCGAGACTATCCACAACACCCCCAACCTTGTATCATCAGCAAACTTACTAACCCATCCCTCCACTTTCTCATCCAGGTCATTTATAAAAATCATGAAGAATAGGGGTCCCAGAACAGATCCTCGAGGCACACCACTGGTCACCGGCCTCCATGCAGAATATGACCTGTCTAGAACCACTCTTTGCTTTCTGTGGGCAAGCCAGTTCTGGATCCACAAAGCAATGTCCCCTTGGATCCCATGCCTCCTTACTTTCTAATAAGCCTTGCATGGGGTACCATATCAAATGCCTTGCTGAAATCCATATACACTACATCTACTACTCTACCATCATCAATGTGTTTAGTCACATCCTCAAAAAATTCAATCAGGCTTGTAAGGCACAACCTGCCTTTGACAAAGCCATGCTGACTATTCCTAATCATATTATGCCTCTCCAAATGTTCATAAATCCTGCCTCTCAGGATCTTCTCCATCAAATTACCAACCACTGAAGTAAGACTCACTGGTCTATAATTTCCTGGGCTATCTCTACTCCCTTTCTTGAATAATGGAACAACATCTATTGTAATGTGGATGAAATCATCAGAGAGCGAGTTACTGGTAGGTACAAAGCAGCTTCTTTATTCAACACAACAAGGTACAGCAAGCATCATACGGAGACCCTTTGGTGGAAAAGGTCTGCTAGCACAAAGTGGGCTTGATATTTATTTGCTAAGCACAAAGGGCAATCCCTATTTACAAAGTATAGACAATGCGTAGGCAATGCTTTCTTTTGAAGCTACATACAAAACATCACACCTTCTGACTTCATCCTTTCCTCCTGACGCCCACATGTCTGGGTTGATATTCACAGCCTTTCGGAATGCAAGTTAAATCCACAATATATTTATTTGGTATCTTACGTGCTAACATAGAGGACAATTCATATTTATCAAGTATAGATAATACTGTCTTCAAAACTACAGCATCTGGTTAGACTGCGGCGTCAGCAGCGTCTGGTATTCACAGCTTTCAGGAAATGCATTGTTATGAACTCAGTCCACAGTACTTTGTCAAACAGAAGACTGGTGGCCAAAGCCATTTGCTAAGTGTGAATGATCTGGACCCAAAAATTCACTCTAACAACATCCACAATCCTCCGGAACCTCTCCCATCCTCATTGATGAAGCAAAGATCATTGCCAGAGGCTCAGCAATCTCCTCCCTCACTTCCCACAGTAGCCTGGGGTACATCCCGTCTAGTCCCAGAGACTTATCCAACTTGATGCTTTCCAAAACCTCCAGCACATCCTCCTTCTTAATGTCTATATTCTCAAGCTTTTCAATCCACTGTAAGTCATCCCTACAATCACCAAAATCTTTTTCCGTAGTGAATACTGAAGTAAAGTACTCATTAGGTATCTCTGCTATCTCCTCTGATTCCATACACACTTTTCCACTGTCACACTTGATTGGTCCTATTCTCTCATGTCTTATCCTCTTGCTCTTCACATACTTGTAGAATGCCTTGTGGGGGGGGGGGGTTTCCTTAATCCTGTCCACCAAGGCCTTCTCATGGCCCCTTCTGGCTCTCCTAATTTCTTTCTTAAACTCCTTCCTGCCAGCCTTATAATCTTCTAGATTTCTATCCTTACCTAGTTTTTTGAACCTTTCATCAGCTCTTCTTTTCTTCTTGACTAGATTTACAAGTCTTTGTATACCACAGTTCCTGTACCCTACCATCCTTTCCCTGTCCCACTGGAACGTACCTATGCAGAACCCCACGCAAATATACCCTGAACATTTGCCACATTTCTCCTGTACATTTCCCTGAGAACATCTGTTCTCAATTTATGCTTCCAAGTTCCTACCTGATAGCTTCATATTCCCCCTTACTCCAATTAAATGTTTCCCTAACTTGTCTGTTCCTATCCCTCTCCAATACTATGGTAAAGGAGATAGAATTGTGATCACCATCTCCAAAATGTTCTCCCACTGAGAGACCTGACACCTGACCAAGTTCATTTCCCAATACCAGATCAAGTACAGCCTCTCCTCTTGTAGGCTTATCTACATATTGTGTCAAGAAACCTTCCTGAACACACCTAACAAACTCCACCCCATCTAAACCCCTCGCTGTAGGGACATGCCAATCGATATTTGGGAAATTAAAAACTTCTATGTTTACTCGCCTTGAAGGTCGGTGTGGATGCCACTACACCACACCAGCAGTCTGTGAATATACAGTACTTGTTGGTATCATACCCAGGATAGAAGCCCAAGTTTTGAGTTGAAAGGTTCTGGAATGCCCTGCCTGAAAGAATGGGGGCCACAGCTGGAACGTTACAAAACAGGATTAGACAAAAGGCTATGAGGAAAAGCAGGGAAGTGGAACTAATTGGAGTTCTCATACAGAAAGCCAGCACAATCAAAATCGGTTGAAAGGCCTTAATCTGCAATGTGTTTCAATGTTTCAAATCCATCAATAGTCCCACATCTATAATCTCCAGATAGTTTTCCGACCCTTTTCAATCTCTGAAGAGCTCTGCACAACCCCAATCCTGGCCTCTTCATCTTTCTTGATTTTAATCACTCTGCTTCTGGCAGTCATGCCTTCACCAGCCAAGCCCCTAAATTCTGAAATTCCTCCATAAATGCCTCTGCCTCCTTTCATTTCCTTCTTTACAACACTCCTTGAAGCTTAAACTAGATTTTTGGTTTTGGTTATTGCTGATATCTCATGCAGCTCAGCATCTAATTTTGTTTGATAATTAACTCCATAGAAGATCTTGAGAAGATTCAACTGACATAAAGAAGTAGGAAAGAGCATTCTTTCACAATTAGAGTCAAATGTCATTGAAAAATGGGTTCCAGGCACATAATCGGTCTGATAGGATTCTCTTAAGCAAGGCAGCTTTTATACAAGAAATGACAGCTTTCCTCCTATATAGCAATCTCAAAACAATTAGTTAGTCATCGTTTTGCCATGATATCATTTGTTTACACCACCTGGGTGACCTATGCTTCAAGCAGTCATTGACCAGTCCACCTAGGCTGTGACAACTCATCAATCTTTGAACCAGTAGTCTACAAATCAGCCAGTTGCAAGGATTCCTGTAAATATAAATGTCATCATATCTAATCCAATCCCAGGAAGCCAAAGCCAATTTAAACTGGTCATCAGCAGACTGTCTCCTAAATATACTGTACCTCAAAAAGAGAAAGATGCCCTTTTCACTACACACGTTGTAGCTAAGATCTTCTTGATGAATTGAAGCCGTTGTACAATGTAAGAAATAGAAAGCTTACATATGAGCAAACAGAGAGCTTGAATGGAGTGAAAGGTTATAAGGAGAGATTGGATAGGCTAACTGGGACATAGGAAGCTAAGGAACCTTATAGAGGTTTATAAAATTGTGAGGGACAAGATGAATAGAAAGTTAGCGATTCTTCCCTGAGGGTAAGGGAGACTAGAACTGAACCAGAGGCCATACATTTGAGGGGGAAAAAGTTAAAGGAGATATGAGGGGTAAGTTTTTCACACAGAGGGTGGTGGTTAACTGCAATGAGCTGCCGGGAGATGGTGGAAACAGAAACAGTGATAATATTTAAAATACCACATGCAAAATGCTGGAGGAACACAGCAGGTCAGGCAGCATCCATGGAAAAGAATAAACAGTCCACGTTTCAAGCTGAGACCTTTCATCAGGACAGCATTTAAAATACATTTAAACTGTACTCAGGGATTTGAAAGGAGTAGAGGGATATGGGCCTAAAGCAGGCAAACAGTCCACATGGGCGAAGTGTTTCTGGGCACCAGGGGGACAGGCCATTCAGCTCATATTGTGACAATTCAACAATTGTGCCAATCATGATGCCGTTCCATGCAGTACGATCTACGATTCCATGTGCACAGCAAGCATCCACAACTCTGTATTATAATGACATGATGATCAATTTTAATTATGTTGGCCATGGGATAAATTTCCCCAGTTCAGTGAGAACTGCCCCAGAGGTTCTTCAGAGTTGAACCATTATGTCTCTTACATCCATCAGATAAGATCAACTCATCCAAAAGGCAGTGGTATTGTATTCCCTCAGGACAGTCATCCTGGATTTTGTGGTCTGGTACAGAAATTGTACTCACACCTTGTAAGTCAGAGCTATTCACTGAGATACAGTTAGCCAAGAAAGAGGACAGATTCATGAGAATGATGGATTCAGAATAAATGGAGAGAAGCTGTTCCCTCTAACAGAAGGAAGATAGTGACTCAAGTAGTGGAAGAATGGTGGACAGGTGTTAGAGTGGGGAGGCTTTGGCTCAACAGGCTTGGGTGAGAACAGGCAAGGTAAGTTTCCGATAAATTTCTTCTTCTGCATTCTTTGCAGCGAGTGCCGTGGGAATGGTTCCAGGGGCTGTGTTGTGTTGTGTGTGAGATGTGGTAATTCTGGGAGACCTCTAGCCTTCTGGATAACCACATCTTCACCAGGTGCACTGAGCTACAGCTCCTCAGAGATGTTTTAAGGAACTGGAACTTGACGACCTTTGGCTCCTAAGGGAGACTGAGGAGGTGATAGACAAAAGCTACAGGAGGTAGTCACCCCCTAGGTAGTAAGAGGCAGGTAACTGGGTGACTGTCAGGAGGAGGAAGGGAAATGAGCAGCCCGTGCAGAGTGCCCCGTGGCCATTCCCCTCAATAATAAGTAGACCACTTTGGATACCATTGAGGGGGATGACTTACCAGGAGGGAGTCACGGTGACCAGGTCTCTGGCACTGAGCCTGACGCTGTGGCTCAGAAGGGAAGGGTGGGGGGAGAAGAGGACTGCAGTAGTTATAGGGGAAGACGTGGAAGAGACACCTAGAGTGTATGTCACCTCCCAGATGCCAGAGTCAGGGACGTCTCAGATCGGTTCCACAGCATTCTAAAGGGGAGGGTGAGCAGCCAGAATTCTCTGTACATATTGACACCAAAGACATAGGTAGGAAAGGTGATGATGTTCTGAAGAGAGAACTTAGGGAGTTAGGTAGAAAGCTGAAAACCAGGACCTCTGGCATAGTAATCTTTGGGTTGCTACCTGTGCCACATGCCAGTGAGGGTAAGAATAGGATGATTTGGCAAATCAATGCTTGGCTGAGAAACTGGTGTGGGAGGGGTGGCAGGGGTTCAGAATACTGGACCACTGGGATCTCTTCAGGGGAAGATATGACCTGAACAAAAAAAAAACAGGTTACTCCTGAACCTGGGGCACCAATATCCTTGCAGACCCAACAGCCAGAGCTGTTGGGGAGGGTGTAAACTAAATTGGCAGGGAGACGGGCCAGGTGATAGGACTAAGGACAGTGCAGTTGGTACACAACTAGATACAGTGCGCAGTGAGGTTGTGAGGAAGGATAGGGCAAAATTGCAGTCAGTGGGAGGAGTTGAAGTGTAACATGGAGGCATTCATTTCAAGGTGGGGGGGGGAGAATATAAAAGCAAGGATGTAATGCTGAGGCTTTATAAAGCATTGGTGAGGCCTCACGGGCTGTGCTCTGAGCAGTTTGGGGCCCCTTATCTTAAAAAGGATGTGCTGACATTGGAGAGGATTCAGAGGAAGTTCATGAGAATGATTCCAGGAATGCAAGGGTTATTGTATTAGGAGTGTTTGGTGGCTCTAGGCCGGTACTTGTGGAATTTAGAAGAATGAGGTGGGATCTCACTGAAACTATCAAGTGTTGAAAGGTCAAGATAGAGTGGATGTGGAGAGGATGTTTCCTATCGTGGGGGAGTCTAGAACCAGGGGGCACAACCTTAGAATAGAGGGACAACCATTTAGAATGGAGACCAGGAAGAAATTCTTTAGCCAGATGGTGGTGAATCTGTGGAATTTGTTGACATGGATAGCTGTAGAGGCCAAGTCATTGGTTGTGTTTAAATCAGAGATTGATAGGTTCTTGATCATTCAGAGCATGTGAGGTTACAGGTGGAAGGCAGGAGATTGGGGCTGAGAGGGAAAATGGATCAGCCATGATGAAATGGTGGAGTAGACTTGATGGGCCAAATGGCCTAATTCTGTTCCTATTTCTTATAGTCTTAGCAAAGATACATGGAAGGAAAAGAAAATCACAATGTGCTCAGTTCTGACTGTAAGCAATAGAAACACTGTCCATCAGGATTTTCAAAAGGGAAAAAAATTGCAGATACTGGAACCTGAAGCAAAAGCAGACATGCTGTAAGAACTCAACGAGTTAGGCAGCGTCTGCCGAAAGTGGAACCAGTCAGTGCTTCACAGTACTGAGAAAGTAGCAGAGAACATGGGGAAGAGCAATGGTCAGAGAATGCTTGCAATATGGTGAAACAATATAGCCAGTAAATGGACAGTAACACTCCTTTGGGAGGTCTTGAGGCTGTAACATTTTGCAGTAGATTAGTTCACCAACCTTTCTTTCTCTGTTCTTGAACTGCCTTTCCAAACCACCCCTAAATGTGATGCAATTTTCACTTTCACCTGCTTGAGCACTAAAATGGCAGAGTGAATTGGCATTCCAGTTTAGTACTCAGCTGATATTCATGCGCTTGTTGGACAGTGACCCGTTATGGAAAGGACAAAGTTAAAGCCCTGGTGGTTCCAAAGATCTACTGGAACCCATCGTGTAAGATTCCCAAACAAACTACTATTGCCTTGCAAAGCTTCTCTAATTAGCAGCTCACCAAAGGGAAAATAAATATCACTACTGTGCACAATAAACATACTGGAAGCGCTGCCCCTTTCACTTTAAATACATCCAAATGGATACCAAAAATCCTCAGACACTGGAAATCTAAAATAAAAAACAGAACCCCTGTCAGGTCAAGTCAGAGATAATTCTATTTCTGGGAAAAGGGAAGTAGACTTAATGCTCAGAACATTGAACAGTACAGGCTCTCCAAGCCACTGTTTCTGCACTGACCATGAGTGTCAGTTGAAACTAATCTCATCTCTCTGTACATGGTCCATATCCTACAATTCCCTACAATGTTGGCTACTCTTTTCTCACGGATGCTACCTGGCCTGCTGAGTTCTTCCAGCGTTGTGTACGTATCCTACAATTCCCTGCCTGATTGTGTATCTGTCTAAATGCTTCTGAAATGCTGCTATTGCATCTGTTTCTACCACCTCCCTGGTAGTACGTTCCAAGCACCTACCACTATTAGAAACTTTTCTCACCCACCTCCTTCAAGTTCCCCCACTGACCTTAAATCTATCTTCTCCAGTATTTGACATTGGAGCCCAGGCAAAAGATTGATTATCTACTCCATCTATGGCTCTCATAATTTTATATACTTCTATCATGTCACACTTCAGCCATTACCGCCCAGGAGAAACAATCCAAGCTTGTCCAACCTTTCCTTATAATTAATGCTGTTCAATCCAGACAATGTCATGGTGAACCTCATCTGCACCCTCTCCAAAACTCCACTTTCTTCATGTGTTGTGGTGACCAGGACTGCACACAATATCAGAATCAGATTTATTATCATTTATTATGTTGTGAGATTCATTGTTTTTTGGCAGCAGGATGGTGCAAGACATAAAAAATACTATGTTAGAAAAATAAGTAGATTGTGCAAAAAGACTTATAGTATGTACTGTTCATGGGCTCGTGGACTGTTCATAAATCTAATGGCAGAGGGGAAGAAGGCATTCTTAAAATGTTGAACATGGGTCTTCAGGCTTCTGTACCTCCTCCACTGATATAGAACATATAGAATAGTACAGCACAGTATAGGCCCTTCGGCCCACAATGTTGTGCTGACCCTTAAACCCTGCCTCCCGTATATTCCCCCACCTTAAGTTCCTCCATATACCTGTCTAGTAGTCTAGAAGATGGTAGTAATGATTAGAGGGTATGTGCCAGATGATGGATGTTGCCTTCTTGAGACACTGACTCTTGAAGATGTCCTCCAAATGGAGCCTAATCAAAGTTTTTTGCAACTAGAGGATGACTTCCCAACTTTTATACTCATTGCCTCAACCAATGAAGACAAGTACAGCATAAGCCTTCTTTAACACCTGATCCACTTGATCGGTATCCCAAGATCCCTCCGTACATCAATATTCCTAAGAGTCCTGTCATTTACTGTAACCATTCCTTTTACATTTGGCCTCCCAAATTGCATCATCTCATACTTGTCTGGATTAAGCTCAATTTGCCATTTCACCATTCAAATTTCCTGAATAACCTCCCTTGCCATCACACCACCACCAGTTTTCAGAATGGCTATCTAATGAGATGAAAGGTCTTTGACCTGAAACTTTAATTCTCTCTCCACAAATGCTATCTGATGTGCAGAGTATATTGAGCATTTTCTGCTTTTGTGTCCAATTGGATTGCAGAATGGCTAAAAACAGCAGCAGTTAAATAATAGCTTGATGTTAGCAATGCAGAGAAGTAGTCTCAGCCTTTAAAAAAATGCAACCTGCCAATTACAAAAAAAAATTATATTTTTATACTTTTTATAATAACCAAGCACAATTCCATTTATTATAAGATAACTTGGCATCACAAGTTAGGGTAAGGGCTGCCACCACTGGTTGGTGCTATTCCTAGAAGATTCATCACATTGTCCTAAAATACACCACCAAGATCTCAACACCAGTAGTTTAACATGTCCATCTTTGCAACAACATCAATTGGAAAACAAAGAGACTTTCTCAATGGGGTAGCTTTTGCCAGTCAGCCTTCCTGCAGTCTCTCAAAAATATTTGATGAAAAAGATGCATTTGTTTTAAATGCCCCCATGGATTTGCACCCTGTGTACAGCTTTCTGGCAGTTAATGTTCAATCCTCGGAATGTTGTCAAATTCCTCAATTGTTCAGTTAAAGAGGAGTCAGAGGAAAGAAGAGGGAGGTGCACATTGATGATAAAGGAGATGATGGCAGTCAGGCATATTTAGTTAACGACACTAATGAAACTTTCCTGGATTGAGTTAAAATCTTCAAGATTACATCAATTACTAATGATGCAAGTTGGCATTAAAAGTCATCCTGCTTCTGATAACACATCTTTGAGGTCCTCAAAAGCAGGTCTTAATCTTAATGTATGTAAATCCTATAAAAGGCTTTCTTTACTTTTTCAGCAGAACTTGGCTGCTTCCTTTTCAATACCTAGCAACCAAATTGTAAATTGGAGTGGCAACACAGCTGGTAGCAATGTGTGTTGGTTAAAATAAAATTCATTCTTTTATGAACACAATCAGTGATACTGTTGTGTAAACCCCCCGTTTAGTATGGAGCAAGTGCTGCAACATTAGAGGTTTTGCTTTTGGATGACATCAAAGCTCTGTATGGTGTCTCTCATGGAGTAAAATATCCCTTGACATTATCTCAAAGAATGGGCAGGGTCCCAGGGTCAATCTCCCTCACATATGTAACTAAAAGCAGATGATCTGGTCATTTGTTTTTTTAAGACAAAAAGAAAATGCTGAAAATACTCAGCAGGTCAGGTGACATCAATGGGAAGAAAAACTGTGTTAACGTTTTCGGTTAAAGGCTTTACATCAGAACTGGGAAAGAGTCAAAAGAAGCCTGCAACATTCTAAAATATTAGCTCTGCTTTTCTTCCCACAAATGTTGTTTGATTCGATAAGTATTTCCAGAATTTTCTGCTTTTATTTTAGATTTTCAGCATCTGTGTGGGTTTTTTAAATTTTCACTTAATAGTCGTTCATAAGGTGTTGGTGTGTTCAAATTGACCATTGTATTTTCTACTTCTGAGCATTTTTGCCAATTCAAAGATCTATTTCTCAATACATACAGTGCCTTGAAAAAGTCTTCAACTGCAAGGGGTGATTGATAAGTTTGTGGCCTAAGGTAGAAGGAGTCAATTTTAGAAAACCTAGCACATTTATTTTTCAACATAGTCCCCTCCTACATTTACACACTCTGTCCAGCGGTCGTGGAGCATACGGACCTTGGACCTGCAGAAAGTGTCCACAGCAGGGGTGATCGATAGGTTTGTGGCCTAAGGTTGAAGGAGATGAGTTATACAGCTCTTGTTACATGCACATGTAGTTCAACTCTTTGAGTGATCATGCAGAAAGTTTGAAGTTAATAACTCATCGGGGTGATTGATAATTTTGTGGCCTAAGGTAGAAGGAGATGAGTTATTAACAAACTTTCTGCATAATCACTCAAAGAGTTGAGCTGCATGTGCATGTAACGAGAGCTGTATAACTCATCTCCTTCGACCTTAGGCCACGAACCCATCTGTGGGCACTTTCTGGAGGCCCAAGATCCGTATGCTCCACGACCGTTGGACTAAGTGTGTAAATGTAGGAGGGGACTATGTTGAAAAATAAATGTGCTAGGTTTTCTAAAATTGACTCCTTCTGTCTTAGGCCACAAACTTATCAATCACCTCTCGTAATTTCACATTTTATGGCCTCATTTTCTAAATTTAAAATAGATTGCAATAAGATTTTTTGAGCTAATCTACAAAACTTTCTGTGTCATGTTAAATCAAAAGAAGAATGGCATCAACAATTTACTAAAAATTAAAAGTGAAAATTGTGAGGCTAAAGAAGTATTATCACCCCCTTTGTAATTACTACGCTAACTTTCCTCAGGTGCATATTACCTTACCAACTCACACAATGTTTTGATGTAGAAAATTGGAGGATCACCTGAATAAATACCCCCTCTCTGTATAAGGTCCAACAGTACGGTAGGTTCTCAACAAAACAAACTAAAATGAAGACAAAAGAACGTTCAGGGCAAGTCAGGGAAATGATAATAGAGAAACACAAATCTGGGGAAGGTTACAAGACCATCTCAAAGACACTGAACATACCTCGGAGCTCAGTGCAGTACATCATGAAGAAGTGGAAATAATATGCAACTACAGCCACACTGCCTAGGTCAGGCCACCCCTCTAAAATTAGCCGCCAGAGAAGAATGCCACTTGTAAGAGAGGCTACTGTGATGCCAACAGTCACTCTGAGTGAAATGCAGAAATTAGTCACTGCAATTGGAGATGAAGTTTGTGGCTCCACAATCTCAAAGGCCTTGTGCAAAAAGGGTATTTATGGAAGGAGTGTCTTAAAAAAGTATATCCTTGCCCATAAAAACTTTGCAAAGCGTCACTTAGAAAGTGGAACTTTTTGGCCTCAACACTAAGCAGTATGTGCGGTGTAAATCTAATACTGTGCATCAGCCAGGTAACACCATTCCTACTGTAAAGTCTGGTGGATATCACAACGTGGTGTGGGGATGCTTTTCAGCAGCAAGGACTGGAAATCTGGTCAGGATTGATGGGAAATGCTGCTAAATACAGAGAGATCCTGGATAAAAACCTGTTAGCCTCTGCCAGAAAGTTTTAACTACGGAGGAAGTTTGTCTTTCAGCAGGGCAACAACCCAAAGCACACTGCCAGAGCAACCATGGAGTGGCTTCAAATGAAGAAATCTAATGTCCTTGAGTGGCCCAGTCAGAGCCCTGACCTTAACCCAATCGAACATCTCTGGCAAGACCTCAGGTTTGCTGTCCACTGATGCTCCCCAAATGACTTGACACAGCTTGAGCAATTTTTCAAGGAGGAATGGGCAAATCATGTTCCGTCATGTTTTGCAAAGCTAATTGAGATTTACCCAAACAGATTACTGGCTGTAATAGTTGCGAGAGGTGGTTCAACTATGTACTGAGCAAAGGGGGATGAATACTTTTGAATAGCTGACACTTCAGATTTTGAATTTTTAGTTTTTCATGCGTTAAAGAATAGACAAGAATAGGCAATAGGTGCAGAAGTAGACCATTCGGCCCTTCGAGCCTGCACCGCCATTCTGAGATCATGGCTGATCATCTACTATCAATACCCAGTTCCTGCTTAGTCCCCATATCCCTTGATTCCCCTATCCATCAGATACCTATCTAGCTCCTTCTTGAAAGCATCCAGAGAATTGGCCTCCACTGCCTTCCGAGGCAGTGCATTCCAGACCCCCCACAACTCTCTAGGAGAAGAAGTTTTTCCTTAACTCTGTCCTAAATGACCTACCCCTTATTCTCAAACCATGCCCTCTGGTACTGGACTCTCCCAGCATCTGGAACATATTTCCTGCCTCTATCTTGTCCAATCCCTTAATAATCTTATATGTTGCAATCAGATCCCCTCTCAATCTCCTTAATTCCAGCATGTACAAGCCCAATCTCTCTAAATTATCCCTGGTTTTTTTTTCTGAGCTCTACTGTGAAAAAAAGAGCATGTGATTCACAAATAAAAATTCTCAGATAAATTGATCAAAATCTCTGGTTGTACTGCATGTGAACAAACTGTTGAGGGCTGAATACTTTTACAAGGCACTGTATATATCTTATAAAGATATTTTCTACAGAATACACAATAAATGGGACACTGACCTTAGACTGTATGTCTATGGATCCTAATAGAGAGCAGGATAGGTCAATAAGGTGGTTAAAGATGTTTTCCCTTATTAGCCAAGGTATAGTATGTAACAGCAGGAGGCTATGTGAGAACTGTATTGTTAGACTACAGCTTGAGTATTGCGTACAGTTCAGGACATTAGATTACAAGAAAAATGTGATTGCACAAGACAGAATGCAGAGGAGATTTATAAGGACCCTGTCAGGACTAGAAAATTTTAGCTCAGAGGAAAATTGAAAAGGCTGCTGTTGTTTTCTTTGCAACAGAGAAAGCTGACGGGAGATTGAATTGATAACAGGAGGGGGCTAGCTAGATATAGGAAAAACTTTGTTCCCTTGGCAAAGAGGACAAAATCCGGGGGCAGAGATTTAAAATAATTAGTAGAAGAATTAGAGGGGAGAGGTAGAAGAATGATTTCACCTAGGGAGTTTGGAACTCACTGCTTGAAATGATAGGAGAGGTAAAAACCCTAATCTTGGATGTGCACCTTAAGACCTATGACCTGAAGGGTCAGAGGTAGGATTATGGTGGGTAGTGCGTTTTGATGAAGATGACTTCCTTCTGCCAAGTAGATTTTCTATGATTAGAGTGATGACTACACCATGGAAGTATATAATTGGCAATAAAAGTCTTCAAGGTATCCTGAGGTAAAACATGTTTGGAAATGTAAGACCTGGTAGAAGGCCCAAAGAATCATTAAGTCAAGATTTCCCTATCTTTCTGTTGTCTCCATGTCACGAAGATTTCCCCACAATCAGATAGGCAAGGTGGTTGGACCTTGATTTGGTACAGTATTCAAAGGACATGTGTTTGTGCTCACACTACATCAGCTTAGTTTCCTGGGTGTCTGTTTGGACAGGCCACAAATAAAACACTGCACATAATCAGTGGGTTTAATCCTTCCTTCTTCACATTCCCCCTAAAATGGGGACATCTTTTGGATATTGATGTTCTATTTTCCTGGTTGGAGTTATTCACAAAGTTTTTTTCAAAATATAACCGTGTCGTTCTGACCTGTTACAATCCTGTGTCACCATTCTGAGTTCAGGAGAGGGCAATGGTTAGCTAACACTTTAGAGGGTTGTCAGATGCAAATTCTATCCTCATTGCTAAAATCTGGATGTAACTTCAGGAAGAAAGGGGTGGGAAATGTTGTCTGAGGAGTCCATGAGGTGCACTGACACCCACCATCACTACCAATTATCATAGTTCATCACCAAGCGTCTCCAAAAAAATTTCATTCAGTTCATCCCCTGATAATCTCAGTGGAGTTCATTTTCAGACTTCATACAAGTTTCACTACAGCTTTGCAAATGTTCAAAATACAAAAAGAAACAGAGTTTAACTACCTTAAGACTAGAGTTATACAGTCATAGATAACATTGAAACTCCTGTACTCTTTGATTTATGAAGGCCAAGTGCCAGAAGCTCTCTTTATGACCCTATCTACCTGTGATGCCACTTTCAGGGATTTATGGACCCATATTCCCAGATCCCTCTGTTCTACCGCACTCTGTATATGGCCTACTTTGGTTTTTCCGCCCAAAGTACAACACCTCACACTTGTTGGCATTAAATTCCAGCTGCCATATTTCAGCCTATTTTTCCAGCTGGACCAGAACTCACTGTAAGCTCTGATAGTCTTCCTCACTGTCCACGATACCCCCAAATCTTGGTGTCATGGTGTCATCCACAAGTTTGTTGATCCAGTTCACCACATTATCATCCAGATCATTGAAATAGATGACAGTTCAAGTATTTAAGAGGAAGTTCTTCATTCAAAGGGTGGTGAGTGTGTGGAAGGAACTGTTAGTGGAAGTGGTGGATGCAGGTTTGATTGTGACACTGAAGAGAAGTTTGGATAAGTACATGGATGGGAGGGGCATGGAGAGATAAGGTCTAGGTGCAGGTCAAAAGGACTAGGCAGAATAACCATTTTGCATGAACTAGATGGGCCAAAAGGCCTAGTTTTGTGCTGGAGTGCTCTATGATTCTATGACAACCTTGAAGAGATGGTGCTTTGGGAGTTGTACGGCTGAGTTTGCAGACTGCATTGCAGCATCTCACCAACAATACCAAAAACCTGTTGTGGCTGGTGCCATTGTATCCACATGCCAATGACCCTACCCCTAGGACATAGGACAGGAACATAACCTTCACTTGCATGGCTAAGTTCTGGCAAGTGGAGAGGACCTTGACTGGAATATGGCACCAAGGACTGACCAAGACATTCCATGAGATTATCAAGACAAACGGGGAAAAGAAGAGCGTTGAAAAGAGGAAGGTCAAGGGCACAAGAGGACTACCTTCAGCCACTCCAGAAAACTCTTCCAAGCTGGACGTTCATCTGAATCCTTGCAAGGGAATAGAAATCTATTGCTCAGTTTCATGCCAATGGCTTTCAGTTAAATAAATCAGATAATTTGAGTACTTGTCAGTTACTGTTTCTTAGCCTTGTATGCAGTGTCGACATCTCTGAGAATCTATCCTCAGCCCAACACATCGATGCAATTTCAAAGAAGGCACAACAGTGGCTATATTTCATTAGGAGTTTGAGGAGATTTGGTATGTCACAAAAGATACTCGAAAATTTCTACAGATGTACTGTGGAAAGCATTCTAGCTGGTTGCATCACCAGGTGGCATGTGGTGGGGGTGGGGGGGGAGTGCTACTGCACGGGAACGAAATAAGCTGCGGAGAGTTGTAAACAGTCAGCTCCATCATGGGCAGTAGCCTCCGTTGTATCCAGGACATCTTCAAGGAGCGATGCCTCAAAAAAGCAGCATCCATTATTAAGGACCCCATCACCCAGGACATGTCTTGTTCTCATCACTACCATCAAGAAGGCGGTACAGAAGCCTGAAGGCACACACTCAATTCAGGAACACTTTCTTCCCCTCTACCATCATCAGATTTCGGAGATGAAGTTGAACCCATGAACACTACCTCACTACTTTTTTTTAAATTTTAATTTCTGCACCACTTATTTAACTATTATACACACAGTATATATATAGCATGTGTGTGTGTGTGTGTGTGTGTGTGTGTGTGTGTGTGTGTGTCTGTGTGTGTGTGTGTGTGTGTGTGTGTGTATATATATATATATATATATACATACACATACACACACATACTGTAATTCACAGTTTTTTTTTCTCTATTATTATGTATTGTATTCTACTGCTGCTGCAAAGACAACAAATTTCACCACATATGCCGGTGATATTAAACCTGATTCTGATTCTGAGGAAATGATTCGTTCTCTCTGCTGATGAGAAATAACAAGCAGTTTGCTGAATCTTTCCTGTGTTCACAAAGACTGATACATTAAAATAACTCTTAAACCCTGAAACCACGTTTACGAGTTGCTGAGTGCCTGGGAATGCCTATGAACTTCTCCTGTTCCACTGTATCAGCTTCTGGAAATTCTGAGAGTATTTGTGAAAATGGCCCCAAGGGATGCTTGCTAAACTTTTTTTTTGCTGGATGATGTACGTAGCTTTTTAAATTCATTTTTCAGGATGTGAGCATCGATGACAAAGCCAATATTTATTGCCCATTCCTAAATGTCCTTGAGACAGCAGAGGTGACCTGCCTTTTTGAATAGAGGCAGTCTAAGCAATGAAGCTTGCTCACCCAGTGCTTTTGGGGAGGGTGATCCAGGATTTAGACCCAGTAAGAATGATGTGACACTTGCCACTGCAATTTATAACTGGATTGTACAGACAAAGAGGGCATAGTTCAGAAGGTGCTTGCTCCCAAGTGCCAACTATGTTAGTTTATATTCCCTTTAGATTGGCTTGTGGTCCAAATCCGTGGGCCTTTTGAATAAAAGGATGCTATCTGTCCAGTCAATGGGTGTGTCATGTCATTTAGCACCAGTAGTTTTGAAGACTTCTTTCTATTCATTCATGAGATGTGCAATATGGTAGGGTTGTAACTGCCTTCACAGAAGAGGGGAATGATGCCATTGTGGTAGTTAAAGCAAATGAGTTTGCATATTTAATATGGATTGAGATAAACATCATAGAAGAGAATGTCATAAAGTGTTTATTGTCTTTGAAAATGGATAAGTAGCAAGACCCACACACATATTAAAAACACACACAAAAAAGCAAACACCCTGCAATTTAAAAAAAGCAGTCAATTCAGTTCGTCACTTTCATCATCCTGAATATTGTTCTCCAGAAACTTGTAGAAAATGTCCCAAAAAGATCTAAATCATTAATATAAATTACAAAAAGCAGGAGGATGAATATCAAAGTTACTCCAAAGTTATTGAAATCAATTCTAAGGGACAGTATTGAGTCCCATTTGTAAAGGCACAGATTAATCAGGGGTAGTCAGCTCGGGTTGTTAAGGGAATTTTGTATCTAACTATCAATTGAACTTCTTGAGGAGATGAGAAGGGTTGACAAGTGCAGTGCATTTGATGTAGGCTACACGAATTTAAGCAAAGCCTTTGACAAAGTCACATGTGACAGGCTATCAAAATGTAAAAGCCCCTGGAATCCAGGGGAGAATGATAAGTCGCACCTAAAACTGGCTTCATAGCAGGAAACAAAAGGTAATAGCTGTTTTTGTGATAGGATCACAGGGCATGATAAAGAAGTTTGCAGATAATCCAAAAATTAGTCACGTGGTTGACAGTGAGGAGAAAAGTTTTAAACTGCAGAAATAGATAAATGGTGTGGTTAGTTAGGCAGAAAAACGGCAAATAGAAATCACTCCAGGGAAGTGTAAGGTAACATACTCAGGGATAACAGACATTTTCTCTGAATAACATTATTATGACAATTCAGTAGTTTCACAATCACTGTCAATATATCACAAAATTAATTTAGTGAAACTTGAATTTGTGTCTCCAGATCAAGCCACTAGATTGTTAATTTAGTAACAGCATTATTATTCTATGTCAGATGACCTAGTTTACTAATTTTTGCTTTGGGAGGGGTGTGGTTAATGGGACAGAGATACATGGCAGCTAGAATTTTCTTCCGATTATAAATGAATGATTGAAATCTCCAAATATTATTATTCAAAGTCATATTGGTGAAGTTGCTTGAATTGCAAAGGCCTTTATTAATAATCAAAGTGATACAAATACAAAAGTCACAGCAGCTGGGGTTCTTAAGATCTGTACATTTAATACCTTGGAATTTAGAAAAAAACATATGGACTGTCAAACTGTTGGATTTGTCATTAGATCATTTCTAGTTCATTAATGTCTATCAATCACAACTTTCTTATTATTTTAAATACAGGTACATCACCTGTTTGATAGCACTATGATTATATTTCAAATAAAAATAACATTTTGCATTGAACAGGTCACTGCCTTGAGTTCCATGTCATTGCATCACTGTACTTTGTATTTTTGGCATCACTGCCCATGCTGACCAGAAATCCACTGTTGTTATCTTCTGTCATTTGCAGAATTTCATCAGAATTATACATGGATTGAACAAATGACCCATTTAAAGAACCACATTTCTGTGGCTGAAATCACACTGCAGAATACTGATACAGGAGTGTGTTCACAAATAAGTGGGTTACAGCTTAGTGTCACAAAAACAAATCGAGGTGATTAACCTAAATCCTTATGTGTTCATTAGTAATATTACAACTTGCATTTATTTTGTAACTTGAATTGCAGGAAAATATCCTAAAGGATGGGAATTTTATCAGACTAAAGAACTTGGTGAAACTTAACAAGGATTTATTAGAGAAGGTTTGGTTTGAGGTAGATTTGGAAAGCATTTTAAAGGAGGAAAGGTATATAGAGAAGACAAAAGGTTTAAGGAGGGAATTCCGGAACTTCGGACCCAGGTAGCTGAAGGTACGCTTACTACTGGTGGAGTGATTAAAACCTGAATTGCCAAAGAGGTCACATTTGGAGGAGCCCAGAGATTATTAAGGAGTTATAGGCTTCCTCCTTCTCCCCATAATCTTTGATGCCCTTACTAATCAAGAATCTATCAAGTTCTAATCAACCTCCACTTTAAATATACTCAATGACTTGTCTTCCACAGCCATCTGCTTTAAATGAATTCCACAGATTCACCATCTTCTGACTAAAGAAATTCCTCCTCAACTCTGTCCTTGAATTTTGTGGCTGTGCCCTCTGGTCCTAGACACTCCCACTATAGAAAACATCCTCTCCACATCCACTCTTTCTAGGCCTTTCAGTATTTGGTGGGTTTCAATGACATCCTCCTTCATTCTTCTAAACTCCAGTGAGTACAGGCCCAGAGCCATCAAACATTCCTCATACATTAACCGCTTCTTTCTTGAAATTATTCTTGTGAACCTCCTCTGGACCATCTCTAATGCCAGCACCTCCTTTCTTAGATAAGGGGCCACAAGCTGCTCACAATACTCCAAATGTGGTCTGACCAATGCCTTATAAAGCCTCAACATCACATCCTTGCTGTAATATTCTAGACCTCTCGAAATGAATGCTAACAATGCATTTGCCTTCAAGGCACTCAAAGCACAACCTGCAGTAGTGTGACCTGGATAATTCTAGGAAGGCCCATCATGAGCAACAGCTCAAAGTTTCCAGCATCTGCAGAATCTCTTGTGTTTATGAATGGCACCATCATGTTTAGCTATGCTAATCCCATTTTCCTGCATTAATTTCATATTCCTCTATGCTCATTAAAGTACCTTTTCAGAAGTCACCTGTTACTCTTCCTGCCTCCACCACCATCTCTGCAAACTGATTCCAGATGTCAACTAACCCTCAGATCCTCTTCAAATGTCATCTTGTTTACCTTAAACCTATGCTCTCTAGTTTTAGACACCTCTACCAAGGAAAACAGACCCTGGCTATCTATCTTATCTATGTTTCATAATTTTATCTAACTCTATCTCAACCTTACCTGTGAATATGTGCTTATAATGCAAACTTCCAATCCAGGCAAGATCCTTGTGAACCTATTCTGCACCCACTCAAAATTAATCACATCCTTCCTATAGTGTGACAACCAGAAGTGCATGCAATACTCCAAATGTGGCCTAACCTGTGTTTCCAGTTTCAGGGAACTATAAACTCGTACTCAAAGGTTTCTCTGTTCAACAATATTCCACAGGGCTGTCTTTTCACCATATATGTCATGTAACACACACAAAATGCTGGTGGAACACAGCAGGCCAGGCAGCATCTATAAGGAGAAGAACTGTCGACATTTCGGGCCAAGACCCTTCGTCCGACATTTCGTCCGACGAAGGGTCTTGGCCTGAAACGTCGACAGTTCTTCTCCTTATAGATGCTGCCTGGCCTGCTGTGTTCCACCAGCATTTTGTGTGTGTTGTTTGAATTTTCAGCATCTGCAGATTTCCTCATGTATGTCATGTCCTGGTTTAACTTACCAGAAAATGCAACACTTTGCACTTGCCCAAGTTAAATTCCATCTATTAATCATTTGCCCACACTTCCAGTTGGTCTATATCCTGTTGTAACCTTCAACAATTTTCTTCACTATACCATGAATTTGTTGCCATTTGCAACTTATTAATCATAATGTCTACATTGTCATCCAAATCATTAATACATAAAACAAGAAAGGACCCAGCACCTGTCTCTGCAGCACACCACCAATCTGAAAATCAGTCCCCTACTTTCAACTTACCGCCAACCCAGTATCCAATTTGTTAGTTAATCTTGGATCCCATGTGTTCTAAGAACTTTGTCAAAGGACAATGTCTGCCATCCTCATCAATCATTTTGGTCATCTCGTCTAAAATAAACTCAATCAAATTCACAAGATACAATTTTCCTTGCACAAATCCATGCTGACTATCTGTAATCAGTCCTTGACTTTCCAGATGCAAATAGATGCTGTCCCTCAAATCCCTTCCCATGACCTTTCCACCACAGACGTTTGACTCACCAGCCTCTAGTTCTCCGGCTTATCCCTGCTGTCCTTCTATAAAAAAGGAAAACATTAGCCTTCCTCCAGTCTTCTGAATATATATCCTTGGATATTTCATAACTTGACTATTTTTTTGATTATTTTATACTTAATGCAAATATCTCAATTTTTTCTACCTCTGAATTTTCAGATGTAATGATTCTAAATGTGTGATTTAGAATCAAAGGGGGCATTGTTGGATCTGACTGTTTAATTCTTAGATTAGACTGTTTCATTATTTTCTTTGCAGTTTAACAATTTATTATCTGCTTGTATTTTGAATAGTTCTTATATGCATATAACAGTTTAATATGCCTCTAGTGACTAGACAAAGTATAATTCTGGAAAGCTCTGGAAGCTTCTTTGTCCTGTGTTATTTGTATAAGTGCTTTCTCATTGGTTGACTCTTATCTACAAATATGAATGGGAACTTTCCTTATCTCTGTGGTACAAAAACTAGCTGTTCTATAGTAGGCGCCATCTTAACTTGAGCTTTCCCTTCACTTAGTAGACCTCTATCACTGTCTTTTCAACATACCTTTGTTCTATCAACGCTTAATAAAACAATCGTGAAGCAACACATTTTGTGCCTCTTTCCTGACTTCTGGAAGAACCTTGGATTAAAACATCAGAATACAACACACGTCACCCATGGCTAATGAAGGCACAAAGATGTCTGCCTAAAGTTCCAAATTCCTGAAATAATTTTGATCAGTCTCTTTTGCAGCTTGCTTCTAAAATGCAGTACACAGAACTGGACACAATACTCCAGTTGTGGTAAACTTGTGTCTTATAAAGGTTCATCATGATTTCCTAGCATTGGGACTCTACACCTATATTCATAAAACCCATATACATTTTTAAACATTTGTCTTGCTATTTTCAAAGAAGTGTGCACATACATCCTAAATCCCTTTCTCAGGTCTAATGAAGGGTCCCTCCTCTGAATATTGTGTCTAGTTCTAGTCTTCTGACCTAAGGAAGGACACACTTGTGACAGAGGAAGAGAAGGTCTACCAGTTTATTAAGAAGGAGGGGAGGGAGGGGAAGGTGTCATATGAGGAGAGAGCAAACAGACAGCACCTATTCTTTCCAGAGTTAAAAAAATTGAACATGACCACAATTGAAACACACAGAATTCTTATATGGCTTGACAGTGTAAATGAAGGGTGATGTTTCCCTTGTCTGAAGTATCGAAAACCAGGAGTCAAAGTCTCAAAATATATTCAGAAATTCCTGCTCCATTCTTCATGATCAAGACAGAAGGTAACTGAATCATGGCAACTACATTAATCTTTAACTCCAGAGCAATATAGCTCAACTGCTTGGAGAACCTTGGCTTTGTCAGCCGTGTGTGGAGATGAGAGAAATAACTAGCAGGCATCCAAAGGAGGAGCATTTTTAAAGGGTTCAACCTACACATGGAAAACTTCATAATCACTTGGGAATTCTGGGTCACAACAATACCATGAAGCATCAAGTTGGTTGACAATTAATGCAGACTCCACAAAATCCTAATGGCTCTTTTAACTGAGAGCTACTGCCAAGCATGTAATGGGGTCAGGTTAAAAAAGTAGTTTCCTAATTTCACACATCACAGACTGACTAAGTATATATTGCTGAACAATGTGTTCGATTCAGTTAGGTTTGTTTTTATTCCATCTACCACTGATGAAGCTGATCTAATGAAGAATGGAATGGTTCCTGTTTTTCACTGTGGGTCATCTGCACATGATTTTTTATCCTACTTTGAGACATTGGTCCTATGGGCTAGAACTGGAACTGATATGTAATACTATCTTCCCTTTGCTTTCCTTCACATAAAAGCTGTGACCTGCATTTCCCATTGCCAAACAGGTAGGAATATAGCCATGCATTATTGTAGAAAATGTAGGAGGAATGCAATATTCCAATCATGACCTCCCCCTGTCTCTCCTTTTAAGACTCAATTCTTTGACTTGGCTTTATCTGTTCATATTGGTCTGAGAACCCTTATGCTATGTTAAACTTTTCAGTGCTTTCTCCTAGTTAAGTAATAATTCAATTTTAATTTTCTCATTTTTCTTCTCCCCTCTCCCCTCCCAATGTTTGGAATATTCTCCAGCCCCTACCACACATCTGGTCTGTTCAAGGATGGAAGGCAAGTGTGGTTAAATTAATAAAGGGCAATACTCCAAGGTGAAAGTTAAATTAAGCTTGGAGAATGTACCAACGGAGGAAGAATCGTTATCTAAATATAATACTTTAAAGCTAGGATTCTACAAAAAAAATGCTGGTTATGTGACATTGTTGAACTCAGTATTGAAGCTTGCAGGCTGTAATGTGCCCACTTAAAAGATAAGGTGCTATCCTTTTAGCTTAAGTTGAGCTTCATTGGAACAGTGAAGGAGACCCAGTCGATTTTAGGAGCGCAACGTTGAACTTAAGTGACATTAAAGAATCTTTAACTGTTTTCCTCTCTCCACAGATGCTGCCTGACAGAATGAGAAGTTCCAGCATTTCTGATTTTATTCCAGTTTCCCAGCATTTTCAGCATTCTAGCTATAAGACAATAGTTGTCTTGCCACAATGCGAACTCGTATTCAGACTTCGCGTTTTTTTTTCAAATCTCCATAGCAACAGCCGATTCGCACTGATAGGAGGCGCATGGGCGCACTTCAGCGCGTACCGATGATGTCTTTTGGACGCTGCAGGCTCTCAGGAGGCGCACGTGCGGACTCTCGGTGCGCACTGATGACGCAGTTTGGACGCGCCGGACTGTGGACGCCGTGCGAGTACTTTTCCCAATTTGAATTTTCGGGTTTGTTTCTTCTCGTCGAATCGCGAGGATGGCGGTGCCAGCTCCTCAGAAACGTTACTACCGGCAGCGTGCTCACTCCAATCCAATGGCGGATCACGCCTTCGAATAGTGAGTCGTAGATGATGATATCGGTAGTGGTAAAAGAGTGATCGGGGATGAGGGGCGAAAGAGAAAAGTGGGATGAAGGTAAAGAAAGGGGATGCGTTATAGAGCAATACAGTGTCCATACCGACCACGGTGTTGGCATCTTCTTCCCCACTTCTCAGTCCCGAGGAAGGGTCTCGGCCCGAAACGTCGGCTGTTTATTTGTTTCCATAGATGCTGCCTAACCTGTTGAGTTCCCCCAGCAATATGTGTGTGTTGTTTTGGATTTCCAGCATCTGCAGAATTTCTCATGTTTAGTCAATTTTACTACGTTCGGCCCATATCCCTCTGACCCCGCCCCCCCATATGCTTCTTAAATTACAGTATTATATCTCAACCACTTCGGCTGGCAGCTTTTTCCATTATACCCCCCATCGTCTGCAAGGAGAAGTTGCCTCTCAGGTTCCTTTTAAATATTTCCCCTCTCACTCTAAGCCTATGCCCCCTAGTTTTGGCCTGTATGCCTGGGAAAAGATTGTTAACGTCCACCTTATCAAAATCTCTTATAGATTCATAGAAAAATAAGCACAGAAACAAGTCCTTCAGCCCATCTAGTCTGTGCTGAATTTAAATTGCCTACTCCCAACAACCTGCTCTCCATAACCCCTGCCATCCACGTACCTATCCAACCTTCGAAACATTGAAATTGAGCTTGCATGCACCACTTGTGCTGGTGGCTTGTTCCACACTTTCATGACACTGAGTGAAGAAGTTTCCCCCTCATGTACCCCTTAAACTTTTCACCTTTCATCCTTAACCCATGACCTCTAGTTGCAGTCCTACCCAACCTTCGTGTGAAAAGCTTGTTAGCGTTTATCTGATCTATACCTCTCATAATTTTGCATACCTCAATCAAATCTCCCCTCAATCTTCTATGTTCTAGGGAATAAAGTTTTAACCTACTCAATCTTTATATATAACTCTGGTCCTTCAGACCTGGCAACAACATCCTCATGGTTTTATAAAATTCTATTAGGTCACCCCTTATTCTTTTACACACCAGGGAATGAAGACCCAGTCAAGCCAAAATCTCCTGATAACTCGGGCCTTCTAGTCCTGGCAGCATCCTTGTAAATCTTTTGTGCACTTTTCCAGTTTAATCACATCCTTCCTATTACAGGGCAATCAAAACTGTACAGAACACTCCAAATGTGGCCCCACAACTGATACATAATATCCCAGTTCCTATACATGATGTCCTGACTAATGAAGGCCTGTGAAGATGGTGAAAGACACGTTTTTCACCACCCTGTCTGTTTGTGATGGCACTTTCAATAAGCTATACTCCTAAATGTCTCTGTTCCATTACACTCACTAGTGTCCTACCATTCACAGCATCAGTCCTACATTGACTTTCCAAAATGTATTATCTCACACTTATCTGATGGCATAAACATCAATTTCTCTAACTCCTGGTAATTTCTCTCCCTCCCCTTCTCTAGTTTCCATTCCCCATTCTGGTACTCCTCTTTCTCTTCTCTCCTGTCCATCACCTCCCTCTGGTGCCCTCTTCCTTCCCTTTCTTCCATGGTATCAGATTCCTCCTTCAGGCCTTTACTTCTTCCACCTGTCACCTCCAAGCTTCCTCATTATCCCTCTCCCCACCCACCTTTCCCTCACCTGGTCTCACCTATCACCTGCCAACTTCTACTCCTTCCCCTCCCCCACTAGCTTCTTTCCCCTTCCTTTTCAATTCTGATGAAGAATCTCAGCCAGAAACATCAACTGCTTATTCCCCTCCATAAATGCTGCCCGACCTGCTCAGATCTTCCTGTGTTTTGTGTGTATAGCTCTGGGTTTCCATCATCTACAGAATCTCTTGAGGGTCTCTATTGAAATCCATTTGTCACTCCGCAGCCCACTTCCCTAACTAATCAAGGTCCCCCTGTAATCTATAATAATCTTCACAGTCAACAATGCCTTATTTTGTGTCATCTGTAGGCTTACTGATCAATCCTTTTGCATTTGGGAGGCCCTCTATTGATTGGAATTGACCATGGATGTTGCAACCTAGCTGTCATATAAAAGCCAGTTTGGGCAGTGTGATGTGGAGTTTTGAGATCAGAGTTTTCCTTCTCTTAGGTGAGCTACCAGCCACGACAAATGAGCCTCATCTGCCCGAAGCAACTGGTTTTAAGGTGCCAGTAGCCTGCCTTTGCATGGGGTGTTTGGAGCTTTCTGTAGCTCTGGGTTTTTATGGGATGGGGTTGCTAGCCCCATGCCCATCCCTTCTCCTTATGCAGCCGGGCTTGGGACCGTCCATGGTGGAGTTACTTCTGTCAACTGCCTTGCGAAAGCCTAAATAGATGACATCCACTGCCCTGCCCTTATCTACCCTTTTGGTTACCTCTTCAGAAAATTAAAGGTTTGTCAAACATGATTTTCCACACAGAAAGCCATGCTAATGTCTCTGAATCAGATTCTGTCTATTGAAATGCTAGTGGTTCCTGTCCCTCAGAATTCCCTCCAGTAACTTCCCCACTACTGATGTCAGGCTGACCTGCCTGTAATTTGCTAGCTTGTTCTTACTTTCCTTTTTAAACTACAGAACAACATTAGCCATCCTACAGCCTTTGGGAGCTTCACCAGTGGCTAACAGTGAAGGAAGTATTTCTGCAAGGGCCTCTACAATTTCTTCTCTACTCTCCTCAAAGTCCAAGGTTGCACTTGCTTATAACCATAAAACATAGAAGCAGTTCAGAAAATAGTCTACACCTGTCATGGGGATTTATTCACAGTAATGCACTGTAAGCCAGCAAATATCTCCTCCCTGGTAATACGAATGTCCTCCAAAATATCTGCACTAGTTTCCCCATCCCTTGAGCAGCCACAATTTTCTCCTCAGTAAGCATCAAAGAGAAATATTCGAAAAAGAAATCCTACCCGTCTCCTGCAGCTGAAGACATAGATTGCCCTGCTGGTATCTAAGAGGATCTACCCTTTTATTCTTTATATTACCTGGGATTGGGGGCGGGGGATAAAACATTGATCATTTGAATGCTGGAGATGCATTTATTGTGGATGTGAATTCTGTTGTATTTTGTCTCCAGCCCTGTTAGGCCTGAGGAGATGGATTGGTCTCAGTACTACCCTGAATACTTCAAACCACTCTCTGACAAGGATCATCACGATGATGACAAAGATGTAACCGATAATCATTTGAAATCTCAAGTGGAATTTGCAGACGTAGGGTGTGGCTATGGAGGCCTGCTGGGTAAGTATGTGTTATTGGACCAATGTTCTGTGGCTTCACGAGACTTCACTAAGCCTAGGTATTGAAAGTTGCATTTTCCCTTGTGAGTAACTCCTTGTCTATGTTAATTTCAGAAAAACCCTGGAGAGCATTTTAAAATTGAAGATAGTGAACAAGTAGTGTTAAAACACAGAAAGGTCTGAAATCGTAGCTTTTATGGGGCTAAATTAATATTGCAGTTTGGTGACCTTTCATCAGAACTTTTACATTTTAAGAGAGATATCAATTAAGATGCAGTAAAACTGAGGAGGGGAGAAGAGAATGAAAAGCAAGGTCTGAGGTAGGTAGAAGCGGGGAGAAAGTTTGATAGTGGAGGTATCACTTGCATCGCAACATATAGTGAAATGCATCGTTTTTGCATCAGTGGTTAACACAGTCTGAGGCTGTGCTGGGGCTGGCCCACATGTGTTGCCATGCTTCCAGCATCAAAACATACTCACCCTAGCCTTCTGGAATGTGTGAGGAACCTGGAACACTTGGAGGAAACTCACATAGCCACAGGGAGAACATACAAACTCCTTGCAGACAGTGGCAGGAATTGAACTCAATATTTTGATTGCTGGCGCTGTAAAGCGTCATGCTAACTGCGGTGCTACTGTGACGCCAACGGTCATAGGACAAGTAGAAATAGAAAAGAAACATCTGAGGAAGAAATGTTAGAGACATCGCTAGAAATATTTAGTAATTTGTTAGAAACCAATGTCGTACCAGAGGATTCCAGTTGCAGCCTGTCTCCAGATAAGGAGATAGCCTGTATTACATCATGTGTTCACCCACATGATGTGGGTCTCTACTTCCACCACCTTTTCAGGCAACAAGCTCCAAACCCTTACTCTCTATTGCCCTCAACACTTCTGAGCCTTTTTTCCCAGATGTGTCAATCGGGCACTGGTGTTGAGCTCTCTGGTAGGGGAATTTGACCTTTCCTATGCACTTTACATTCAAGTCTTTTAATTTTACAGACAACAATAAATTTCCCCTCTGCCATCTCTGTTCCAACAAAAACAATCCCAGCCCAGTTGATCTATCCTGATTAACAAGGAGGGTGTTGCTGAGCCCTTCTGATATTCTTATTAATAAATTGATGTGGAATAATTGGAGGGCACTGCTGCATTACCTGACTGAACCATTCCAAAAATCAGAATTATGTATCCCCAAAGGTGGGTTATTTTGTGTTGATGAATTGTCGAAATATCCATGTCTGGAGGCACAGTGGATGATTGATTATAACCTGCATCTCTGCCGGTGGAGCACTTGCTTCATCTGGATTATGTGCCCAAACCACAGCTATCACTCTGTAGCTTTCTTTAGTTAGGTCTTCTGTTATGCTTTCATGAGAATCTTCTGGTGCCTCTTTAAGCCAATTTACCTCTATAGAGATTTACAGCAGTGATTTTCTATGCTTCACTTGTACCACATGGAGGAAGAGGTAGAATATGGGCAGGATTGGTTTAAATTGGTGTCTGTCAAATCTCCATCATTCCAGGAAATTCAGTACCAACATCAGGATCAACAATAATGAGGAAAATTTGTTTTTTTTTACAGTGGAGCTATCTCCTCTCTTTCCCAATTCACTAATTCTGGGGCTAGAAATCAGAGTGAAGGTATCTGACTATGTGATAGATCGGATCAAATCCCTAAGAGCATCAAACCCTGGAAAATACCAGAACATCGCTTGCATAAGAAGCAACGCAATGAAGTACTTACCAAACTTCTTCAACAAAGGACAGGTATGGTGCTTAGCTCGTTCAGTAGCCAATTTTGGTTATGTAACTCGAAACTTCAGAATTATGTAATTCAGAAACTTCAACCAATGTTCCAAACACAAGTTAAAATTCCACTAGAGCAGATAAATGTTTAAATTGTATTCAATCTGGAATTGAAATGAGCAGCTGTGTGATTTTTGTTTTTGCATCCGCCCAAGAAGGTAGGAAGGATCTTGATTTAATGTTTTTTTTGAGACAGGTGGCTTTCTTGTTTCGCTCTCCCTCATTACTGTTGTTGGTTTGAATCATGAATCCTGGCCTGTGTAACAACAATAGAGCACTGTGGTTCAGCCCTGTCTTTTGGGGAAGGAAATATACCATATGTTGTATACGTGACTCTCGGTTACCCTCTGAATTATAGACAATAGGTGCAGGAGTACGCCAATTGGCCCTTCGAGCCAGCACTACCATTCAGTGTGATCATGGTTGATCATCCACCATGAGTAATCCATTCCTGCCTTCTCCCATATCCCTTGACTCCATTAGGCAATTAGGCAATCAAATAACTCCGTTTGGGGGAAGTTAAGGACTAGGCATTAAATGTTGCTGTTGTTAGTGATGCTCTTGTCCCACGAAGTTTAACTTTTTGAACTACAGAAACCATTTGCTTGTTTAATCATTGACTGAATACTCTAATAAAAAGGGTCATGAATGGTTAGCCATTGAATCTGAATCAGATTTATTTAATCGACATATGGTGTGAAATTTGTTGTTTTGCTGCAGCAGTATGGTGCAAGGATGTAAAAAATCTATAAATTACAAATAGAAATAATGCAGAAAAAAAGGAATGATGAGGTTCACGTGTTTATAGGTTCATCGATTGTTCAAAAATCTATATTTAACATATTTAAGGCTGAGAATAGATGTTTTTGGACATTGGAGTAAAAGGGTGTTAGAAATGAGCAGAAAAGTGCACAAGAAAGCAATGGTGATCCTGTTGAATAGTAGAGTAGGGTTGGGAGGCTGAATGATCTATGGCTGTTTCCTACATTGTTTAAAATTTGTCTAGCTTCACTTTCTAGGAAGTATATTGCTTTCAGTTTAAAGGGCTTTGTTTCTATTTACAGCTGAGCAAGATGTTCTTTCTTTTTCCGGATCCACATTTTAAGAAGACAAAACACAAATGGCGAATTATTAGCTCAACTTTGCTGGCTGAGTACGCCTATGTTCTGCGTGTGGGGGTAAGAGCCCTTTCTTTCCATATGTATTTGGAAGGCATATTCTAGCAGGCTTCATTCTCGGGAAAAGTTCAAATAAAATTGGGTGCATAGAATTTTTTAATCTTAGTAACAGTATTGCGAAGCCTGCAATAGTCAGTCTCTTCATCAAAATATAAGAAAATAGGAGTGGGAGTAGGCAGCCAGCCTCTCTCCCCTGCCCCCCCCCCCCCCCCCATTCAATACGATCGGGGCTAATCTACCCCAGGCCTAATTTCTCCTGTGCCAGATCCCCATAGCCTTTAATTACATATTTTTTACAAAAAGTATGTACTTTAAAAAAAAGATCCAGCCTCCAGAGATCCCCTACCCCTACGAGAGCAAGTGCCAACACACTTCAGTTTTAAATGGCCACTCCATTGTGACTATGTCCATTCATTCAACACTTTCCCACTAATTGAATCATCTTAATAGCTAAACAGTCAAACACTTTCCCACGAATTGAATCATCTTAATAGCTAACCAGTCATGTCTCCTCAGAATCATATGTTGCAATAGGATCACTTATTTTTCTGAACTCCAAATAATATAGATCTAATTTCTTTAGCTGCTCTTAAATAGGACAGCCCTTTCCTCCCAGGAATTGGCCTACTGAATATTTTTTGGACTGTCTCCAAAGTCAATATATTCTTTCTTAACGAAGGGTAACAAATATAGAATTTAGGTTTTGGCTGAAGCAAACCGCATGCATTTATTAAATGCTCAAGCAAGCTCACATGTAGTTTCTGAGCTCTCTCTTTGCTGCCACCTTATTTTTCTTTAAGATATCTTCTAATACTTCCATGTGAGCATCCCCTGCTTTTAATCACTCCATACATGTCTTAAACTGCCTGAGCATCAAGTTCTGGAATTCCCTCCCTTAAACCTTTCTACCCCTCTTTCCTCTCTTTGTAAGGGCTTGCCATCTGACCTAATAGATCAGCTTTATTTGTATGTCTAAACATAGAGTGAAACACATCATTTGCCTCAACAACCAACACAGTCTGAGGAAGTGCTGGAGCCTGCAAGTGACAATTTGCCTACCATCACAACAGGTCAACAGCCGATGCCTTTTCATTGGCTCTTCACTCAACCCTAGAACACCTGGGCAGCGAAGATGCATACATCAGGATGCTCTTCATTGACTACAGCTCCTCATTCAATACTGTCATCCCTTAAAATAAGCTTTAAGCCCTAGGCCTCAGTAACTCCTTCTGCAATTAGATCCTTGATTTCCTCACTTGCAGAACCCAGTCTATTTGGATTGGCAACAACATCTCCTCCACAATCTCCATCAGCACAGGTGCAGCACAAGGCTGTGTGCTTGGACCCCTGCTGTACTTGCTTTATACCTATGACTGTGAGGCTAAGCACAGCTCCAAAGTCATATTCAGGTTTGCTCACGACACCACTGTTGTAGGCCGAATTAGTGTATAGAAGAGAGATTGAAAATAAGGCTGAGTGGTGCCACAGCAACAACCTCTCACTCAAATGTCAGCAAGACCAAGGAGCTAATTATTGACTTCAGGAGGAGGAAACCAGAATTCCATGAGAGTGTCCTGATTGGGGGGAAATTGGAGTTTGGGGGGGGGGGGAGGGTCAGCAACTTTAAATTCCTCAATGTTATCATTTCAGAGGATCTTTTCTGGGCCCAGCATGTAAGTGCATATACAAGGATTTTCTACTTTTTTAGACGTTTGTGAAGACTCAGTATGTCATCTAAAACTTTGACAACTTTCTGTAGATGTGAAGTAGAGAGTATAGACTGGTTCCATCATGGCTATCATATCCATCATATTTGCTATCTCAATATTTATTACATTTTTTTCCATCTCATTTTGTATTTGCACAGTTTTTTGCACATTAACTGTTGTCTGTCCTATTGGGGCAGTCTTTTATTAATCCTATTGTATTTCTTCTACTGTGAATACCTGCAAGGAAATTAATCTTGGGGTAGTATATGTTAACATCTTTGCACTTTGATAATAAATTTACTGTGACTTTGAGCAAGTCTTGCATTCTTCCAGTGAAACATAGCATGCCGATGACTTACTAACCCTAACCAATGTCTTTGTAATGTAGGAGGAAATTGGATAATTCATAACTCTGGTGTCAACATTTTCCTTGATAATGCTGTCTGCATCTTAGGAGAATTTTTTGAGATTTTTGTAAATTGCAAGTTAGTCTGGTCTGAATTGGGGTTTGTGTCTGCATGTTCCTCAATTCAGGGCCTACTGATTTACAGTATTGGTACAGGAATTAGAAATCTAAAGTCAACATTTAAAGAAAAATGTAAACATTTTAAAATGATTAAATGTTTTTAAAAAAATACATATATCAACAAATGTTTTGCTAAGTAGCAGTGTCACAAGGGCACATTTAATATTTTTCTCTTATGATTTTATGTAACTATTTATCTGCATTTTTCCACATTAGGGTTTAGTTTATACCATTACTGATGTGCAGGAAGTGCATGAGTGGATGGTCAAACACTTCACTGAGCACCCCTTGTTTGAAAGAGTACAGCTGGAGGATCTGGTGAGAATTACACACAAATTTACTACGAAGTCAAAACTGTCTTTTGTCTTGGGTGTATCTTGAAAGCGTAATATATATTAATAATGCTTTGTGCTTCAGTTGTTTTTACAAATATCTTCCACTTTTTATGACAACTTTGCAAGGCTGCAATTCCTTTTGTGTCACTGGTGCTTTAATAGAAGCTAAACTGAAGTTGTACAGCTTATTTAGCCTTGCTAACCCCATCCTGTTCCTGCCCAATCAATCATTACAAGAATCTGAGAAATGAATTTTTTTCCCTTCTCAGCTTTGGGACTCTCAGCTAATTAGGCCAACAGTTGCTATCTTGCCTTTGTTCACAGAAACATACATTTGCAAAGGAGTCCACATTTTGAGTGGATATAAAATCAACTTAAGTTTTATACTGACTTAGAATTATTTCCTAAAAGCAATAAAATTATGGAGACTTGACTGTGAACTATTGGGAATCTTGCATGAGTACGATTTGCAAAAGTCAAATCGAAAGGTTGGCCATGGCTTTGTTAGCATGCTTTGTATACAGTAGAATCTTCTCAGATTATCTCCTCTCTTCCCTTTCTTCCTGTTACATCATATTTGTTGCACTTTGTGGCGCTTTGCTGTGTTTTGAGGCAAGGTGTTTTTTTTTTAGTTATCCCTGTGTAATGTTATTGTGCTATCTAGTTTCCCATTCTTTTTCCCCCTTTGTTCATAGTTGGAGACTGACTATGGCAGCAATGGAGGCTACTTTTCTGAAGCCTGTCTTGTTTTGTTTAATCTAGAAGGATGATGTCATTGTCGATCGTCTGGGTGTATGTACAGAAGAAGGCAAAAAAGTATTAAGAAGTGGTGGACAGAATTTTACTGCAGTGTTCCGACGAATTGAGGGGAAAAACCCGAACATAAAAACTGAAGGGGAAAAGTCATGAGAAGAGCACACCTTGCCTTGATTTTACAAAGAAAGTGACTGTTGAAAGGCACACTGCTCGGTTGGAACACGCTTAGTGTCCTTTCTTTTAGCCACATAAATCAGAGATGCTACATTAAAGAGTGTTGCATTTCATGTTTTTTAATTACAAAACCAGATAAAAGAAATCTAGCATGGAAAAAGTTGATAATTATATTCACACGTGGGTAGGTATTTCAGTGTGCCAACAGTGGAAGCATTGAAAATCAGTTTCATTATATATCATTTTTGAGATGTTCTATTTTTCCCAAAGATTCCCAAAAAATAAGGAATACTTAATTACCTGATGTGATGCAAACTATTCAGTGTGATTTCCTACAAGTTATCACCGTGTCTGTTGTTTATTCTAGCATGTTTGTATTGTTGCTGTGAGATTGGTGTGATAACTTGTTGATTCTGAGACATTCGTTTATACCTGTACATTCCATCACTGCTACTTGAATTGCAACAGCAATTGCACTTCAGAAATAATTTAGAAGCTTTAAAGCATCCTGCGATCATTAAAAAAAAGAAAATGGCAACTTTTTCTCTTGACACCTTAGGGAATTTATCAATGCTATGTTACTGTCCTAAATTACTTTGAACTTCTGGTATAACTGTCCTGAGTGCAATCCACCTTCGGTTTACATGATTTGCCAAGTCAGAAGGGTATGGATTCCAATCCTACTTCAGAAATGTGAAATTTGGCTGGCTGTCTGGTGTGGAACTGAGGGAGTGATGCATTGTTGGAGGTTTCAAAGGTGAGAACTTTTTTTGTTCAAATAAAAATCATTTGGCACCAAAGGAGCAATATGCCACTGGGCTGGCCAAATTTCCTCCCTCTACGTTTGCCACCAGTAGTAGACCAACTGTTTATCCGTTTACTTTTCTTTTCCTGGGACTTTGGGGTACATAGATTGACTTTGCAGCATAGAAAATACTTCAGATTAAGTGAGCTACCTTCAAAACCGAAGTTGTCATGATTATTTATATGGCAGGTATAACCTTGGATCTTAATCAAAGTCAAAATTTTCTTCATCTTTTTATTCATATTCCCATCTGTCCTGCTGGTTTTGAGAAAGTTGGTTCCACTACCAAAGTGTTTCAGTGCCTATGCTGATGTTAGAGCTTTCCCACAGTAGGCTTCAGGTTCATTGCAACATCTTTGCTAATCTAATCATTTAAAACCTATGAACCTGCATTGTTTCTGGTAGACTTTGATAATGGACCAGTTTCAACCGGCTCATGCATACTTTGACAGCAGTCATAGATCAAGTTTATTGTTCTGTTCTAGATAGCAAATTTTTAACCATTTAAATCAAAATTGCTGTTTTCCAACAGGTGGGTCAGAAATTATAGCACAAGGCTTAGAAGAAGACAATAATTAACTGAAAGGTCATCATGTGAGTTAAGGTTGTAAAGAACAGAAATGTATAAAGCCTTTCAAACTTTTGACCTAGAATATGTTAATTGGCTAAGGGTTCTTTTTGGTTGTAAAGAGTGTTTTGTAGACTTGTTCTTGCATCTTAACAAATGAAGAGTTTAAGAAGGGATATCTGTATTTTGTTCTGAGTAAGCAGACACTATTCTCCCATTTTGTTTACTTTTGCCTGCATTTTCAAGCTAGGAAGCTCCTGTCATTTTGGGTGGAATAAGGATATTTATGAAATTGCATTCAGAATTTAAAAACTGCAAGTTTCTGTTCATAGCTTGTGTGTCTTCAGTAAAATATTTCAATTTGTGAAATGCAAGTTTCTCTCCCTTTATTACAATTAGCCTGGCCTTGTATGAAAAGATCATAACTACACAATTTTTGAACAATAATTGCACTATGAATGACCAAAAACTCTTTTTACTGAACCATTGGATGAACCTTAAAGAATATTGCTGCATTTTCACAGCAGAATAATTTTATGTTTTTCACTCTTTCAATAACAGTATATCATGTGAGCAATACCACAAGAGATAACGAGCACTTCTCAAGAAATTGGAATATGTGCAGTTACTGTTTGCTATGCATCAGGCTTAAATGAAAATTTAAGTCAGTAGAAGTGTTTGAATTTCCAGCAATACTTTCTTCATAGATACTGTCGGACTCAAGGATGACTTGTTTCCACTTCTGAGGTGATTGATGTGGGGTCCACAGACATTGCTGCAGGAGAGGTGGTCAATTGGGTTGTTTGTGGGGGTGGTGCATTCCTTATGCCATTTACACACTGCTTTCATGTGTCTCGGTGTCACCTGCAATTCTGTTCCTCCAGTTTGAGTGGCCAGTTGTTTCCAAAAGTCTGGTGATGTTATACTTTGAAGGTTTGAGATTATCTTCATTTTTTCTTCTATGCATCTGCTAATCTTATGTTATGATGGAACTTTGAATAGGATATAAACTTTGGGAGTCTGATGAATAAACTCTTCTTGGGCTTCCAGCTGGGTACAGGAATCAATTATAACCAGCATTTTGATGACAAACTGTGCCATCTTTGGGGATGAAGAAGATGACAGAGTTTGTCTTTGAAACATTGGTTATAGTCGATACCTGTACCCGGCTGGAAGCCCGAGGGGAGATTATTCATCATATATGCCAGGAATGTACTAGATTCTTTTTTGGGAGTCTGATGTTGGCCATGCAAGTGCTGGGATCTGCCTAAAGGAGCTGGGTGACTGTAATTAAGGCCTTAGGACTGGGCTGTTAGCCTGGGAGAAGATGCTAATGATGGCTTGCTTCTCCTGCCACTGGGTTTGGAGGATTTCATAATGATATTGTTGGTGATCTCTCTCCAGTGCTTCAAGGAGATTCCAGGTCTCAGTAGCATATAGGAGTGCAGGGATCACTGCTGTCCAGTAGGCCATGAGTCAATTACTGGGTTTGAGGTCTTAATCTGCAACACCCTTTTTCCTCAGATGACACAAAATGGCCTGCATAGATTATCAAGGATCAACTTGATGTACATGTATTAGGAATTTGCTGCAAACAACACCATTCAACAATTATAAAGAATTAAATAGGGAATAAAATGTGCATAAGTACATAAATACCAGCATATTTACAATATAAGCAGTAGTTTAAAATGCTTTAAAAGTGGTTTAAAATGCTTTCAGTGCAATGATTGGGGTTATAGATGGTGGAGGTCGGGGGGGAGTGGGTTAACTTGAATGATCAGATCAACTGTCTGGAGGAAGAAACCTTTAAGATGGCGTGGTTTTTGTTTTAATACCCTATAGTGCTTTCCAGAAGGGAGCTTTCAGAAAAGCTAGTTTTTGCAGGGTGGATAGTATCTTCAGTGATACTTTTCATTATTGATATCGGCCTTTTGAAAGATGGTTTCCAAGACACAGGAAATGGCCTTGTTATGCAGCTTTATTATCAGAGGGCAATGTGGTGCAACAGGGCAGGTTGCTACAGATTTTCAGTGGAAGCCCCACACACTTGTATGCTGTAATGATCAAGTCAACTTGGAGCCCAGTCCCTGAGTATGCGTTTAAGTGTGCATGATCTGTATACTGCAGCTCAATTACTGAAAATGGGGTTCTGAAGTGGAGCTGATAATGGTTCTGAAAATTATCTCTACTGAAAAGCTTGTTGAATGTGAAATGCAGCACTATAGTGAGGAAGATTGAGGCAAAAATACAGCCTTGGTGAGGCCCTCCATGGGTTGGGGTTGACTGTGGTGTTAGGTCCCAGCTGCCTATATGATAAGCAAGCCAGGGTAGTACAACGTGGAGAGCAAGCTGTTGTCCATGTAGTAGACCCCCACCCCCCTCTCCACACAGCTGATGAATCCAAAGGAATGGCTGAGACCGATACAGTTTGGCAGCAGCGACATTGTAGAATTTGCCAGTCACTGTTGTACTCAATGTAGGACTGCCTTAGGGACTCCAGCTCCAGACTTTGTCCCCAGAGTTGCTCCCAAAGCCTTCCTCATGAGTGAGTATAACTGCAAGGCGGTGGAGATTTGAGATAGCAAACACAAGGAAATCTGCAGATGCTGGAAAAGATGCAGTTGCTGGAGATTTGAGATCAGAGTTTTCCATCTCCTAGGTGAGCTGCCAACCATGGTTGATGAGCCCCAACTGCCTTATTTGATCTTGTTCTGTACTGAGATATCATCTAGTGTGGTTTTGTTGCTTAGTATCACTGCTTGCATGGCATTGGAGGACAAATGTAAGCTGGAGACATTTCTCCAGACAGCTATATTTGAGGATGATGCTCGGTCGCCCTCTATATGGGCAGAGTTGAAGTGTGTATAATAGTTGTAATAATGATGGACTAGAGGTACTTGACATCATTAGTGGGTGGTTTGAGAAATGTGCAATCCTTCCACTGGGCTTCCAATACATAGATCTGGTTCTTCAACTTGCATTCTCCTCTTCCATCATGAGCAGTTGTGAGTCAGAGATTCTCAGGAGTTGGTGAGGATATTGCACTTTCTCAACGATCATCCTTGAACCCTTTCTTCTGTACACCAGGTATTCTTGTTGTGACAGAGGTCAGAATAGTGTGTTTCAGAAGTCTAGTCTCAGGCATGCCTACACAGAACTCGAGTCATAGACTTGCACATCATTGGAAACAGGTCCTTTGGCTCAATTTATCCATGCCAATCATGATGTCTCCAAGCTAGTTTCAGTTGCCTGCATTTGACTGATATCCCTCTAAACCTTTCCAGTCCATATACTGTACCTGTCCAAATGTATTTTGAAAATTGTAATTGTACCCACCTCTACAACTTCCTCTAGCATCTCATTCTACATGCCCATCACCCTCTTCTGGAAAAATTGCCCCTTGGATCCCTTTATAATCTTTCCCCTCTCATTTTGTATCTACATCCTCTAGTTTTTGATTTGCCTGGGGAAACAGACTGTGGCAAGCCACCTTGCTTGCGCCCTTCATGAGTTATATACCTCTCTAAGTTCACCCCTCAATTCCTATGCTCTAGAGGAAGAAGTCCAAGCCTATCCGGACACTAAGCATTACTCAAGCTGTAAAGTAATACCCTCATGATTTTTTTTGCCTGGTGATGAACCATTTTAACTTTTATCCCATTCCCATTCTGACATGTCTGATAATGGTCTCCTCTTTTGTCACTGAGGCCGCTCTCAGGGTGGAGGAGCAACACGTCATATTCTGTCAAGGTAGTTTCCAACCTAATGGCACGAACATCGATTTCTCTTTCCGGTAATTTTTACCCTCCCCCTTCCCTCTTTTTTTCTCCACTCTGGCTTCTCTCCTTGCCTGCCTATCACCTCCCACTGGTGCCCCCCTCCTTCCCTTTCTCCCATGGTCTACTCTCCTTTCCTATCAGATTCCTTTTTCTCCAGCCATTTACCTTTCCCATCCACCTGGCTTCACCTATTACCTTTCGGCTAGTCCTCCTTCTGCACCCCCCCCCCCCACCTTTTTATTGCATTTCCCATCTTCGTTTACAGTCCTGAAGAAGGGGTCTCGGCCCAAAACATTGACTGCTTATTTGTTTCCATAGATGCTGCCTGACCTGCTGAATTCCTCCAGTGTTTATTGACGATAGTAAGCCTACGTACAAAGTCAGAAATCAGAAGATTGAGCATGGTGGGACTAACATTCCAAGTTGTGTATATTTAAATGTAAGGAGTATTGTAAGAAAGGCTTATAAGCTTAGGGCATGGATCAGCATGTGGAATTATGACATTGTAGCCATTAGTGAAACTTGGCTGCAGGAGAGACAGGACTGGCAGCTCATTGCTTCATTGTTTTAGAAGTGATAGAGTGGTAGAGTCAAGAAAAATGTGCGGCAGTGCTCAGTCAGGCCAGACTGGAGAGCTCATCTACTGAGGCTTTATGAGTAGAACTGAGGAATAAGAAAGGTATGACCACGTTAATGGGATTATATTATATAGCAACTAACAGTCCATGGGATTTAGAGGAGCAAATTTGTACAGAGATCGCAGACTGTTGTAAGAAACATAAGGTTGTGATAGGTGATTTTAACTTTCCACATATTGACTGGGAAAGAGTTTGTCAAATGTGGTCAGGAAAGTTTCCTTCATCAGTGCATAGAAGTCCCAACAAGAGAGAGTGCAATACGAGATCTCATATTAGAGAATAAGACAGGGCAGGTGACAAAAGGGGAACACTTTGCATCTCATGATCATAATTCCATTCATTTGAAGGAGAGTACAGAGAAAGATAGGTCTGGTCCTCTAGTTGAGGTTTTAAATGGAAGATAGGTCAATTTTAATGGTCTCAGAAATGATCTGGCAAGTGTGGATTAGACAGATTGTTTTTTGACACAGGTGTACTTGGTAAATGGGAGGCCTTTTGAAAGTACGGAGTTTGTATATTCCTGTCAGGGTAAAAGGCAAGGATAACAGGTTTAAGAACACTGATTTTAGAGAGATATTAATGCCCTGGTTAAGGAGGAAGAGGTGCATAGCAAATATAGGCAGGTAGGAACAAATGAGGCACTTGAGAAGTATAGCAATGCAAGACAACACTTGAGAAGAAAGTCAGGAGGGCTAAAAGAAGACATGATGTTGCTCTAGCAGACAAGGTGAAGAAGGGCTTTTACAAGGGCCCTACAGATTCACTTTAGGACTCACTTTCAAGGACTCTTCATCTCATGTTCTTGATATTTATTGCTTATTTATTATTATTTCATTTCTTTCCTCTTTTTTTTGTATTTGCACAGTTTGTTGTGTTTTTTATGGCACATTGGTTGCTGTCCATCCTGTTGGGTGCGATCTTTCATTGCTTCTATTGTTTCTTGTATTTCCTGTGATTGCCCACAAGAAAATGAATCTCAGGGTTGTATATGACATATATTTACTTTGAATGTTGAGATTATATTAAGAGCAAAAGGATAGCAAGGGACAAAATTGGTCCTCTTGAAGATCTATGCATGAAGCCGAGAGAGATGGAGGAGATCTGAAAGGGATATTTTGCATCTGTATTTACCCAGGAGGTGGATGCAGAGCATATAGAAGTAAGACAAAGCAGCAGTGAGGTCATGGACTGTATACAGATTACAGAGAAGGTGTTTGCTGTCTTGAGGCAAAATAGGGTGGATAAATCCCCAGTGCCCGACAAGATGTTCCCTTGGACCCTGTGGGACACTAGTGCAGAAATTGCGAGGGCCCTAGCAGAGATATTTAAGTCCTTAGCAACTGTGAGGTGCAGGAGATTGGAAGATAGCTTATGTTGTTCCATTGTTTAAGAAAGGCCCTACGAATAAGCCGGGAAATTATAGGCCGGTGAGTCTAACATCAGTAGCGGTTGTGTTATTGAAAGGTATTCTAAGGGACCAGATATATTAGTATTTGGATACACGAGATAGTCAACAAGGCTTTGTGCATTTTAGGTCATGTCTAACCAGTCTTAGTTTTTCAAGGAAGGTACCAGGAAAGTTGCTGAAGACAAGACAGTGGATGTTGTCTACTTGGACTTTAAGGTTCTGAATGGGAGATTGGTTAAGAAGGTTCAGTTGCTTGCATATAGGATGATGCAGTAAATTGGATTAAACATTAGCTTAATGGGTGAAGCCAGTGAGTGGTAGTAGATGGTTGCTTCTCTGACTGGAGGCCCGTGACTAGTGGTGTGCTGCAGGGATTGGTGGTGGGTACCTTGTTGTTTGACATCTATATCAACGATCTGGGTGATAATGTTGTTAACCAGATCAGCAAACTTTCAGATGACACCAAGATTGGGCGTGTAGTGAACAGTGAGGAAGACTATCAAAGTTTGCAGAGGGATCTGGACCAGCTGGGAAAATGGGCTGAAAAATGGCAGACAGAATTTAATGCAGACAAGTGTGAGGTATTACACTTTAATAGGACTAACCAGGGTAGGTCTTGTACAGTGAGTGGTAGGGCACTGAGGAGTGTGGTAGAACAAAGTGATTCTGGGAATGCAAGTCTATAATTCGTTGAAGGTAACATCATGGTTAGATGGGGTCGAAAGAGAGTTTCTGGTGCATTGGCCTTCATAAATCACTAAGTATTGAATACTGGAATTGGGATGTTGAAGTTGTGTAAGACATTGGTGGGGCCTAATTTGGAGTAACGTGTGCAATTTTGGCCACCTACCTACTGAAGAGATATCAATGCTTGAAAGAGTGCAAAGAAAATTTATGACGATGTTGCCGGGACTTGAGAATCTGGGTTATATGGAAAAGTTGAATAGGTTAGGATTTTATTCCCTTGATTGAGAAGAGATTTGATAGAGGTATGCAAAATTATGAGGGGTGTAGATAGGGTAAATGCAAGCAGGCTTTTTCCACTGAGGTTGGGTGGGACTAGAACTAGAAGTCATGAGTTAAGGGTGAAAGGTGAAATGTTTAAGGGGAACATGAGGGGAAACTTCTTCACTCGGCTGGTAAGAGCTGTCAGCAGAAGTGGTAGATGTAGGTTCAATTTCAACATTTAAGAGAAATTTGGATAGGAACATGTACGGGGGTGGTACGGATGGCTATGCTCCTGGTGTAGGTCGATGGGACTAGATGGGTTGAAGGGCTTGTTTCTGTACTGTAGTATTTCATGTATTTATAAAGTACCACCATGGAGAAACAGAAATAGAGGGAATGGAGCCAAATGTACAACAGCTGGCACAGATACAGTGAGCAGAAAGGCTTCCTGTGCCACAAGTATCTGTAAACTACACAGATGATGACAGTAATTAACATCTGGGCTAGCTGTGTTGGGTACAGCTATTAAAACTTTTGCAGGATGTTGGTGAGCTTAATATTTGTCAGTCTATTGTTCATGACATTAGAGTCCTCACATTGTTAATATGATAACAGATATCATTTAGTGATTGAGGGCAACGCTGGTGCTAAATATTCAGATGATTGCTGGAGAGTGCTGAGTTTGCCATTCTCATGCATTAATGCTCTGGTTGGTTTCTGTCTGTTATAATAGGAGAATAATGAACTAGGATTTCTCACTGGCTGATTTTGCAGTAATTAGTGAATCAGTCTACAGGAAGACTTGTCACTACTTGAAATACTTTGTACAGCCTCACAAATGAGGGAAGGTCACTTGCAAAGTATCAGAAGGCTCTCGGATTGAAACATCAACTGTACTCTTTTTTTCCATAGATGCTGCCTGGCCTGCTGAGTTCCTCTAGCATTTTATATGTATTGCTTGAATTTCCAGCATCTGCAGATTTTCTCTTGTTTGTGAGAAGGCTGTTCTCCGTGTTCTGACCCAGAGTTTACTCTCTGTAAACGTAAGGTCATTCAAAACTCTGTTGTCGGTGTACTAATGCTCACCCATTACCCATTACCCCCGTGCTTGCTGAACTAAACTGGCTCCAGATTAAGCAATACCTCTATTTTAAAGTTCTTTATCTTGTTTACAAAGCACTCTATAGCCCTTGCCCTGACTCATACCCTGAGATTTGTGTTTCCACATTTGTTTTCAAGGGTAAAATTCCAGTTATGATTTGTATCATGCAATATTGCTTTTGTTCATACCTGATCATTACCACAAAAGATTACTAATATGGGCTAGAAAAGTTTTGTACCAATTTTTTTTTGCTATTTATTTGTGGGGTGTGGGCAATGCTCAAGACTGGTGTTTATTGCCCATGAACTGAATGGCTTCCTGGGATATTTCAAGAGTAACAAATAAATTACCTTGATAAGTAGGTCTGAAATCACAGACAGACCAGAAAGGATAAGAATAGCATATTTCCTCAGGTGCATTAGTGAAGCAGGTTGAGTTCCATGATTGCCAGGTAGTTTACTGATGCCTGCTTTTTAATTCAAAATTTATTTAATTAACAGAATTTACTTTCCAAAGGTGCTGCTGGGATTTGAACTTGTATCTCAAGAATATTACTCAAAGTATAAATTACTAGCCCAGTAATAACTATGTTTTGCAAATATAGACAAATTAAAGTAAGACGAGCAGTACAGAGATGAGTTAGAAGATCATCCGTGATCTTGTTGAATGAGCAAGAGCTAGTTTATGAAGTGTTTTGCTAAATAGTCACTTATTTATGGTTGGTACTATTGGCACTAAATAGCTGAGCGATAAGATTGCCGGCTTAGTTTCATAGCAGTTTTTTCCCATGTTTCTTCATTTCGGCTCAATGCTGCAAAATATCTCAGCGATTAGCACTTGTGAGAAATATTCCTCTCAAGAAGCTTGCTTCATTATCAAGCTTGTTAATGGGTGTATTATAATTAATGGGAGTTTTGCAGGTGTCAGCAGTGGATTATCACTCTGAATTTGCTGTTACAGAAAACAGATGCAGCAGAATGCAAACTCTGGAATAGGAACAAAATTCATGCCCCCATACATCAAAGGATTAAGTATACTGAAAAAGTGACTGACATGGTTTGTGCATTTATTTAAGTCAACCCTTTCATGTTAAGTAAAATTAGTTTATCAACATAAACTTTGGGTCATTTTCAAAATAAGAGCGGGAAGGTCATGATACAATTTTATAAACCATTCGTTAGGTTCAGATGGCATACAGTGTGCAATTTTGGTTGAAAAAAATGGAATCGGAGAGGAGTTTCATCAGGGTGTTGCCTGGGATAGAATATTTCAGCTATGAGGAGGGACTGGATAATTTGGGTAGTTTTGCTTGGAGCATAGGAGGCTGAAAGGGTACTTGATAGAGGTGTACAAAATTTACAAACAAAATATGGTATATAGTTGGAAACTTCCCCACAGCATTGATGCTCAATATGAGGGCATAGGTTTAGAGTAAAGGATAAGAGCCTTAGTGAGGATTTGAGGAGGTTTATTTTACACCCAGAGCGTGGTTGGAATCTGGAACTCAGTGGCAGAGCCAGAGACAGAGAGCATCTAGGTATATAGACAAGGACTTGTTTCACCAAGGCATAGAACGCTGTCAATTAAGTGCAGGTAAATTGAATCAGTATCAGCAGTAACTTGATGTTTGGCATGGACATGGCGGATTGAGGCCTGTTTCTGTGTTAGGTGACTCTGACTCTATTGATTTTGATGAGTTGTGTTTGCATGTTAAACAAAGTCTAAGTGGAAAGCTTTACTCTGGTAATCTGCCCAGGTTGGAACAATTAAATGAGTTGGGATGTGGAGAAAATACAGAGTATTTGCACAGGAATCTGTGTCACTTGGCTTGATCTGACTGCCTATTCCATATGGCAAAAAGACAAAATCAATACAAAGCTCTGTGCATAGATTCAATATATTCTGCAAACAAAAAAAACTTATCACTGAGCTCAAGGTTCCTTATAATTTGCTGAGTGTATTTAAAACAAGTAATTGTGTGAGGAGTATGATTAAAATTGTACACAACCTGGCTTTGTGATCATCAATGATAAAACTCAATCCAATGTTGTTGAACTATTAATTCTATCTAACAGCTGTTGACTTAACAAATTTAAAATGTGGCCGCTTTAAATATCAAAATGACGCTAGATTTGGAACTGAGGAGATTTGTAAATCAGCTGAATTACTGAAATGATCATTAAGACATGTTAATGGAGTTAAGAGTATTGCCACAAAATTATCTTGTAAACACTGATTACATCTTTGCTTACTAAAGAAACATTACAACACAAAGCAGTATTAGTGTTCAAAGAAGGCAAGGTTCATCAATGTGTAAAATGGACTCATGTCAGGATTCCTATAGTATTTTTCCATCAGCTAAAATTTCTTGAATAACTTTTAAAAAGTGTAATAATTCTTTAAGATCTGCTGATGGAGCTTTCCTCATCCAGACAAGTGAATAATATAATATTCCATTAGTGAGTCACTTGCTTCTGTTTGACTCTTGTAGCCACAGTGTGTGGCTGTATCGGTTGAGTTTCTGGTCAGGATGTTAATGGTTGGGGTCTCGAAAATGGCAATGCCATTCAATGTCAAGGATGGGTAGTTACTTTCATAATCAAATGTCACTTGCCACTTATCAGCCCATGTCTGAATGTTGTCTAGGTTGTTGTATGTAGGCATGGATTGGTTCATTCACTGAGGAGTTGCAAATGGAATTTAATATTGTCCAGTGAACATTTGGCCCCAAACCTCATCACCACCTGGATTCTAGAGGAAAGGTGAATATGACTGGCTTAGTCATCAAGCCAGTGGGTACCAAGGAGAAAACACTCCATTGGTTAAAGTCATACCTTGCACAATGTGGTTGCAGTTGTCAGTAATCTCAGCCCCAGGACGTCAGTGCAGGAGCCCCTCAGGACAATGTTCCAAGACTGGCCATCTTCAAGTTCATCATTAGAAAGGTCAGAAATATGTTAGTTGCTGATCACTGTGCAATGTTCAATTCCATTGAGGAGGTGCTGCCCTTCCAAGGAAATGTAAACCGAGACTTTGCCTGCTACCTCAGGTAGGTATGAATAAACTGTCATGTTGTTTTGAAGAATGGTGAATTTTTGGACCACTATTTATCCCAACTCATTAAAGCAGATCTGGAGTCATTATTACATTGCAGTCTGTGGGACTTTACTGTGTTCTATTTTAGAATACTGGCTACACTTCCTGAGCAAATAGAAGGTGCAGCCAAAATGCAAGTCTCCCTTTCTAATGCTATAATTTATCGTGAAGCTTTAAGCAAACGAGTGTTTGACAGTAGCCATGCATGTACAAGTGAGAGCAATTCAACAACCCATGCTCTCATGAATTTTCCAATCATGTTAGTTAGCTCTGTAATCCAACCTTTCCTGTGGGTCATTGTGGCATTGTTGCCAAAACTCATTGGGGGGGTGGGGGTGGAGGAGCAGTCTTTATTATGTATTTGCATTTACTATGTGTTTGGACCTTGATGCCATGTAGGTCTGCATAATCCATCAGACCTCCAGCTAATCTGGGTGCAAAATTGAGGGCAAATTAAGTATTTGTGTGGGTAGCACTGGGCACAGAATGTGCTCTAAGTGGTATACCAGCCCAACTTGGACATGTATCACAGTTCCTACGTAGCTGGGTCTAAATCCTGAAACTCCCTGATTAGAATCACTGTGAGAAAGGGGTGGTGGGGGGGGGGGAAGAGTGCAAATACTGGAAACAGTCAGCAGGTTGGATAGCAGCTGTGGAAGGAGAAATAAGGTTAACATTTCAGATCCTTGTTCTGATGTAGGGTCTCGGACTGAGCTCCTACTCTCTCTCCGTAGCAGCTGCCGGCATCTGAGATCACTTTAGAACAGAGATGAGGAGGAATTCCTTTAGCCAGAGGGTGGTGAATCTGTGGAATTCATTGCCAGCGATAACTGTAGAGGCCATGTCACTGACTATATTAAAAGAGGAGGTTAATATGTTCTTGATTAGTCAGGGCGTCAAAGGTTCCGGGGAGAAGGCAGGAGTGAGGGGTTGAGAGGGATCATAAATCAGCCATGATGGAATGGCGAAGCAGACTCGATGGGCCGAATGGCCTGCTCCTGCTCCTGCTCCTGCTCCTGCTCCTCTGTCTTCTGGCACCTTCACAACTGCAGTGGTTCAAACAGAACTCTCCACGCTCTCAGGGGCAATTGGGGATGAACAATAAGTTTCTCTGCACCAGGTACATTCTGGCTGTAGAAGGTGACAGAACTTTCCCACCTCCCTCACCAAAACATAAAACTGTGGTGAAATCTGATTCATGGAATGGACCCTTGCAAGATCTGTGCAGATTTTTTTCATTTGGTGATTTGGAAATCGGTACAGAATGTTAGGGGATTCCGTTGTAATTTGTGTACTGCTCAATCCAGGACATTATCCCGCTACGTGTTGCAAAACACTGAAATCGAATGCTTTCTTCCTGTAATTTTCCATTTGTAACATTGCCCCATCGTTGTACTCTGTCCACGGAGCAGTACGTGTCACCGAGTCCTCCGATGATTAGTGAGTACACTCGTTATTACGAGGTCTTGGAACATCCTTTAAACCAAAGTATTTCCCATTCATTCTGCGCCTTTGTGTCTCTCCTGGTCTCGTTAAAGTTTCCCCCATTCTGTGAAACCCCAATGTTTCTTTCTGTCATGAATTGTAAGAAATTCATCATTGGAACTTCGGATCTCAAATTATCTGCCTTTATCTTAAAGCAGGGAAATATTAACATAAAGCTATCAAAGCTCTTCAAACCCATAGTGGTTTTGCCCTTTAACTCTTCCCAGCCTTCTTACTGGCGAAGGATGGGGAAATGATCAACAGCTTTCAAACCTTTGAAAGAACGAAACTTTCTTGTGAAGTGCGAGTACGAGACCAAATCTGTCGAAACCCGGAACCAGAATCCTAACTATGATTTCGGTAGAATAACAAATGTTTTGATGTAGATATAAAATCGAACAGCTTTACATAAATGAAATAAAACAGACGGAGGAGGGAGTGTTAAGGTACCCAATCTTATTCTCCGAGAGTTCCGTCGTATACTTTGGGCTTTCTCTGACAAATGAGAATATTTCATGGTTCTGAAATATTTTGTTTTAATTTTGGCCTGGAAATGTTCCCTCTTTCTAACTCAATGTATACGGTCTGGTTTGCAAATCAGCAGATCTGCAGCCATTTCACATTTTCTTCTCTCTGTGATCTCATCCCCAAGGTTTACTTGCTTGCCGCTAGCCATCATTACCACTGCTTGCTGAGGTGCCTGGAGTTTCCTTCGAAATATCTGGCGCGTTGTACCGATCAACAGAGAACTTGCTTGCCACTCCGGATTGGCCTGGCTGCTTATTAATGTCCATAGTTGGAGAGATAAGACCGCAGCGTCTCTGTTGATTGGTCAGTCCATTGAGCAGTTTATTCCCCCGCCACCAAGTGTTGCTTGACAGCCGGCGCTGCATCAATATAAAACGAGCAGGATGAAGGTGAAGATATTTGCATTCTTTTAACAGGTTAGAATCATGTCTTTATTTCCAAAGCTAGCTAACCGCTTCACTGTGTGCTGCAGGTACGTTGCGGAGAAGGTGGCGAAACCAGTACCAGTCAAAAAACACAAGAACCTGAGAACTGTGGCAGACATGCCGGGTCCTAGCGCTATACGCTTTGCCTACGATCTGTTCTTCAATAAGGGGATGGCCAGGTTACATGAGCTGCAGGTAAGAACGAAGTATTCTAAGGTAATTATAAACGCATCTAGTCAGGATGGCAATACCATGACTATTGGGTACTGCCTGAATTACTGTGTAGTTCCAGCATGCTCTATTTTTATTCCAGAATTTTAGCATTCTGCTTCTAGTGTTTTTCTTTTGGGCGAAAATTGAAATTTTGATGCAATACAGAACAAAAAATCCTGTATGTTTCTCTAAAACTTGGAGGCAGAGATTTGGGTTCATCAAAGGCTAACCTTTTAACAAAATTTACAGTTTTTTTTTGGAAACTGTTTCTGTCTCTGCCTAGTTTGAAATACAAAACATTTAAGGAAATTTGAATATAGATAACTATTAACTTCTTTTAAAATGTTCCCATATGACTGACTTTAAAAGGCTCTCCTTGTATAATTGCACAGCTTCCTCCCAGGATATCAGAGCCTTGACTGTGTTATCAGTTCATAGTAGTTCATACTAACTGAACTTGGAACCATGCAGTACAGCACAGGAGGAAGCTATTCAGCCCATTGTGCCGGTGCTAGCTCTCTTCAAGAACTCTCCATGGCCCACTTCATAAAATGGTGTACCTCTGTGAAAACTCTTTGTTCTTCTGTGTTTGCAAAAATGCGAAATAAATGGCACAATTGCTGCCCGATGTGCCACAAGGTGTGGAAAGGAACAACAAAAGCCTGAGTGTGACTTCATTGCCTCCCCTCTAACTCTCTGAGTGCAGATACCAAAGGACTCATTTACTCTGATCCTGACCAAGCCACTTGGTCTCTTATGCCTGTTCCCTCACTTGATGAGATCATTGGTGATCTATAATCTCATTGCCTCTTCGAAACCATTTTCTGCAGTAAGCCAATATTCCTTTATTGCCTTAAAATAGAAAAGAATATCACTTTCTCCCTTTCAGTGACTGAGCCTCGAGTACAGAATTTCAAAAGAACTGAAATTGGTATATTATTGTTACATGTACTGTGATACAGTGAAAAGCCTGTCTTGCGTACTGTCCATACAGGTCAGATCATTACACAATGCATTGAGGTAGAACAAGGTAAAGCAATAGCAATAGCAATCCTAAGCAGAATGGACTAGAAAGGCCAAGGGGCCAAAGTCTGCTTCTATGACGCAGTGTCCGAATGTAGAACAGTGCAACAGTTACCGAGGAAGTGCAGCGCAGGTAAATAGTAAAAGGCAGGATCATAATGAGGTAGATTGTGAGGTCAGGACTCCAATTTATCATACTAGGGAACTATTTAATAATCTTAAAACAGTGGGATAGAAGTTGTATTTGAGCCTGGTGGTATGTGTTTTCAGGCTTTTGTAGCTTCTGCACAATGGGAGAGGGGAGAAGAGAAAATGTCTGAGGTGGATAGGGTCTTTGATTATGTTGTCTTGAGTAAGACCATAAGACATAAGAGCAGAATTAGGCCATTCAGCCCATTGAGTTTGTTCTGCCATTCAATTATGACTGATTTATTATTCTTCTCAACCCCATTCTCCTGCCTTCTTCCTATATTCTTTGACACCCTTACTAATCAAGAACCTATCAACCTCCACTTTAAATATACCCAATGACGTGGCCTCCTTATCTAAGGGGATGTCCCTATATTCTGATTCTCCCACTATTGGAAACATACTCTCCATGTCCATTCTATTTAGTGGTTACATGCAGAGCAATTGCCATACCAAGCTGTAATGCTTCAAAATAGGGTGCTTTCTATAGTGCATACAGTACTGTGCAAAAGTCTTAGGCACCCTAGCTTATATATACAGTATGTGCTTCAGACTTTTGCATAGTACTGTAGATAAAAATTGGTAAGAGTCAATGGGGATATGCCAATTTTTTTAGCTTCCTGAAGAAGCTCTTGGTTGTGGTTAGACCAGGACAAGCTATTGGTGATATTCACTCTAAGGAACTTGAAACTTTCAACCCCCTCAATATCAACTGCTGTTGATGTACACGGGAGCATGTGCACTGCCCACCTTTCGGAAGTCAATGACCATCTCGTTTGTTTTGTTAACATTGAGGGAAAGGTTGCTGTCATGATACCATGTTGCTAACTCTCTATCTTCTTGTGATTCAACTCATCATTATTTGAGATATGGCCCACTAAGGCAGTAACTCGAACTCATAGCTGGAATTAGAGCAGAATCTGACAACACGGTCGTGAGTGTACAGTGAAAAGAGTAGGAGGCTGAGGACAAACCTTGTCGAGCACCCTCTGGCTGAAGAAATTTCCTCCCATCCTTTTTTGCATGGCTGACTATTCTGAGACTGAACCCTGATTCTGGACACCCCAACCAAGGGAATTGTCATTCTTGCATCTATTCCCTAAAGCCCCATAACAATTTTACATGTTTCAAAAAAATTAACATCCATTTAAATTCCAGAGTTTATTGATTTATTGAAATATAGCATTGGATAGGCCCTTCCGGCCCTTAAAGCTGTGCCGCCCAGCAACCTCCTATTTAACCTTAGCCTAATCATAGGACAATTTACAATGTTCAATTAACCTAACAAACAGTACATCTTAGGACTTTGGGAGGAAACTGGAACACTTGCAGTCATGGGGAGAAGGTACAAGCTTCTTATAGACAGTGACAGGAATTGAACTGGTACTGTAAAGTGTTATGCTAACCACTGCGCTACCGTGCCACACCAGAATAGTAAGCCCAGTCTGCACAATCTTTCCTCGGATGACAAACACTCGGTCCCAAGAAATAATCAAGTGAATTTTACTTCCCTCTATTGCAAGTATATCCTTTTTTTAGGTATGGAGACCAGACCTGGATACAGTGTTTCAGATGAAAATGACCTATTGCTATTTTCCAATCTGGAGGACCTGTTCTACAATCTGTGGAATTTTGAAAGAGGACAAGCAGAGCACCCTCTATCCCCATAGTCAAAACCTTGGGCTGCAGATCATCATTTCCTGGGTATTTAATTATGTTCAATCTTCTTGATTTGCCCAAGTCTGTTTTTTTTTACTAAAGCCTATCCCTTAATTGCTTCCTCAACTGGATAGTTTGCTAGGCGCTTTCAGAGGACAGTTAAGAAGCAACCACATTTTTTCTGGGTCTGATATCACTTAGAGACCATATAGTAGATTTACTTCTCTGAATTACATTAATAAGAGAGATTGGCATTTTTTTTCTTAAATCTTGGATTGATTTAGTTCAATGAATTAAATTCCATGGTAGGATTTGAACTTGTGCCTCTGGACAGTCAGAAATGTAGCATGCCCACAACTGACTAACCCTAACCTGTATGTCCTGTAAAAGCAAACAATTTGAGGACTCTGGAATGTAGGAGGACCAGAGCACCCGGAGGAAACCTCTGCGATCACAGGGAGAACAGTGATTGAAGTGAATAGTATGGATACACACGAGGAGGAAGGGAACAGAGGGTCAAGCTGATAGATTTAGATGAAGGCAGGAGGAGGATCAAGTGCAGCCTCAAATGGATTTACGGGACTGAATGGTGCATATCCTGTATAATCCTATGTTGTTGTCGAGGTAGTGTTGTTCCTGAACAAATGGTGGACAAAGATAAATTCTCCTTTAAATCCTTGCATCAAGAATTTCCCAGAAAAATGTAACATGACTCCATGCACTATTGGTATGGGAACAGTGCTGGCTAGAAAATGTGGTTCCAGGTGTTTGAATGGGAAGCCCCTCACCTCACCTCATTAATCCTCTAACTATTCTGTCAGGGACTCTTTACATAAATCAACCACTTACCTCTACTTTAAGCACCTGTAAGGTCTCTCCCCTATAATCTGAGTAAAACTAAAATATTCACAAGTATTTTCTGTCTTTATTCATTCTGGGAATGTCACACTATTCACCCCCAGCAAAAAGATGGTAGTGAGCTGCTCTCCTGACCTGCTGAAGATTCTCCCAAGGCATTGTTGGGCCAGAGACTAGGGCCCTTCTGTCCCTGAACATTGACCTATGTAGCAGCCTAACACTTCACTGATGCAATGTTTAAGAGGAAAATGGCGTTGACCTTTTGTAAGAGAATGTATTGAATTACTACAGAAGAGGGATGCTGACTGAATCCAAGGGCACATGTTATAAGAATGGGTAGGACAAACTTGGGCTGTTTACTTGAGAACAATAGAAGCTTGTGGGGAGACCTGACAGAGGTTTATAAAATTATGAGAGACATGAAAGAGAAATGGTATCTTTTTCCCAGGGTTGAAATGGCTAATACTAGAGGACATACAGTATACTTAAGATGGGAGGGAGGTAAGTTCAAAGGAGATATGTGCGGTAAGTTTTTACACAGAGAGTGGTGGGTACCAGGGACACTCTGCCAGGTGTGGTGGTGGAGGTATTGGAATTGGTTTGTTACTATCATATGTACTGTGTTACAGCGAAAAGCTTGTCTTACATACTGTTTATACAGATCAGATCATTACACAGTGCATTGAAATAAGACAAGGTAAAACAATAACAATGCAGAATAAAGTTTAAAATCTACTGAAAAAGAGGAGCTAAAAAGAGCAGATAAAGTGCAAGATCACATTGAGGTAGATTGTGAGGCCAAGTCCATCTTATCATACAAGAGTCTGATAACAGTGGGATAGAAGCTGCCCTTGAGCCTGTTGGTACTTGTTTTCATTTAGGCTGTTATACCTTCTGCCTGACAGAGAGGGAAGAAGCAGGAATGTCCATAGTGGCTGGGGTCTTTGATTACCTGGCTGCTTTAGTGAAGAAGTGAAAAGTATTGAGAATCGATGGAGAGGAGGCTGGTTTCTGTGATACACCAGAGATATAACAGAGGTGTTTAAGAGACTCTAAGATAGGGTATATGAATGTGCAGGGAGTGGAGGAATATGGACAATGTGCAAGCAGAAGGAATTAGTTTAGTTAGGTATTTAATTACTAGTTTAATTAGTTTGACACAAAGAACTTGTTCCTGTGCTGTACTGTTCTGTTCCAAGGGCTGGTTTCAATGAATGTAGAGATGGCCTGACTAAATTTACTGTATATATTGTGAATAAAGTATATTTTTGGGAAAATAAATCTTCAGCTATCAACTATCAATGGATGTCCAACCAATGTTTTTTTTTAAGTACATCAATCAATGTTCAGTCAGCTACTGACTTTGAGATACATAGTCTGGTCTGTGGGTTGGGCTGATTCAAATAAAGTAGACTCTGCTGTGCTGTGTAAGTCAGTTTGCTTCAGATCACCTTTTGAAATAGACTTTTCCTTTAAGGTGCTCTGATTCAGGATGAACTAGAAAGTTAAGGGTAAAAGGGTCACCATGCCAATGCCTTCAGCCACTTTACCTTCTTGTTTAACAGCTCGAGGGCAAGGCGAAGTATGGGCCAGTGTGGAAGGCCCATTTTGGTCCTATCCTCACTGTACACATTGCAGATCCAGTGTTAATTGAACAAGTCTTGCGGCAGGAAGGCCAGCACCCAATCCGATCAGACTTATCATCTTGGAAAGATTACAGACAATACAGAGGACACGCGTATGGGCTCCTCACTGCGTGAGTAGACCACTGCGGGTGTGTGCCTGCATGCAATGACTGCTGATGTTGAGTGTATGTCTCTGTACCTGCTTATGGGAGGAGTTAAACCCCAGGCCTGGCTCCTGTCCGGTTGGTCATTTAGGAGCAGGGTAGGTGGTGGAGAGCATTCCAATGTCTTCACAAATATCCTGCAGCAACAACTGAAGTTGTTGCAATCACTCAGCAGGACCTGTGGAGGGAGAAACAGAGTTAGCATATTGGATTGATGTCTGATTCTTTCTCCACAGATCCAAAGGGATTCTATTTTTCATTTCAGAATTCCAGATCTGCTGTTTCTTTTTTCAAATTTCTCAATGTTCTGTTGTCTCCATTCTCTTCTCCAACTCCCGAGTGAGATCCTTCTGCGCACAATGCAGCTGCTGGTACACAAAGTGTCATCTCGGGACCCAACAAAAGATCAGCTTTATTTGTACATCGAAGCAAACAGTGAAATGTGTCGTTTGTGTCAACGACCAACACAGTTTGAGCGCATGCTGAGGGCAGCCTACAACTGTCTCTGTGCTTCCAGGGCCTACAAAGCGTGTTCACGACTTACTGACCCTAGCTGTTCGTCTTTGGAATTTGGGAGGAAACTGGAACACGTGGAGGAAACCTACACAATCACGGGGAAAACGTACAAACTCCGTACAGACAGCAGAGGGAATTGAACGATGATCTGTCAATCGTTCACACTGTAGAAAGCATTTCACTGCCATGCTGACCCGGACAAGGTGTCCATCGGTAAATTTGCACAGGTCATTTTGTGCTGAGGGGTGTTGTGTCGTCCCCAAAAGGGTCACAGAAGGATAAGAGTTGATGCTGGGGACTCGAGTCAGTGGTCGCCATGCTAACCTTCATCCAGGTGGAATGTCACATTCATGGCCCAGCATTAGGACAACCTGTCTGCCCTCTCAATGGCCACAATGCATCCCATAGCTGTGACTACCAAAAGTGAGCGGGTCCACCTGGTGTTTATCTTCCCCCCCCCCCCCCCCCCACCACCCGATCACATTGACAGCACAGCTGGTGGAGTTGCCGGCCCACAGCTCCAGTGGTCCAGGATCAAGCCCAGCCTCTGGCGCTGCCTGTGCATGGAGTCTGCACGTTCCCTGGCAGTTTCCCACAGATGCTCAAGGCTAGTTCAGAAGGTGTATGAGGTGTTGGCCTTCATTAATTGGGGGAAGGGGTTGAGTTCAAGAACTGCGAGGTACTGTTGCAGCTGTATAAAACTCAGGTGAGACCACACTTAGAGTATTCTGTTCAGTTCTGGTTGCCTCATTATAGGAAGGATGTGAAAGCTTAAAAAGCATATAAAAGAGATTTACCAGGATGCTGCCTGGATTAGAGAGCATGACTTATGAAGATAGATTGAGCAAGCTAGGGTGTTTCTCTTTAGATTGAAGGAGGATGAGAGATGGCTTGATGAAATGTGCTGCCAAGGGTGGTAATAGAGGACACTTAATAAACTCTTAGATAGGCACATGAATTAAAAAAAATGGAGTGTTACGTGGGAGGGAATGGTTAGGTTGATCTTAGAGAAGCTTAATTCATTTCAGCTCAATTCGAGTTTAATTGTCATTCTACCATACATGAATACAGCCAAACGAGACAGTGTCACTCTGGGGTCAAGGTGCAAAACACAGTACCATCAGTCAGACACAAGAACACATTCATGGAATAATGGAGTCCCGACACGCTCCCCTACCCCCTGCAACACCATAACTTGATGCCCAGTCCTCGCACATACAACTCAACTAACCCATGTAGAATATCAATAAAATGCAACGACACAGAATATGCATGTACATAGTCCAGACTGCCAAGCCCACTGATATCATCTGTCGAGTTGTCCTGACACCCTCTAGGTAACTCCGCAGCTTTGAGGTCCAGTCCTTGCAAATACAAGCACATATAGAATATTAGTAAAAATACAACAACCCAGAATATGCGTGTATATAATCCAGACCTTCCAACCCACCAAGGTCATCTCTTGACTGCTCCAAATGGCCAATGCCTGCTAGGTGATACAACGGCTTAGAGACCCAGTCCTTGCACATACAGGCACATATAGAATATTAGTAAAAACACAACCAGACGAGCACAATATCACAGGCTTAAGGGCCTGTACTATGTTGTAATATTCTATGCTTCAGTTTCTCCCACATTCCAATGATGTGCAGATAGGTGGATTAATTGTCTTTTCTGTGCAGTGGAATCTTGAAGGAGCTGATAGGAATACAGGGAGAATAGGTTACAGGAATAATTACTGCAGAAATATGATTGCTTTGTGAACCAGCATTGGCTTCCTTTTATGTTGCAAGGAAATATAGGAAATAGCCATCATTGGTACAGCAGATTTGCTGGTTGTCATTGTTTGTGGAAATTGCTGTATGCAAAATTGGCTGCCATGTTTCCTGCCACACAATGGTGACACCACCTCTGTAACAGCAGGTCAGGCAGCATCTGTCAAGGGGAAGTGGAAAGTTGACATTTTGGATTGAGACCCTTCTTCGGAGTATGACAGGTGATAGGCAGATCTTGGTGAGGGAGTTGATAAATAGATGAGGGTAGGAATGATGTCAAAAACTGGGAAGTGATGGTGGAAGTGACAAAGCACTGAAGAAGGTGGAATCTGATAGAGGAGGAGAGTGGACTATGGAATAAAGGGAGGGGGTGGGGAGGGGAAATGGTGGGCAATAGGCAGATGGAAAGGGAGTTTCAGGGAAGGAGATTCGCGAATTCGGTACATGGGACAGAAGACACTGATCGCGAGTAAACATGTTATTTATTAACAAGCAAATAGTGAAATACAGTACTCTTAAGTGAAAACATCTAAGTCAATAAGTTCCTAACTAAGCCCTCTAAGTTATAAAACTATGATGCTAAACATTCAGTAATAGTTTAATAGTTCTAACTCAAGCAGGTACTTCATTAAGTTCCCCCCAAGTTACACAACTACAACAGTAAACATTCAACAAGCAGGTACTTATCGAAGTGTGCACACAGGCCCTCCTTTCTGTAGCACACTTTCCCAATGGTCCTTCAATCCTGGTCATGACCCAGTCTGAAGGGGAACCTGCAGTGAAAAAAGACAGAGCATCTTGCATGCACTCTTCTTATACCCCTTGGGTGCCCAAAACCAGAAGCCAGTGCCATGGTGCATAAACCAGCCAATGGGAGAGAGCTACTATATCCTTTGAAGGGGCCAATCAGCAACTGGCAGAGTGGAAACAACTTTTGACTGGCAGGTAATTACAGAGGGTAAGAGAGGTGAAAGACAAACGAATGAGGATGACAGGCTCAGATGCACCAGGAGGAGAAAACAAAAGGGGAAAAAAAGCAGAAAGGAGTCAGAGGGGCACAGTTTCCAGAAGTTTGAAAATTCAAAGTTTGGGTTAGAGACTACCCAGGTGAAATATTTAGTGTTGCATTTCTGATTTCTAGCTCATACTCCAGCCCTTAACCTCTTCACTGGCAATCTTCCCCTTTCTTTCCAGTCCGGATGGAGGGTTTCTGCCTGAAACATTAATTGTCCATTTCCATCCACAGATGCTGCCTGACATGTTGAGTTCCTCCAAAGCCTTTTGTGCAGTTTCAGATTCCAGCATCTGCAGCCTCTTGTGTTTACTCCTCTGTAAATGTATTTGGGAGCTCCTGAAGTGGTTGTAAAGAGCTTTTGGCACATTGGCTTTCACAAATCGGGGTACAGGAGTTGGGATGATATGTTGAAATTGCAGAAGATGTTGGTGTGGCCTAATTTGGAATATTGGTGCAGTTTTGGTCACCTACCTACAGGAAAGATATCAATATGATTGAAAGAGTACAGAGAAAATTTACAAGGATGTTGCTGGGACTTGAGGATTGAGTTATAGTGAAAAGTTGAATAGGTTAAAGCTTTATTCCCTAGAGCATGAGTGGATGGGGAGAGATTTGATAGAGGTATACAAAGTTATAAAGGTAAATGCAAGCAGGCTTTTTCCATGGAGGTTGGGTGAAACTAGAACTAGAGGTCATAGGTTAGGGGTGAAATGTGAAATATTTGAGGGGAATCTGAGGGAGAATTTCTTCACTCAGAGGGCGGTGAGGGTGTAGAACAAGTTGCCAGTGGAAGTGGTGGATGTGGGGTCGATCTGAATGTTTAAGAGAAGTTTGGATGGGTACATGGATGGGAGGGATATGGAAGGCTACAGTCCAGATGCAGATCGATAGAACCAGGCAGAATGTTTGGCATGGAATAGATGGGCCAAAGAGCCTGTTTCTGTGCTGTAGTGCCCTGTGACTCTATGCTAGATGGCTCCTAAGAAATTAATGTCTTTCCTTCTCTTTCTCTGTGTTGGACATTGGAATGAGCAGAGACTCCTCAGCTTGAGCCTGTCACATGGAGAGAAGGAGGTCATTCAGCCCCTCTCCAGACTGTTGCCCTGGATCAAAAAAGATTACTCAACCCCTCTCAACAATGTTCCACCAATCGGTGAGATCATGGCTGCTGTAGGCTTTGGTTAACAATCGTTCCAACATTGGTCTCCGTTTGGGAAGGGTTCCCCATTCCCTCTGCCCTCTGATTTCCAAATACCACACCTGAAACCTTGGCTGGAATTTTTGGACCCTGCCCCTTGGCCCCAGACTTCTCAGGCAGAATAAATAGTATCCATCTCCTTAATATTCTGCAAACATCAAGTGTTTAACCTTCCGAAGTCCAGGAACAAAAGCCTGGTTTGTGGAACCTCTCCTTGTAATTTAATCCTTGGAGTCCAGACATCCAACTGGGAAACCCAGACTGCTCTTCCTCCAAGCCCTGACCATATTGTCCATGTTGTGCATGTCTGCAAATAGATGATGTTCTCATTGAAGGCAATTAGCCAGCTTTTTCCAAAGGAAGAGTGTAATAGCAAGTGTGAAGATAGGTGGAACTCAGGAAGGTTCAGTAGCTAAAAGGTGTTGCCCTTTGGTTCAGTCAATGGAAAGCAATGCCTTAACTGTGCTTACAAGCATCTCTTTCCAACAGGGAGGGCGAGGAATGGCAGAAGCTCCGCAGCATACTCAGCAAGCACATGCTGAAGCCAAAGGAGGTGGCGGCATACAGCGACATTCTCAACAAGGTCGTCACTGATCTGATCCTCCATCTGCACAGGCAGAGGGCAAGCAGCAGCCAGCTCCTGGTGAAAGACCTGGCCAGAGAGTTCTACAAGTTTGGGTTGGAAGGTGAGGGCTGACTAATAAACAGACACTTTACAAACCTCTTTAGCCCAGTCCAGCAATCAATTTCCTTCTAGATGTTAATTCTGTTGCCCCTTCCACAGTTGCTGCATGACCTGCTGTATATCATTTCATAGTTTAAGTTGGATTGCCAGTATCTGCAATGTTTTCTTCCCGCTATCTCTTCATTCCAATCTGTCTTGCTTGCAGGAGATGCTATCTTAATCCAACCAGGAATTCCAGAGGATGGGCCTGTTTTTTGCATGATGCTGCCTCTGCTGTAGCAGAGAGTTTAGATCCCCACCATGGCAGCTAAATTGGGAGCCAACTGATGAGGTCCTTCTCCCAGTGACCACGTGTTATCCCACTCCCTTCCAGTGATGGGCAGGAAGTTATTGATGACCCATCCACCACTCCCTGTTGGCTGCGCTCCTCTGGCATCATGCCTCCTCTGAAACCCACCCTTACCCACCAGCATTAAAGCAGCTGGGCAGGTCCCCGTCATACCGCTATTCATGGGATTGTGCTATGCACCCTGACTGCCATTGGTTTTTGTTGGTGATTGCACACTTTGATGGGTTGCAAAGCACTTCGGAACATCCCAAGCCCGTTGAGGGGTATTGAAGAAGTGGGGCATGTTATCTGTGGCCTAAGGTCAGCTCTGGCTCTGATGCCCATGAGCACCAACAGGACAATTTATAGACACCACACTCCTGAACTGGAGCAAAATGAAAAACCTCTGATAGCTTTGGTTAAGTTCCAAAAGAACAGAACACTGTGCTGAACCACACCAAGTTATACAGTGCATTTCTTTGAGGTGGTTTTTAATTTACTGTCCACCCTCTTAGGTATCTCCGCAGTGCTCTTTGAGACCCGGATTGGCTGCCTCAAGACTGAGGTTTCCAAAGAGACAGAAGATTTCATCCACTCAATTAGCATCATGTTCCAAATGACACTCCTCACCATGGTGATGCCCAAGTTCCTGCACAAAATCTATCCGGAACCCTGGAGGAGATTTGTGGCCTGCTGGGATTACATCTTTGCTTTTGGTGAGGAGCTTGCTTTGCCAACACGTTTAGGTTAAGCGAGTGGACTGGGAATGTTGTCTGTATGGGGTTCTGTGTGTTCAGGTGCAGCAGAGACAGTGATGTCAATTCTGAGGCCACAGGAGCTGTGTTTGACAAGGATGGATCTTAAAAGGGTTTGGCATGAGTAGAGAGACAGAACAGAAGAAAACAGGAGCAAGTATCAGCCACTCGATCCCTCAAAACCCGCTCTCCTCTTCTGTACCGCTTCCTCACAGCTCTCAATCCACCATTTTTTCTCAAAAAAATTATCTCCCTCCTCTTTAATTTCCCCCCAGTGATTCAGCTTCAAATACCCTCAGAGACAGAGAATTCCAGAGACTCCCCTCTCTCTGAGAGGTCATCCTGATGAACTTTATTGTTAAATGACCCCTCCACCACTATCAACTCTCTAATTGTGTTCCCTCATTTGAGACTGTTGTAAACATGCCCACATCTCCCCTGTCATGCTTTCCTTGCAATCTATATCTTCAATAACATCACCCTTCATTCTTCCAAAGTCGAAAGAAATGGGGTCAGACATAATATGAGCCAAATTTCAGTGTAAACCTGTCTATGCTTTGCTTTATGCACCTTGAAAGCCATGCTTATCGTCCTCAGATGTGGCCCCATAATTCAGGGCCCCTACTACCTTTACAATGTCCTGGTGCTGAGAGGTAACAAGTGCCCTGGCACAGTGCCTTGGTATGGTGTGATGGTAAGTGCCTTGATGTCAGCTTCCTGGCCCTGATGTTCCTTCAGATGGGATTTAAAGGGGTCATTTTATGTGGAGGTCCAAGCCTGGAGTTCATACATCCCCATTACTGAGAACCAGGGAGAGTGTGGAAGCAGTGTGGAAGCAGACCATTCAGCTCACCATGATCATCATTTTTATCAACACTAAATCCATTTCTCAGCACTTAGTCCATAGCCTTCTCTGTCCTGGCGATTCAAGAGATTGTCTAAATACTTAAATGTTGTGTGAGTCTCTGGCTCCATCACACTCTCAGGCAGTGGATTCCAGATTCCAACCCCTCTCTGAGGAAATAAATTCCTCTTCAGATCTCCGTTAAACCTCCTCCTCCTTACCTTATACCTATGTCTTCCTGGGGAGAAAGATTCTTATTATCTATCTTATCCTATTCCCCTCATAATTTTATATACACTCAGTGAAGAACTAGGAATCCAGAGACCTAATTTCTTCATTTCAAATCCCACTATTGTAGCTTAACTTCAGTTGATTACCTAAAATTTTAAAGTAAATTGAACCAGTTATTAGTAATTATGGCCTCAAAAGACTGGATTATTAAAGGAACCCTGTTCATCAGGGGAGGAAATCTGTTGTTTTTTCTCCATGTGACCCCAAACCTACCAATGGAGTTGACTTGGAAGATGGCCAGTTAGGGATGAGCAGTAAATGTTAGCCTTGCCAGCAATGCACTGATCCCGAAAAATGAGTATTCTTACTTAAAGAACCTAGACTCCTCTCGTTTGTTGTGTGAAGCGATGATCGGGAAAACAACACAGGTGGCTATTTCTCCTTGAAACTTACAGTACTTTCACTGTGCAGCCAAACAGCACATTGACAGAAGGATGGCTGAAATTCAACAAAAGTTAGCAAGCAGCCAACCAATCGAGGGCAAGTACCTGACCTACTTCCTGTCATCCCAGAATCTTCCAATGAAAACGATTTATGGAAACGTCACCGAGTTGTTGCTGGCTGGTGTGGACACTGTAAGCATGTGTCATTGTTTGCTTCCATGGGCTGCAGGCTCTATCATCTGGTAGGTGTGAGGGGGGGGGGGGTCACTGTGGTTAACTTGATGCAAAGTTGCAGATAGGACAGGACCCAAGAATCACAACCACCCAAGCCAGAACAACCACCTAGGGGATCACAGTGAGACTTGTATTTCCACTGCATCTTTCATGTCCATCTCAGGATATCTCAAGTGTTTCATCACCAAATGAGAACTTCTGAAGTGGTGTCACTCTTGTTATGCAAGAATCATGGCAGCCAATTTATGCACAGCAAGATACCACAAACCCGCAACCTGATGATCTTAGAAGAGATACTTAAGGAATAAATACTGACTACAATTTCCTTTCTTTTCAAAATATTGGGATCTTTTGCACCCACCGTGGTGTAATGTTTTATCCAGAAGATGCAACCTCTAGCAATCTGGTACTGTCCCTCCGACACAAGTGTGGTACTCCCCAATGCTGCTTCCTTGATACCAATCCCTTCTGACAGTGCAACAGAGCACTCTCTCAACCGTCATTCTTTCCGCAGTGTGGGACTCCCTCTGGCAGAGCAACACAACTCTTGGACAGTGCACTGCGTTCTCCCCTTTTGACAGTGTGGCACTCCCTCAGCACCGTACCAGAGCATCATCCTGGATTGCTCTTCAAGAGTCTGCAGGTGGATTTTCAACCTTCATCCTCCAGGCAGAGATATGAGTGCTCAGCCTAGATCACAGAAGACCTCGGTCTCAAAGTTCTGTCCTTGAACTTGAGCAAGTGGTTTACCTTCAGCTGGGGCACTACTCACTGTCCACAGAGTCAAGGGATAATTCAAGGCCTTTCTCACCTTCCATATCTTACATAATACAGTATAGAAGGAAGCTACTTTGGCCCTTTGAATTCCATAGGCCATATCACATAGAAGCAGAATTAAGTCATTTGGCCCATAGAGTCTGCTGTGCCATTCCATTATTCCCCTCTCAACCCCATTTTCTGTCTTCTCCTCATAACACCTTACTAATCAAGAATCTATCAACATCCACTTTAAATACACCCAATGACTTTGGCTAGACAACTCTCTGTGACAATGAATTCTACAGGTTCACCATCCCCTGGTTAAAGAAATTCCTCCTCACCCGGTTCTAGAGATGTCTTTCAAATCTGAGGCTGTGCCTTCCAGTCCTAGACAGTCCCACTAATGGATGCCTGCTCACAGAGTAATCCCAATTCCCCACTAATGTTCCCTGTTGTTCTTCCCTCATTCCTATAATCTTTCCCCAGATTCTACCCGTCACCCGCATACTGGGGGATAATTTATAATGTTCAGTTAACCCATCGAGCCCGCATGTCATAGGGATATGGGAGGAAGCAGGCTCCTGAAAGGAACCCATGTGCTCACAGGGAAAGAGTGTAAAGTCCAAAGTATGTGTGAACCGACCGTGATAACTGGAGCTGGTGGGGAAGGGGGCAGGGGCACTATCAGTAGTGTCACTGAAAACTGACAGCAGTGACTGAAAGAAACTTAAACTGGAAGCTCAGTGTTATTCCCAGTGCTAGGTCTAACTTGATTTTTTTCCCATTTGATTAGATTTCCTGCACGATGTCGTGGACCCTTTATGAGTTGGCCCGCCATCCAGACATTCAGGCAGCCCTACACCAGGAAATAAAGGAGACGGTTGGCGACAAGACCATCCCTTCCGCTGCTGATGTGACAATGATTCCCCTTCTGAAAGCTGTCGTGAAGGAAGTTCTGAGGTGACGGGGAAGAGTGGGTGTTGCTACCTGGCTAGTGTGGATGGCTTCGCTACACAGCCGATATCCATGTCCGTCTCTTAATCACCGCGCTCTGTCCCCACCGTCTCCTCATCCGTCAGCTTTCTGATATTCCGTCCTCTGATCTCCTTCTCCCAGAGTAGTTCTGAGATTGGAGGAGAGGTAGCACAGTGTAGAGGATGTGTTAAGAGCCCACCTGACCCTTCCGTTCCCCCCAGCCTCGGGTGTGGTGGTATGAGAGTTGTTCTTGACTGCTGATGTGTTACTGAAAGCTGAAACATGCGTATAATATACCGTTTGCTCTTTTTAGGCTTTATCCTGTAATACCAGGTAATGCTCGTGTGATTCCAGATAAAGATGTCCAAATTGGAGAATACCTCATTCCCCCAAAAGTAAGATTTTTTTTTTGTTTACAAACTCTGCAGTGGCTTCAGGATGTTGTACTGCATTACTAACGCTATTTAATACAGGGTGTGACAGGCGAGAGAGCTCCAAGAAGCAGCATGTGCAGAGGTGAGGAGCAGCCGTACTTGCAGCTTCCCCAATCACAGCTATGCCCAGTCCACTGCCTGGGCATGGGCAACATCTGGCATTCAAGTGGCTAGCAACTTGCTCTCAACGAGGGCACAGGTTCAGCTCCACTCGGAGTCACCCTTCCACAGCCGAACATTAACTACACAAACAAGAGAACAGAATTGCTTGTATGTGTCGGCCGTGCCCCTGCCTCAATCCTCGATTCCATCACTAGTGCCAAACGAAGGGCTTGTTTTACTTTACTGTTTAGTTTCTGTTTCTGACAATTTGGTGAATTTCTGAAAACAAATGATTTAGTTCAACGAGCGAGACTGCCCTCAGAAACGGACTAATAACAAATTACTTATTGGTTTATTATTATTAGTCTCTCTGACTCTAATTCCCTCGAAGTCGCGCTCTCTCTGCCTCGCTCGGATTCGCCCTCGCTCTGCCTCCCTGACATTTTTGCTTTTTCCAAATCCTTCGGAGTCTTGCCCTCTCTGCGCCTCCCGATTCTCTGAGTTCCGCTCTCTCTCCCGTGCAGATTCGCTATTTCCATGTCGCGCGCACGATCTCCTTCTCCCCCGCGCGCGTAGTTTCTCTCACTCCCGCGCAGATACACTATATCTCTCCCGCGTGTAGATGCACACTCTCTCTCTCGCGTAGTCACTCGCTCCCTCTCGCAAGATCTTCACTCTCTCTCACGCGTAGGGTTGCTCTCATTCTATGCCTCTCCCACGTAGATTCACTGTCTTTCTCTCTCTCGCATAGAGTCGCTCGCTCTCACGTTGTTGCTCACTCCCTCTTGCGCGTAAGTTCTCTCTCTCTCTCTCTCTCCCTCTCCCCCTCCCTCCCTCCCTATGTCTCACTCTCGCGTGTAGGTTCGCTCCCTCTCCCTCTCGCACGTTGATTCGTGTTCCCTCAGCGTGTCGATTTGTGCTTCTTCTCTCGCGCTTTCTTCGCGTGCTTTGTCTCGCAGATTACTGCTTCATCTCAAATAGATTTGGTCCTCCTCTCGCGCGTAGATTCGCGCGCTCTCTCTCTCTCTCTCTCCATATCGCGCAGATTCGCTCTCCATCTTGCGTAGATTCACTGTGTCTCACTGCTACAGGTAGAAGTTTCCACTTCCTTCTAAAAGACAACAATTATACCAGTGCCTAAAAAGAATAATGTGAGCTGCCTTAATGACTATCGCCGGCCAGCGCTCACATCGACAGTGATGAAATGCTTTGAGAGGTTGGTCATGACTAGACTGAACTCCTGGACCCTTTACAATTTGCCTATGGCCACAATAGGTCAGTAGCAGACATAAACTCAATGGCTCTCAACGTGGCTTTAGACCACCTGGACAACACAAACACCTTGGTCAGGATGCTGTTTATCGACTATAGCTCAGCATGTAATACCATCATTCCCACAATCCTGATGGAGAAGTTGAAGAACCTGGGCCTCTGTACCTCCACCTGCAACTGGCGCACCTCAGGGGTGTGTGCTTAGCCCACTGCTCTACTCTCTATATACACATGCCTGTGTGGCTAGGCATAGCTCAAATACTGTCTATAAATTTGCTGACGGTACAGCCATTGTTGGTAGAATCTCAGGTGGTGACGAGAGGGCATACAGGAGTGAGGTATGTCAACTAGCAGAGTGGTGCCGCAGCAACAGCCTGGCACTCAACAGTAAGACAACAGAGCTGATTGTGGACTTCAGGAAGGGTAAGATGAGGGAACACAAACCAATCCTCATAAAGGGATAAGAAGTGGAGAGAGTGAGCAGCTTCAAGTTCCTGGGTGTCAAGATATCTGCAGATCTAACCTGGTCCCAAAATATAGATGTAGTTAATAAAGAAGGCAAGACAGCGGCTATACTTTATTAGGAGTTTGAAGAGATTTGGCATGTCAACAAATACACTCAAAAACTTCAATAGATGTACCGTGGAGAGCATTCTGACACACTGCATCGCTGTCTGGTATGGAGGGTGGGGCGCTACTGCACAGGACCGAACAAAGCTACAGAAGGTTGTAAATCTAGTCAGCTCCATCTTGGGTACTAGCCTACAAAGTACCCAGGACATCTTTAGTGAGTGGTGTCTCAGAAAGCCAGCGTCCATTATTAAGGACCTCCAGCACCCAGGGCATGCCCTTTTCTCACTGTTACCATCAGGGAGGAGGTACAGAAGCCTGAAGGCACACACTCAGCGATTCAGGAACAGCTTCTTCCCCTCTGCCATCCGATTCCTAAATGGACATTGAACCTGGAAACTGCCTCACTTTTTTTAAATATTCAGCATATCTGTTTTTGTATGTTTTTTTAAATCTATTCAATATATGTAATTGATTTACTTATTATTTTGAAATTTTATTTATTATTTTTTTTCTCGGCTAGATTATGTATTATATTGAACTGCTGCTACATTAAAAAATTTCACAACATATGCCGGTGATAATGAACCTGATTCTGATTCTGTGATTCGCTCTCCACCTCGCGTAAATTTGCTCTCTCTCTCGCTCTGTCTCAGCTGTGTAGATACACTGTCCCACTCACGTAGATTCGCACTCTCTCTCGCATAGATTCACACTCTTACATAGATTTGCACTCTCGCATAGATTCACACTCTCCCTCTTGCATAGATTCGTGCTCTCCTCACATAGATTCGCTCTCCATTTTGCGACGATTCGCTTTCTGTCTTGCATAGATTCTCCCTCTCTCTCGCATAGATTTGCGAGCTGTCTCGCTGGCTTAGATTCGCGCTATCCCCTTTTTGGGGCAGACACACTCACTTGTACACTACACAGAAGCAGGCCATTTGGTCCCTCTGCTGTGTTTCAATGTGCTGCACAGAAACTTCCCTCCACCTTTCTCCCCCTATCACCCCCATACTTCGATTCTCTGCTCCTTGAGGGTTTATCAACTTTTGCTTCGAATCTACCTCTGATGTTTGCCTCCACCACTCTCAGCAAATCTCACTTTCCTACCATTGTTTGGTGAAAGAAGTTCCTCAGCAATTCCCCAATGGATTTATTTCTGACCTTTTTTTCCACATTGATGGCTCCTGGAGAGGTTTGCCCCACATTTGGCACCAACTTTGCATCTACCCTGAGACCACTTAATAGATTTAAATGTAGTTCTTACCATATTAAATCCCTTTGTGTGTTCTATTGCATATGTACGTAGAAAAATATATAAAATAGTGAATGAGGAAAATGATTCCCACATTGAGCAGAAACCTTTGCTCCAGATTCCAGCACCTGCAGTCTCTTGCATCTCCCTTTGAACTATCTGTCGCCCATGTTTTCTCTGAGTATTGAATTTTGTTGGTGGCCTCGAAGTTGATGACCAGTAGGTGTGAGATAGGGACTCAAATTATTGTTCTGATGAAACCCTGCTGATTTTGAATGGTCTCTGTCATTCCGTCCAGACCCTGATCACGCTGTGTCATTATGCAACCTCACGAGACAAAGAGATCTTCCCCAACCCTGACTGTTTCCAGCCAACACGATGGCTTCACAAAGACAGAAGTTTCCATCCTTATGCTTCCATCCCTTTTGGCTTTGGGAAGCGAAGCTGTATTGGCAGAAGAATTGCAGAGTTGGAGGTCTACCTGGCTGTAGTGCGAGTAAGTTGGGGGATTTTAACTCAGAAGTTCAAAGTTCAATGTAAATTTATTATCAAAGTGTGTATATCTTACCATATATGACCTTGGGTTCATTTTCTCACGGGCATTCACAGAGAAGAAAATATCACAGAATTTTACAAAATCTGTATATAAGCAAACAAAGACTGGCAAGCAACCAATGTGCAAAAAACAATCTGTGCAAATATAATAGAAAGTCATTGAAAGTGAGTCTGCAGATTGTAGAATCAGTTCAGAGTTATGGTGAATTAAGTTATTCACATCAGTTCACAAGCCTGATGACTGAGGGGTAATAGCTGTTTCTGAACCTGGGGTGTGGGACTCAAGGCTCTGGTACCTCCTCCTTCATGATAGTAGCAAGAAGAGGGCTTGGCCTGGATGGTGGGATCCTTGATGATGGATGTTGCTTTCCTGTGGCAGTGTTCCATGTAAATGTACTCAATGGTGGAGAGAGCTTTGCTTGTGATGAATTCTGTGGTGAATTCAGACTTTGCTAAACCTGATAGAATTGGATGGTGTGTTGGTTAAGGAGCAAAAGAAGCAAGTTCTAACCCCACTTTGGAAACTGGGAATTTAAATACAGTTCATAAAATATCACTACAAAACAGGAATAAAACTTTGCTATCAGTACCAGTGACCATAAATCTACCAGTCTGCTCTTATTTTGAGAGGAATGAGCAATTAGTAACGGACAGATTTGTTCTTCTTGGCTTGTCTGGTTTATATGTTACTCCAGACCCGTAGCTGGTTACACAGGGCCAGAAAGAGGCCATTCAACCCCCTCTTCTGCTTCTGCGCCATTCTCCTTCCTTAATTAAAGAAAACCTGTCAGTCTTTTAGGGAGGGAAAGTTCCAGAGTTTTCCCTTCCAGGAAATCAATCTTCAGTTTATTGCCAGATGACCACAGTGAACAACTTCCAACAGCGCTATGAGAGCGCAAACCTGTTCCTCACTCTGTGTGAGGAAATGCTTCCCAACATTCCTCCCTGAAGACTCTGGTTCAAATTTTAAGTTCAAGAGATTTGCTCTGGACTCTTTCTCCATTCAGAGGAAATACGTATTGAATCCTCACTTGCTGTGGATGTTTGAAAGGTTTGGCCATCACTCTTAGGGGGGAACAGCTGGTCTTTGCAGTTTAACCTTTCAACAGCCAGAATTACTGACGAGCACAAAGACTTCTTTCTCAATGAACAAGTACCTGACATGACATGCCATTTCCTTTTCAGATCCTGATGCACTTTGAAGTGAGACAGGAGGTTGAGGGCAGCATTGTGAAGCCAATGACCAGAACTCTGCTGGTGCCAGAGCAGGAGATCAATCTTCAGTTTATTGCCAGATGACCACAGTGAACAACTTCAACACCACTATGAGAGTGCAAACCCGTTGATATCAAACCTCTTTGAAGCTCTACAGCGGTGGCTTTAATTGGTGCAGCAACTTGCTGGGTTGATCATCTTTCTGTCTCTCACTTGTACAGAAACTTTGTTGTGGAAGAACCCTGAGGAAGCTTTGACTGAGCTGCTGGCACCACAGTAGAGTAGTGATTAGTGCGACACTATTCCAGGTTAGGGCATTAGAGTTCAATCCTGATGTCCTCTGTAAGGAGTTTGTACATCCTCCCCATGGAATGCATTGGTTTCCCCCACGTGCTCTGGTTTCTTCCCACAGTTCAAAGATATACCAGTTAGTATTCACAATTGATCATTGTGAATTGCCCTGTGATTAGTCTAGGGTTGAATTGGTGGGTTGCTGGCATCACAGCTTAAAGGGCCAGAAGGGCCTATTCCCTATTCCACGTTGTATTTCTAAATAAATAACCTCTATTTTGACCACTGCAGGAGTCATTGATGGTTGTTGAACAGACAGTAGAACAATACAGCACAATAAATGCACTTTGATGTTATGCCAACCTTTTAACTTACTCCAAGGTCAATCTAACCCTTCCCTCCCCGATAGCCCTCCATTTTTCTATCATCCATGTGACTATCTAAAATTCTCTACAATGTCCCTACCACCACCGCTGCCAGCATATTCCATGCAAGCCCCTCCCCTTATATTTTCCTCCAGTCACCTTAGAAGTATGCCCTCTCATGTTAGCCATTGCTGTCCTTGGAAAAGCATGCTAACTGTCCACTATCTATGTATCTTACCACCTTGTATGCCTCTATTAAATTGCCTCTCATCTTTCTTCGCTTCAAAGATAAAAGCTCTAGCTCACTCAGCTTATTATCCACACAGTGTCCTGCCAAACCATCTCTGCACCCTTTCTAAAGTTTCCACATCCTTTCTATAATGAGGTGACTGGAATTGAACAGAATACTCCAAGTGTGGTCCAACCACAGTTTTATAGAGCTAAAACATTACCTCACAGCTTTTGAACTCAACCCTCTTACTAATGAAGGCCAACCCACCATATGCCTTCTTAACAACCCCATCAACTTGTGTGGCAACTTTGATGGATCTATGGACGTGGATGCCAAGGTTCCTCTGTACCTCCACACTGCTAAGAATCCTATATTCTGCCTTCAGATTTGACCTTCCAAAGTGAATAACTTAGCACTTTTTCAGATTGAACTCTATCTGCCACTTCTCTTAGCCTAGCTCTGCATCCTGTCAGTGTCCTGTTGCAATCTACAACAACCTTCTATATTATCCAGAACTCCACCAATCTTCGTGTCATCTGCAAACTTACTACCCACCTCTCCACTTCTTCATCAAAATCATTTATAAAAATTGCAAGGAGCTGGGGCCCCAGAACAGATCCCTGCAAAATGCCTCTGGTGACTGACCTCCAGGCAGAGGATGCTTCATCTACTGCCTCCCTCTGCCTTTCTGAAGTTTCCATCCTAAATCAAGGAACGACTGGCAGCTGCCCAGTCTATTTCTTGGTTAGGTTGACATCATCTTCAATTCCGTAGAGTCACAGAAATGTACAGCACAGAAACAGGCCATTCAGCCCATCATGCCCATACAGATCAGTGGGCACTTATACTTACAATACTAATCCCATCTTCTAACATTTGGCCTATAGTCTCCCATGCCTAGGTTATTCAACTGCTCATCTTAAATGCTGACAGCTTTTAATGCTGACATCTTAAATGCTGACAAATGCATGACAAGGTTTCCTGTGGGGCATCACCAAGGGCTGCCTGGAAGTCCTCGAAGCATCCACAGACATTCCCCTGTTTGTTGAGTGATCTCTTCAAAATATAAGCTTTATCAGCATTGTCAAATCTGAATGGTGTGGTGTTCAGTCAGTCATTCCATAAATAACTGGGGACTCCAGTAACTTCCAAAACAGTGGATTGGTGTGCAAGTGTCTAATTTCCCTCTCTCACCTTCCTGAAACAACTGAGTGACATGTACAGTTTTTCACACTGAAGGAATGGTTCAGTCAAAATCACAGTTAGGTCAGTTGTAGGGTCCCTTGGAAGAGCCAAGATGGTCATGTTGCCGGAAGCTTAAAGACAAGGCGATGAATAATGCTATTAAATGTATTGGCACAAACACCTTTTTTGAAAAGCAATTTGTTACTGCAGTTGAATTTCCACCCCTGTGAGAAAAGAGAAACAGATTTGCATTTCCAAAGCACTTCTACATCCCTTTGGGGATGTCCCAATGTGTTTTACAGTCAGTGCTGTTGCCATGTAGTCATTGTAGTGATTTGGGTATGTGATTAATGGTGTACCCCTGTCAAATCTACAGTATATCTCCTCCTTTAACTGATAACCTTTATTTTTTCCCCCAAAAGTGAGTTTGGGGGCTCAGCTCCCATTTTGGCACAGTGTTTTTCTATTGATCTTTTGGGTGGTGATAATCATTATTTGACATGTTGCTCTTTTTGTTACTTGCATTAATAATGAATAAACATGGCTTAGAACTAAAACTCTTTATCAATTTGTGGTGAGCTTTTCAGCTATAATGCATGATCTGCTGTGGATTTGATCTGGATACGGGTTACTCTGTGTTCATCCACCTCCCTCACTGTGGGAAATTGTCAATCACTCTGCTCATGTGTGTGCTTTATAACACTATGTGACAGAACCCCAGTAAATGATAACTCTGTTCAAGGGACCTACTGTAGATAATTAAATGTCCCAAAGAGGTCCCTGGTAAATACTGAGAACTCCTGGGGTTCCCTGCAACTGCTGACATGGATGCAATAGACACTTCCTCGTTCAGACGGTGGAACACAATAGGATAACCTTTATAAATGCTGACACATTCTGGGTGAGGATCCACAATAACTACTGACATTTGCCCTGGGGTCCCTTGTAAATACCGACACTCTCCTGGAAAGGCCATCCTGCAAGTCCTGACACACTCTCTGGGAACCACCTGATAATACTGATACACATCCTGGAAACCCCCAACAATACTTACATTCCCTGGGGAACTCTTGTAAATATAGATACACTCTCTGGGATCCACCTGTAAATTCTGCAATACACCTCAAACCCCTGTACATAGTGATACACTACTGGAGAACTCCTGTAAAAACGGACACACTCCCCAGGACACCCTGTAAATACCAACACAAATCCCAGGGATCTCCTGTAAATAATGACACACCCAGGGGACCTTTTGTAGATATTGACATACTCCTCAGAGCACCCTGGAAATACTGACACACTCCCCGAAACCCACTGCAAATACTGACATACACTCCTAGACCTCCTCCTGTAAATATTGACACATTTCCTAAGACCCCCTTTACATACTGATACACTCCCTGGGACCACCTGTAAATACTGACACATTCTCCGGGACCATTTGCAAATACTGACACGGTCCCTGGGACCCTCTATAAATTCCAACCCATTCCCTTGGACCCCTGTAAGTACTGACACTCTCTCCAGGCAAATCCTGTAAAGAATGACGCACTCACCACAATCCCAGGTCAATAGTGACCCACTCGAAGAAGAGTCCCTGTAAATATCGATATATAAATATACTTATGTAACACTCTGGTTCTGTCGGCTGTGTAAGTCTAGGGGAGGCACCCTCTGGTCCCACCGAACATGGGAGATTGAAGTGCAAGCCCCCAAATCAGCCAGTTTGTGTGGATGCTGCGTGATGTGTTACCCTGTCACAAATCAGTACCATGAAATAACAGACAGTTCACCACATACAATTAAAAGATTTAGCTTTATAATTCTTAATTTGACTCAAGGATTAGTAAAGAAAAAGCAAAAAAAATGAAATGAAATTTAATGAAATAGTCTAATGTGCACAAGTTGGAGCTTGCGATTTCCCCTTCATTGATCCTCCTTCGATCTCCCCAGGCTTCATCAAATCACAGCCCCGTTCCCATCAACTCCTCCGATCTCTTCCCTCTGGCATATTCTCTCTTCTCCCTCTCAAAAGCTCCAAGCCCACCCTTAGTGTCCCTCACCGGAGAAACCTCCTCTGAATCTATTCATCCCCATTGGATGCACACATTTCTCCTGTCTCTTATCTTCAGCAGTAACCCAGACAAGCAGCTCACACAGAGACCAGAAAACCATAACAGAAAAAAATATGAACCATCTGAACCAGGGCATTACACTTATATATGTAAAGACTTACACTGTCCCAAGGACCTGCTGTAAATACAGACATACTCCCCTAGAACCTTCTGTAAGTACTGACACTCACCAGGGGAGCCCCTGTAAATACCAACACACACCCCAGGAGTCCTGTACGTAGCTACACGCTCCCCAGGAGGCACTATAAATACCGACACATTCTCCAGGACCTCATCCAAATACAGACATATTCCCCAGGAGCTCCTGTAAATACTGACACACTTCTGAGGACCCCTTGAAAATACTGACACACACCTCGGGGACTGACTGTAACTTCTGACACTCTCCACAGGGACCCCCTGTAAATATAGACTCAATCCTCAGGATCCCGCTATAACACTGAATCACTTCCCGGGGACCCCTTGAAAATACCAGTGCATTCCCAGGGACACTCGCTAAATACTGGCATACTCCCCTGGACTCACTGTACATACCAACAGCCTCCTGGAGACCCCTTTAATACCAACACACTCTCCAGGGACATCCTGTAAATACCGACACACACATCATGGACACCCTGTAAATACTGGCACACTCCCCAGGGATGTGCTCTGTCAATGCCAAAACATTCCCAGGACCATCTGTAAACCTGACACACTGCTCAGGATCCACTGTAAATACCAGCACACTCACTGGAACCGCTGTAAATACCGACACACTCACCAGGACCCCTGTAAATACAGACACACTCCCCGAGACCCCCTGTAAATACCAACACACTCACTGGGACCCCTGTAAATACAGACACACTCCACCGGGCCCCTGTAAATGCAGACACTTCCCAGGACACCCTATAAATGCTGACACATTCCACATGACCCGCTGCAAGCACCCCCCCCCCCCACCCCACACACACGCAGGACCCCAGTAAATATCAACATACTGTAAAATTGAAGCAGGTTCACACTATCCTCTCTCCCTCAGTTTCACCATCCAGTCCAGACATTCCCATCCCCCAGCCACATTAAAACTTGAACCTTAACAGAATTGGGCCACCAATTAGCCTGCAGAGCAGCCTCTAATTGCTGTACCTTCATTAGCTGACAAGCTATCTCTATAAACTTTGCAACCCGAGTCTGGGCCATCAACAGTGATTCTCTCAGAATGATACAGTACTGATTTGGGTCCTCCACCTCATACTTATGAGCTACAATCATTTTGTACTGGTGTCTTATGATTGCTGCAGACAGTCAGAAAGCATCTCGCCGGCTATCCTTTCTCCTGGGAATACCCAACGTTTTAAGTATTGACATAATGTGGTGTCCACTTTTAACCCCAGCAAAATCCAACTGGTCTGACAAATCTAAATTATTGTTGCAAGGTTGCTCAGTCAGAAATATATATGTACTTTAAAATACAAGATGTAAGCATTGAGGTGTGAAAAAATACAAAAATGTGCATTAAAAAGTAAAAGTGCAAAATACAGATGTGCAATGAAACGGTGTACTTGAGGAGGAGGAGTTGTAGAGTTTTGTAGCCACAGGGAGAAAGGATCTCTGTGCTGTTCAGTGGAATCAGTCTGTTACGAAAGGTGCTCCTCTGTTTGTCCAGAAGGTCATGGAGGGGGTGAGAGGGATTGTCCATAATGCTCCGTACTTCTGCAGCACTCTCCTCCCAGACACAACCACCGGGGAATCCAGTTCCAGCCCCAGAACAGAACCAGCCTTCCTGATGAGCTTGTCCATCTTCTTGGTATCCGCTGCTCTCACCCTGTTGGCCCAGCGACTACAGCATGGAATAGAATGCTAGCACATCTGCAGCATAGCACTGCAGACACTGAATGACTGGAGCCTCCTCAGGAAGTACAGTCAGCTCTGTCCCTTCTCATATAGAGTCCCTGTATTTTCAGTCCAGTCCAGTTTATTGTCCAGGTGAGTTCTCAGGTATTTGTAGTCCCAGACGACCTCCACATCTGTTCCCTTGATGGAGATAGGAAGGTGTTTTCACCTTCCTGAAGTTCACCACCAACCTCTTTGTTTTAGTGATGTTGAGTTGCAGGAGATTCAGCCCACACCACTCAACAAAGCTGTCCACCACTCTTCTGTACACAGCCTCTTGACCCCAGCTGATACAGCCCACAACTGCCAAATTGTCCAAAAACTTCTGCAGGCGGCAGGACTTCGACTTGTGTATGAAGTCTGTGATGTAGATGGTGAATAGGAGGGGGCACAGGATAGTCCCCTGAGGTGCCCCTGTGCTGCTAACCATAGTATCTGATACACAGCTCTGCAATCTCACATACTGTGCCCATCTGGACAGGTAGTCTGTAAACCAGGACACCAGTGGAGCATCCACCTGCATCTCCGTGTGCTAACTTCCTAGTAAAGCAGTTCATATGGTGTTACAGGCACTGGAGAAATTAAAGAGCATGATTGTCACAGTGCTGCTTGACTCATCCAGATGGGTGTAAGCACGTTGAAGCAGGAAGATTATGGCGTCCTCAACTCCAATATATGGTTGGTAAGCAAACTGCAGGTGGTCCAGTGATGGATTTACAATGGTCCAGAGCAGTTCAAGACCAGTCTTTCTAATGATTTCATAAAATGAGGTCACTGCCAATGGTCTGTAGTCACTGAGCATGACTGGCATTCCATAACCCATCGGTGGGTTATTGAGACTTGCAAAGCCCTCACTGTTATCAGTCCGCCTTCGGACTCAGCAACTCTCATACGAGGATCCTCTCTTTTAAATAACTTTTTTAAAAAATGCATTTTTTTCTCAAACAACAAACCTTGTTATTTGCATTGCCAAAACGTAACGTGGAAGCAGGTTCATGGGGAATGAGATACAGGGCAGGAGAAGGGGGAATCTGATAGGAGAAGACAGTAGGCCATGGAAGAAAGAAAAGGGGGGGGGTAGCACCAGAGGGAGGCGATGGGCAAGTAAGGAGATAATGTGAGAGAGGGAAAAGGGGATGGGGAATAGAGAAGACGGAAGGGGGGGGTAAGAGATTGGCTTGTTTAGTGCATTATAAGTATTACTTTGAGTCTGTTCTGCCACTACTGCAGACATATATATTCCTTATGTGTATTGCAGTCGTGCTAGTTTTAATGAAGTGCATTAATACCCTAATGCATGGCCTGGATGGTAGGGATCTTTGATGATAGACATTGCCTTCTTGCTCCCAAAGCGTTGCCTCTCCCAGATTACAGAGCTCCCTCAGTATTGCCTCTACCACAGGACTGTAATGGCATTCCTTTGATTCTGGGAATTGCATTTATATTGGACATCTTTCTTCATTGCAGGATGTTTTATTGTTTACAGAATTTTTATAGTCCTTACTGAGTCAGAATATTCTTGGTCAAAGAACAAGCAGGTTAGAGTGTCTGGGCACCTTGCATTTACCTGCAGATGTAACAGAGGGCACCATTTAGGTGTGACAGAGGACACCTATCAGGTGTGGTTAGAGGCACCCTACTTATTGTTGTTTCTTTCTGGGCTGCCAGGAGGACACTTTTTTTTCAGTGAATGATAGAGTCACAGAACAGTTTGGCATAGACTAGATGGGCCAAAGGGCCAATTTCTGTGTTACATTATTAATCTGCCTAGTTCCATCAATCTGCACCCAGACCATTGCCCTCCATACCCCTCCCATCCATCTACCTATCCAAATTTTTTGGAAATGTTGGAATTAATCCCACATCCACCACTTGCACTGGCAGCTCATTCCACACTCTCACCACCCTCTGAGTGAAGAAGCTCCCTCTCATGGTCTCCTGAAGCATTTTGCCTTTCACCCTTAAACCATGACCTCAAGTTGTAGTCTCACCAACCTCAGTGGAGAGAGTCTGCTTGCATTTACCCTATCTATACCCCTCATAATGTTGTATACCTCTATCAAATCTCCTTTCAATCCTCTACATTCTAGGGAATAAAGTCCTAACCTATTCAATCTTTTCCTATCATTCAGCCCCTCAAGTCTCAGCAATGGTTTTGTAAATTTTCTCTGCACTTTTTCAGTCTTGTTTACATCTTTCCTGTAGGTAGGTGACCAAAACTGCACACAATACTCCAAATTAGGCCCTCACCAATGTCTTATACAACTTCAAATAACAGCCAACTCCTTTACTCAACATATTGCTTTATGAAGGCCAATGTGCCAAAAGTTTTCTTTACAACACTATCTACCTGTGACTTTTAATGAATTATGGATATGTATTCCCAGATATCTCTGTTCTGTTGGACTCCTTGGTACCCTACCATTCACTGTGCCAGACATGCCCTGGTTGGTCCTCCCAAAGTGCAGCACTTCACACTTGTCTGCATTAAATTCCATCTGCTATTTTTCAGCCTATTTTTCCAAGGGGTCCAGATCCCACTGCAAGCTTTGAAAACCTTCCTCGCTATCCACTACACCTCCAATCTTGGTGTCGTCTGCAAATTTGCTGATCCACCTTACCACATTATCATCCAGATTGTTGATATAGGTGACAAACAATAAGGGACCCAATACCAATCCCAATGGCACGCCACTAGTCACAGGCCTCCAGTCAGAGAGGCAACCATCTACTACCACTCTCTGTGAAGCAATGTCTGATCCAATTTACTACCTCATCTTGTATACCAAGCAACTAAACTTTCCTGACCAATCTCTCATGTAGAATCTTATCAAAGCCCTTGCTAAAGTCCATGTAGACAACATCCACTGCCTTGCCTTCATCAACTTTCCTGGTAACTTCCTTGAAAATCTCTGTAAGATTGGTTAGACATGACTTACCATGCACAAAGCTGTGCTGACGATCCCTAATCAGTCCCTGTCTATCAAAATATCTTACAATAACTTTCACACTATTGATGTCAGACTCACCAGCCTATAATTTTCTGGCTTATTCTTAGAGCCTTTCTTAAACAATGGAACAATATTAACTATCCTCCAACTATCCGACACCTCACCCGTGGCTAAGGATGTTTTAAGTATCTCTGCTGGAGCCTCTGCAAGTTCTGTACTAGTGTCCCACAGGGTCTGAGGAAATAGCTTGCTAGGCCCTGGGGATTTGTCCACCCTAGCTTGCCTCAAGGTAGTAAACACTTCCTCGGTAATCTGTATCGGGTCCATGACCTCAGTGCTGCTTTGCCTCACAACTACAGACTCTGTGTCCATCTCCTGAGTAAATACAGATGCAAAACATCCATTTATAATCACCCCTGTCTCTTCTGGTTCCATGCATAGATGACCACTCTGATCTTCCAGAGAACCTATTTTGTCCCTTGCTATCCTTTTGCTTATTATATCTGTAGAAGCACTCCTTCACCTTGTCTGCTAGAGCAACCTCGTGCCTTCTTTTATCCCTCCCGATTTCCTTCTTGTGTTCTCTTGCATTTCTTATACTCCTCAAATAACTTATTCAACCTCAATATCACACCAAAGTTCAATAAACTTGTTATCCTTGCCTTTTATTCTGACAGGAACATACAAACTCTGTACTCTCAAATTTCACTTTTGAAGGCCTCCCATTTGCAAGCACACCTTTGCCAGAAAACAACCTGTTACAATCCACACTTGCCAGATCCTTTCTGGGATAATCAAAATTGACCTTTCTGCAATTTAGAATTTCAACCTAAGGACCAGATCTATCCCTTTCCATATTTACCCTGAAACTAATGGCATTATGATCACTCGATGCAAAGTGTTCCCCCACACAAACTTCTGTCACCTGCCCTGTCTCATTCCCTAACAGGAGATCTTGTATCGCACTCTCTCTTGTTGGGACTTTTACATACTGACAAAGGAAACTTTCCTGAACACATTTGACAAACTCTATCCCATCCAGCCCTTTTACAATATAGGGGTCCCAGTCAATATGTAGAAAGTTAAAATCACCTACTATCACAACCTTTTGTTTCTTACAACAGTCTGTGATCTCTCTACAAATTTGCTCCTCTAAATCCTGTTGACTGTTTGGTTGTCTATAAATAAACCCATTAACATGGTCATACCTTTCTTATTCCTCAGTTATACCCATAAAGCCTCACTAAGCTCTCCAGCCTATCCTAACTGAGCACTGCTGTAACATTTTTCCTGATTAGTAATGCCACCCCTCCCCCTTTAATCCCTCCCACTCTATCATGTCCAAAACAACAGAACCCTGGAACCAAGTCCTGCCCCATCTGCAGCCAAGTCTCACTAATGGCTAAAATGTCATAATTCCATGTGCTGATCCATACCCTAAGCTCATCTGCCTTTCCTACAATACCCCTTGCATTGAAATATTCACAGCTCAGAACATTAGTCTCACCGTGCTTGACCTGTCCATTCCTACTGTAGGTTCAAACCATCTCTCTGTACAGGTCCCACCTTTTCTGGAAGAGAACCCAATGATCCAGAAATCTGAAGCCCTCCCTCCCTCCTGCACCACATGTTAAACTGTATGATCTTCCTATTTCTGACCAATGTGTGGCATGGGTAGCAATCCTACGATTACAACCTTGGAGGTCCTGTCGTTTAACTTAGCACCTAACTACCTGAACTTACTTTGCAGGACCTCGTCACCTTTCTTACCTCTGTCATTGGTACAGACATGGACCACGACCTCTGGCTGCTCACCCTCCCACTTAAGAATGCCGTAAACTCAGTCTGAGATGTCTCAGACCTTGGCACCAGAGAGGCAATATACCATCCGGGAACCTCGTTCTCATCCACAGAACCTCCTGGCTGTTCCCATAACCAATGAATCCCCTGTCACTACAGCTCATCTCTTCTCCCTCCTTCCCTTCTGAGCCACAGAGCCAGACAGTGCTTGAAACCTGACTGCTGTGGCTTTCCTCTGCTAGGTCATCCCCTCCCCACACCAGTAAACCTGTTGTTGAGGGGAATGGCCACAGAGGTACTCTGTACTGGCTGCCTATCCCCTTTGCCCCTCTTGATGGTCACCCAGTTACCTGTGTTCTGCACACTGGGGGTAACTACTTCTCTATCTATCAACCACTCAGTCTCCCAATCTGGAGTTTATCCAGCCCGAGCTCCAATTCCTTAACACAGTCTGTTAGAAGCTGCAGATAGATGCACTTCTTGTCAGGGACACTGGAAGGCTCCCTACCTTCCCACATCATGCATGAGAAGCATTCCACTGCTCTAACTGTGCAATAAGAAAGAACGGAAGGATAAATAGCAAAAAAAAATCTACCAACAATCCTTGTATCTCCTCGCCAAAGCCTCAACTCCCCACTCTAACATTGGCCAACTGACACAATGGCCACTCCAATTAAACCTAACTTCTCTTTATTGGCCTAATTATGCAAAATCCAATTTCTTCGCAGGAACTGTGCCACACAAAATGTGCCGATTGCTCCTGCTCTCTTCTTTTAAACTTTCTCTCTCTCTCTCTCCTTGCAACCCGATGTCTCCTCGGGAACATGTGTGTCTTTCCTGTTTTCCCCAGATGGTGAACAGTACTGACTCTGGAGCCAGACCTGCCACACAGGCAGTTCACTATCGAGTCTTGAAAACAGCCCCTTTGGCCAATTCACCCATGCTGAGCAAGTTGCCTACCTGAGCTAGTCCCATTTACCTGCATTTCCCTCGAAACCTTTCCTCTGTAAAAATATTTTACCTAACCTGGGATTTTTATTCTGCCATATATATGAGGAAATTTTTGAATCAACATTAGTAAAAAAAGATTTCGGAATAAAAATTGGTACCGCTTGAAAAATATATAAAAACTTAGGTAAAATAACCATCCTAATAGCATTAATCCTACCAATTAGAGATACCTATTTAGGGATCAAAATCACAAGAAACCTTTCCTATCCATCTAGCTGTGTAAATTTATTTTAAATTTTGTAATTGTGCCCGCCTCTACCACTTCCTCTGGCAGTTTGTTCCACTGTGGAAAAGGTTTCCTCTCAGATTTCCAATATATCTTTCCCCTCTTATCTTAAACCTGCACCCTCCAGTTTTAGACTCCCCGAATCTCTTCATAACACAATCCCTTGAGCCCTGGTAACATCATTGTACATCTTTTCCGCACCCTTTCCAACTTAATTACATCCTTCCTCTAGCTAAGCAACCAGAACTGCACACAATCATCCAAGTGCTATCTCACCAAAGTCTTAAACATTTTGTAACATTGTGTCCCAATTCTTCTACTCAACGGTCTTCTTGGTCAGCTCTTCAACAAAAACACTCCAAATTTGTGGGATAAGCTTTTCCATGCGCAATGCCACACTGACTCCTCCTAACCAGACCCTACGGAGACACCAGAGACTGCAGCTGCTAGAAACTGTGGCAACACATAATCTGCTGGAGGGACAGCGAGCTGCCCAGCATTGGGGGGTGGGGGCAGGACGGAGAAGAGTAAATTCTGATGCAGCAACAATCACATCCCTTGGACAGATGCTGTGTATCCTGCTGAGTTCTCCAGAAAAATCCTCCATATCAATAAGGTATGTTCCCTACAACTACTTCCATTATCTGCAGCACCGCCAGTACCAGTCTCCTTCCCGAAACTCCGTCCACCAGTTAGGAGCCTCACTACTAGTTCACTGTTAGCAACGGTACGGTCAGAGGAAGACAGGAACATGCGCACTCACACTTGCATACAGGTACTGTAATGTAAGTTGAATCAGAGTGTCACAGTGTGGGGTCTGTCACTGTTATAGTGAGGGGTGTGGGGTGTGTCAGTGTCACAGTGAGGGGTGTGTCACTGTTATAGTGAGGGGTGTGAGGTGTGTCAGTGTTACAGTGAGGGTGATGGGTGTGTCACTGTTACAGTGAGGGGTGTGGGGTGTGTCAGTGTCACAGTGAGGGGTGTGTCACTGTTACAGTGAGGGTGAGGGGTGTGTCAGTGTCACAGTGAGGGGTGTGAGGTGTGTCAGTATTACAGTGAGGGTGAGGGGTGTGTCAGTGTCACAGTGAGGGGTGTGAGGTGTGTCAGTATTACAGTGAGGGGTGTGGGGTGTGTCAGTGTCACAGTGAGGGGTGTGTCACTGTTACAGTGAGGGTGAGGGGTGTGTCAGTGTCACAGTGAGGGGTGTGAGGTGTGTCAGTATTACAGTAAGGGGTGTGGGGTGTGTCAGTGTTAAAGAGAGGGGTGAGATGTGTGTCACTGTTACAGTGAGGGGGGTGGGGTGTGTCAGTGTTAAAGAGAGGGGTGAGATGTGTGTCAGTGTTACAGTGAGGGGTGAGGGATGTGTCAGTGTTACAGTGAGGGGTGTGGGGTGTGTCAGTGTTACAGTAAAGGGTGAGGTGTGTCAGTGTTACAGTGAGGGATAAGGTGTGTGTCAGTGTTACAGTGATGGATGTGGGGTGTGTCGGTGTTACAATGAGGGGTGTGTCAGTGTTACAGTGTGAGATGTATCAGTCTTACAGCAGAAATTTCTGGGGTGGATTTGAACATTTTGGAAGAGGGTGACCAACTTTGCTGCCAGGATGATTGATGAAAAGACAGTAGTGTCACTGGAAAGACAAGCTGATCATCATACCTGTCCACTATTCACTCTATCACACCACAGTGAAGAGAATATGGATTGATGTATTGGGCAAGCTGGAAAAGTGGATCTGGCAATCACACTTCTAACTTGAGCACACCACAAAAAGCAGCTGGTTAACGTAACATGTCAGAATCTTATCTTTACTGGGTTTACATCTGGAATGCATGCTCAAAATGCTGCAGGAACTCAGCAGGCCAGGCAGCCTCTGTGGAAAAGAGTAAAGAGTCGGTGTTTTCTGCTGAGACCCTTCATCAAGTCCTGAAGAAGGGCCTTGGCCCAAAACATCAACTGTTTACTCCTTTCCATAGTTGCTGCCTGGCCTGCTGTGTTCCTCCAGCATTTTGTGTGTGTTGCTTGGATTTCCACCAGCTGCAGATTTTCTCTTGCTTGTGTTACATCTGGAATATTCCTATAGCTGATAATCTGGTTATTTCTCAATATAAGTACAAGTTTCAGTGTTAAGTAAACTGAAAACATTCTCTTGTACAATAGTTCATTTGCAACCCAGCCACCTCTGGTGCCCGTCACTCAAGGGAAATTTCCTGGCCCTGCTGATGCACAGGACGGTTATTTCTCTCTAGGTCAGTCACCTACTCAGAAAATGGAATGAGCAGGCTATCCATTCTGATAGTTGATGTCTTTCTATTCCCCCACCACCCCCACCTCCAATTCCACCATAAAATATCATTCTTAAAGTGTTCACACTAATTTATATTGGAAACAGATAAAAACGTGGACAGAATGTATGATTTTAAAATTGTGAGCACTTGGATTGAATTGCATCCAATACAATAAGAATTTCCATTTATTGAGTACAGTATCTTTAAAGTTGTTGGGTCCTATAGACTTGTGGTCAAACTGTAAACAACACCTGACAGCATAAAGAATTATTGAGCATGATCCTAACTGATTACATCACAGTCTTATACAGCAATTCAAAAGCATAGGAACGTAAGCTGTAAAGAGTAGAGGACTCTGCCCAATATATCACGGGCACATCCTTCCCCACCAACGGTAGTATCTACAGAAGGTGCTGCCTCAAGAAGGTAACGTCCATGATCAGAGATCCCCACCATCCGGGCCATGCCATCTTCACACAGCTCCCATCGGGCAGGATGTACAGAAGCCTGAAGTCCCACACCACCAGGTTCAGGAACAGCTACTTCCCTTCAAACATTCAGCTCCTGAAGCAACCAGCACAACCCTGATCACCACCTCAGTACAGCAACACTATGATCACTTTGCACTACAACAGACTTTCGATTTTACGTTCTAATTGTGTTCCTTATTGTAAAAATTGTGCGTAATTTATGCTTGTTTATCTTGTGAACATTGTGTCTCTAATGCTATGTGCCTGTGATGCAAATAAGATTTTCATTACACTTACACATACATGTACTTGTGTGTATGGCAATCAATTTGATTTTGAGCCATGTTTGACCAAAAGGGCATTTCTTTATGCAGGGACGAGAAAGTTGAAGGGTCTCAAATCAAAACATCAACTGTCCATTTTTTCTATCAAAAAATTCTGTAGATGCTGAAAGAACTCAGCAGGTCAGGCAGCATCTAATGAGAGGAATGAACAGTCAACATTTTGGGAAGAGACCCTTCATGACGGGGCCTCTTGTATATCGGTGAGACCCAACGTAGATTGGGAGACCACTTCATCAAGTAGCTATGCACTGTCCGCCGGAAAAAGTAGGATCTCCCGGTGGCCACTCATTTTAATTCCACTTCCCATTCCCATATGTCTATCCATGGCCTCCTCTAGTGTCATGATGAGGCCACACTCAGGTTGGAGGAACAACACCTTATATTCCGTCTGGGTAGTCTCCAACCTGATGGCATGAACAGTGATTTCTCAATCTTCCAGTAATTATCCTCACCTCTCCTTCACCATGCCCCGTTCCCATTTCCCTCTCTTACCTTCTCTCCTTACCTGCCCTTCATTTCTCTCTGGTGCTCCTCCCATTCCCTTTCTTCTGTGTTCTTTGGTCCTCTCCTATCAGATTCCCCCTTCTCCAGCCATTTATCTCTTTTACCAATCTTTTTCCCTGCTCTTTACTTCACTCCTCCCTCTCCCGGTTTTACCTATTACTTACCACTTTGTACCTCTTCCTCCTCTCCCCCAACTTCTTACTCTGACTTCTCATCTTTTGTTCTCCAAACCTGATGAAGGGTCTCAGCACAAAATGTCAACTGTTTACTCTTTTCTATAGATGCTGCCTGACCTGCTGAGTTCCTCCAGTATCTTGTGTGTTTTGCTTGGATTTCCAGAATCTGCAGATTTTCTCATCTTTGGGATGGGTGTGTTGTCCATTTTCTTCCATATTACAATTCAAAGTAAACTTATTATCAAAGAACATATACACTGAGTGGCCACTTTATTGGGTACACCTGCTCAAAATCAAAATCAGGATCATGTTAATGCAAATATCTAATCAGCCAATCACGTGGCAGCAACTCAATGCATAAAAGCATGCAGACATGGTCAAGAGGTTCAGTTGCTGTTCAGATCAAACACCAGAATTGGGAAGAAATGTGATCTAAGTGACTCTGACTTGTTGCTGCCAGACAGGGTGGTTTGAATATCTCAGAAACTGCTGATCTGGGATTTTCATGTGCAACAGTCTAGAGTTTACAGAAAATGGTGCGAAAAACATCCAGTGTGAAGCAATCTCTGCATTACTTCCTGTGTCACGGGCTAGTGCAGGTAGGAATGGGATGATAGCATGGATAAATGAGTGGCTATGGAGGACAGCGGGCAGGGTTTCAAGTTCTTGGCTCATCGGAACTTTTTCTGGGGAAGAGATGACCTGCACAAGAGGGACAGGTTGCACCTGAACTGGAGGGAACCAATATCCTGGTTGTAGGCTGTAGCCATTACTGAAACTTGGGTGCGAGAGGGGCAGGAATGGGTGATTCATGTACCAGCTTTTTTAAGTTTTAGAAAAGATAGAGGAGGAGGTAAAAGGTTGTGGGGAATTGCACTACTAATCAGGACAATGTCACAGCTGCACTCAGGAGACATAATGGGGGGGGGGGTCAGACACTGAGTCCATTTGGGCTGAACTCAGGAATAGGAAGGGTGAAATCACACTGATGGGATGGGAAATCACACTTATGAAGGTAAGGATAAAATCTACAGATGAATCACACATAAATAACAAACTAAAATGCATTAATATTAAATATTGCAAGGTACAGAACCAGTGACACTTTGAACACAATGCAGCCGGGAGTTCAGAGGAAGAAACTGTTTGTCATCCTGACCGTTTTTGTTTTTATGCGTTGTAGTCTCCTGCCTGATGGTAGAAAGTCAGAGAGGATGCTGGATGGATGGGTGGGATCCTTAATAATACTAAGGGCCCTGTGTACCCAGCGCTCCTAATCAATGCTCTCAATAGATGGTAGGGGGGCCTCTTTCTGTTCTCACAGTCCTTTGTAGGGACTTCCGGTATGATGCTCGATTGCTCCCATACCAGATGGAGACGATACTTGTCAGGATGCTCTCAATGGTGCTCCTGTAAAATGCAGTTAAGATGGGGGTGGGGGGGGGGGGGGGGCGCCTCGCCTGCCTCAGTCTTCTTAGGAAGTAGAGACGCTGCTGTCCCTGCTTGTTCAGGGAGACGATACTCAAGGACCAGGTGAAGTATCCATGTTGTGAACTCCCAAGAGCTTGGTGCACTTAACTCTCTCTCGATGGAGCAGCCATGTAGTCGCAGAGGGGGATGGTTTGCCTGCACCTTCCTGAAGTCCACAGTGATTTCCTTTGTCTTCTCCACGTTCAGGCTCAGGCTGTTCTTCTCACATCAATCCACCAGTCCCTCCACTTCTCATCATCATTCCCGATGAGGCCAAACACTGTTGTGCCATCTGCAAACTTGAAGATACGGTTTGAGCTGGATCCTGCAATGCAGTCGTGCGTCAGCAGCGGGCTGAGCACACGGCCTTGGGGACTAGAGACGGTGCTGCCCACAAGGATTAACTGTGGCCTTACTGTTAAGGAGTTCAGTATTCATTTGCAGAGGGAGGTGTTGAGGTCCAGTGAGGACAGTTTCCTCACCAGTCTCTCAGGTATGATGGTGTCAAACACCGAAATGAAGTTTATAACCACCAGTCTGGCATATGAAACCCCATTTTCCAGGAGGAACCAGACAGAGTGGAGGGCAGAGGATATTGTATCATTGGTGGATCGATTTGAGTGGTAAGCGAACTGGAAAGGGTCCAGTGTAGCTGGGAGAGTTGTACACTTAGCAGCTCCATCATGGATACTAGCCTCCGTAGCATCCAAGACATCTTCAAGGAGCGGTGTCTCAGAAAGGCAGCATCCATCATTAAGGGCCGCCCTTCTCACTGTTACCATCAGGAAGCAGGTTCAGAAGCCTGAAGGCACACACTCAGTGATTCAGGAACAGCTTCTTCCCCTCTGCCACCCGATTGCTCAGTTATGTCTCTTTACTGCACCCCAAGACAGAGGACATTTGCTGGATGGAATTCCAAGACGGTGGCGTGTGACCTCGTTAAATGAAAGATTGGATGTTTTGATCAAGCTATTAGAAACATAGAAAGCCTACAGCACATAGAGGTCCCTCTATTTTTCTAAGATATATTCCTTAATCAATTTCAGGTAAACAATTCAATGACTCAGACTGACAAACAGGCCAGAATGTTTTTCTGAGAAATCACTGCTCCTGCTTGAACTTGCCTGCCAACGTTAAGTCAATAAATTTGCGTGAGAAAATTACACCTACAGGCACAGAGAGCTCTAGGTATCAGTGTGAAGTATAGATGAACCCACGATTTTAATAATTCAACTCAAGTTTCAAGTCAAGTTTATCGTCATCCAAGTACACACACATATGTAACATATATAACCAGATAAGGTATATAGAAACAAGACTTCTCTTTGAGCCAGAGTGTTAAGCCCAGTAGTACACATAACACTCGATATAACACTAGATGGATGGGTGGAATCCTTAAAGATACTAAAGGTCCGGCTTACCCAGCGCTCCTGATAAACGTCCTCGATGCTCGATTGCTCCCATACCAGATGGAGACGATACTTGTCAGGATGCTCTCAATGGTGCTCCTATAAAATGCAGTTAAGATTGGGGTGGGTGGTGGTGGGGGGGGGGCGCTTCACCTGCCTCAGTCTTCTTAGGAAGTAGAGACGCTGCTGTCCCTGCTTGTTCAGGGTGTTGATACTCGGGGATCAGGTGAGATCATCCGTGATGTGAACTCCCAGGAACTTGGTGCACTTAACTCTCTCTCGATGGAGCAGCCATGTAGTCGCAGAGGGGGATGGTTTGCCTGCACCTTCCTGAAGTCCACAGTGATTTCCTTTGTCTTCTCCACGTTCAGGCTCAGGCTGTTCTTCTCACATCAATCCACCAGTCCCTCCACTTCTCATCATCATTCCCGATGAGGCCAAACATTGTTGTGCCATCTGCAAACTTGAAGATACGGTTTGAGCTGGATCCTGCAATGCAGTCATGCGTCAGCAGTGTGAACTGCAGCCCTGGGGATCACCAGTGCTCATGAGGAGAATTAAAGGAGCGAGAAAAGAACTAAAGAAGGGAATTAGGAAAGCCAGGAAGGGCCATGAAAAGTCGTATGTAAGTACGATTATCGTGAATCCCAAGGCGATCTATACATTCATTAAGAGCAAAAGGATAACGAGGGAGAGGGTGGGACCACTCAAGGATAAATGGGGGAACATTTGCTTGCGTGAGGAGAATGTGAGTGAAGTACTTAATGAGTACTCTGCTTCAGTATTTACAAAGGAAAAGGAGGTGGAGGACCAGGAGATCAGTGCTAAGTGTATAAATATGTTAGGGTGTTTGGAGGTCAAGAAGGAGGAAACGTTGGGCCTCCTAATGAGTATTAAGGTGAATAAATCCCCAGGGTCTGACAGGATTTACCCCAGGTTATTGAAGGAGGCAAGAGATGAGAATGCTGGGGCTTTGACCAGGTTCTTTTTGTCCTCTCTAGCCACAGGCGAGCTCCCAGAGGACTGGCAAGTGGCTAATGTTGTACCTTTATTTAAGAAGGGAAAGGGAAAATCATGGGAACTGTAGACAGGTGAGTCTCACATCAGTTGTAGAGAAATTGCTGGAGAAATTTCTTAAGGATAAAATATAAGAGTATTTGGAAACCCATGGCCAAATTAGGGAGAGGCAGCATGGCTTTGTGTGGGGCAGGTCAACTTTTACCAACTTGATTGAGTTTTTTGAGAAGATGACGAGAGAGATTGATGAGGGTAGGGTAGTGGATGTTGTCTACATGGATTTTAGTAAGACATTTGACAAAATCCCTCATGGGAAGCTAATCCAGAAGATTAGGATGCTTGGGGTCCATGGAAAATTGGCTGTTTGGATTCAGAAGAGGCTTGCATATAGAAGACAGAAGGTAGTGGTTGAAGGGACTTATTCGAGCTGGAGGTCTGAAAGTAGTGGAGTTCTTCAGGTGCTGGGACCTCTGCAGTTTGTAATGTATATAAACGATCTGGATGAAAATGGAGATGGGTGGGTTAGCAAATTTGCAAACGATACCAAGATTGGTGGAGTTGTGGATAGTGAAGAAGACTGGCAAACAATACACAGAACATAGAACATAGAAATCTACAGCACATTACAGGCCCTTTGCCCACAGTGTTGTGCCAACCATGTAACCTCCTGTAGAGACTGCCTAGAATTTCCCTAGCACATAGACCTCTATTTTTCTAAGCTCCATGTACCTATCAAAGAGTCTCTTAAAAGACCCTATCGTATCCGCCTCCACCACCGTCGCTGGCAGTGCATTCCACGCACTCACCACTCTCTGTGTGAAACACGTGCCCCTGACATCCCCTCAGTACCTACTTCCAAGCACCCTAAAACTGTGCCCTCTCATGTTAGCCATTTCAGCCCTGGGAAAAAGCTTCTGACTATCTGCATGATCAATGCCCCTCATCATCTTATACACCTCTATCAGGTCACCTCTCATCCTCGATCACTTCAAGAAAAGGCCGAGTTCACTCAACCTATTCTCATAAGGCATGCTGCCCAATCCAGGCAACATCCTTGTAAATCTCCTCTGCACCCTTTCTATGGTTTCCACATCCTTCCTGTAGTGAGGCGACCAGAACTGAGCACAGTACTCCAAGTGGGGTCTGACCAGGGTCCTATATAGCTGCAACATTACCTCTTGGCTCCTAAATTCAATCTCATGGTTGATGAATGCCAACACACCATACGTCTTCTTAACAACCTGTCAACCTCTGCAGCAGCTTTGAGTGTCCTATGACCCTTTGACCCCAAGATCTCTCTGATCCTCCACACTACCAAGAGTCTTACCATTAATATTATATTCTGTCTTCAAATTTGATCTACCGAAATGAACCACTTCACACATATCTGGGTTGAACTCTGCCACTTCTCAGCCCTGTTCTGCATCCTATCGATGTCCCGCTGTAACCTCTGACAACCCTCCAGACTATCCACAACATCCCCAACCTTGTATCATCAGCAAACTTACTAACCCACCCTTCTACTTCTTCATCCAGGTCATTTATAAAAATCACAAAGAGAAGGGGTCCCAGAACAGATCCCTGAGGCACACCACTGGTCACCAACCTCCATGCAGAATATGACCCATCTACAATCACCCTTTGCCTTCTGTGGGCAACCCAGTTCTGGATCCAAAAAGCAAAGTCTCCTTGGATCCCATGCCTCATTATTTCTCAAAAAGCTTTGCATGGGGAACCTTATCAAATGCCTTACTGAAATCCATATACACTACATGTATCTGATGACCAAGAGCAGATGATATCTTTGCATTCCCTCTTTCTCTGTCACCACATCACAATTCAGAGAGCTTTATGCCAACTGTAGTATTCCCATTGCTGCCTGGGATAATTCAGTCTTAACAATATTCAGTGTTTGCCATTTGAGCAAGATGCTAACATTGGGCCTCCAGGAAAAGAAACTACAGGTTCATTTTTTTCTTACAGGAAAGGAAATGGCAGTGTGTAGTAATGCCTGAGCTTTGTACTTGTTGAGATCCATATACACTACTTCTCCCGTCCCTATTGATGATGCAAAGATCATCGCCAGAGGCTCAGCAATCTCCTCCTTCACTTCCCACAGTAGCCTGGGGTATATCTAATCTGGTTCTGGTGACTTATCTAACTTAATGCTTTTCAAAAGCTCCAGCACATCCTCTTTCTTAATGTCTATATGCTCAAGTGTTTCAGTCCATTGTAAGTCATCCTCACAATTGCCAAGGTCCTTTTCCCTGGAGAATACTGAAGCAAAGTATTCATTAAGTACCTTCGCTACCTTCTCCGACTCCATGCACACTTTTGCACCCTCACACTTGATTGGTCCTATTCTCACACGGCTTATCCACTTGCTCTTCACATACTTGTAGAATGCCTTGGGCTTTTCCTTAGTCCTGCTCGCCAAGGCCTTCTCATGGCCCCTTCTAGCTCTCCTAATTTCATTCTTAAGCTCCTTCCTGACAACCTTGTAATTGTCTGGAGCTCTAACAGTACCTAGTTTCTTGAACCTTTCATAAGCTTTTCTTTTCTTCTTAACTAGATTTTCTACATCCTTTGTACACCATGGTTCTTTAATCCTACCATCCTTTCCCTGCCTCAATGTTCCCTGAACATTTGCCACATTTATGCTATGTATTTCCTAAGAACATCTGCTCCCATTTTATGCTCCCAAGTTACTGCCCAATAGCATCATATTACCTTCTACCCTAATCAAATGTTTTCCCTAATTGTCTGCTCCTATCCCTCTCCACTGCTATGGTAAAGGAGATAGAGTTGTGATCACTATCTCCAAAAAGCTCTCCCACGGGGAGATCTGACATCTGACCAGGTTTATTTCCCAATATTAGATCAAGTACAGCTTCTCTTCATATTGTGTCAGTAGGCTTATCTACATATTGTGTCAGGAAACCTTCTTGAACACACCTAACGAACTCACCCCATCTAAACCTCTTGCTCTAAGGAGATGCCAATCAATATTAGAAAAGTTAAAATCTTCCTTCACAACAACCCTATGATTATTGCACCATTCCAGAATACAGCACAATATAGATCATTTGCAGATATGGGCTGAGAAATGGCAGGTGGCGTTTAACCCAGATAAATATGGTGTTACACCTCAGTAGGGCAAATGCAAGGAGATGGTACACTGTTAAGGGAAAGATCCTTAGCAGTGTTGCTGAGCAGAGAGGTCCAAGTTCACAGCTCCTTGAAAGGTCGATAGGGTGGTTAATGCTTATGGAATGTTTGCTTTTATTAGTCGATGCATTAAGTTCAAGTTAGGAGGTTATGTTGCAGCTTTATAGGGCTCTGGTTAGACCACATCTGGAGTGTTGCATACAATTCTGTTCGCCCCACTATAGGAAGGATATTGAGGCTCTGGAGAGGGTGCAGAAGAGGTTCACCAGGATGCTGTCTGGTTTAGAGGGTATGAGCTATAATGAGACATTATTTAAATTTGGGTTGTTTTCTCTGGAGTGTCGGAGGCTGAAGGGAGATCTGATAGAGGTTTTACAAGGTTGTGAAAGGCTTAGATAGAGTAGACTGGGAATCTGTTTCCCAGGGTAGGAATTTCTAATACCAGAGGACATGCGTTGAAGGTGAGGGGGAGGAAGGTTCAAGGGGGATGTGAGGGTAAGGTTTTTTTTACTCAGAGTGGTCTGTTTCTGGTATGGTGGGAGAGACAAATACTTTAGAGGCTTTTAAGAGACATTTGGATAGGCATATGGATGTGAGGAAGATGGAGGGATATGGACACGGTGTAGGTAGGCAGGATTTGAGTTTGGATGTCTTTGATTTGTTTTTTAGCTGGTTCGGCACAACATTGTGAGCTGAACGGTCTGTTCCTGTGCTGTACTGTTCTACTTTCTATATTCTATGAGAAGCCAGAGGAGAATGGCCAGACTAGTTCAAGCTGACGGTAACTGGAATAGCCATGCATTACCACAGTGGTGTGGAGAGGAGCATCTCTGAATGCACAACACATCAAACCTTGAAGTGGATGGGCTACAGCAGCAGAAGACCACAAACATACACTAAGTACACTTCACTAGGTACAAGAGTTATCTAATAAAGTGGCCACTAAGTGTATGATACCGTATTACCACTTTGCAATTAATTTTCTTGCAGGCATTTACAGGGAAAATATATTTGAATTTTACAAAAAAACTATAATAAAGACTGACAAACAACCACTGAGCAAAAGAAGACAAACTGCAAGTAAAAATAATACTAAGAACATGAGTTGTGAAGAGAGGCTGCCTGACTCGCTGAGTTCCGCTTTGTGTATCGTTGCAGGGAAGCAAAGACGTATTAGGCTTTGGACAAACTTCCCTGCGCCCTCTTGTTTCACCATAAGGATATTCTCCAGGAGATCACCCGATGAGGCGAGGCGCTAAGGCAATATTTGTCAATGGATGGGTCCAGCCAGCAGAGGGGAGATCGTTCATAATGCCTCTCCTTTGGAAAGCTATTTCGAGATCCGCTCCGCATGCTGAGAACTTTGGTCCCACCGTCGCGCCGTCTTCGGGCACTGTGCTTTGCGATTGCGTGGAGAACTGATAACTTCATGTCGACAAATTTATGTGCGAGTGAAAAAGAAAAGTTAAACCCCCCGCGAAAAATAAAAATTACATTTACACCTCAACCTTTCGTTTGCATCTGAAGCGGTGCGACCGCTTGCGGAGCACGCGATGGATCAGTCAAACGTGATAGCAGGTGGATGATTGGCAGCGACGCTCACCAATAATTAGTGGGTTTTCTGTCCCTGTCTGTGAGTTGATTGGACCAAGTGAAACGTAAGGTTAGGTTGGACTCGCAGTTTTACCAACGGTGGCAAGTAAGTGGAACTGTGGTACTGTCAAAAAGTTTAAAGTTATCGTGTGTTCCACAAACAGCATCTGTGTAATGAGAAACTGGGAAAGAGAGCAAACAAATGTTTAAAGTTGCAGAGAATTGGCTCTAGAGCCAAGGGAATGTCAGTGATAGCGTTGTCCAGATGACACTCGTGCTTTTGGCACCGAGAGCTTTTAAATTTTTTTTTAATCAGACTAACTTGACATGAATTCTGGTGTTTTGCGGCAGCATTACAGTGCAAAGACATAAAATTACAATCGATTACAAAACATAGTAAAAAACGATAATCAGGTAGTGTTAATGGACTGTACAATACATAGGAGAGCGGGAAGAAGCTGCTGCTTAATCGTTGAGTGTCTTCAGGCATATGTACAGAGGCATGCAAAAGTTTGGGCACGCCAAGTCAAAATTACCTTTATTGTGAATAGCTAAGTGAGTAAAATATGACTTGATTTCCAAAAGGCATAAAGTTAAAAGTGACACATTTCTTTAATATTTTAAGCAAGATTACTTTATTTCCATCTTTTACAGTTCCAAAATAACAAAAAAGGAAAAGGGCCAAAGTTTGGGCACCCTGCATGGTCAGTACTTTAACACCCCCTTTGGCAAGTATTACAGATTGTGAATACTTTCTGTAGCCAGCTAAGAGTCTTTCAATTCTTGTTTGGGGAATTTTCGCCCATTCTTCCTTGCAAAAGGCTTCTAGTTCTGTGAGATTCTTGGGCCATCTTGCATGCACTGCTCCTTTGAGGTCTATCCACAGATTGTCGATGATGTTTAGGTCGGGGGACTGTGAGAGCCATGGCAAAACCTTCAGCTTGCGCCTCTTGAGGTAGTCCATTGTGGATTTTGAGGTGTGTTTAGGATCATTATCCTGTTGTAGAAGCCATCCTCTTTTCACCTTCAGCTTTTTTACAGACGGTGTGATGTTTGCTTCCAGAATTTGCTGGTATTTAATTGAATTCTTTCTTTCCTTTACCAGTGAAATGTTCCCCATGCCACTGGCTGCAACTCAAGCCCAAAGCATGATCGATCCATCCCCATAGTTGGAGAGGTGTACTTTTCACGAAATTCTGTACCCTTTTTTCTCCAAGCATACCTTTGTTCATCATGGTCAAAAAGTTCAAAGGTTTTGTCATGGCCCTCACAATCAGGGTGTCCAAACTTTTGCTTCGGGCCCTTTTCCTTTTTTGTTCTTTTGGAACTGTAAAAGATGGAAATAAAAAAGTAACCTTGCTTAAAATATTAAAGAAATGTGTCATCTTTAACTTTATGCCTTTTGGAAATCAGGTCATCTTTTACTTGCTTAGCTATTCACAGTAGCAGAAATTTTTACCAGGGGTGCCCAAACTTATGCATGCCACTGTACCTCCTCCCTGATGTTGACAATGAGACGAGGACATGCCGTGGATGGTGAAAATCCTTAATGATGAGGATTAAGGATCTTGAGGCATTGTCTCTTGAAGAAGCAGATTTTGGAAAGGTGCAATAATAAAAGGTTGTTGTCATGAATGACTTCAACTTCCCTAATATTGATAGGCACCTCCTTAGCGCCAAATGTTTAGAATTTATTAGGTGTGTCCAGGAAGGCTTCCTCATGCAATATGTGAACAAACCGACAAGAGGAAAGGCTGTACTAGGCAATTGACCTGTTCAGGTGACAAATCTCTCAGTGGATGAGCTTTTCAGAGACAGTTGCCTGACCTTTTACCATAACCTTGGAGAGGGATAGGAGCAGACAGTATGTGAAAGTAGTTAATTGGGGGAAGGGGGAATTATGATGCTATTAGGCAGGAACTGAGGAGCATCAGTTGGGAATGGGTGTACTCAACGGAAATGTGGAGGTTCTTTAAGGAGTACTTGCTGGAGGTTCTGGGTGGCTTTGAGGCAGGGAAAGGATGGTAGAATGATGAAACCATGGTTGACAAGAAATGTGGAACATCCGGTCAAGAGGAAGAAAGAAGCTAACTTAAGGTTTAGGAACCCAAGATCACGCAGCCCTCGAGAGAGAGTTACATAGCATCCAGGAAGGAGCTGAAGAATGGACTTGGGAGAGCTAGAAGGGACCATGAGAAGGCCTTGGTGAACAGGATAAAGGGAAACCCCAAAGTGTTCTACACATATGTGAGGAACAGGAGGATGACCAGAGTGAGGGTAGGACTGATCTGGGAGAGCAGAGGAAACATGTGTCTGGAGTTGGAGGAGGTAGGAAAAGTCCCTAATGAATACGTTGCTTCAGTATTCACCAGTAAGAGGGACCTTGAAGACAGCATAAAGCAGGCTGATATGCTGGAATATGTCAATGTTAATAAAGGAGATGTGCTGGAACTTTTGAAAAACATTAAAATTGTTAAGTTCCCAGGGCCAAATAGAATACAGCCCTGGTTACTATGGGAAGCAAGGGAGGAGATTGCTGCACTTTTGGCAATGATTATGAACCACAAGAGTAGTACCAGAAGATTGGAGGGTGGTAATTGTTATTCCTTTGTCCAAGAAAGGGAGTAGGAATAACCCCAGGAATCATAGACCAGTGAGTCTTACATCAGCATTGGGCAAACTCTTAGAGAAGATTCTTAAAGACAGGATTTACAAGCGTTTAGAGAAGCAAAGTCTAATTAGGGATTATCAGTATGGCTTTGTGAGGGCAGGTCAAGCTTGATTGAGTTTTTTGAGGATGTGACAAAGCACATTGATGAAGGTAGAGCAGTGGATGTAGTGTATATGAATTTGATAAAAGTTCCCATGGTATACTCATTCAGAAGTTCAGGAGGCATGGAATCCAGGGAAACATGGTTGTGTGGATTCAGGATTAGCTTGCTCACAGAAGGCAGAGTGTGCTCACAGATGCTCACAGCCTGGAGGTCGGTGACCAGTGGTGTTCCACGGGGATCTGTTCTGGGACCCCTGCTCTTTGTGATTTTTATAAATGGCTTTGATGAGGAAGTGGAAGTGTGGGTTAGTAAATTTGCAGGTGGTACATGGGGAGGTGATTTTGTTGATAGTGTAGAAGGTTGACATAGGTTATAATGGGACATTGACTGTACACAGAGCTGAGCTGAGAAGTGGCAGATGAGAGTTCAACCCGGAAGTGTGCAAAGTGATTCACTTTGGAAGGTCAAGTTTGAAGTGGCAGAATACAGGGTGAATGATAGGATTCTTAGTAGAGGCACAGAGTCCACATCTATAGATCCCTCAAAGTTGCCGCACAAGTTGATAGAGTGGTTCTTAAGGCATATGGTGTGCTGGCCTTCATTAGTAAGAGGGTTGAGTTCAAGAACCGCAAGGTGATGTTGCAACTCTAAAAAACCCTGGTTAGACCACACTTGGAGCATTGTGTTCATGTCTGGTCATCACATTACAGCAAGCATGTGGAAGCTTTAGATTTAAGATTCAAGATTCAAAAACTTTATTGTCATTACAACCATACATTAGCTGTGCAGGGCAGAATGAGACAGCATTTCCCGGGGCAAGTGCAATCATAACATAACAAATGCAACACTAAATAATAAACACAACAATAAATAGTAAAACACAACAGCCACATGTCGGTTAAAATCAAGTTATAAGTGTCCAGTGCAAGTTAAAAGTGTCCAAAGCAGAGTCAGGTAGAGCAGCTATTTAGCAGTCTGACTGCCTGTGGGAGGAAACTGTTTAGTAGCCTTGTGGTTTTAGTTTTGATGCTCCTGTAACGTTTGCCTGATGGCAGAAGAACAAACAGTTCATGGAGAGGGTGTGAGGGGTCTTTAATGATGTACTGTGTCTTCTGGAGGCATCGACTCTGAAAGAGGTCTTGGACAGAAGGTAGGGAGACCCCAATAACCTTCTCTGCTCCCCTAACCACCCTCTGCAAGGCTTTTTTGTCGGCAGCACTGCAGCTGGAGTACCAGGTCCTGATGCAAAAGGTCAGCACACTCTCAACCACGCCCCTGTAGAGTGTAGTTAAAATGTTAGTGGGGAGTGATGCTTGTTTAAGCTTCCTCAAAAAATGCAATCTCTGCTGGGCCCATTTCACAATCCCAGTGGTGTTCCTGGACCAGGTGAGATTGTCCGAGATATGCACCCCAAGGAACTTGACGTTTTCCACTCTCTCCACTGTGGAGCCGCTGATGCTGAGGGGTGTGTGCTCAGGCTGAGACCGTCTGAAATCGACGATTATCTCCTTGGTTTTGGTGACATTAAGCATCAAGTTGTTGTCACTGCACCAGCTCTCTAGGTGTTTAACCTCCTCCCTGTACATTGTTTCATCATTTTTGCTGATGAGCCCCACCACTGTGGTATCATCAGCAAATTTAATGATCAGGTTCCCCTTGAATCTGGCTGCACAGTCATGTGTTAGCAGTGTAAACAGCAATGGGCTAAGCACACAACCTTGTGGGGATCCAGTGCTCAGTGTGATGGAGTCAGAGATGTTCCTGCCAACACGGACTGACTCTGGTCTCTCTGTCAAGAAATCCAGAATCCAGCGACACATGGCAGTGTTAAGGCCAAGCAGCAACAGTTTCTCCACTAGTCTCTGCGGGATGATGGTATTGAACGCTGAACTGAAATCAATGTACAGGATTCTGGCATAAGTGTCTTTATTGTCCAAGAGAGAGAGAACTGTGTGCAGTGTGGTTTGAGTGAACTAGGGCTTTTCTCTTCAGAGTGAAGGAGGATGAGAGGTGACTTGATAGAGGTACACAAGATGATAAGAGGCATAGATAGAGTAGACAGCCTGAGACTTTATCCCAGGTCAGAAACAGCTAATACGAGAGGGCATACTTTTGAGGGGTATACAAGAAAGCATAGGGGGAATGTCAGTGGTAGATTTTTTTTAACAGAGAGTGGTAAGTGCATGGAATCCATTGCCAGGGGTGGTGGTAGAGGCAGATATATTAAGGAGATTTACGAAACTCTTGAATAGCCACGTAGATGATAAAAAAAAAATGGAGGGCTATGTGGTAGGGAAGCATTAGATTGACCATGGAGTAGATTAAAAGTTTGGTACAACTTCATGGGTGAATGGCTTGTACTGTGCTGTACTGTTCTATGCTGTCGATGCTGGCTGAATCTATAACCCTCTGCTGCCTCTTTCGGTTTATATTTTTGCGATTCCCTCCATATAGTCAGAATGTTCTCCAACATACATAAATAGAGATTTGGAAGAGTCTTTGGAGACATACCAAATCTCCTCAAACTGTTAACAAAGTAGAGCCACTGGCATGCACTCTTCCTGATTGCATCAGTGTGTTAGGCCCAGTGTAGATCCTCCATGATGCTGAACTTAAAGCTGTTCACCCTTTCCACCGCAGACCCCTCATTGAGGACTGTTGTGTGTTCTCTCAACTTCCCCTTCCTGAAGTTCACAATGAATTCTTTGGTCTTGCTTCCACTGAGTATGAAGTTGTTGTTGTGACACCATTTAACTTCACTGCTGTACGCCTCCTCGTCGCCGTCTAGGATTCTGCCAACAGTGGTGTTGGTTGGAGGAGGTGTAAATAGTGGGAGATAATGTCAGAGGATAAAAATAATGCTGGGATTGTGAGATACAGAACACAGCAGTTGTTGGAATTTGGAAATTAAAGGGAATTCGGGAAATAACCAGCAGGGAGAGAAAGAATAATGATCAAAGTTGATGATTGAATTGGCCAGTTCTAACACAAACAGGAAAGGTTGGTCATCTGAAATTGTTGAATTCAATATTAAGTTCCAAGGGATGCAATGAGCATAGATGAAAGATGAGATAGAGTCCCTCAGCTTAGGTTAGGCTTCCTTGGAACAGTGTAGGATGTCAGCATGGTAGTGGGGTGGAGAATTAAAATGGCATTTGCCTGGAAGCTTAAGATCAACTCTGAACTGATTTCTGCAAAACAATTCTCCTGTTTGCATTTGGTTTTTCAAATGTAGTGGTGTCTGCAAAGTGACCACCAAATGCAGTACACTAGGATGGAAGAAGTGCAAATGAATTGCAGCTTTGCCTGGAAAGACTGTTTGGGTCTGTGGATAGCAGGAGGTAAAAGAACACCTGTTGCATCTCCAGCTGTTGTGTGGGAAAATGAAGGAAGTGATAGGTGAAGATGGAAGAGTGAACCAAGAAAATACAGAAGGAATGATCCTTTATAAATTAAGAGAGCTGGAATGAGGGAAGATTTGTCCAAGCAGTACCTGTTTCTTTGTGGTATACGTCGAGTCTTTAAATCATAATTATGGGAACCCATGGGGGCTAAAGCTATGCTTGTCTCTTTCTTGAAAATGTTTCAGTCCTTGTTCCAATCTTACTTTGTCCCTCTCCCTCACCTGTTTTTCTGGTACAGTGATGACTGTCTTAGTTGTGCTTCTTGCACTTGTACAGAACTTACATGTCACCACCTTCGCTGCCAGTTTCCACTCCGCTCTCCCTTTAAATCTGACTTCCCACCCACCCCTTCCAAACATTCTTAACTTTGCTGTCTCCATCTCAGGCAATAGCTTGGAGACCAATATCCCAGCAAAATTGTACAGTTGTCTTGACTACACCAGCTGCCATCCGACTTCCTATAAGGACTTCATTCTATTCTTCCAGTTCTCTGTCAATTCTATTATAATGATGCCCTTTCCACAGCAATGCTTCTGAGATGCCTTCCTTTCTCTTTAGTCATGTTTACTAAAGCTGATAAGGCTGTCAACCGCATCAGCTCCATTTCCTGCTCTTCTGCACTTGTCCACTCTCCAATCGAGAATAGGGTTCCCCTCATCCCCACCCCTCTAACCTTCTAGTCTTCTAGCCAGAAGGATCATCCTCCATATTTTCCCTACATCCAATAATATACCAACACGAATGGGCCCTCAGGACTCAGTATAGAATTCAACAATTTCACTTCACCAGTCTTTGTGTCATAGCTGGCCAATTTTGATGCAAGGATGTCTACCTGACCTTTAAGCTGGCAAGAGTGTAGGGGAGATTTGCAAGACTCAGGGGATGGTGGTGCACTGAGAGGCTGAGCACTTTAGTAGACAATAGACAATAGGTGCAGAAGTAGACCATTCGGCCCCTCGAGTCTGCACCGCCATTCTGAGATCATGGCTGATCATTCACTATCAATACCCAGTCCCTGCCTTGTCCCCATATCCCTTGATTCCCCTATCCCTCAGATATCTTTCTAGCTCCTTCTTGAAAGCATCCAGAGAATTGGCCTCCACCGTCTTCCGAGGCAGTGCATTCCACACCTCCACAACTCTATGGGAGAAGAAGTTTTTCCTCAACTCTTTTTTAAATAACTGACCTCTTATTCTCAATCCATGCCCTCTGGTACTGGACTCTCCCAACATCTGGAACATATTTCCTGCCTCAATCCTATCAAATCCTTTAATTATCTTAAACGTTTCAATCAGATCCCCTCTCAATCTCCTCAATTCCAGCGTGTACAAGCCCAATCTCTCCAATCTCTCTGCGTAAGACAGCCCTGCCATCCCAGGAATCAACCTAGTGAATCTACGCTGCACTTCCTCAATTGCCAGAATGTCCTTCCTTAAACCTGGAGACCAAAACTGTACACAAAATTCCTGGTGTGGTCTCACCAGGGCCCTGTACAAATGCAAAAGGACATCCTTGCTCTTGTACTCAATTCCCCTTGTAACAAAGGCCAACATTCCATTTGCCCTCTTCACTGCCTGTTGCACTTGCTCATTTACCTTCATTGACTGGTGAACTAGGACTCCTAGGTCTCTTTGCATTTCTCCCTTACCTAACTCTACACCGTTCAGACAATACTCTGCCCTCTTGTTCCTGCTTCCAAAGTGGATAACTTCACATTTATTCACATTGAATGACATCTGCCAAGTATCTGCCCACTCACCCAGCCTATCCAAGTCTCCCTGTATTCTCCTAACGTCCTCTTCGCATGTCACACTGCCACCCAGTTTAGTATCGTCAGCAAACTTGCTGATATAGTTTTCAATGCCCTCATCTAAATCATTGACATAAATCGTAAAGAGCTGTGGTCCCAATACAGAGCCCTGTGGTACCCCACTAGTCACCTCCAGCCAGTCTGAGAAACACCCATTCACTGCTACCCTTTGCTTTCTATCTGCCAACCAGTTTTCTATCCAAGTTGAAACCCTGCCCCCAATGCCATGAGCTCTGATTTTACTCACCAATCTCCTATGTGGCACCTTATCGAATGCCTTCTGAAAATCTAGGTACACAACATCCACTGGCTTACCCTCGTCTAACATCCTTGTTACACCCTCAAAAAACTCCAACAGATTAGTCAAGCATGATTTGCCCTTGGTAAATCCATGCTGGCTCGGCCTAATCCTATTACTGCCATCAAGATGTGCCACTATTTCGTCCTTAATAATGGACTCAAGCATCTTCCCCACGACTGACGTTAGGCTAACAGGGCGATAGTTCTCCGTTTTCTCCTTCCCTCCCTTCTTGAAAAGTGGGATAACATTAGCCACTCTCCAATCTTCAGGAACTGATCCTGAATCTAAGGAACATTGGAAAATGATTACCAATACATCCGCAATTTCCTGAGCCACCTCTTTTTGAACCCTCGGATGCAGACCATCTGGATCCGGGGATTTATTAGCCTTCTGTCCTACCAGTCTACTCATCACAGTTTCTTTCCTAATGTCGGAAAGTTCCTAAAGTCCTAAAGTCCCACTTTGGGACTTTACTCACTGGACTGAGGGGGTGATATTGTAAAGATGTATGAAGCCATGAGGGGAGGGCATAGATAGAGTGAATGCACAGTCTTTTTCCAGGGTTGGGGAATCAAAGAATAGAGGGCACAGGTTTAAGGTGAGAGCAGAGAGATTTCATAGGAACCCAAGGGGCAACTATTTCACCCAGAGGGTGGTGGGTGACCGAACTGATAGAGGAATTGGTCGCAGCAGGCTCATTAACAACATTTAAAAGATACTTAGAAGTTACATGGATAGGAAAGGTTTAGAGGGATATGGGTCAAACGTGGGCAAATGGGGCTGGCTTAGATGGGAATCTTGGTTGACATTGTTGAGTTGGGTGGGAGGGTAGGAGGCAGCAGAAAGGAAACTATAGACCTGTTAGCCTGACATCAGTGGTTGGGTAGTTATTATAATCAACAGTTAGGGATGAGATTACGGAGTACCTGGAGGCACATGACAAGATAGGCCAAAGCCAGCACGGTTTCCTGAAAGGAAAATCCTGCCTGACTAACTTATTGCAATTCTTTAAGGAAATTACAAGCAGGGTAGAGAAAGAAGATGCAGTAGATATAGTGTACTTCAGTTTTCAGAAGGCCTTTGACAGGGTGCCGCACATGAGGCTTAGCAAGGTAAGAGCCCATGGAATTACAGGGAAGTTACTTGCGTGGGTGGAGCATTGGCTGGTTGGCAGAAAACAGAGAGTGAGAATAAAGGGATCCTATTCTGACTGGCTGCTGGTTACCAGTGGAGTTCCACAGGGGTTGGTGTTGGGACCGCTGCTTTTTACGATGTATGTCAATGACTTGGATTACGGTATTAATGGATTTCTGGCTAAATTTGCCGATGATACAAAGATAGGTGGAGGAACGGGTAGTGTTGAAGAAACAGAGAGACTGAGATAGTTTGGAGGAATAGGCAAAGAAGTGACAAATGAAATACAATGTTGGAAAGTGTATGGTCATGCACTTTGGTGGAAGAAATAAACTGGCAGACTATTATTTAGATGGGGAGAGAATTCAAAATGCAGAGATGCAAAGGGACTTGGGAGTCCTTGTGCAAGATACCCTAAAGGTTAACTTTCAAGTTGAGTCAGTTGTGAAGAAGGCGAATGCAATGTTGGCACTCATTTCTAGAGGTATAGAATATAAGAACAGGGATGTAATGTTGAGGCTCTATAAGGCACTCGTGAGACCACACTTGGAGTATTGAGTGCAGTTTTGGGTTCCTTATTTTAGAAAGGATATACTGACATTGGAGAGTGTTCAGACAGGATTCACGAGAATGATTCCAGGAATGAAAGGGTTATCGTATGAGGAACATCTGGCAGCTCTTGGACTGTATTCCCTGGAGTTCAGGAGAACGAGGGGGATCTCATAGAAACATCCCAAATGTTAAAAGGCCTGAACAGATTAGATATGGCAAAGTTATTTCCCATGGTAGGGGATTCTAGGACAAGAGGGCACGACTTCAGGATTGAAGGACGTCCTTTTAGAACTGAGATGTGGAGAAATTACTTTAGTCAGAGGGTGGTAAATCTGTGGAATTTGTTACCACGAGTGGCTGTGGAGGCCGAGTCATTGGGTGCATTGAAGGCAGAGATAGATAGGTTGTTGATTAGCCAGGGCTTCAAAGGGTAAGGGGAGAAGGCAGGGGAGTGTGGATGACTGGAAGAATTGGATCAGCCCTTGATTGAATGGCAGAGCAGACTTGACAGGCCGAATGGCCTACTTCTGCTCCTATATCTTATGGTCTTATAAGTGGCCGGGCCTGTTTCCATGTTGTTTTACCCTATGACATCTATCTGTCGAATATCTCTAGCATTTTCTCCTTTTCACATTTCCATCAACTGAATTCTGAATAACTGGTGTTTTTATTCCACTGTTCATCTTTTTTAACACCTCCTCCAGACAGACCGGCTGTTAAAGCCAACAGCGTGTGTGTGTTATTTGGGCAATTTTGGTGTTCACCCTTTGTTCTCTTCACTGTACTCGACTCTCTGCAACGTGCATAAATCACACCTTTCCAATTCTGATAAAAGGTCACTGGCCTGATACACAAACTCTGTCTCATTCCAGGGATGTTGTCTGCACTGCTGATTATATCAGGCTTTTTCCTGTTTTTACTTCTAGCAATAGCAGTTTTATTTATTGCTTTCGGATTGATTTACAAAATCAGGAGGATTTAGGATTAGGTGCCTTTGAAGAACTTTTTCTCCATTAGTGGGGAGAATCCAGAATAAGACCATAAGACATAGGAGCAGAATTAGGCCATTTGGCCCATCGAGTCTGCTCTGTCATTTGATCATGGCTGATTTAATTTCCTCCTCAGCCCATTCTCCTGCCTTCTTGCTTTCTTATTTATTTATTTATTTATTTATTTATTGGATTTTTATGAAATTACAAAGAATAAATGTGATGATCAAATAGTAAGAAAGAGAAAAATAATATTAATCCTCCCCCCATTAACCCTTATCTAAAGAAAGAAAAAAAAGAAAGAAAGAAGAGAAAGATTGCCTGGATATCGGAGGATCCCCACATGCTCCATGGAGTTCAAAATAATTTTAATATTTATTTTTACTTTCCCCAATTACTTTATAAAGCTTATTCCTTTTACAATGGATTCCTTTTACATAATTGGTTCCAAAAGGGGATTAAATATATAGGTGATTGTTTTGAAGGAGGTATATTGATGTCGTTTGATCAATTAAAAAATAAATATAAAATATCAAACAACACTCTTTTTTGTTATTTTCAATTAAAGGCTCATTTACGAGAAAAACTGGGTCAAACAATGTTGATGCCAAAATCTAGTGAAATAGAAATATTAATTCAAAAAGGAAAAATTAAAAAAATTACATCTTGTAGGTACAATTTGATTCAAAAACAGACAATTAAATCAGGAATTCATAAATCAAGACAAAAATGGGAATCTGATTTGAATGTTAAAATTGATGGAAAAAGCTGGTCAAGATTATGTTCTGATAGTATGATAAATACAATAAATGTTTGACTTAGATTAGTACAATATAATTTTTTACATCAATTATATATAACTCCTGCCTTCTTTCTGTAAACTTTGATGCCCTGACTAATCATAACCCTATTGACTTCTTTAAAAATACCCAATACCTTGGCCTCCACAGCTGTGACAATGAATTTCATAGATTCAGCATCCTCTAGCAAAAGAAAATCCTCCTCATCTCTGCTCTAAAGTCGGTGTCCTCTGGTCCTGGACTCCCCCACTATAGGAAATATGCCCTCCACGTCCACTCTGTCTTTCAATATTCAAAAGGTTTCATTGAATTCCCCCTCATTTTTCTAAATGAGTACAAGCCCAGAGCCATCAAATGCTCGTCACCATTAACCCTTTAATTCCCAGGATAATTCTCACAAATCTCCACTGGAAATGAAGAATTTCTTCTCAGGGTTGAAAAACTTTGGAAGCTGTGGAAGTGGAGTTGAGTGTATTCAAGGCCAAGATAGAATCTTGGGATCAAAGTTTATGGAGATTAGGCAGCAAAATGTGTCTGAGGTCCAAGATGAGATCATGAATGGCAGAGAACAAGCTCTGGTGGCTGTGTGACTAACTCTTGCTGTTCTTATTGGCTCAGTCCATCACCCCTTGACGCCCCATTTTAAAAGAAAGCTGTGCACTCCTTGCTGTTGTCCTCACTTTAGTCACTTTCCATCTCCTTCAAAAGATTACATGGTCTTTACAAGCAGTTGCCATCTAAAAAGTGACTCCCAATAAAGTCTTTGCAGGAAGATTTGGGCAATGTTCCTAAAAGGGAAAGATGCCTAAACATCTGAGTAAAGGTGTATGGGTTCCAATGAAACATTAACTCTGATTTGCTCTCCATTGATGCTGCCTGACCTGCTTTATGCTTTTGGCATATATCTGTTTTTATTTGGATTAGCTGGAGTACCTGAAAATGTTTTCTCCCCCTCTCAAATTTCTGAATCTTTACTCCACAGGGAGAAATGTGTCCAACACTGGGAACAAATTAACCCTGAGGCCCTGCTGGAAACTGGAAATCCAACTACTAAAGTGTGATGCAAGATGATGGAAGAAAATCTGTGCAGTGTCTTCCCCAAAGATGATGATCTGTTTGCCGACTGTTACACGGAGGAGAAGGCTTATGAGTTTTGTGGACATGCTTTAAAGATCACCCAGAGCTTCAGCACTGATTTGGGAGTTGCTGGTGTAGTATGGGATTCTGTAAGTCTAGTGGCCTGAAAATAGATTAAGCAGAGAGCAAGCAATCCTTTCACAACTCCTGTATTTCTATAGCATGCTGCTGTTGTGGCTCGAGCACAGAAATGCAGGCTGACAGTATCAAGAGAGCACCATACTGTCTTTTGGGTGAGATGTCCTCTCCATTTGCCAGCTTGGGGAAGTGTAAAGGATCCCATAGCACTATTTGAATGAACGCAGGGGAGTTTAGGCCAAAATCCCTCCTTTTCCTCAGGCCAGCCCAATCCAGTATCATATTTGCTGCTTCCTGTAACAGGCAAATTTTGCCACTACATTTGCCTAGATAACAACAGGAGCTGCTCTCTTGTGTAAGTTGTGGTGAGGCTTTATGGTTGAATGAGAATGTGAGGAAATGGCATATAAATGTACTTTCTTTTCCCCACACCTAATTTCAGTCAGTTCCAAACTGAACTTGCTGGTGGATTATCAGTTCGGTAATAGCTGTTTCCATTCATTATCCCTTCTCTCCACAAAAGACGTTTCTAACCATTGGCTATGGGCAGCACGTTTGTCTCCAAACTACTTGGATCATGGGTTCAACTCCCACTCCAGATACTCAAACGTCATAAAAGCTACTGTCATTCAGGTGACCCATTAAATTGAGGGTCACTCTCCTACTCTCCATGGTAGAAGTAAAAGATCCATCCTTGGAAAGAAAGGATACAGGAGTTCTCTTCAATGTCCTGGCCTCAATATACTGCATATCTCTCAACTAACCACTCTAACTCTCGTCATAAAACACCACAGCACAGAAGCAGGACCTTCGTTCCATCTGATCTGTGCCAAAATATTATTCTGCCTAGTCCCATCGGCCTGCACCTGGACCATAACCTTTGATACCCCTCCCATCCGTGTACTTCTCCAAATTTTTTTTTAAATGTTGAAATCGAACCTGCATCCCACCTCCGCCTTCAGCTTATCCCACATACTACTCACCATCCTTTGAGTGAAGAAGTTCCCCTTGTGTTCCCGTGAAACCGTCCTTTGAATGAAGAGGTTCCCCCTCACGTCCTAACCTATTCAGCCTTTCCCTAAAGCTCAGATTCTCAAGGCCCGGCAACATCCTTGTAAATATTCTCTGCACTCTTTCAATCTTATTGATATCTTTCCTTGTAAGTAGGTGACCAGAATGCCCACTATGGGAGCTTGCTGAGTGCAAGTTTGCTGTTGTACTCCCTACAACTGCGACTACATTTTGTGTGGTTCTACAATGTTTTGAGATGTCCTGAGATTGCACTTGACACCCTTAGGTGCTTCCCTCTGATGCGTTGTTGTTCTTGCTGCAGTGTGTCATATCAAAACTGAATGTTGAATGAGAATGCTTCTAATGTGAAGTTATGATGTTTTCAGGCTCTTGTTCTTTGTCAGTACCTTGATGAGCAGAAGATAAGCTTCTGTGGGAGAAAAGTGATTGAACTAGGTGCAGGCACTGGAATTGTGGGGATTCTGGCTGTACTTTTGGGTAAGTTTAACGTTCCCAACCAAAACTTAAATAAGCAAAATGCACAGCAATCTCTGTCAGAATCAGTTTTATTATCACTGTCTTACATGATGTGAAATTTGTTGTTTAGCAGCAGCAGTACAGTGCAAAGACATAAAATTGTTATAACTTTCAAAATAGTGCAAAAAAAGCAATAACAAGATAGTGTTCGTGGACAGTTCAGAAACCTGATGGCAGAGGGGAATAAGCTTTCATTAAGATTTTTTTAAATCATTGAGGGTGGGGCTTCAGGCTGCTGTACCTATACTGTTGTTAGTACCAAGAAGGGGACATGTCCTGGATGCTACCCTCCTGACTCACCGCCTCTTGAAGTCCTCAGTAGTGGGGAGCGTTGCGCCCATGATGGAGCTGGCTGAGTTTACAACCCTCTGCAGCTTCTTCAATACCTGTGTATTGGAGCCATGTGGAAATAAAATCAGAAAGTGATGGAAGCACTCAGCAGGCCTGGCAGCATCTGTGGAGAGAAAAAAACTGTTAATGCTTCAGATCAATGATCTTGAATTCCCAGCCTTAAAAGTTAATGATTTTTCTCCACAGGCGCTGCCTGGCCTGTTGAGTGTTTCCAGCATTTTTTGTTTTTACTTCAGATTCTGCATTTGCAGCAATGGACCTTGCTTGCGTTCTGCTGCTGGGGTGTATGGGGTTGGGTAGGAGGGCGCAAGGGTTGGGTGAATGGTGCACATGACATTGCTAGTGACTGCCCAGTCTAATAGAACCCAGTGAGAGGTTGATATGTCACTGGAAGCCAAGAGTCTTCTTACCCAGCTCCAGGCTGTCCTAGAACCTCATCCCTGGAGGAGAAAGGGCAAGCCCCTGTATTTCCCATGCACTTCAGCACATGAAGGCCCATCTTGAATCAACAAGTACCTCAATCTTAAGCACTTGACAAGTCAATGGTGATGCCAAGGGGAGAGAGTGATGGACAAGCAGGAACATAGTTTGGATCCTCGTCCCTTTTCTTAAATTTTTCCGTGGCTTCACTCCTACCCCCACACCCCTCCCTCCCCTTCATGCTGTAAAGCAATAATGTAACAGGTTGTGTAGCATTGTCATTTGGATTTAAAGACTGACTCCCAGATCTTTAGGGGTAAGCTGTAAATGGGGAAATGTGATTTGTTTTTCTTTCCTTTTGTTCATCAGGGGGCGATGTAACCTTCACAGACCTTCCTCATGCTTTGAAGCAAATCAAGAGCAACATCTCAGTGAACGTACCCGCTTCCTGCGTACACCGCTTACGGGTACGTGCCCTTTCCTGGGGCCACAATCATAGCCAGTTTCCCAATGACTATGATGTTGTTCTGGGTTCTGACATTGTGTACCTGCCTGAGACCTACCCCTTGCTGGTGCAGACACTGCAGCACCTCAGTACGCAGAGAACCACCATTTACCTCTCGTCCAATATGCGAAGGGAGCATGGGACTGTCTCTTTCTATGAGGAGATCCTACCCCAGCATTTCCGGTGCCAACTTCTTCACAGGAACAAGGAAGCAAATATCAACCTCTATGAAGTGACCCAACTAGAACATTGTGTCAGAGAGCACAGACTAAACCAGCCAGGGAAAGCACCCCAGGGCCCATCTCCAGATTCACAAAGCCGTTTGTAGGTGGCTCCTGTAGTCAGCTCGAAGACTTATTTTCTGTTATACTACATTTTTTAATTGACCTTTTCCTTTTTTGCTTTTGAACCCAGTAGTTTGACCTGAGTTGTATCTTTGTGCTCTGGGACCAGGCCTAGGACTGAGCAGCCACTCTGCAAATAGGGCATTTCAACTGGCTGTTTGACCACCTGTGTGCACTTTCCAGTGGAACTGTAGTTACTGAATGGTGATATGTTGGGAGAAAGCTTGGTGGGTTTTCCTCTCCCCACATACTAATCCCACCAATCCCAACGATGCCAGTGATACTAGTGGCACTCCTGTTAGTGCCTCTCACCACACCCCTCTCAGTCCTTTTCACATAACATCTGGGCACTTTTTAGATGAAATAAATACTGCAGATGCTGAAATAAATGCAGAAAGTGCTGGAAGTACTTAGCAGGTCAGACAGTCTCCACATAGAGAGAAATAAGAGTTAATGTGTTAGGACTGAGGCACTGAGGAGACTCAGTATTATCAATCTTTAGTCCTGAGATGAGCCTGGTAGCCATACAATAGGCAATCTGGCATAGTCGTCATGGATTTGATGTGCCAAATGGCCTCCTTCTACATCATAAGGAAATGTATAGAAGTACAGCCTCTTTTTGAAGGCAGATTTAGTGGTTTGTTTAAGCAGAGAGGTGGCACTGGGAGATGGAGTTTGAGGATGACTTCCTTCCTTGGCTAAAACAACATGGGTTGTTTTAAGTATCAGTATCAGTATGGTTGTGATAAGTATCAGCCTGTCTGCTGATACTTATTCAGTTTACTCACGCAGAGATGCATCAGTGAAGACCAAAGTAGCTTTCCCCACAGTGGGGCAGAATATTTTTAATGCTTTTTTTAAAAATGTTTCTTTTTCTGAGATCAAATTCCAACTTGTGCTTGGAAACCTGTCCATGTGCCTTAGATGCCCTCCAGTATGTCAACCAGACATACAATCTCAACATGTGGTCAATGTGGGTCAGGCAATTAGACCATGGGGTGTGGGATGAGAGAGCTGGGTGTGAATCTGTTCACTCCTGACATGTAAGTTGTTATTTTGGATTTGAACATAGAACATTACAGGCCCTTCAGCCCACAATGTTGTGCCGACCATGTAACCTACTCTAGAAACTGCCAAGAATTTCCCTACTACATAGCCCGATATTTTTCTAAGCTCCATGTACCTATCATAAGAGCCTCTTAAAAGACCTTATTGTATCCGCCTCCACCACTGTCGCTGGCAGTGCATTCCACGCACTCACCACTCTCTGCGTAAAAAAATTTACCCCTGACATCTCCTCGGTACCTATTTCCAAGCACCATAAAACTGTGCCCCCTTGTGTTAGCCATTTCAGCCCTGGGGAAAAAGCCTCAGGCTATCCACACGATCAATGCCTCTCATCATCTTATACACCTCTATCAGGTTACATCTCATCCTCTGTTGCTCAAGGAGAAAAGGCCAAGTTCACTCAACCTATTCTCATAAGGCATGCTCTCCAATCCAGACAACATCCTTGTAAATCTTCTCTGCACTCTCTCTGGTCATGAGGTGACCAGAACTGAACACAGTACTCCAACTGGAGTCTGACCAAGGTCTTGTATAGCTGTAACATTACCTCACAGCTCTTGAACTCAATCCCACGTTTGTTGAATCCCAACACACCAAATGCCTTTTTAACAACACTGTCAACCTCTGCAACTGCTTTGAGTGTCCTATGGACACAGACCCCAAGATCTCTCTGATCCTCCACACTGCCAAGAGTCTTGCCTTTAACACTATATTCTGTCTTCAAATTTGACCTACCAAAATGAACCACTTCACACATATCTGGGTTGAACTTGATCTGCCACTTCTCAGCCCAGTTCTGTATCCTATCGATGTCCCGCTGTAACCTCTGACAACCCTCCAGTCTATCCACAACATCCCCAACCTTGTATCATCAGCAAACTTACTAACCCACCCTTCTACTTCTTCATCCAGGTCATTTATAAAAATCACAAAGAGAAGGGGTCCCTGAATAGATCCTTGAGGCACACCACTGGTCACTGACCTCCATGCAGAATATGAATCATCTACAACCACCCTTTGCCTTCTGTGGGCAAGCCAGTTCTGGATCCAAAAAGCAAGGTCTCCTTGGATCCCATGCCTCATTATTTCTCAAAAAGCTTTGCATGGGGAACCTTATCAAATGCCTTACTGAAATCCATATACACTGCATGTATCTGATGACCAAGAGCAGATATATCTTTGCATTCCCTCTTTCTCTGTCACCACATCATAATTCAGAGAGCTTTATGCCAACTGTAGTATTCCCATTGCTGCCTGGGATAATTCAGTCTTAACAATATTCAGTGTTTGCCATTTGAGCAAGATGCTAACATTGGGCCTCCAGGAAAAGAAACTACAGGTTCATTGTCTTACAGGAAAGGAAATGGCAGTGTGTAGTAATGCCTGAGCTTTGTACTTGTTGAGTAAGTTCGAGGTTATGGTATTGTGCAGTGGCTGAGGTGTGTCTACTGCTGCACCATTTGAGAGCTTACACTTGACAGTAGTTCTAAAGGAGACAATTTGGCTTAATGAAGCTAAATTATGATCTGTGATTTGCTTTCGAAGGAAATAAAATGATAAAGTTCATTGAATTTTTGCCATAGGGCCAGGTGCCAGTTTTGGAGAACAGAATATTTTTCCAATTTAGGCTTCAAATGGTATTTTTTTAATCCTCAATGGGTGCTCACAGTTTTGGAACTTTGCTTGTAGCAAACAATGGACCATCTGTTGTGGGCTCAGGGTGTCAAGAAGAGCATTGATCAAGTGAGAAGTTCCCTTCAGTCATGCTTTATATCGTACCTTGGGCAGGTGCTCTGAAAGCCCTCAGCTTCTCCTCATTCACCTTATGGACTTGCACTCAATATTAACTGGGCTAAGCTGAACTCATCTGCCTGTTGATTCAAACTTCTTGTCAATGTTTGCCCTGGATTCCCCAGGTCAACTTTATTCCACACTGTACTACCCACCTCATGTTAATGAGAATTTATAATCATGGAGGATGTTTTTTGAAGGATATTTCTTGAATATAAATTGTGCCTTAAATGTAAGCAACACTTAAAAGCAGAAGTGCCTTTGAACTATGTCTGCTTGTACTGCATATTATCTTTCATGTGTCCTTGAAAATACCATGTTGCTGTATAATCACTTTGGGCAATGTTCCTTTGAATTCAGTTCCTAAACCAAGACACTGTATTGCACAGACTGTAGAAAAGCTGACTCTCTTCAATGTGTAAAATATTGATCATAAAGCCAAATTCATCATAGATCCTAAAATTTCCTGTTGTCACTTTTTTGCTCCACAGAAAGAATAAGATTGTATTTAAATAGTGCTTTTTCAGAATCTCAGGAGACAAGGAACAGAAGCAGGAGTTGGCCTTTCGGCTACTCGAACTTGCTTGGTTTACTAAGGTTGCAGATGATCTTTTGTCTTAAATCCACATATCCTCTGATTCCCATAGAATCCAAAAATCTCCTGTATTCAGCTGTGAATATAAACAGTGACCCCTTCAGCCTCTGAATGAGACAATCCCAAAGGTTCACAACCCTCTGCGCAACAAAGCTTCTGCTCAGCTCTGCCATAAATTGGGGCAGCGGAGTAGCATAGTGGTTAAGATAACACTATTAAGAGTGCCAGTGACCTGGGTTCATTTCCACAGCTGTCTAAGGAATTTTTAAGATCCCCCTGTGACCGCATGGGTTTCCTCTGGGTGCTCCAGTTTTCTCCCACATTCCAGAGTTGTAGGGGTTAGCAGGTTAATTGGCCACATGGTGTAATTAGTCAGTGCGGGCTCATTGGGCCGGAAGGGCCTGTGACTGTGCAGTATCTCTAAATAAAAATAAATAAATCACTAAACCCTATTTCAGACACTCCAGCTTGAGGGAAACAGCCTTCCAACATCCAACCACCCAATCCATTGCAGAATGTTGTATGTCTTATTGAAATAATTTTATACTAAGATTATACTTAGAATTTAGGGCAGTGTTTCACAATTTCACCCTATAGGGTCCCTCATCCTAGGAATTAGCCAAGGAATCTGTTGTACTGTCTCCAGGCTAATTGTATTTGGAGACCAAAACTACCCAGGTGTGGGTTTCACAAAATCCCTATAGTATGATTCTACTAAGGCTTCCCTTTGCAATAAAGATCACCACTCTATCTACCTCCTAACTCTATCTACCTCCTTTCTGCATTTCAAGATCCAGCACACCAATGCTTCACATTAAATAGCTGTTGAAAGATCATTGCTGTTATGATGATGACATTAGGTAGATTCAACAGGTGCCAGAAAACCTCAAATGTCTTGGCCATGTGGCCATTCACATGTTAGATCAGGCGGGCAGTTTGGTTGCAAAAGGCATTTCCAGATCCAAGGAGGCACAACAGACCAATTCTAGTGTAGATACCTGGTTGCAAATCCAGCACACCTTGGGACCATATGGTACATTTACAGAATAAGCCATAGGCAGACAGGGCTGTTTGTTCAGAATGTACAGTGCTATGGGACTGAGATCTTTAGCGAATCTAGGCTGCTGGTTAGATTGTTTTGTTTTCCCAGGCAGCAAGCCCTTTGCACTTGGTGGTGTCAGCTGGTCAAGCTGAGACTACCTAAGCACTGGCAAGGTTTTAGAGAGGGGAGAAAGAAATTGTGTGTTGATCAAGAATTAGAACATAGAACAATAAGCTCATGTTCATTTAATTTGGATCAATATAAAGAGTTGACATTAGTCATTTTATCTTTACTTTAGAAATATTAAGAAGTGTAAAATTGCAGTTTTTAGTCTTCAGAACAGCAGTACTTTAATTACATAACTATTGAGCAAAACATCTCAAGCCATGTCACAGGGTAAATGTTTCACTAAACCAATAGTGAATATGAGAGCAGGTGACCAAAATCTAATTAAGTGGGGTTCAAGGCCTGTATTAAAGGAGGTTGAGGTATGTATTAAAGGAGTTTCAGGCAGTTGAAGACGCAGACACCAGTGATGAGGGAATTAAGTTCAGTGATGGTAAAGGAGCCAGAATTAGAGATGTCTCCTAAAAGCATAAGGAATAGGAACAGGAGTAGGCTATCTGGCCTGCCGAGTCTGTTCTGCCCTTCATTAAGATAATGGCTGATCTGACCATGGGTTCAGCTCCATCTACCTGTCTTTTCCCCATAACCCTTGGTCACCTGCTCTCAAATTCTCCGAAGAAATATCACGACCGCATGGACCCCAGCGCTAAACCTGTTGATTTAGAGGCAAGTGTGCTGTTCACCCAATGTAGCAAGGAAAAAGAGAGCTGACTTTTATATTCTGTTCATACTTTGACAAAGGGAAACGCGTTTTATTTTTCCGATTTCATCAGAAACTTAGAGAAACATTTAAACTCCGCCCTCTCTTGGCGTCCTCTGGGTGAGAGGTTGCTTAGTTTGACCCTGTAGGATTTCCGTCGCTGTTTCCTTCCGGTGGCATGGTAGCCTTGTGTCTGCTGCATTGATCCGGTGAAAATGGTCATCTTGTGTGCCCTGCGAATCGCTCGAACCGGGATCTCCAGGGTAAAAATAAATATCTATCTGGTTACCTCGACACCGATGAACGATTTTAATAAGGTTCCGGGGGAGAGAAAACAATCTGTAGAAGGCCAGAGGCTCCGTGGTAAAACTAATGTGCTGGGAGGGGATGATGGACGGTAAGGTTTGGCCAATTAAAAGGGACATTTGCCGGGCTCTTGTTATCTCATTGGAGGATTTCAGACCCGACCCTCCCCCCTCAGCCGCCGTGGATTGAATGGCGAGCAGGGAGAGACAATGGGTCTCCCGCAGGGAGGCCGAACAGCAACATGCAGAGGGCCAGTGACTATTTAAAATAATTAGAGTGACAGATCTTCATTTATACCCCATGTGTTGAAAGAGATTCTTTGGAAGAGCAATTGAATATCTTCAATTTATGAAGGAGAAATCCGGTGGGGAAAGACAGAGTGGAACAGGGGACACAAGACTGCAGACGCTGAAACCTGGACCAACACAAAAGGTGTTGGAGGAACTCAGTCAGTCAGACAGCATCTGTGGAGGGGGAATGGACAGCAGTCGAAACCCTTCATAGATGGTACCTGACCCACTAAGCGCCTTTTGCGTTATTGGAAAGCTCTCGAGGGGCTGGCACAGGGATGACGGCTGAACGTTCTCTTCTGATGTTTTCTAACCTGGGGTTGTGGAGATTGGATCATTAGAAGCAGTTAAGGTGGAGATAAATGAAAGTTTTGAACGATCGGGGAATTAAAGGTTTTGTCGAACCGGTACAGAAGAGGAGTTGAGGCTTGAGGTAGAGCAAAATGATCATATTAAGCGGTGGGGTAGGTTTGAACAGTCGTTGGCCTATCTTGTGTTCTTAAGCTGATAAAATTTATACTCTTAAGTACAATGATTTTCACTTTTTAATGAAAATGCAAACAAGTTGAACTGTTAAGTTTGCAGAATGATTAGCAATCTCTTGCCAAAATGAATTAATATTCATGTGTAGGGTTATAGAACATAGAACATTACAGCACAGTACAAGCCATTCAGTCCATGATATTGTGCCAGCCTACTCTAACATTAGTCTAAACTTCCAATAGTCCTCCAATTTTCTATCATCCATGTGCTGATCTAAGAGTTTCTTAAATGCTCCTAATGTATCTGTATTATCCATGCACCCACCACACTCTCTGTAAAGAACTTACCTCTGATGTTCCCCTATATTTTCCTTCAAATCATCTTAAAAATTGTTTCTTCTTATATTAGCCATTTCTATCCATAAGACCACAAGACATAGGAGCAGAATTAGGCCATTCAGCCCATCAAGTTTTTTCTGCCATTCCATCATGGCTGATCTCAGATCCAACTCAACCCATACACCTGATAGTTTCCCATCAGAAAACTCAATTTCTGCTTTAAATATACCCATGGACTTGACCTCCACTGCAGTCTGTGGCAGAGCATTCCACAGATTCACTACTCTCTGATGAAAAAATTCCTCCTTACCTCCATTCTAAAAGGTCGCCCCTCAGTTTTGAGGCTGTGCCCTCTAGTTCTGGGTACCTCCTCTCCACGTCCACCCCATCTAGTCCTTTCAACATTTGGTAGGTTTCAATGAGATTCCTCCACATTCTTCTAAGTTCCAGTGAATACAGGTCCAAAGCTGTCAAATACTCCTCATATGTTAACTTCTTCATTCCTGGAATCTTCCTTGTGAACCTCCTATGGACTGTCTCCAATGATAACACATCCTTTCTCAGATATGGGGCCCAAAGCTGTTGACAGTACTCTGCAGCCTGAATAGTGTCTCATAAAGCCTCAGCATTCTCCTTGTTTTTATATTCTATTCCCCTTAAAATAAATGCCAACATTGCATTTGCCTTCTTCACCATAGAGTCAACCTGTAAATTAACCTTCTGGGAGTCTTGCATGAGGACTCCTGTCCCTTTGCACCTCTGATGTTTGAACCTTCTCCCCATTTCGATAATAGTCTGGACTATTGTTCCTTTTACCAAAATGCATTATCATACATTTCCCAACACTGTATTCCATTGCCACTTTTTTGCCCATTCTTCCATTTTGTCTAAGTCCTGTTGCAATTGTATTGCTTCCTCAGCACTACCTACCCCTCCACCTATATTCGTAACATCTGCAAACTTTGCCAGAAAGCCATCAATTCCACTATCTAAATCACTGACAAACAATGTGAAAAGCAGGGTCCCAATACTGACCCTTGAGGACACCATTAGTCACTGGCAGCCAACCAGAAAAGACCCCCTTTATTCCCACTCGCTGCCTCCTGTCTATCAGCCATTCCTCTACCCATGCCAGTATCTTACCTGTAACACTGTGGGATTTTGTCTTGTTGAGCAGCCTGATGTGTGGCACCTTATCAAATGCCTGACCTGGCATAAAGTCTCTGGCTGTCCACTCTACCTATGCTTTTTTGTATACCTTTGTCTAATTACCTCTCATCCTCTTTGCTCCAAAGAGAAAAGCCCTAGCTTGCTCAACCTATCCTCACAAGACATGCCCTCTATCCAGGCAGTGTTCTGGTAAATCTACTCTCTAACTTCTCTAAAGCCTGTATATTCTTCCTATGGTGTGACTAGAATTTAACTTATCTAAACACGGGAGATTCTGCAGATGCTGGAAATCCAGAATCTCACACACACAATACTGGAGGAACTCAGCAGGTTGGGCAGCATCTGTGGAAATTAAATAAACAAGCCAATGCTTCGGGTGGAGACCCTTCAGAGTTTCGGCCTGAAACATCAACTGTTTATTCATTTCTATAGATGCTGCCTGACCTGCTGAGCTCCCCCAGCATTTTGTGTGTGTTGCTCTGAACTTATGCTGAGTTTCAAACTGAATTCCAATAATCCATATAAGTGAAAGTTGAGAAGATCAGAAAGCCAGACAGTAAGGGAACTTCCTACCTAATGCAGAGTTTGATTTATTATACAGGTTTTGTATTCTTCATCCTGCTTTGCTGGAGAAATCTTAAGAGCTTGGGATTCAGTGCCTTTCTCATACAGAAAGAGAAAGCTATTAAGCATAAGCTCCCTCCTAGCTTCAATACTAAAGGAAGGAGCCTGGTAAAATGCCACTATTTGAAGCATATTTTTTATTGGCCCCACAAGTTTCTTGGTACGCTTTGAGGGAAGTGCCCCCGCTGAGGAATGTTTGAAATGTGTGTGAGAAATGGCAAGCACAGGCTGCATCCCCTCACTGCTTGCCAGTAAAATCAAGATACACTGGATACCTTCCTCTGTAGCCCAAAGCATACGTTATTCTGGAACTTTATAAAACTCTAGTTGGCTCAGACCTAGAGTACAGTGTACAGTTTTGGTCACTATACTACAGGAAGAATGTGATAACAATAGAGGTAGTGTAGAGGAGATTCACAAGGATATCACCAGGACTGAAGAATTAATGTTGGGAGAAAAGGTTGGTAAGGCTCAGCTTTTTCCATTTGGAACAGAAGTGGCTGTAATGAGATGTAATTGAGGAGTGCAAGATCATGACAGGGAGAGCAAGGAAGGCCTATTCCCCTTAGCAGAGAGGTTGAGAATTGAGAGACATACATGAGAGTGTTAGAAGTAGAAGCAGCAGTAAGGCATTCAGCCCTGATACCTGCTCATGCCTGATCTTCCTCAGTGCCCCACCAGTTGCATGTCATTTCAGCTCTCCTTTGCACTCCCACACTGACCATTGCTATGGAGAGGGCAAACTCAAATTGGAAGAACAACATCTCATATTCCTTTTAGGTAGCCGACAACCCAATGGTATTTGTTTGAATGTTTTTCATTTCAAGTAACCTACAGCCCTGGTGCTTTCTTCCCACAGGCATTCACCTCCCCACCTAGTTCTTGAATGTTGGCCTTCATTGCTAGAGGGATTGAATTTAAGAGCAGGGAGGTCATGCTGCAACTGTACAGGGTACTGGTGAGGCCACACCTGGAGTACTGTGTGCAGTTCGGGTCTCCTTACTTGAGGAAGGATATACTGGCTTTGGAGGCAGTGCAGAGGAGGTTCACCAGGTTGATTCCAGAGATGAAGGGGTTAACCTATGAGGAGAGATTGTATCGCCTGGAGCTATACTCAATGGGATTCAGAAGAATGAGAGGGGAGATCTTATAGAAACATATAAAATTATGAAAGGGATAGATAAGATGGAGGCTGGTAAGTGAGTCTAGAACTAGGAGACGTAGCCTCAAGATTCAGTGAAATAGATTTAGGACGGAGATGAGGAGAAACAGCTTTTCCCAGAGAGTGGTGAATCTGTGGAATTCTCTGCCCAGAGAAGCAGTAGAGGCAACCTCATGAAATAAGACACAATTAGATAGATTTTTGCATAGCAGGGGGAATTAATGGTTATGGGATAATGACAGTGCAGTCGAGTTCACGGCCAGATCAGCCGTGATCTTACTGAATAGTGAAGCAGATTCAACAGGCCAGATGGCCAACTCCTATTTCTATGTTCTTATGTACTCTTGTGCCTTTGTTCATCCCTCCTATCCACTACCCAACTTGCTTCCACCTGTACATTATCCCCTCCTGATATGGCTCCATCTACCACCTTCTAGCCTTTAGCCTATCTTCCCACCCACTGCACTGCTGTACTCTGGCAACCTTTCCTGTTTCCTCTCAGTCCTGATGCAGTCTTGATCTGAAACATCAAACTGCACCCTTTGCCTCCACAGACACGGCTTGAGCCACTGAGTTCTTACAGCATTTTGTGTTTTGTATTTAGAAAGTGCTTGGATGTGTGGTAGACAGAGCTGGGAAGTAGGATTGGGCAGGATTCAACTGCACAGTCACCAGAATGGCCACTTCTTGTGTCATATATTTCCATGATCCTGCTTTGTTGATTGTGGGTGGGGGAGTGAGTGTTGTCCATGACTATGGTCTTTGACTGAATATATTTAACAATGGGGTAGCATCACACAAAAGTTAAAGTGCAGGCTACAGATGGAAAGATTAAAATCTGTTGATCCTATTAGAGATTTTGGTTTTGTCTTCAGCAGATCTTCTCTACACAACCAGCCCAGTTTCTCCACTGTTCTGGGGCTAGATTGATAGTAGCTGATAAAGATCTTCTCATTAAACTCCGGAAAAAGACAGGATACTCATTTACAAATTGTAAGAAGGCTTTGGAGAAGTTTAACAGTGACCTCCAACAGGTAGGTGTAAAGTAAAGGGCTGAACGGCCTGCTCCCACTTGTACCTCTTATACCTCATTATTACCCCATCATGCATTTAAATCACCTTCTCCTCTCTTGAAGACTATTTTATGGATCCTTTGATACCTTGCCTCAAGGGATTGTTCTTCACTTGCAGAACTTGAAAATTTCAGCAAGCTGCTCATTAGCAAACCTGGCTCGATTGGAGCAGAAGCCCAGCTAATTACTTTTGTACCTCTCTCTAATGTTCAGCAGCCAGCAGTTAGCTTGCTTAGAAGGAGCTAACTTCATGCAGACCCGAAGTCAAACCGGGAGATCCCTGGTATATGTATCATAACAGAGAGTACACTGCATGTAATCTCATAGCCATAGGTTTTAATTCTGCCACTGATGGTGCTTTGAACGTAACTTTAACATTCATTCAGCCAATATTGTACTGCAGAGTAGCTCACCCAGAGTGAAGGAGCATAAATCAATTATTCCAATTCAAGCCATCATTCTTTGTGTGTGAGCCTAGAGATTGATGGCAGGCAATCCAATAACTGTCGAAGGTGTTGTACCAGGCCTGTCAGTTACAGTGAAGACACAAAAGACTACAGATGCTGTAACCTAGAGCAAAAAAAAACATATTTTCTTTAACTAATGTTGAAATTACCCACCAAACTGAAGCTCAGTAGTGCTGAACTCTTCTTGCTTGTCTAGTAGCTTAATTCTGATGCCACTGATCTCCTGTTAAATACTTAAAGCAGGCAGTCACTTTCCCCTGGCTAGCCATTGAACCAAGAGTTCATGCTTGTGCTGTTTCTTGTATAGAACCACCAATGAAAAACACGAGATGTAATGGAAACACGTGCTGTTAATTATCAAACTCCCAATGCCCTGAAGATGCTAATGCTGACACAGAGAGTCTTTCACAGCCTCCAGGTTTTACAAAGATCTTTCCAGCAAATGAACTACTTTTGAAGTGTAGTCTTCTTGTCATGTAGGAGTAAAGCACAATATGCACCTCTTCCATCATTTGATCAAGCAGTTGATCAAAGTATCTGGCTTGTTTTCTCTTGGAGATATGGAGTCCATTTTCAACGCATGGTTTTGAGGAAAGTTGATTTTCCTGTTAACATCAACTGCTTCTTGTTCTCTAGTTGTGTCATTTTAAAAATAGATGAGAAAATATATAACAGCAGAACCATTGACTCGGAATAGGTACACTGGGAAATGGAAACAGAAAATGGGTGGCTGACTGTAACTGAGGATCCGTCAAGTTAATGAGGGCAATCTCAGCACCATCTTCTCATGGGTAAAGTGATTTACTGCCGGGTAACTGGTGATTAAAATCGACTTCTTTTCAAAGGCTGAAGCCTGGCTGCATGAACAAGCCCACAAGGAAGGATGGAGTAAAGCTTCTAAACTGCAAGGCCGGAAGACAAAGGAGGGTCTTATTGGATTGCTGCAGGATGGAAACTTGGCTGTGCTGGTGGAGGTAAAGATGAACAACTTCTGAACAGTAAAAAATGTATTACATTACAGAATCTGCTGTACTGACAGACCCTGCCTGTCTGGCCCTTTCAAAGAACCCTTCAGCTGTCCCCACTCATCCCGCTGTTTCCCCACAATCTGGTGCCCATTCTACTCCTAGTACCACTGAATCTGTGCACCCCGGCCATTCTGTATGGCTGCTGTGTCTGTTAAAGTCGTGGGCAGGAAAATTCCCTTTGAACAACACACACACAAAATGTTGGAGAAATTCAGCAGGGTCAGGCAATGGAGGGGAATAAACAGTCAACATTTCCGGCTGAGGGTCTCAGCCGAAAGCATTGACAGTTTATTCCCCTCTATAGATGCTGCCTGACCTGCTGAGTTCCTCCAGCATTTGTGTGATTTCTGGCATTTGCAGAATCTCTTGTGTCCAAAATTTCCTTTGAAATAGTTAAAATGAAAGGCAGGATTGGCAACCAGAAAATTGACTTTAAAAAAAATATTGAAGCGGCAGAGGGCGGTGACAACTTTTTAATTATGATGTTCTGTATTCTAATTGCATATAGAATGCCATCTGAAAAAACACTGGAAGCAGATTCAATAATAATTTTCAAAGGGAATCACAGACATGCTTTAAAGAAAGAGAACTCCAGTGCTTTAGAGAAAGTGGAGCTCAAGTCAAGTCGAGTTTATTGCCACGTGTACATGAGGTACAAGTACAATGAAAAACTTGTTTGCAGCACCATCACAGATATGTACTTTCAGGCAATGCACAGTAAAGGATTGCAAAACAGATATTAGTTTAATAAATCCCCACAATCAGAGACAAGTTCACGGTAGGGTAAAAGGTGGTCCATAGTGTTCCTTTGCTGAGGTGGTGATAAGGGTTGTGTAGGTTGGTTCAAGAAGCTAATGGTTGAGGGACATAGCTGTTCCCGAACGTGGTGGTGTGGGACTTCAGGCTTCTGTGCCGCCTGTCCGATGGTATCATTGGTGGAGATCCTTACTGATAGATGCCGCCTTCTTGAGGCAAAACGTCCTGTCAATGTGGGAGAGAGCTGTGCCAATGGCTGACAATGCTGTGTCCACTACTTTCTGCAGCCTCTTGTGTTTCTGTGTGTTGGAATTGCTATAGCAGGCTGTGGTGCTTTGAACAGTGCATCTCTGGAAGTTAGAATATTTGGTGACGTGCAAAATTTCCTCAAGCTTCTTGAGGTGCTGGCATGCCTTCTTTGTGATTGCATCAGTATGCTGGGCCCAGGACAGGTCGTCCAAGATGTCAATGCTCAGGAATTTGAAGCTGCTTACAAAGGGAGAACTGGCACGTGGTCTCCTGACTTGCCCGTTCTGAAGTCAACAATTAGTTCTTGGTTTTGTTGACGTCGAGCATAAGGTTGTTATTGTACCACCATTCAACCAAGTGTCCTATGTCACTCTTTTATGTTGACTCATCACCACCTGTGACTCGTGGGATAGCTGTTGAGAATTGACCCTGTTGTGATGGGCTGAATGGACTCCAGTACTGTCTAATATTGCACCCTTGTGTGTATCAAGTGGGCTTTTTTTTTAGTATAACGTTCCTTCCCTTGCAGGTCAATTGTGAAACTGACTTTGTTGCCAGGAATATGAAGTTTCAGCAGTTGGTGCAACAGGCAGCTGTGGCCACGATGGAACATTGTCGCTCCAAGCAGGCAAATACCATTGATTATACCAAGGTTTGTCCATGTTTCTGTCTCTTTTCTGTCTATGCCAGTAGATACCCATTATCATTGTTTGAGTCTCCAATCTAAGAGACTGAACAGTCTATACTATACATGTGTAACCCCCTGGGTCGCCTCAGGCTCGCTCAGCTCGTTCTCGTCTAGGGGGAGCAGCCTTCGGCCCCGCCAAACTGGGTAATCAGCTGGTGTGGATGCTGTGTGATGTCCCTGCCTCGCCCAAAAACAGACAGTACACCATAAGCGATTAAATGAGTACAATTTATAAAGGTTACTATAACTAAGTGATTAATAACGATACAGTATATATGAAGAGAAAATTAAAGAAAAGGCGCCAAACTTATCAAAGTCCAAACCACTTCGTGCACAACCGTTGGAGCTCAATTACTGAAGTCTTCTGGCCACCATTTGATCCCCTCCGAACTCCTCGACTCGCAGCTCAGGACCCTCCGAACTCCTCGACTCTCCAAACAGCTCAGGACCCTCCGAGTGGTCAACCAAGCACATCTAGCTTCATCCACCCCCCCCCCCCCCCCCGGAGAATATCCCGGCCTCGGACCCCCCTTTGGGGTCCGATCCTCACCCAGCTTAGAGCATTGCGTCCTCTCTCTCGACCCCCTCGCGCCAATCTGCCCAAAAGCCCGTCAACAAAAGCTTACAGACTCAGAAGAAAGAACATTAATCCCCATTTGGTTTACAAAGGAATACCATTCTCGTTATCAGTAAATTAGCATTCCTGCTAGTTAACAAAAAGAAGAAACCCTTTTTACACATGCAGTCTATATTGGTTTGATCTTGATACCCGCATTGATAGGACACTTCTATTTAAGCCCAGAGGACACAGGTGCAGACCAGCGTTCTAGGTTTAAGGACCCTTCCAAGTGGGAAACAGGTGGAGTTTATCTGGCTAAACCTGTGCAGCTGAACTGCTTGGAGGATTGGAAAAACCTTTCATTGCTGATCCAGCCAGTACCACACCATCTCCAGGCCATTCCCTTAAAGGGTTCTGTGAAGCTGTATTTGAAGAATCACCCTCCACTGACTGTTCAAGCCGTGGGAGTGCTTTTAGCGGTTTAGAGCAACTGATTAACTATTAGCAATACCCTGGGCTCCAACGTTGAGTGACTGGGTCGTAGCAACTACCAATTCGCTGTAAGAAAAGAGATTATTAGGGTTGGTTGCATTTTCCATACTTAATTATTAAGGACTAGTGGCTTCCCACTGTGACATGAACGCATCAATTGCAGAAGCACAGGAGGAAATGCTGAAAACACCCAGCACTTCAAGGCAACATCTGAGGTTGACACTTCGGATGAAAGGAGCACCCACAAAATGCTGGAAGAACTCAGCAGGTCAGGCAGCGTCCATGGAAATGAACAAATAGTCGACACATCAGGCCGCGACCCTTCCTTAGGACTGGAAAGGAAGGGAGAAGACTCTAGAATAAAAAGTTGGGGGGGCAGGGAGGAAGAAGGATAGCTAGAAAGTGACAGGTGAAGCCAGGTAGGTGGGAAAGGTAAAGGGCTGGAGAGGGAGGAATCTGATAGATGAGGACCATGGGAGAAAGGGAAGGAGGAGTGGAGAATAGAAGAAGGATTAACCAGCAGGGGATGCAGAGGAGACAAAGGAACTGAGAAAAGGGAATAGCATTTTTGCAGGAGGCAGGGTGGGAAGAGGTGTAGTGAAGATAGCCGTGGGAATTGGTAGGTTTATAAAGGACGGTCAACAGTTTACTCCAGAGATGGAAATAGAGAGATCAAGAAAGAGGAGGGAGGTGTCAGAAATAGTATGAGTGAATTTAAGAGTCTGGAGAAAGTGGGAGGAACTGAAGAAATTGTTGAGGGTGAGGACCAGTTCTGCCAGATGGAGGAGGGTGGTGGTGCAGCAGGGGAACTGGTTGATTCTTTCATTGAGAAAGGAGTGGAGAGCTCTCAGCTCTTGATGGGGGATAGAAGTATAAAGGGATGGACAAGTGTATAGGAATTGAACGTTATGAGGGGATGGAGGGCATGAGAAGTGTCACGGTTGTAGGTAGGAAGGAACTGAACCAAGGAGGATAGAATGAAGTCAAGGTATGAGGAGCAGATGGAGACAGTCTGGTTTGTGGATCTTGGGTAGGAGGTCAAAGTGAACAGTGAAGGAACTATGAGTTTGGCAGCAGTGGGAATTCTCCAGAGTGGATGAGGTCAGTGATGGTGTTGGAGACAGTTTCTGATGGTCCAGGATTGAGTCCTCTTCAAGGGGTAAGGATGAGGTGGTGTCTGAGAGTTGCCGCCTGGCCTCAGCAAGGTAGAGATCAATCCACCACAAAGGACCTGAAACACAAATGCTGTTTCACACTGCTTGACCTGCTGAGTATTTTCTGTTGTATTTCAGAGTTTCTGTGTCTATAGTATGTTGTTTGAGTGCTGGATGGAATGCCAAACTTGTCACCTAAGATACTATGTCTTGGGGATTTCTGCAAAGTTTGATATCCCCTATGAGTTCCTCAGAAGGCAAGTTCTGGAGGTTTGCAGTGCTATCAGGGATTGACTTCTTTCTAACACTCTTCACCATCCTTGTGTTGAGGCAGGTTTAAATTGTTCTGTACTTTCCTCTGGAGGTATATGTATTGGAGTATCAATATGCTGGTGTCACAAAGTAATGATAGGTGGTTTCAAAACTACAGTAAGATGTAACAAGTGGAAGCACATAGCTGCCTCTTGGAGAGAGGAGGGAAAAATAGTGTCATAAATCATCATGTGCTGCTCTCAGTAAGCCCTTCCATTCTGTTTTGCAGGCTTCAGCTCAAACTGTTTGTCCAAGGATGGTTGGGAGAGCATTTCCGATTAGAAGTTTGTATATATTGAAACTTTACTCATTACTTTGCAGAGTTTCCTTATGGCTGAAGAAATAAAGCAGTTGAAAACAAGTTTAGACAACCGTGCTCTCGCTGACCAGCTCGCTCTGGCCATTGGTAAGGCTGGGGGTGCAATTTCAGCTCGATGACCTGTTCTACTTTTATCCTTGGGTGACGTACACGAGGTATCTTGACTTTATTTACAAAGAGCCATCCTGTTTTTTATAAACATTTTAACTTTTCCCTTTTCTAATAAAATCCTTCCAGGTAACCTTGGTGAGAACATGGCAATCAGAAGAGCTGCCTGGGTGGCTGTGCCATCTGACTGGTACATTGGCACATATGTTCATGGAGAGCTGCCAGCAGATAACCCATCCCTCGCAAAGATGATGTTTGGAAAATACGGTGCGTTGGTGGTCTACAGGGCCCTGGAACAGCATTCCAAAGTAAACCTGCCTGAACTAGGCCGCAGGTTGGGACAACATATTGTAGGAATGATGCCTCTGTCTGTGGGATCAATGGATGACCCGCCTGGTGATGATTCAGAGACCAAGATGTTAGCTCAGCCATTCCTGCTGGAATCTGGCACAACGGTGGGGCAGTTCCTGCAGACAAGCGGTGTGTCAGTATTGGACTTTATACGATATGAATGTGGTGAAGCAGCTGAGGTGGGCGAAGCTGTATAGTTAGAGTATTGTAATACATCTGGCAAAGTGTATTTCATTGTCTGTTTTCAGATGTTAGAATAAAATAAGAATATTCATCCTATTTAGTGAGGATTAATCAATCTCTTTTTCTCCTCCCTTTTTCAAAAAGCTAGGGCTAAATTGTTTGCCCACTTTCCCTCTGATGTCAGGTCCTTTGGGTTGGGAGAGTTTAAAGAAATCCAGCGCAAGTGACCATTCTTCATTGGGGATGGGCTTGCTTTAGGAGTGACTGAGGTGGGCCAAACACAATATCCATAGGTATGTATGATCAAGCACAGGTCACTGGATAGTGCTGGGCATCAGGAAACTTGACTGAAGTTACCGGAGCCCAAGGACACTGAGGTCATCATTAGTGCCTTCACTGGAGATTAAAAGGAATATAAAGCTATATATTCAATGGCATTTACAATGCAAGTATGTCCCAAAGACTCTTGGGCAGGCCAATGAGACTGTAGTTCCTGTTGTAATATGAGAGACTAGTCTGTGTACTGCAAGCTCTTGCAATCACCAATGAGATGAATGACCACACTGCATATTTTAATATTGTTGCCTGAAATACTTAAATACCAGCACTAGGACTTGGAGACAACCCCCTGCATTGTTTCAAAACAGTGACATATGATCTTTAACATCCACTTGACAGAGTAGATTGGACCTCAATAAAGTCTTGAATTGACTTTATTACTTACATCCTTCATATGCACGAGAAGTAAAAATCTTTACATTATGTCTCTGTCTAAATGTGCAATGTGCAATTTGTAGTAATTTGTAATAAATAGTATGTACAACAGGACAGTCAATATAACATAGAAATATAATTGTATCAGCATGAGTTAATCAGTCTGATGGCCTGGTGGAAGAAGCTGTCCCAGAGCCTGCTGGTCCTGGTTTTTATGCTGTGGTACCATTTCCCGGATGGTAGCAGCTGGAACAGTTTGTGGTTGGGGTGACTCGTGTCCCCAATGGTCCTTCAGGCCCTTTTTACACACCTGTCTCTGTAAATGTCCTAAATAGTGGGGAGTTCCCATCTACAGATGCGCTGGGCTGTCCGCACCACTCTCTGCAGAGTCCTGCGATTGAGGGAAGTACAGTTCCCGTACCAGGCAGTGATGCAGCCAGTCAGGATGCTCTCAATTGTGCCCCTGTAGAAAGTTCTTAGGATTTGGGGGCCCACACCAAACTTCAACCATCTGAGGTGAGAGGCGCTGTTGTGCCTTTTTCACCACACCGCTGGTGTGTACAGACCACATGAGGTCCTCAGTGATGTTTATGCCGAGGAATTTAAAGCTGTTTACCCTCTCAACCCCAGATCCATTGATGTCAATAGGAGTCATCAATGGATGAGAGGTGTATGGAGGGATATGGGCCAGGTGCAGGTCAGTGGGACTAGGCAGAAAAATGGTTCTACAGGAGCGCAGGCAGTGTCTGCTTCGCTGATACTGTTCTCTCTTGGAGGGGAATCAGATGAGAATACTATCCACTGAGTCATGAAGGAGCCAGAACCTTCTTTGAAAATACTGCAGAACATTACAACACAGTACAGGCTATTCAGCCAAGAATTTTGTACTGATCCTGGAGTACATTAAAAGGTCAGTCTAACCCTTCCCTCCTACTTAGCCCTCCATCTTTCTATTATCGGTGTGCCTATCCAAGAGTCCCTTAAATGCCCGTAATGTATCTACCTCTACCACCATCTCTGGCAAGGTGTTCCACATACCCACCACTCTGTATTTAAAAAAAATTAAAAGCCTCTGACATTCTCCTTGTACTTTCCTCCACTCACCTTAAAATTATGCCCCCTTGTATTACCACTTCCACCCTGGGGAAAAAGTCTGTGGTGCTCCGCTCAATTTATGCCCCCTATCATTTTGTACACCTCTATGATACAAAGGTTGGAGGTGTAGTGGACAGTGAGGAAGGTTTTCAAAGCTTGCAGAGTGATCTGGACCAGCTGGAAAAATGGCAGATGGAGTTTAATACAGACAAGTGTGAGGTATTGCACTTTGGAAGGACAAACCAAGGTAGAACATACAAGGTAAATGGTGGGACACTGAGGAGTGCAGTAGAACAGAGGGATCTAGGAGTACAAATACAAAATTCCCTAAAAGTGGCGTCACAGGTAGATAGGGTAGTAAAGAGAGCTTTTGGTACATTGGCCTTTATAAATCAAAGTATTGAGTATAAGAGTTGGAATGTTATGGTGAGGTTGTACAAGGTATTGGTGAGGCCGAATTTGGAGTATTGTGTACAGTTTTGGTCACCGAATTACTGGAAGGATATTAATAAGGTTGAAAGAGTGCAGAGAAGGTTTACAAGGATGTTGCCGTGACTTGAGAAATTGAGTTACAGAGAAAGGTTGAATAAGTTAGGACTTTATTCCCTGGAGTGTAGAAGAATGAGGGGAGACTTGATAGAGGTGTATAAAATTATGATGGGTATAGATAGAGTGAATGCAAGCAGGCTTTTTCCACTGAGGCTAGGGGAGAAAAAAACCAGAGGACATGGGTTAAGGGTGAAGGGGGAAAAGTTTAAAGGGAACATTAGGAGGGGCTTCACACAGAGAGTGGTGGGAGTATGGAATGAGCTGCCAGATGAAGTGGTAAATGCGGGCTCACTTTTAACATTTAAGAAAAACTTGGACAGGTATATGGATGAGAGGTGTGTGGAGGGATATGGCCCAGGTGCAAGTCAGTGGGACTAGGCAGAAAAATGGTTCGGCACAGCCAAGAAGGGCCAAAAGGCCTGTTTCTGTGCTGTAGTGTTCTATGGTTCTATAGCATTATTACAATGCCAGTGATCCGGGTTCAATCCTGCCACTGTCTGTAAGGAGTTTGTATGTTCTTCCTGTGACTGCATGGGTTTTCTCCAGGTACTCTGGTTTCCTCCCACGTTCCAAAGACATACGGGTTAGTAGGTTCATTGGCCACATGGATGTAATTGGACTTGAAGAACCTGTTATCATTCTGTATCTCTAAATAAGTAAGAAATTGTGGAATTTAAATTCAGTTAATTGAATAAATCAGAATTAAAAAGCCAATAAGCATGAAACTATCTAATTGAGACAAGGAGCACTGCTGTAAAAAATCCATTTGGTTGACTAATATCCCAGAGAGAAGTAAATCTATTAATCTCTGCAACAATCTAGCCGATAAGATTCCAGATTTTTTGTGGTTGAATCTTAGAAGACCACAAGACCATAAAAAATAGGAGCAGAATTAGGCCATTCAGCCCATCAAGTCTGTTCCACCATTTGATCGTGGCTGATTTACTACTCCTCTCAAACGCGTCCTTTTGCCTTCTTCCCGTAATTTTTGAAGGGATAGCTTGTTGGAATTCTACTGATGTGTGATGAAGTAATTTAATGTTTTGGGGGGGGGCAGCCCGGCAGTGTAATGGTTAACATAGCGGGCTCACTTTTGACATTTAAGAAAAACTTGGAAAGGTATATGGATGAGAGGGGTTTGGGGGGATATGATCCAGGTGCAGGTCAGTGGGACTAGGCAGAAAAATGGTTCGGCACAGCCAAGAAGGGCCAAAAGGCCCGTTTCTGTGCTGTAATGTTGTATGGTTCCATCAAGTCATCTCTCATCCACCTTTGCTTGCTCCAAAGAGAAAAGGTCCAGCTCACTCAACCTATCCTCATGAGACATGCTCTCTAAACGAGTCAGCACCCTGGTCAATCTCCTCTGCACACTCTCTAAAGCTTCCACATCCTTCCTACAATGGGATGACCAAAACTGAATACAATAGTCCAAGAATGGTCTAACCAGGGCTACAACATGACGTTGCGGCTCTTGAACATAATCCCCTGACTGATAAAGGCCAACACACCATATGCCACCTTAACCTCTCAGGCAACTTGAGTGATCAGTGGATGTGGACCCAAAGATCCCTCTGTTCCTCCAGTTCTTGAATTGCATTATTGACTTCCACACTGAACAATGCATTCACCAATTAACTGATAAAACAAATATGGCTAATGACTATTGTTCAGTTGAGCAGTGCACAATTATTTACATTCACATTGTCAATATAGTAACAGGATATAGTTTATGCAGCTGTCTTCAATGCGTGATATCAAGTTTGCTATCCAGTAGTAAAATTAGCTCTGAGGGCGACAAAGGTGAGCCCAGCTTCTCAGGAAATAAAGTCTGACACCAGGTGCACACTTGAGATCTGCTGTAGTTAAAATTGCATAAACTGACTGAAGTCGCTGCTTAAAAATAAAATTATTTTGGGCCCTTATCTGTTCAGTGAAGGGAATGGGAGGCAACTTTGACCATGTTGTGGTTGGCACTGACACTGGGTGCACACATAGAGACAAAATATTCATTTTCCTCATTAAGGACATTCCCTGCTCTAATGAACAATGTAGTTTTCTTCTCCTTAGCATGGCTGTGATTGTTATCAATATTTTACCTTTGACAATGAAGTATTCAGCAAGTCATTTGTGTTATCACAGCACAGCCAAAACCTAGTTATATCCAATTCAGTGACATGAGACACTGCAGATGCGAGTAATCCGGAGGAACTCGGCAAGCATCTATGGAGGAGGAAGAATAGTTGCCAGTTCAGGATGAAACTCTGAATCAGGACTATTTCTCAGAGTTTATTATAGAACATAGAACAATACAAGCCCTTCGGCCCACAATGTTGTGCTGACCCTTAAACCCTGCTTCCCATATAACCCTCCACCTTAAATTCCTCCATATACCTGTCTAGTAGTCTCTTAAATTTCACTAGTGTATCTGCCTCCACCACTGACTCAGGCATTGCATTCCATGCATCAACCACTCTCTGAGTGAAAAACCTTCCTCTAATATCCCCTTTGAACTTCCCTCCCCTTACCTTAAAGCCATGTCCTCTTGTACTGAGCAGTGGTGCCCTGGGGAAGAGGCGCTGGCTGTCCACTCTGTCTATTCCTCTTAATATCTTGTATACCTCTATCATGTCTTCTCTCATCCTCCTCCTCTCCAGAGAGCAAAGCCCTAGCTCCCTTAATCTCTGATGATAATGCATACTCTCTAAACCAGGCAGCATCCTGGTAAATCTCCTCTGTACCCTTCCCAATGCTTCCACATCCTTCCTATAGTGAGGCGACCAGAACTGGACACAGTACTCCAAGTGTGGCCTAACCAGAGTTTTATAGAGCTGCATCATTACATCGCGTCTCTTAAACTCTATCCCTCGACTTATGAAAGCTAACACCCCATAAGCTTTCTTAACTACCCTATCTATCTGTGAGGCAACTTTCAGGGATCCGTAGACATGTACCCCCAGATCCCTCTGCTCCTCCACACTACCAAGTATCCAATTATCACCAGCATCCATCATGAAATTTGTTAACATAGCAGCAGCAGTTCAATGCAATACATAATATGGAAGAAAATATAATAATAATAATAATAATAATAATTAAATAAATAAATAAATAGATAGATAGATAGATTACGGTATACATGTATTGAATAGATTAAAAATTATGCAAAAAACAAATAATCCATATTAAAAAAGTGAGGTATTGTTCAAGGGTTCAATGTCCATTTAGGAATCAGATGGCAGAGGGGAAGAAGCTGTTCCTGAATCGCTGAGTGTGTGCCTTCAGGTTTCTGTACCTCCTACCTGATGGTAACAGTGAGAAAAGGGCATGCCCTGGATGCTTCAGGTCCTTAATAATGGAAGCTGCCTTTCTGAGACACCACTCACTAAAGATGTCCTGGGTACTTTGTAGGCTGGTACCCAAGATGGAGCTGACTAGATTTACAACCTTCTGTAGCTTTGTTCGGTCCTGTGCAGTAGCGCCCCACCCCCCCATACCAGACAGTGATGCAGTGTGTCAGAATGCTCTCCACGGTATATCTATAGAAGTTTTTGAGTGTATTTGTTGACATGCCAAATCTCTTCAAACTCCTAATAAAGTATAGCCGCTGTCTTGCCTTCTTTATTAACTATATCGATATGTTGGGACCAGGTTAGATCTGCAGATATCTTGACACCCAGGAACTTGAAGCTGCTCACTCTCTCCACTTCTTATCCCTTTATGAGGATTGGTTTGTGTTCCCTCATCTTACCCTTCCTGAAGTCCACAATCAGCTCTGTTGTCTTACTGTTGAGTGCCAGGCTGTTGCTGCGGCACCACTCTGCTAGTTGACATATCTCACTCCTGTATGCCCTCTCGTCACCACCTGAGATTCTACCAACAATGGCTGTACCGTCAGCAAATTTATAGATAGTATTTGAGCTATGCCTAGCCACACAGTCATGGGTACAGAGGGAGTAGAGCAGTGGGCTAAGCACACACCCCTAAGGTGCGCCAGTGTTGATCGTCAGCGAGGAGGATATGTTATCACCAATCCACACTGATTGCGGTCTTCTGGTTAGATATTGATGCAGTTTGTCCTTCTGTTCATCAGCACTCCTCTGAGTTTAGTTAATGATACTCAGTAGGAATGTTAACATTTGCCAGAGAAATTTAAAATCACTGTGTGAGGTGTTCCATTAAGTAGCGCCATATTGACATGCAGGTGACCACAAGTCTCTCAGCTTGGACTTGACCAGCATTGATGAATGTGCAAAAGAAAGCTAAGTATTTAAGCTACAGACAAATTAATGGCTTTGAAACTATTTTTATTTGTTGTGAAGACACAATGGAAATAGTTTTCTATTAAAATCCCATCCCCATGTGCTGTGACAGAAACTACATCAACTAATTTCTAGTAAATACACAAGTTGCTTTAGCAAGAAATAAGATGCTTAGAAATTGAAATTGTAACAGAACAAAAAAATTGTCAGCAAAGTTTGTGCAGTTGTTTCTAAACTCAGTTTGCCAAGCTCACCCATTCCACTCAGTGCAGAACCAAACAACACTTAACTATAACACAATGGGCTCAGTTATGAAGGGTACGGGAGAGGTTCACCCGTGGCTGCATTAAGCTGATGGTAAGGTTTCATCTGATGTAATGAGAGGGATTAGACAACAATTGTAGTTCAATCTAGTTATAATGAAACCTAAGAGATGCTAAAGTCTTATGCTTGCTGGTTTCCTTTATTATTAGGAAAAATCCCTTACATAAAACATTTTTGCAGCATTCGCTGCTCTAAGAAACTCTTTAGTTTGCTGTCAACCATTGAATATTTGAATATATGTTTAAATTCAAAGCAACTACTAACTTTTTCCAAAAAAGGAAATGTCATTGTAGGTAGGTCTGAGCCAACAATATGATACCCAAATGAGTAAACAAAAGTTAACTGGATCATGGAAAGCTCTTTCATAATGAGCAGGTTGCACTCCTTTTAAGTTTCATTAATCAAGCAAAGACTAAAAAAGGAGGCTTAATTTCTCAGGAAAGGCAATTTAATTGAAGTCTTAAGGCTGAATCAAATGGCGTTCTCTAAAGTCTGAGCTGTACTGCCAAATTCATCCAATTCATTTGTGACAAAACAACACAAGTATGCAGATACTTTTGCATTTATGATTTTAATTCAAAAATTGATGACAATGATAATTGGACAGGAAGCTGCTGCATGCATTACGTGCGAGCTGGTTGCAAACTTTAATCTGGCTACTGACTATTTGCAAGTTGCTCGTGAGCCAGCTGCTCACAAGTCGACGCTATTTGCGGGCCGTCTGCTGACTACTTGCAAGTGGTCTGCTTACTCTGACCTGGCTGCCATGTGCATACGGTCTGGTTACGGACTATTTGCGGGCTGTCTGCTGACTACTTGCGAGTGGTCTGCTTACTCTGACCTGGCTGCCATGTGCATACAGTCTGGTTATGGACTATTTGCGGGCTGTCTGCACGTGAGCCAGCTGCTCACAAGTTGCCTGCTACTTGCGAGCCGTCTGCTGACTGGCCTGGCTACCATCTGCATGCAGGCTGGCTGTGGACTCAGTTTGTGACCTGCTTGCTGTTTGCACTTTGAGCTACATGCAAGCTTGCTGCTCACCAGCGATGAGTTGCCAGTTGCTGTTGGCCACCGCTGATCTCTGCTCATTTGATTTCAGACTGTCCATTGTTTGCTCTCCATGCAGTCCACTTAGATCCTGTTAAGGCCTTTCTCAAAACCTGATTGCTTCAAGTCTAGAAATTGTTTCCACTTTTTAAATTTAAAAAAAGTTATCCTGACAAATGGTGAAAGGGTCAAACAATATAATGGAGATAAGACATTTAATATACATAGTGCCTTCTTTACAACCTCTCCCACCACTGTACCTCATGTCACCACGGATTCTGGTGTCCAATCGTACAACAGAAATCAAGTCTGTCACATCAACAGTGAGAGTGTAACCCCTAAAGGGCTACAACAAACTTTCTGGTAGCAGATTCCAGGAAATGTGGTTGAAAACTTATAAAATAACTAATTAAATAAGATAGTTTATTTAGGCAGAGGTGAATTGCTCTCAATTCATTCCCAGATACAGGAGAAAACTCAGTCCCATGGACTTTCAACATTCACATCAAAATGCATCAACTGCAGCTGCGTCCTACCTGATCCATTTCTATTATGTTTGAGTTTCCAGGGCTCGGATCTGTCTCATCAGCTTTGGGTATTTGAGGTCTTGCTAAGACTCTGGAATACCACTCCACTGGTTAATGGTGGCTGCTCAAGCAGAATTGCAGAATATACTGCTCCCCACAGTTACCCTAAATGGGGTAAATAAGGTACCTCCACCTTGTTTCTCCTCCTTCCCTCCCTAATAGTGTGACCTCCTGAGCATCTGTTGAATGGCTTCTTGGTGACAAACCTACAATGATTGACATATTAGAGGAGTCAAATGTTACCTCAGTGAGTTTGGGTTAGATGGTGGCACAACTATTTTGATTGAGCCTCAAATGGGCGGGGTAGAGTATAAGGCATAACATACAGACTAGGATGACTTGGAATCCCGGGCTTTTAAGTGCTTTTGACCTTTTGAAATTTATGTGCATCTTGAGGAAGATGGGAGGAGGGGACTAAAAACATTGACTTTATCAATAAGACACCTTGGGTCTAAACATACATTTTATGTGTACTTTTGTTTATAACTGGCTATAAGCAGTAATACAAAACATCCATTTGGTTAGGAATTAAGAGATGAAAGATATGACATGTTTTTATTTGAGATCATTCCCTGCTCCTGAAAGTGGATCAGAATTATTATCTGACAGAAGGTTTAAAACAACAGGAATAAAAGGTAGTTGTGGACATAGAGCCAGGTGGGGCTACTGTGATCTTTCCTGGTCCTCCTTTCTGGCCATTGAGCCTTGTGATACAACTTAGGTAATTTTAAGTAAATGAATGAAAAAGGGTTTAATATTTATCTGTATTGTAATTGGAGGCAGATCCTTTTGATCCTTTTGCAGAATAGATGGTGTTTGTTTTCCTCTCTTGGACGGTTGGATGGTTTGGAGAAGTACCTTAAACTAAAGCAGTGCAGTGACTCATAATCCAGTTGGCAGATGCAAAAGTGGCGCAGCAAATGTTATCCAGTTCTCCATCTTTTAGAACATTCCTTTTGACTTCTTCAAGTTTACCTGTTTCCAGCTGGGCATTGCAACGAATACCTCTCTCGACAGCCCAAAAACCCGTTTGAAATCTTGGTCTGTCAGTGCATCCTGCAAAGGAGGTTCATGAGCTCAGTTTGATTCTTTCCCAGCCTCTGCTAACACCCTGCAGTATTGGGTGTCCTTTGGAAAAATCTCGGAACTTTACAGGTTCTCTAACGACCCAGATTTTGCTCTGTCACTGATGGCTTCCTCTCCACAAGTGACTAACTTTTCTTTCCATAAACCTAAAGGTCTTTGTTTATCTGATCCTCACAACCCATTAGCACCAGACCCAGATCTGTAGGGTATTTCTGACCTATCCCTTGCATTGGTATTAGTTGCTTAATCCTTCTGCATTGAGTTGGCTGATGCTAGATAACTGGAATGGTTCTATTAGCCTCATTTCTGGGCCTGGGTTCCCAGTGTTTTAAACCCCCCCCCCCCCCCAGCATAGTTGCTGGGTGTGGAGCCTGCTCTATCGTTCTTTTATGTAACATGTAGAGACCCTCAGCTGTAAGAAACATGCAGCATGAGGTTTATAGCATCAGTATCGCAGGTTGCTAGCACAAGCAGCAAATGATGCTTTGCTAATACATCTTAAAAAGGTGGCCCTGGAAAGAATAGCACATGTCCTGCCACTTTAAGTTGGGTCAATGCTAGGCTAAGTGACCTAGAGAGAGAGAGTGTGTTTTATCTTCACTTTAATACCACCTGTGACCACCCCCACCCATACAACTTTCTCGCAGTCTCTTGGCCCTGGGGCTTAGTTAAAAAATGCATCTTGTACCCATTCACACTGTGGAGGCAGCTAACAAAAGCAGAGATGTCAGCTTCTATCCTTTCATATGCTTCCAATTTCTTACTCTCTCAAGTGTCCATTCCTGCATCCCCATCATCAGAACTAACCTCTTTTCTGGCTGGGTTGACACCATCAGGCAATTCATATGTTTGTTTGTTAACCAGTGCCTCTGGTGGATAGTGCTTGTGGGTGGCTACACAGTCCAAGTCCATCCCAGCTAAATCCTGCAATAAATAAAATGCATTACTGGATTTGTTGCACTTTTTTAGATCTCCACTTAAGATAGCCTGTCACATAATGCTAAACTCTCTATGCATCCACAGGTTGAACTGCTCTGATCAAGTGATGAATCAAATTCACATTTCCTCCCATACACCCACATTTCTTGGTGCCCTCATGCTAATTATCTCAATATTTAGCAATGGAGCCTCTACAGGGAATCACAAAGGTTCACAACCCTCTGCACATTAATAGATTCAAAAGCAACAGGGTGGGTGGGAAGTGAAGGAAGTGAGAGATTTGGTGCACAGCCAGGAAAATGAAATTGATCCATAGAATAGCATTTGCCTCTAATTATCGATTTTGATGCTAGAAGTCTGTGTACAACTCACATATGACCCCTTGGTATTTTACAGAAGAAATGAAAGAAAACAAATCACACAGGGGAATAAAACTGCAGCAGATCGCATTACATTAACAGTGTACACTTGGGTATGACTTGATCTTTTGCTGGTCTGGGAAATTCTAAAGACTACAAGAGAAGTCAAAGGAAACCAACAAGCAGGTGAAAGAAAGCTTGTATTAAAAGCCAAGAGATGGCAAAACTGAGGGAAATCAAACTGGTGAGGTACAGGGAATGATTGATTTCAAGCTGCAGACGGAAAGAATATTGCAGACTTGGGTAGTGGTTAAATTATTGGGCAAGCAATCCAGAGCTTGTCCCAGAGAGCTAGAGGCAAGAATTCAAATACCAACTGGGATTCTTCCAATTCTTAAAACAAAAGTTATCAAGTTACAATGAATATGAAACTAATTCCCTTTAGGAAGGCAATCTTCTCTCCTTACCCAGCCTAGCCTATTTGTGTCTGCAAACCCACAGTGTTGTGGATGATTCTACATCCAGCAAGAAACAATTAGCAATGGGCAATAAATATCAACACACCTGCATGCCATGAGTAAATAAGAGGGAATTACAAGACTTGGGGCTGATAATAGGAGAGGATACTTACAGATGAGACCTGCACAATTGCTGCAATGTCTCCAAGCTCCCTTTTCATTTGATCATAAGTTTTACCACCCTGGAAAAGACAGCAGAAACACAAATATTATGAGCTGAACTAGTTTGATTCTTTTCTAAAAGAACTCAAAGGATAATCTTCATTGGTTGAAGTGAATATTTCCTGCCCACATTTCTTTATGTATTTCAAATTGAAAAACAACTGGACAATTACATCTCATTCTTGACTAAAATACAGTGACAGAATTTAGGGAAACCCAGTGGTAAAGCTAGGCTTGGTGTTACCTCTTTAGACATGATAAACTGTTCATAGGAGTCCTACAGCACAGAAGGTCATTCTGCTTTGATGTTCCAGCATTATATCACTGCCAGGTCTGTTCTCAAGCTCCTATGTGCTAATGCAATTCCATTCATCATGCTTAGACACAACTGATCAACATACAGTATGATGGGAAACTTATAAGACCTCCTCTCTTATTAGTATATTTTCAATAAATTAGTGCATAAAGTCTCTGATCTACTGCATGTCTCTGGCTCAGTCTTGCTCTGTTTTTCTAAGCCCTCGCAGTAAGTTATTCTCCCTTCATCACTGACAGTTCATTACACAAAGGTCAAAATTCTGAAGTTTCTTACACTCCATTTGCTAATGTCCCATGCCACAAACCAGCCGGTGAATGTGGGCGGTTCAAAGCCCTGTTTGATGATGATTATGGGGGTGTCCAAGTCCCGGTCACTGGGGTGAGTCTTCAGGTACTCCTGCACTGTTGTCAAGGACAACCTCTTTTCAGTTTCATTTGCATTTTTGCCGATCCATAGGAAAACCTGTAACACAATAAGGAGGAATCGAAGGATGATGAAAAAGATGGTCAGACTGAAGCTTTCAAGTTTCTACAGGGCCTTCCAGTTGTGTTCTTTGGCTCCAGTTCCCCATCATGCCCTTACAAAAAGCCAACTCATTATGCTCTTCTTCATATCCACATTTCACCTCAGATATTTAACCAGTCCCTGAGTTGGGGTGGATATAGTGAGTGGGGTAGTGGGGATTGTTAGATAGCAGCAAGGTTGTTTCACTGGAAGACACACAAAAACTTGAAATGCAGGAAATGACCACAAGATATAAGAGCATTCCATTCCAGTCATTCTGCAGTAAGCCAATCACTGACTGGCAGGGCATGTGAAGGGAATAGAAAACTGAGCAATCTAATTTTCAGGCCACCATATTGAAAACAACATTTCCATTGGTCATTTCTATTTACCTGATCCCACGTATCCAGGAGCATGACATCATCTTCACTGAGGTCGTCCTGAGTGAAATTTGTGATCTCGCTTGCAATGAATCGCCCCGTTTTGTTGGAGCATTCAAAGAGACGGGGCTGATAGTCCATATTTTCCTCTTGTAGCCTGTACAGGAATGGAATTATCCTTCATGAGGGACAGAGATAACCTACCAAACAGGAGCACACTTCCACCTCTTTTCATGAAGGGTCTTCAAACCTTTAACTAGCTGGGCTGGGTGCTTCCAGCTCTGGCTAGTTTCTAACTAATGTCAAATAACAGTAAGGAGGAAGAGTTGAAATGGATGCCCTTGAACCCAAGACTTAGGGAAAAGAGCTGGTACCACTGTTCTGCCCAAATCAAAGCCCTGGCTCCTGCTGCTCCTAGAAACAAAGGCACAGGGGTTTAAAGGAATTGGTCGAAGGATTAGCAGGGAGATATAAAACATTTGCACCTGGAGACAGGTGAGGCTATGGAGGCGGTGAGGTGGAAACTCCTCCTCACCGTTAAACAGGATTTGGCTGTAGAGCAGTGGCCTGCAGGGCTACAAAGATATTGAGAGGCATTGATCGTGTGGATAGTCAGAGGCTTTTTCCCAGGGCTGAAATGGCTAACACAAGAGGACACAGGTATAAGGTGCTGGGGAGTAGGTACAGAGGAGATGTCAGGGGTAAGTTTTTTACTCAGAGTGGTGAGTGTGTGGAATGGGCTGCTGGCGGCAGTGGTGGAGGCAGAAACGACAGGGTCTTTTAAGAGACTCCCGGATGGGTACAGGGAGCTCAGAAAAATAGAGGGCAATGGGTAACCCTATGTCATTTCTAAGGTAGGGACGTGTTCAGCACAACTTTGTGGGCCAAAGGGCCTGTATTGTGCTGTAGATTTTCTGAAGCCAGTGGGCCTACACTGAGTGGCTCTTTATCAAACAGCATAGACACAAAAGACTCAATAGCCCCCTTCTGCCTTTGAGTCAAAGCCCCGACTGCCTTTGGTCTCCTGCAAGAGGTCATGTGTGACTAACAGACAAGAACAGGATAGAACTTGGCAATAATACCCACTCCACCAAAAGGTCACCCTCTAACACCACTTGTCCAAATGTCAAATGGTCATGTAACCAAAGTAAAAGAGGAAGCTGCAACCCAAGGAACCTTAACTCAGTGATGTTAAGGAAAAACAGTTGCAGGATTTATTTTTTACCTTTTATCATTTGCATAAGGCACCTTTCCGCCGAGTGCTTCCCAGAATTCCATTGATTCTTGGCCCTCAGCAACGGCAGCCTTATTTCCATTGGAAATAATGACAGCCAACTCCTTTGCCATTTCACGTTCATCCCCATTGGATCCCTACAGGTTGGAAGAGCAGAATCAGAACTATAACCTTAAAGAACTTGCAACAACATTATTCCTCCTCTCTGCACTCTTCTGTGACAGTGTTTGGTTACCATTGGGAGGCGTGTTTGAATAAAGGATTTACTCCTCCTGAGCATACAAGGCTATTCCTGTGACTTCTACCCATCTTCTCAACACAACAATAGGTAATTTTGAGAACAAGTTAATGAACCTCACTGGCAGTCATGAGTAAAGCGTATCAGCGATAGTAATGTTCAGCACAAGTGTCGTGAAGATAGAGGCCATTTTATTTCTTGTTATCAGGCAAATTTTGGACAAATGGGATGTACCAACTGGGATGTACTGCAAGGGGGGGCTCTGTGGGGGCATTGAGGAGGTCACTGACTGCACAACGGACTATATTAACTTTTGTGTGGACGCCGTTGTTCCTGTTAGAACTGTTCGCTGCTATCCCAATAATAAGCCCTGGATCACCAGCCACATCAAAGGCCTTTTAAACCAGAAGAAGAGGGCCTTTAAAGATGGCGATCAGTTGGAGCTTAAAAGAGTTCAGAAGGAACTCAGAGTACAGCTCAGGGGGGCAAAGGAGCAGTATAGGAGGAAGCTAGAACAAAAGCTGCAGAACAAAAGCATGAAGGAGGTGTGGGACGGGATGAAGATCATCACCGGATGCGGTACAAAGCGGGGGGCAAACACAAGTGGAGATGTGGAGAAAGCGAACCAGCTGAATAACTTCTTCAATAGGTTCGATAGCACAATCTCATCCTCACCGCAGAACTCCACACCAGGCTTGTCTCTCTACTCGTCCTCCCTCTCACTTCTCTCATAGGAAAATAGCCACTCACAGGAGACCTTACCCACGCCCAAGATTACGGCTGCACAGGTGAAAGGTCAACTGAGGAAGATCTGTACCAGCAAGGCGGCTGGACCAGATGGAGTATCCCCACGATTACTGAGGGCCTGTGCGTCTGAGTTGAGAGAACCCCTTCAGCACATCTTCAACATGAGCCTGGAGCAGAGAAGGGTACCCAGACAGTGGAAAACATCCTGTATTGTCCCGGTACCGAAGAAACCACAACCAAGGGAGATAAATGACTTCAGACCTGTTGCTTTGACGTCGCACGTGATGAAGACCATGGAGCGGCTGATAATACAGAATCTGAGGCCACAAACCAGGCACGCCTGGGATCCTCTTCAGTTTGCGTATCAGGAGAAGGTGGGAGTGGAGGATGCTATCACGTACTTGCTGCACAAATCCCTCTCTCACCTGGACAGGGTCAGTGGTGCTGTGAGGATTACATTCCTGGACTTCTCTAGTGCCTTTAACACCATCCAGCCCAGGATCTTAAGGCACAAACTAACGGAGATGGGAGTAGACTCACACATGGTGGCTTGGATTACGGACTACTTGACAGACAGACCTCAGTATGTGCGGTTGGGAGACTGTAGGTCTGACACGGTGGTCAGCAGCACAGGAGCGCCACAGGGGACCGTGCTCTCTCCGGTCCTGTTCACCCTGTACACATCAGACTTCCAATAATATAACTCAGAGTCCTGCCACGTGCAGAAGTTCACTGATGACACGGCCATAGTGGGGTGTGTCAGGAATGGTCAGGAGGAGGAGTATAGGAAACTGATACAGGACTTTGTGATATGGTGCAACTCAAACTACCTGTGTCTCAATATCACCAAGACCAAGGAGATGGTGGTGGACTTTAGGAGACCTAGGCCTCATATGGAGCCAGTGATCATTAATGGAGAATGTGTGGAGCAGGTTAAGACCTACAAGTATCTGGGAGTGCAGTTAGACGAGAAGCTAGACCGGACTGCCAACACAGATGCCCTGTGCAGGAAAGCACAGAGTCAACTGTACTTCCTCAGAAGGCTGGCATCATTCAATGTTTGTAGTGAGATGCTGAAGATGTTCTATCGGTCAGTTGTGGAGAGCGCCCTCTTCTTTGTGGTGGCGTGCTGGGGAGGCAGCATTAAGAAGAGGGACGCCTCACGTCTTAATAAGCTGGTAAGGAAGGTGGGCTCTGTTGTGGGCACAGAACTGGAGAGTATGACATCGGTGGCAGAGCGGAGGGCGCTGAGTAGGCTACGGTCAATCATGGAAAACCCTGAACATCCTCTGCACAGCACCATCCAGAGACAGAGAAGCAGCTTCAGCGGCAGGTTGCTGTCAATGCAATGCTCCTCAGACAGGATGAAGAGATCATTACTCCCCAACGCCATTCGGCTCTACAATTCAACCACCAGGGGCAAGACATGTTAAAGTGCCGGGGTTAGGACTGAGCTTAAGTTACCACTCAATGCACTTTAGTAAACTATTTAAGAACTTTTTAAAAGCTATTTATTAATGCTTTTTGGGAGGGTGATTTTAGATGCATATCATATTTATACTGAGTTAAATACTGTATGTAATTAGTTTTGCTACGATAAGTGTATGGGACACTGGAAAAATGTTGAATTTCCCCTTGGGGATGAATAAAGTATCTATCTGTCTATCTATCAAAAGTCCATGAAATCATGGCAGACTCTGCTTTTTAACGCAAAGGTAATCAGACACAGTGACATCGTTATTGTTGATTATCTGACCAAAGCTCCAAGTAAATTCATTATCAAAGTACATGCATGTTACCATAGACTACCTTGGGATTCATTTTCTTGCAGGCAGTTACAGGAAAAATAAGAAAGACAATAGAATGTATGAAAATTTATACATAAACTGACAAAATATCGACAAATAACCTATGTGCAAAACAAGACAAACTGCAATAAATAAACAACATGGATCCTTTTAGATTAGAGCTGATATCAAATATCCTATGAAACTGAAGATTAATTTACAGGATGCCAATTCATTTTCTACTTTTGCCTTTAACAATGTAAACGAGATGGAACAAAAGCTGTTTGACTTGAGGTCCAGCAATAATCAAATCAGGTTATGAAATGTTTTCACAGGAACTAGGTGTGCCGTGGGAAGGGGAAGTATGAGCAAGCGGAGGTGGTGTGAGTACTGAGTGGAAACATATGGTAAAAGTGTTGTCAGACATTATCATGAGAGGCACCAATGCTCACTGGCTAGTGGCATCCAAAGGACACTACGGTAATGCCTCCTGCTTGGAACAGCCAACAGCACAGACCACGGACTGAACTTCCAAAATAAGCCGAAAGGGTTTGCTATTAATGTCTTCCTAAATATTTAGCTGATAGCTTGTCATTTGTGCTTCAAGTATTTTTACCTTCCCAAACCAGAGGTAGCAAATTGTTTTAGTCGTTAGAAGAAAAACGTCATTTGAGTTCAAGGATGAAGCATAGGGTGAGACCTCGATCGCTTTGGTGTTGGACTTATCATAGCTGTGAACCTGGAAGAGTCTGACCGGTGGCTCTTCTTGTTTGCCGTTCTTCCTTGAGGTGCCCCCCTAACAAATGATTAAATAATACACAGTCATTATTTTATTTAAAATAGCAGTTCCTCCATTCATAAATTGCTTGACAAATAACCATATAACAATTACAGCACGGAAACAGGCCATCTTGGCCCTTCTAGACCGTGCCGAACATTTACTCTCACCTAGTCCCACCGACCCGCACTCAGCCCATAACCCTCCACTCCTTTCCTGTCCATATACCTATCCAATTTTACTTTAAATGACAATACCGAACCTGCCTCTACCACTTCTACTGGAAGCTCGTTCCACACAGCTACCACTCTCCGAGTAAAGAAATTCCCCCTCGTGTTATCCTTAATGTTTTGCCCCCTAACTCTCAACTCATGTCCTCTTGTTTGAATCTCCCCTACTCTCAATGGAAAAAACCCAACCACGTCAACTCTATCTATCCCCCTCATAATTTTAAATACCTCTATCAAGTCCCCCCTCAACCTTCTACGCTCCAAAGAATAAAGACCTAACTTGTTCAACCTTTCCCTGTAACTTAGGTGCTGAAACCCAGGCAACATTCTAGTAAATCTTCTCTGCACTCTCTCTATTTTGTTGACATCTTTCCTATAATTCGGTGACCAGAACTGTACACAATACTCCAAATTTGGCCTTACCAATGCCTTGTACAGTTTTAACATTACATCCCAACTCCTGTACTCAATGCTCTGATTTATAAAGGCCAACATACTGATGCACCATCAATAACTCACTCCGAGACGTAAAGGTGAGATATCGGCTTTTATTGACTGGAAGAAGGAACAAGCAGTGGTTGGCCACCATACTACATCCTGGAGACTGAGAGGCCTCAATCCGCTTTATACTGGGGTCTGTGGGAGGAGCCACAGGAGCAGTCAGCAGGGAGCAAGTCCAGACAGGTATATGTAGTTCACCACACATACCAAAAGCTTTCTTCACCACCCTATACACATGAAATTCCACCTTCAGGGAACTATGCACCATTATTCCTAGATCACTCTGTTCTACTGTATTCTTCAATGCCCTACCATTTACCTTGTATGTCCTATTTGGATTATTCCTACCAAAATGTAGCACCTCATTTAAAGTATTTAAATACTTAAATGAAATAGCTTCAACACTGAAGATTTGGAAAAATTAAAGAATTCATTTAAAAAGCAAACACCCCATGTTTATACTTAATTCATAAACAGAACAACACATTGAGGCCACATTAGCCACTTGCTGACTTTTGAGCAAACCAAATGTAATTCTAATACCCAACACGTTCCCATAGCCATGCACGTGCAAGCAGTTAGAAATTGTAGGCATTCTTGCCCTCAAAGTAAGCCATCTCCCCTTCCCTTTCTTCCATCCAAATAACATCACTTCAAATGTTAGCTTATGGTGAAATGTTTTAAAGTCAGTCCCTTGTTTTAGTTCTTGTACATTAACTCAGTTACTGGTGATGCCACTTAAAAAAAAAATTATCGCACTTTTTTCTTTCAGCACCTTAAATCTGTACAGTGGCTAACATATTTAGAAGTATATCATTCAGGCAATGGCAGGCAACATTTTAAACAGCAGTCAGTGGATCTCCTTTGTCTTTCTCTTCTCCACCTGTTTTTCTCAGATTCAGATTGAGATTTATTTATCACATCGAGACAGAAATGTGCCGTTTGCGTTAACAACCAACATAATCCGAGGGTGTGCTGAGGGCAGCCCAGATGTTGCCTACATCGCATGTCCACAACGTTCAGCAGAACACAAGCAACAATGGAAAAACAAGCAGCGTTCCTCACACCCCCCACACAAATAGTCCCTTGTTCATTTGTCCCTCCCACTGATCTCCCTCCTGGCTCTTACCCCTGCAAGCAGAGCAAGTGCCACGCCTGCCCCTACACCTCCTCCCTCACTACCATTCAAGGCCCCAAACAGTCCTTCCAGGTGAGGTGACACTGTTGGGGTTACTTACTGTGTTTGGTGCTCCTGATGTGGCCTCCTGTATATTGGTGAGACCTGACATAGATTGGGAGACCACTTCGCCGAGCACCTACACTCTATCCATCAGAAAAATGGGATCTCCCTGTGGCCATCCATTTTAATTCCACTTCCCCTTCCCAAACATCTGGTAATGCCCCACCCCCACCCTCCCCACTTTCATCATTATTCCCCATCCCCTTTACTCCCTCTCTCACCTTATCTGCTTACCTGCCCATCACCTCCCTCTGCTGCTCCTCCCCCCTTTTCTTTGTTCCACGGCCTTCTGTCCTCTCCTATCAGGTTCCCCCTTCTCCAGCCCTTTATCTCTTTCACCAACTTCCCAGCTCTTTACTTCATCCCTCCCCCGTCCGGTTTCACCCATCACCTGGTGTTTCTCTCTCCCCTCCCTCACCTTTTACATCTACTTATCTTTTTTTTCTCCAGTCCTTATGAAAGGGTCTTGACCTGAAAAGTCGACTGTACTCTTTTCCATAGATGCTGCCTGACCTGCTGAGTTCCTCCAGCATTTTGGCATTTTGTGTGTGTACACAGACAACCCTTCAACCCCAGGACAGGACATTTCCAGGTCTCCAGCGGACTTGGACATCAGACCTCTGACTTCCCCAGTGGACTCACAAACCAAGGGCTTTGGCTATTAGGCCTCAACTTCTGGACTTGTTGACTTTGAACTTTGACCTTTGGTATCGACCCAGGACCATGATCTTCAGGCCTCGAATTCTGTACTCCCCGAACTAGGGGCTAACCAGAAAATGTGTCAATGAGCTCAAGTGTGCGTTCTTCATGTACGAGTAGGCTAACTGATTGTGAGGGGCAAAACAAAAAGTCTGACTTCCATGTACATGGCCTTCCGCATCATAATGATCAAAATTATCTTCGCTGGTACTTTGTTATTAAACATAGGATCTAAAAGTCAGCTCACCTCCAAAGCACAAAGTCACTAATATAGAGAGACTTGTGTTTAGATTCTAAATAATGACTTAGAGATGCGGCCTTCACATAGTGAAATAAAGATTGTTTTCTCGGAGATCCCCACATGAGCCAGACAAACCAAAAGGTGTGTTGAATACTTAGAAGAATGATCAAATAATCTGTTTTAGTGGTGTCATTTGAAGAATTATGTAAAACATCTTAGTTTATCATGCTATGGGATCTTTAACAACTACCTGAAGCACCAGAGGAATTATTCAAGACCTTGGTTTAACATGTAACAATGTGGCAACACCATAAAATGCTGGAGGAAGGCAGCATCTATGGAAAAGAATTAAAAAATCAACGCTTCAGGGAGAAGACACCAGAATAAAAAGGTGGGGGAGGGGAAGGAGGCTAGCTGAAAGGTGATTGGTGAAGCCAGATGGGTGGGAAAGGTCAAGGGCTGGATCTGATAGGAGGGGAGAGTGGACAATAGGCGAAAGGGAAGGAGGAGGGGACCCAGGAGGAAATTATAGGCAGGTGAGAAGAAGTAAAAGGTCAGAGTGAGGAATGGAGGAAAGTGGGGGGGGCACAGAATTTGTTTACTAGAGAGAGAAATTGATATTCATGCCATCAGGTTGGAGACTACCCAGATGGAATGTTGCTCCTGACATGAGGGTGGCCTCTTCTCGGCCATGGACTGATAACATCAGGATGGGAATGGGATGGAAATTAAAATACTTGGCCGCTGAGAGGTCCCTCTTGTGGCGGATGGAGCAGAGGTGCTCGACGAAGTGATCCCCCAGTTTACGACAGGTCTCACCAGTGTAGAGGAGACCACATTGGGAGCGCCGGACACAATAGACGAGCCCAGCATATTCACAGTTGCAGTGTTGCCTCACCTGGGAGGATAGTTTGGGGCCCTGAATGGAGGAGTGTGGACAGGTGTAGTAACTCTGGCTGCTTTCAGGGATAAGTGTCAGGAGGGAGATTAGCGGGGAGGGATGAATGGACAAGGGAATTGCAGAGGGAGCGATCCCTGTGGAAAGTGGAGGGGGAGGGGGAAGATGTGTTTGGCGGTAGGATTCCTTTTGTGACGGTGGAAGTTGCGGAGGATAATGTGTTGTGTGCAGAGGCTGATGGGGGGGCGTGGTAGGTAAGTACACGAGGGACTCTATCGCTATTATGACGGTGGGAAGAAGGGGTGAGCAGGGATGTACAGGAGGACATCTCTGATCTCCTGGAATGAAAAGCTCCATCCTGGGAACAGATGCGGTGGAGGTGAAGAAACTGTGAAAAGGGAATAGCATTTTTACAGGAGATAAAGTGGAAAGAGGTACAGTCGAGATAGCTGTGGGAATCAGTAGGTTTGTAAGAGATGTCAGTTGACATTTTGTCTCCAGAGATGGAGACAGAGAGATTGAGAAAGGGGAGAGAGGTGTCAGAGACGGACCAAGTGAATTTAAGGGCAGGGTGGAAGTTGGAGGTAAGGTTGATGAAATTGACGAGCCCAGCATGGTGCATGAAGCAGCACCAATTCAGTTGTCAACATACATAGGATCAAGGATCAAAGTCGGCACACAATTCAATGTCACTGTTAACCCAAGTTTTAATACCATACAAGTTCGCATTATACAAGAGACTTACTTCAAAGATGATTAGTTTGCCTTTGAAGATGGTCAAGAAGTGTCGAGGCTCCTTCCCCATAGTGACCCGAACCTGCACTGGTTTATTGCCAAACTTCTGGTCAACCTGGACCGCATGATAGGCTGAGGCAGCTAGTTCATCTTGGGTGGCATGGCGTCCCTAAGAACAGAATCACTAACATGGTTAAAGATGTTCATAACCAGAGTAATTTCAAACCATATTGGACCACTATTTTGGTACACTGAATGGGAACCACATGAAGCAGTAATGCCCCTAGTAGACTGAAGAGCTGGGAGAAAGCTATTAAAGAATTACTGGAATGGTTTTCACCCCTAAACTTTCAGGTTCTGAGTCAGACTTTTAAACAATTTCCATGAGCAAACAGGAACTGGCACTGCTCACCTTTGAACGATGTTATTAGACACCTGGCAAATGTATAATGTACAAAGAATTAATTGAGGAAGCTGGTCTGAGCACTTCCAATGGTTATTGATAAACCTTGAAATTATCGTGAAATAATATTATGCACAAATTCGTCAGAAAAATCTTGCCGAATGGGTCCAGTTTCTAGGCATGTGTGTCTCACTGCTCAGACTAGAAAAAGTACAATATTTTTCAATTATGTCAGTCTGTTGGTCACATTTCCTCATGAAGAAATGGTTGTATAGCTGACCTCAGACCTGAGGTATTTTACCTCAAGTGACCAGTTTTCAAAGGAGTGTCCACACATCAAAAGGTTCTGGATGTCTGATGTAGTAGCACTTGAAGTAAATTCACCATTATAAATTTAGCAGTCAATTACTAGACAGCAAGATCCTATAATAGCAATGTCAATGAGCAGATTGTGTGCTTTTGTGAAATTGGAGGAAAAAATAATATTGAGCATGACGATGAGTGAACTTTTCTGCGCTTCTTCAAGATGATTCCCTGGCATCTTTCAAACCCACCCAAGTGGTGGGGGGAGGGGCTTAACATCTCATCAGAAAGATGGTGTCGATAACTGTGCTGTACGTCCTCAGTAACCCACTGGGAGTCTAGGCCCGCAGCTTAGGCTCAAGTTTGTTGAGTATGACCTGAAATCTTGAAGCTTCTAGAAAACATGCTACCTACTCGGCTATGACTCATAACTTGTACTTTCTTCACACTTATGATTTTGTTTGTTAAAATGACACCAATGGCTCCAACAACTCTCTTCACATCTTTAATATTCATGTGCAATATCTGTATGAATGGTTATGGGTCTGGTAATCTAAAGACCAGAGTTCAAATCCCACCAGGACAACTATGGAATTTAAAGTCAATAATCTGGAACCTGGTTTTAGTAACAATGACCGCAAAACTACCAGAATGTTGCAAAAACCCTTAAATGTCTGCCAACCTTACCCAGTCTGACCCAAGTGTGACTGCACGCCCATCCCATATGGTTGACTTTTAAATGGCCACAAAAGTGAACCATAAATCATGTTGTACCAGTACTATCATCACTAATTGACAAATATATTCAAGTTATTGTTTCCCATTACAAAAGAATTTGGGTACATGGATGAAATACAGAAGCTTGGCATCCTGAAAATGTGTGGGTTGCAAAAACAAAATGAAGAGAGTAGGCAGACTTAGCTTAGCTCCAGTCTCAGTTGGAATTCTACTGTAGTGGGGTTTATGATATGTCTTTGTTTCCTCTTCAGACAGCAATACCTGCCAAATATAGAGGATAAAATGCTCCTTCCTGTTCACCAGATACGTGTACAGGAGTAGGTAGCAGTCACCTCCGTAGAAAAATCCGTACGTCTTTGGGTCCACAGGAACCAGTTTAAGGTTCTCCACTCTCCAAACCTGCAATGAGAATCCATAATCAAAAGAACAAGCCAGAGTTCATCAATGCTAACAATGCAGAGGGTGAATTCCTGCTATGCATACAAGATTAGATGAACATTTGTAATGGCACAGGAAATCGTTTGGCCCATTTAGCCTATGCCAGCTCCCAGCAGAACTCACTCCCACCCCTTTTATTATTCTTCTGTGTATCCCTTTACATACCCACCAATTTCTCCCAAATTAGTTTTTCAATTGCCAGCAATTTACAGCAGTCAATTAACCCAGAAGCTTATTTTGAGGATGCGCGAAGAAACTGAAGCAGAGGAATTTCACGCAGTCATAGAAAACATGCAAACTCCACACAGACAGCACCCAAGGTCAGCATCAAGCCTGGGTCGCTGGAGCTAGAGCATTAAGGAGACTACTTCTTATAACAATCCTCTCAATTTCTTTCCCTCAGTTATTTCAGGATTCAAGATTGTTTATTGTCATTCTCCAGTACACGAGTGTAAAGGAGAATGAAATGATTGTTACTCCAGATCCAATGCAGCATGTAAAACACACAGTAAGTATAAAAAGCACAATAAAAAACACAATAAATATAAATATAAAAACAACCCTATAAAGCACAATGTACAAATAACTGCTATATGGACAGACGGATTGTATGTACATGAAGTGATGATAGGCGATGTGGATGTGGTGGTGGAGGTTGGCCCTGACAGCTTGGGGGAAGTAAATGTTTTTGAGTCTAGTGATCTTGTAACCTCTTACGTTCCTTTCAACTCCCTTTGGATTTTCAATAATAAGATCTAATGGGGGAAATAGCTAAGCAAAGTTAGCACAGGTGGAATTGGGGTCAAGATTGAAAATCTGTTAATATATAAAAAATAAGGATTAGAAACAAATGAGTCAATCAGTGATGTATCACAAGAATGTCACCGCTGATAGTCTGTATCAGTGATTTGGCGAAGGGAGCCAAATAAGACATTTGAAACTTTGTGATAACACAAAATTCGGTGGGAATGTAAAGAGGTTTCTAGGAGATATAGACCAGATAAGAGAATGGACATGACAGATGGAGTGCAATATGGAAAAAAAGTGAGAGTTCATTCACTTTAGCAGAAAAACGGCTCCAAGACCTTGTCCTCAATATCTCCTTGTGCAACTGGATTCTCGACTTCCTCACTTGCAGACCCCGGTCAGTTTGGATTGACAATGACATCTCGTCCACGATCTCCATCAGCACGGGTACACCACAAGGCTGTGTGCTTAGCCCCCTGCTCTACTCACTTTACACCTATGACTGTGTGGCTAAGCACAGCTCCAATGCCATATTTAACTCTGCTGATTGTTGTTGGCCAAATCAAAGCTGGTCATGAATCGGCATATAGGAGGGAGATTGAAAATCTGGTTGAATAGTGCCACAACAACAACCTCTCACTCAATGTCAGCAAAAACGAAAAAGGAACAAACTGGAGGTTCATGAGCCAGTCCTCATTAGGATATCCTTCACATAGTCATAGTTGAGGATTTGTCCTGGGACCAGCATGCAAGTTCCATTACAAAGTTGGCACAACAGTGCCATTGCTTTCTTAGAAGTTTGCACAGATGTGGCATGCCATCTAAAACTTTACAAACTTCTGTAGATTCATAGTGGAGAGCATCCTGATTAGTTGCATCATGGCCTGGTATGGAAACACCAATGTTCAGGAGCAGAAAGGCCTGTATAAGACTTTTCTTGCAGCCGCCATTTTGTGAACTGTTTGGTGAATTAGTTCTTGCTCAGGGATAGCTTAATCGAAGCAACTGAACATGAACGCAAGGAGTTTATGCTAGTGATCTGCTAAACCTGAGATCATTCTCAGATAAGAACATAGAAAGACTACAGCACAATACATGCTCTTCGGCCCATAATGCTGTGCTGAACATGTACTTACTTTAGAAATTACTTAAGGTTACCCATAGCCCTCTATTTTTCCAAGCTCCATGAGTTTTTTAAGAAACTTCATTCAGAAGTCTCTTAAAAGATCCTATTGTATCCACCTCCGCCGCTGGCAGCCCGTCCCACACACTCACCACTCTCTGTGTAAAAAACTTACCCCTGACATCTCCTCTGTACCTACTTCAAAGCACCTTAAACCTGTGTCCTCTTGTGGCAACCATTTCAGCCCTGGGAAAAAGCCTCTGACTATCCACAAGGTCAATGCCTCTCATCATCTTATACACCTCTATCAGGTCACCTCTCATCCTCTGTCACTCCAAGGAGAAAAGGCCAAGTTTACTCAACCTATTCTCGTAAGGCATGCTCCCCAATCCAGAAGCTGTTTATTATGTAAAGTGGCAGGCTTGCAGAAAGATCAGCTTGTGATCTGGCCATCTGGGTCCAGAGTTTGGCTGACTTGGTTGGACTGGTTTGAACCAGTCTGAGCTGGAAAGAACAAAAGAAACTACCAAGGTCACATGGCTTGGGCCTTGGGGCAGAACCAATGAGAGGTTCACACAGGTCAGTCAAATGATCTTGACCAACAAAAGATGAGAGGGCATACAGGAGTGAGATGTACCAACTAGTTGAGTGGTGTCACAATAACAAGCTTAGCTTTGCTGAATGGTGCACCTAGCACAAGGGATGAAGTGGCATTCACCTGTTCCAATTTCTTATGTTCTTTGGTTTTGGCATCATCTCTTCACTGTTCCCATTCATTTCATTCTATCCATCGGTTCAACCATGTCTTCATTGGTTCATACCATCTATATACTTTCTGCCTCTCAGTATCCATACAGAATAATAACACTGTACCTCAGTTTTCCCCGTACCATCATCAACCATCCTCTCCTGAGATGCCACTTTTGAAATGGCATGCATTTGGGTGGCATCAAACTTCTGTTGGCTAATCTGGGCTGGAAAGGAAATAGAAGGTGTGAAAGATTAGCAATATCATGAACTCCTAAAGAGTAAAAAGACAAGGCCATTCACCCATTGATCTATAGCTTTACTTGGTCTATTTTCTTATTTCCATATTTGCCCCCACCTCACCCCAAAAGCCAAAAACTCTAGCACAGAGATGACATGGAATTTCTTCAGCCAGAGGATGGTGGATCTGTGGAATTCTTTGACACAGACAGTTGTGGAGGCCAAGTAATTAGGTATATTTAAAGCAGAAGTCGATTGGTTCTTCATTAGTTAATGTGGGTTAAGGGGAGAGGACAAATGAATGGGATTGAGGGGGAAAATAAATCAGCCCAGAATGGATGGTGGATTCAATGGGCCCAATGGCCTATTTCTACCCCTATGTCTTATGAATGTGGAAGTTCCAAATTTCCTGAGAAGGTCTCACTATACATGGGAACTGCTCCAAAGTTACAGCCCTCCTGGAATTTGCTGTTCCAGTTTTACAGACCAACAAACTTATCATTTCAAACTTCTTCCCCCCTCTGTACACAATTGCCACATCTTAGTGATTTGTGTAAACAGAGCTCAAATCTGTCTGGACCTTCACTTGGATTATAAAAGAACATATCTATCATCAGAAAAGACATAAAGGTTAATTCATCTTTCCACTTATTCCTGCCCCACAGCAAACAGTTCATACTATGGATACTCACCAACTTTACCAACTGTCTGTGTCTTCCCTAAACCCACTGTCTGCCCCTTCACTGTCCATTTCTTGAAGAGCTGTTTGAACATGGCTGACTCAGCCCCATCGTTGACCATCTCAATGCTAGTAGTGTTTGGGTATCCCTTCAACTTCATAAACTCCTGGGTGAGATTAAAGAATTCATCAATTCAGAGCAATATTGTTAAAAGTCATTAGTGAATAAAAACAAAAATTGCTGTATAAAATCATGAAGACTCATTTTCTTTAACCAAGAGCTCCAAAACTAGGGATGTACATTTAAACTAATTGGCAAAAAGATTAGAGGGGAAATCAGGGAACATTGCCCCCACCACTCAGTGGATGGTAGGTGCCTGGAAATTCCTTCCCAAGAGGGGTGGGTGGCACAAAGAGGGGCAGAAACCTTTATTATTACATTTAACTGTTGCCTGAATGTGTACTGCAGCTCTATGGATACAGACCAGGAAGGGGAGATCAGGCTGGGTAGCCCTCTGACTGACATAGGTACAATAGGCCAGGTGGTCTCCTTTGCCATGAATTTTTATTTTGGATTCTGTAGGTCAATTTGATAATTTCCGAGCAGGTTTAGATGAGCTCCAAGCACAGGAGATGCAACCAGACTTTTGCACTCAGCAAGCATTGCAATGGCTTCCATCCAGTTGAGCGATGCTGACTCTGCCTCGACTTGCAATCAAACGAGACACCAAGGCAACTGCAGACACGCTTTTATAAACAGAGCGTCACCAATATTTTTGATACTGGCCACTTGTGTTGAGAAGGAGCATGTGTCGACATTAAGCAGGGAAGGTTAAGGTTAGTTTGGGTTACGTGATTTTCCCATGGGCTTCCTCACTCGCTGTTCAAGTTCAATGTGGTGAATATGCAGAGAGGAGCTGCTGTCTGTCTACGAGTCAGACACAGCAACTAAAAGTTATCCCCTCTTCCGTCCACCTCCCCCCTCCAACCCTCTGAGGATCTAGATCAATCTGACACTCGAAACATAAAACAGACAACTGGATGTGCAGACATTGCAGGATGCTATTCTGAACCAGCAGACTTAAACACTGCAGCTCTTTAAACATCCCAGTGGCTGAGGATGTACAATCTAAAGGACCACAATTTCAAGAAAGTAGTCCAAACTGCGATTTTCCATAACAAAGCTGCAACATCTGCATACACATCAAGAAATGAAAGACACAATAAAAATTGTGCTTATTTATTTACTTTTACCCCCCCCCCCCATGTAAATTCAGTTAGAGCAAATTTTATACTTGATCTCTAATTTTTGGGTAGTGGTTGGTCAATTGTGTATGGGTGAATTTCTGTAACATTAGGGTTGCCTGTATTGGTCTTTTCCACCTGTGCAATCAATGATGCAATAACACTGATCATCAACTACAATGGCATCCATATCACTCACTGCACAGACCCGTTTTACCTCAGGCGAACACTGCACTGCACTCTCTTACACATGTCATAAAAAGAAGGGAAGAGGTCTATAACTGAAAGATCATTCAGGTGCTTGCAAATATGAAAGGCAGGAGTACAGGTACCCATGATAGCCATTATAGGAACCACTATCCAAACCCTTCAGTCCATTAGATTGAAATTACCAGAGCTCCAGAGACTGCAGCTTGCTTTTCCTTCTTTGAAGCTCGTTTTCCTTTCCAGACATAAATCTTGGTTCCACCTTGATCGAGGATGAAGCAATCCTGGAAGACATTGAACAAGTTCACATTATTAAAATGCAAAAACTCAGTTAGAAGTAATATAACAAACCACAATATAAACAAAGGTCTAAAGGGAAAAAAAGAGTCTAAATTTTCTCTAGTTTACTGTCATCTCTTAAGGTCAAAGCCCTGATAGTTTCAAGGCTGGAGGTGTTAAGCCTTGGCTAAAGACTTGTAACAAGTAGTTCAATTAATCAACAATTAGCAACAGATTCAATTCAATGAGCAATAAAGAGAGGAGCAGAAACAGAAGAGCCCTCTCGACAAACAGAGTTACGAACACCTAACTTACATACATTCAACCATTTGAGAGACCAGCAGGGTGGATTTGCCAGCTGCTGTAGGGCTGCAGGAATCATTTACCCAGTGAAAACTCTGTCCAAGGCCTCATTTCCAACTTGCAAACTGTTTGGGTCGCGAACAGCTCACAGGAACGGAAGGCGGTCATAACCTGGCGAGGAGCTGCATTGCGTAAAGGCATCAGGAGGGCGTGCTGTATACTCACATTGTGATCCAGCATGTCCTGGACGAGAGGCCGTGTGGCAACTTCTGTGACCTTCATTTGTCCACAAGCATCTGAAACACTGAGTTATCAAGACAGCTTGATTTGGTTTTCAGACCTTTACTGTTTGTAGCTATCATTTTCTTTGAGGTCTATACTACACACACACACACCTTGAACAGAGAACACTACAGCACAGTACAGGCCCTTAAGCTCAGGACATTGTGCCAACATCTTAACCTACTCTGAGATCAATCTAACCCTTCCCTCCCCCGTAGCCCTCCATTTTTCTATCATCCATGTGCCTATCTAAGAGTTTCTTAAATGCCCCAAATGTATCTGCCACCCTGGCAGAGCGTTCCACTCACCCACCACACTATGTAGAAAACCCTACCTCTGACATCCTCCCTATACTTTCCTCCAATTACCTTAAAATTGTGCCTTCTTGTATCAGCCATTTCTGCCCTGGGAAAAAATCTCTGACTATCCATTCTTAACTATCCCTCTTATCATCAAGTCACCACCCATCCTCCTTTGATCGAAAGAGAAAAGCCTGGGCTCGCTCAACCTTTCCTCATATGATGTGCTCTCTAATCCAGGCAGCATCCTGGTAAATCTCCTCTGAATTCTCTCTAAAGCTTTCACATCCTTTCACAAAATAATACAGCAATCCACAAACTCAGTTTGCCATAGAATGAGAATAGATACATACTCCACACATCTACTAGCCAATGCACAAAACATGCTCCATATAATGCTACATATTCACTATTTAATATAAAACCCACTCCAATCTTACTGGTAGAGGGCAAGTTTGGCTTTCTGCTGCTGGTCTGCCATCTCATCAGGTAGCGAAGGGTTAATTGTCTTGGTCCTTTCCCCGAGAAACTTTACTAAAACCTTCATCAGCTCGTGAGATTTTGTCTCCTCATTGCCTTCGATTATTCCGATCCCTGCACGTCCACCTCGCTCTCGATCACGAATGTCCTTAGCGAGTTGCATGCCCTATGGCAAGAACAAATGGAGTTCTAAAAACCATTAACTCGACTACTTTTTGTGAGGAGGCACTCTGCTTATGGTCTCTAGACTTCCCAAAGTCCTTTACAATTGACATACTTTTTGCAGTTTAGCAACAGTTGTACAGTAGGAAGCACAACAGCCAAATGTTCAGAGCAAGCTCCCACAGACAATAGCTAGAGCATCTGTTTCATCATTGGTTGTGGGATATACAGTATTCTAGTCAGGGCACGAGGAGAACTCTACTTTTATTTGCAAGAGTGCCAGGCATCTTTTACATCCAGCTAATGGGTGGAGGAAGACCTGGTTTAATATCTGATCTCAAAGACAATGCAAGAAATGCATCTGTGGTTCTGCAACAAGAGTGCCAAATTTTGCGTTCTTGGCTATTGGAGCTGAAACTCAGAGGTGAGAGTGCCACTGAGTTAAGAAGCAAGGCATCTCATTACGCCCAGAGGACGTTTGTCACAGACACAATTAATCAGATAATAAGGTCCCTCATTTGGCTTGCACTGACCAGAACAGTCATTCACTTCAACCATTGCAATACAGCAGGATTTCTAGACAACTGAACCTTTAACCGTTCCATTCGATTACTCTCTGGCCCATTCCACTGAATGATGACTTTGCCGACATCTAGAAGAAAGACATCGCCCAAGCTGTAACTCTCCCAGCTCATTTTAACCTGAAAAACACAAAGCACACGTTAGAATAGCTGTCACCCGCCAGCAGACCCCAGTGCAAGGTCTATTATTACTCATCATCAAGTTCCAAGGTGTTCCCTCAGGCTTTGACCATTCTGGGGCATTTAAAACAGGCACCACAGAGTATGTGGCAAACCAGGAGATCAGGACCCATCTCCTAATCTATGATACTGGGAAAGAACATCACTCAATGGACAGTTTGCAATCAGTAGAGACCTTTTCTCCAGCAACACTCTATGGTTGGAAAGGGAGTGCTGATGAGAAGGAGTTTCTATTTGTATGCCTATGTTTCTCTGAATGGAGGAATTGAAAGCTTTGTTTCATAATATAGAGAACACGCAGCAAGGTGAAATGATTGATCCTAACAGGTGGACATCTCATATCGCCGTCACCCCTCCAGTCGAGGAACGTTTGAGTATCACTGAACGGCTGTATGTCTCTATGTCTTTGCTTTGTTGTAAATATCCCTGGTCTTACAGGAAAGGGAGTGTGAATTTGCTTTGGTTTTGCATATATTTAAGATCAGTTCCATCAAGTCTGTTCTGCCATTCCATCGTGGCTCATTTATTTTCCTCCTCCAGCCTTTTCCCCGTAACTGTTGACACCTTTACTAACCTATCAACCTCTGCTTTAAATACACCCAACAGCCACCTGTGGCAATGGATTCCACTGATTCACCACCCTCTGGCTAAAGATATTCCTCCTCACCTCTGTTCTATAATTGTGTCCCTCAATTCTGAGGCTGTGTCCTCTTGTCCTCTGCACGCCCTCTCTATCTTGCCCTTTCAATATTTAATTAGATCAAACCCCCACCCCCCCATTCTTATTTACAGAACAATCAGACACTCCTCAGACATTAACCTTTTCATTCTGGGATCATTCTCGTGAACCTCCTCTGGACCTTCTTCAATGCCAGCACATCTTTTCTCAGTTAAGGGCCCAAAACTACTCACGATACTCCAAATGCAATCTGACCGGTGCCTATAAAGCCTCAGCATTACATCCATGCTTTTATATTGCAGTCCTCTCAAACTGAATGCTAACATTGCATTTGCCTTCCTTACCATCAACTCAATCTGCAAGTTAACCTTTAGGGAATACTGCCTCTGATCTCTGAATTTGTTCCCAACTAGAAAATAGTCTACGCCTTTATTCCTTCTATCAAAGTGCATGACCAGACACCTCCCGACACTATATTCCATCTGCCACTTCTTTGCCCATTCTCCGAATTTGTCTAAGTCCTTCTTCAGACTCCCTGCTTCTTCAACACTACGTGACCCTCATCTTTGTATCATCCACAAACTTGGTCACAAAGCCATCAATTCCATCATCTAAATCATTGATATATAATGTAAAAAGAATTGGTCCCAATACAGACTCCTTTGGATCACCACTAGTCACCAGCAGCCAATCAGAAAAGGTTCCCTTTATTCACAGACTTTCCCTCCCACCAGTCAGCCAATTTTCTGTCCACACTTGTATCTTTCTTGCATTACTATGGGCTCTTATCTTGTTTTGTAGCTTCATGCATGGCACCTTGTCAAAGACCTTCTGAAAGGTTGAGCTGAAAGATTTAGAAGGTTGAGGGACAATGTAATTGAGATGTTTCCATTCTTTCATCAAATTTCTTTGTTAAAAAAAGGAGTTGAAACCCAGAGACAATTTTCTCAAGTGGGAAAGTGTAGAACAAGGGGTGGATTAATGTTAAAATTGGAGCCAGCTAGTCCCGGAGTAGCAGGAGGCAGTGGCCACCATGATTTGTAGGGAGATGTAACGATCTCAGAGAACCACTCTGTCAGATCAGGCTGCAGAAAATTAAAAGAGGCAACATACAGAACCTGAAACTTGCTCTGCAGTCCAGTTAGTTTGTAGCTGATCTCAACCTCAATATTATTTATCTTCTTTTGACCTATAGCTCTAGATAGCTTTGTTCATTAAAAATACATTGATCTCAACCCTGAAAGCTCCAGCAGTGACAATAGACAATAGACAATAGGTGCAGAAGTAGACTATTCAGCCCCTCGAGTCTGCACCGCCATTCTGAGATCATGGCTGATCATTCACTATCAATACCCAGTCCCTGCCTTGTCCCCATATCCCTTGATTCCCCTATCCCTCAGATATCTTTCTAGCTCCTTCTTGAAAGCATCCAGAGAATTGGCCTCCACCGTCTTCTGAGGCAGTGCATTCCACACCTCCACAACTCTCTGGGAGAAGAAGCTCTTCCTCAACTCTGTTTTAAGTAACTGACCTCTTATTCTCAATCCATGCCCTCTGGTACTGGACTCTCCCAACATCTGGAACATATTTCCTGCCTCTATCCTATCAAATCCTTTAATTATCTTAAACGTTTCAATCAGATCCCCTCTCAATCTCCTCAATTCCAGTGTGTACAAGCCCAATCTCTCTAATCTCTCTGCGTAAGACAGCCCTGCCATCCCAGGAATCAACCTAGTGAATCTACGCTGCACTTCCTCAATTGCCAGAATGTCCTTCCTTAAACCTGGAGACCAAAACTGTACACAAAATTCCAGGTGTGGTCTCACCAGGGCCCTGTACAAATGCAAAAGGACATCCTTGCTCTTGTACTCAATTCCCCTTGTAATAAAGGCCAACATTCCATTTGCCCTCTGCACTGCCTGTTGCACTTGCTCATTCGCCTTCATTGACTGATGAACTAGGACTCCTAGGTCTCTTTGCATTTCTCCCTTACCTAACTCTACACCGTTCAGACAATACTCTGCCCTCTTGTTCCTGCTTCCAAAGTGGATAACTTCACATTTATTCACATTGAATGACATCTGCCAAGTATCTGCCCACGCACCCAGCCTATCCAAGTCTCCCTGTATTCTCCTAACGTCCTCTTCGCCAGTGACCCAGTATTTACTTCCACAACTCTCTCTCTACCACAGATATGGATCATTGGCCTTAAGCTGTGCTGGAGGTACATTCTTACCTCAGTAGCTGTGACATTCCTTTTCCCTTTCACATGGAGGAGACGCTGCACATCATAAATGTTGGTTTCTACGTGCTTCATACCGGAGTTCACTCCTCCCTTCTTGTAACTGCAAGGAACAGGCACATTGTCATGGAAGTGTGGAGATGGGGGCAGCAGGGAGCTCAACACTGCATCTGCACGTTCATACCCTACTGCGTTCATATGGTGCCTTCTGTAAAACTGGTCAACACGGTTGCAGAGGGTGTCAGAACATAGAGATAAAGGTAAGGTAAATGTTCAAAACCTCTCCTGTTTCACTGAGCTTCCAATTCAAATGGTGCAGAGAAAAGACGTAAAACTGGCCATTCATAATGTGATATGCATTACCAGAACATGAAGAATTATTACAGTTCTATCATGACAGAGCCTGTCTCAGGCCCCTTGCGAGGTATAGAAGGATGTCAGCACCTACCTCCTTCTCACTACTATCATTCAAGCACAATGGTCAGTTGCCAAAGCAAGAATCAATTTTACTCTCTAATTCAGAGGCATTTGTTGTCTTCCTCCCACTTCCACTTTCCTACTTTCAGAACGCAAGATTGTTTAACAGACTGTAGAAAAGGACAATGTTAGCACCTAATCCAAGGAAAGTCGGCAAATTACTTCCCAGTCACACAGTATCATGACTTGGAAACATGGTCTAACTTTCAACATTGGTGGACTTGTCCAACATCCACACAGAGGTCTTACACTCAGACTAAAGCAGTTCTCGAACAAAAGCCGTCACCACTCTAAAGATTACTAGACACAGACAACAGAAACTGAATCATTTTATTGCCAGTATTGATTCTTGTTCGCTGCCAAGCATAAAACACAGGATAATACCATAACAGACAACACAATAACAACCAACAATTTACAAGACACTAGTGCAACCAGCCATGAGCAATTAACAATTAGCAGAACAGTCACATGTCCAAATGTCAATAATCAAACTTAAATAGATGTGAACATATGAACAGACTCAATAATTATCAATGGAACAAGGAGAACAGGAAAAATATTTAATGGATGTTGTTCAGGGACTGTTCAGGTATGACAACTGAGTGAGCTTTAAGACAAGGTGGATAGCTACAGGAAAAAAGCTTCAGAGATTATGTGTAATCCTGGTGGTGACGGACAACCCAACACCCTGACAACAATTTATATAAAATCTGCATAGAGGTTTAACATGGAGCTAGGAGCGGCATAATGCTGCCCTGGAACCTCTCAATGACTAACGCAGGGCTGCACTGCTAGAAGCTTAGACAAAGGCTGGCTGTCCATCAAGCCTCAGCATGTGTCTCAAGGACAACCAACAAGCATAGAATAGAACAGAGCCTTATTGTCATTGCTGAAGGCAACAAGACAGACCATGCAATACAGATACTTACAATGCATGCAGTACGGCATAATTTTAAAAAATTCCCATATTTACATGAAACAAATGGCTTTGATAGTCCATGACACTAAAAGGCCATTGGCAAGCCGGTGTGTAGCATTATTCAGCTGCATAACAGCCCTCAGGTAGAAGCTGTTTTTCAGTCTCACTGTCTTGGCAAAGATGTTTCTGAATCTCCTACCAGATGGCAGGAGACTGAACAGACAGTGTCTGGGATGGGATGGGTCTTTAATGATGTTTCGAGCGTGCCGCAGGCATCGAGAGTCGTAGATTGTCTCAAGTTCAGTAGTTGAGTCCCAGTGATGTGCTGAACTGTCCTAATCACCCACTGGAGTGCTCTGGGATCTGCCTTGCTGCAGCTGGAGTGCCACACTGTCACTCTGTATGTCAGTATCACACACTGCAATCTTTGAGACAGATTAGCTCTCCTTGAACACCTCAGGTAATATTGGCACTTGTTGTGCCTTCCCTACTATTAAGATTGTGTTGATAGACTAAGAGAGCTCCTCGGCGATGTTCATTCCCAAAAACCTGAAACTGGAGACCTTTTCCACCACCATTTATGAATAGTGGGCTTTATTTGAGGCCTCTTACTTTCCTGAAGTCAAATTATCATTTCTTTTGTCTTCTTGAGGTTGAGTGATAGGTTGTGGTTCCTGCACCAACTGGACAGTTTCACCACCTCCCCTCTATCTGCAGATTTGTTATTGTTTGTGATTAGGCCAATCATGATTCTGTCATCTGCAGATTTGATGACTGAGTTTGCAGCACGAGCAGGAGTGCAGTCACAGGTGAAGGGAGAGTAGGGAGGTGGCTCAGTTCACACCCCTGCGGGCACCAGGGTTCAGGGTTGGGGTGGGGAGATTAATATGCACTTGCTTAGTTTCACATTCTGGGTACGATTAGTGAGGAAGTCCAAGATCCAATTACAGGTTGATAGGTCGAGACTTAGATTGCGGAGCTCAATGGTCAGTTTGGTGTTAAAGACCAAACTGTAATCAATAAAAAGCATCCTGATGTCAGTGTCTTTGTGCTCCAGGTGTTCTGAGACAGTATGAAGTATGATAGAAATGACGTCTTCAGTTGATCTATTCGACAAACTGATGCTGGCCCAAGGTAGCTAGGATTACATCCTTGATGTGGGACACGACCAGTCTTTCCAAGCACTTGGCAACTATGAGGGTGAGTGCCCCCAGACTGTAGTCATCCAGGCATATTGCAGCTCACATCTTGGGGATTGATATGATGGTTGCTGCTTTGAAGAATGCCTGAACCATAGCCTGGGACAGTGAGAGGTTTTAAATACCCATCAGAACTTTTGCCAGATGGTTGGCGCAGTCTGGGTACGCCATCCAGTCCCGCTGCTCTGCATGCACTGACATCACGAAGTACATACCTTACCTTATGCATGGGTCTCAAGAACAACCAACACTGAAAATGTTATGGAAGGAGACTGTAACTTAACATGAATAAACAGTTTCATTGATCTGTTAGCTCGATAAATACCATCCCATGTTGTTAGCTGAATCCAGTAGGCTGGTGCAAGAGGTGTTGTAGTTAACCACTGCAGGAGGTGGGGAAGAAGAATTTGTCCAGATGTTCTGCTCAAGCCCCCTCCAGCAATTCCACACATCTTGGGAACAGTGAGCAGAACTGGATCAGCTGGGGGTCACGCCCCACCCATGAGTGAATTGTCCTACACTTCTCATTGTTGAAGGTCACGTGTGACCTCTGGTTAGGTGGGTGAAGTGCACAGTGTCAACTAGTGCCTGAGGCACCATAGTTCAACAAGGAATGAATGCACTTGGTGGTGAGTGAGGAATAGCGAAAATCAATGATAAATGTCCGGGCATGACCGGGAAGAGTAGAAAGCGCAAGACAGCTCTTTCGTACGAGTAGCACAGGTCATGATGGTATAACATTCAAGGACTAGAAGTTATTTGTGAATATACTTTGAGTCAATCCTGTAAGGAAGCTCAAATTCCAGCTTCTGTGGGTCTAAGATGACCTGGGATTCAGGATGGCTGGCGTTCCCTGTGAATGCTAAGCAACATATATCGGCCAGACGGGGAACCTGCATCAAGGAGCACAGGTGTATCCACTTGGGTTACCTGGAGAAATCGGCAGTAGCAGAACATTGCATTCGTAATGGCCATAGGATTGACTTTGACGGCACAGAACTACTGTGCCACACCAATGGCTTTTGGGACCGCCTGGTAAAGGAAGCCATTGAAATAAAACTAGAGAATAAGAATTTTAACAAAGATGAAGCTCTTGCTCTAAGTAAGAACTGGAATATAAATAAGGTGGAACAATGGAAATCTGATTGGTTGAGGACTACTGATCAGGAGGGACGGACGACGGGAGTTGAGTACATATACTACTAGACTAGATGTGCCTAGGCTTCATCCCTGATGAAGATGTCAGAGTTTGTCATCGAAACGTCGATTAAAATTGACACCAGGACCCGGCTGGAAGCCCGAGAAGAGTTCATGCATTCCCTGTGGAAGTTTCACAAGCAATGTGTGCTTCAAATATTCAGCTTCAGGCTCAGTATTCTTCAAATATTGAGCATTATATTAAAAATAAAAAAGTGCAGGATGGAAAGTCGTGTTCCATTTTTCTTTCTGCAAATGCCGACTGGTTTGTTGAGTGTTTACAGCATTTCCTCTTTTTACTGAGCACTATATTCTGCATTCCCCTAATTATCAAGCCCCAAGTTCTCTGTCCTCCCATTCACAGACAAGAGAAAGGACTCACATGATCCCATTTTTGAAGTAACCCTTGAAGGTTTCTGACTCATGCCCCTGAACTTCTCGATGCTGCACTGGACTTCCATTGAGGTGGTCATCCAGATGTATGGTGTAGATCGCAGCCAGGCCCTGCTCATCCTGCGATGAGTGTAACCCAATCCAGTAATGGATATCACGACTTAAAGCACTGCCAACACTCTGGGTCTGCATGATGGATCAGAAAGAGACATTAGAGCAAAAAGAGACCATTCAGCCCATCAAGTCTGCTCCACCATTCAACCATGGCTGATTTATTATCTCTCTCAACCCCATTCTCTTGCCATCTCCCTGTAACCTTTGACACCCTTTATCAGTCTCTGCTTTAAATATACCCAATAATGTGGCCTCCACAGCCATCTGTGCAATGAATTCCACAGATTTACCACCTTCTAGCTAAAGGAATTCTTCCTTATCTCTGTTCTAAAGGTACACCCTTCTATTCTGAGGCTGTGCCCTCTGATCCTAGACTCCCCCACTATAGGAAACATCCTCTCCACATCCACTCTGTCTAGGGCTTTCAATATTCGATAGGTTTCAATGAGATCCCCTTCCATTCTTCTCAAAAGAGAATACCACTGCTGTAATACCAGTTATATTTAAGCACATTTAATAGAACAAATGCTTTTCAGAAACACAAGAGGGCAAAAATGACAATGCCACATAAGTAGTGTAGATGACCAAAAGGTCAGTCAAAGAGGCACATTTTGGGAAAAGGAGGTAGAGAGTGATAATAAGAGCGAAAAGGCTTTCTTTTTAAATAGAGCAATGTTTGACCAGGAGCCAAAGTAGGTCATCGAGCAAGGGTTTAATGGGACTGTGTGTTACACGTAATTCAAAGGGTGTAGATGCAAACTCAGACCTGCATGCCCTGCTACTAAGCTTCATTAATGCACTGCCCCAGAACAGGCCATTCAGCCCAACAGGTATACATGAGAGTTTATGCTCTGCATGACCTTCCTCCCACTTTATTACTTCTAAACTTCTCCCATGGTTATCTTGCTTCTCCTTAAAAGCACCTCTGCTCTACACCACCCTGTCATTTGCAGTCAAACGACGTTCCAACACCAGCTGGTTGATGAGGTCAGAAGCTAACCTTCTGGCCAATTTCCTTCTCTAGTCCAGGGGCATGGAGACCAACCCCCAGCTCAAAAAATTAAACACAATAAACATTTTTTCAAAATGTTAGTCCTAACCTGAAGATCTTCAAACAGAACAACCCTCTCCCATCCCCATCAATATACCCAATAAACATGTGGGAAAACAACTGTCACATTGGTCTCAAAAAACTTTGAAAGTTGCCTCACAGGTAGATAGGGTAGATAGGGTAGTTAAGAAAGCTTATGGGGTGTTAGCTTTCATAAGTCGAGGGATAGAGTTTAAGAGTCACGATGTAATGATGCAGCTCTATAAAACTCTAGTTAGGCCACACTTGGAGTACTGTGTCCAGTTCTGGTCGCCTCACTATAGGATGGATGTGGAAGCATTGGAAAGGGTACAGAGGAGATTTACCAGGATGCTGCCTGGTTTAGAGAGTATGCATTATGATCAGAGATTAAGGGAGCTAGGGCTTTACTCTTTGGAGAGAAGGAGGATGAGAGGAGACATGATAGAGGTATACAAGATATTAAGAGGAATAGACAGAGTGGACAGCCAGCGCCTCTTCCCCAGGGCACCACTGCTCAGTACAAGAGGACATGGCTTTAAGGTAAGGGGAGGGAAGTTCAAGGGGGATATTAGAGGAAGGTTTTTCACTCAGAGAGTGGTTGGTGCGTGGAATGCACTGCCTGAGTCAGTGGTGGAGGCAGATACACTAGTGAAATTTAAGAGACTACTAGACAGGTATATGGAGGAATTTAAGGTGGGGGGGGGGGTTATATGGGAGGCAGGGTTTGAGGGTCGGCACAACATTGTGGGCCGAAGGGCCTATAATGTGCTGTACTATTCTATGTTCTATGTGCTATAAGCCCATGCTGTGTTTGGCCTGGGTTTGCTCGATGGGACAGCTTTATTCTGTAGCTATTCTACTCTTTGACTTCAATTTAGTTTACAATTTTTCTTTGTTCAGTTTATGTGCCACATTAATGCAGAGTAGGGAGGCATTTATTATCTATCTAATCCACTCTACCCATGCCCAGGGAGTGTTTGACTGGGCAGCATAGAAGGAGCTTAACATTGTATCTAAGCCTTTTTTATTTGAATTTTCAAACCATTTATCTTTATTGGAAAAGCAGCAAGTAGGATTCCAAGTTTCAAAACTACGTATTTATTTTTAAACTGAGATGAACATGAAAATATTTCCCTATACACAGAATGGCAAAGATACGATTTTAATGTGCTGTCCTTGCTCTGGGAGTGCTTAGATGGAACAGTGCAAAGGATCGTAACTATGCATCTAACCTGTGACATTTCTACCCTGTGAGATATTGCATCCAAAAATTTGGAATATTTTTCATTCTCTATCACCGACTTCTATTGTTTTAATAGGCATAAAAAGCCAACTCTAAAATGGGTTTATTATTAATTCCATTTCTGATGAGAAGCCAGATCTTTAACTTACCGCCAGGAGGACGTAACAATCACCATCAAAAAAGTTCCCGTGAAACTTCTGAGGGACAGGCACCAACTCCATTTGCTGATAAAATTAAATAGATCTCATTTTAACAGAGAAAAGCAATAAAACTATTTAAATAAAAGGCTGCAACGACATTAGATGTTCACTTCCAGTGTTTAACAAGGTCCGAAACAAATAATGTGCAATTGGTTTTAAATGTGTAGTTGGTCGAGGATTTTACTTTGCATTAATGTTTGTTGATCCCCAAAGAAGCCTTTACACAGATGTTTTTCCTCCAACGTGTCAAACTCACGCTAGCTTTACAGCTGCCGACTGAGAGGGTCAACACCCTTCATTTGCTTATGAACCTCGGACTCAAAGTGACAACTCACCTCAATTCTCCAGATCAGGACCCCAGGAGCATCGGTGACAGCTTTAAAAACAGTTTCCATTGACATGATAGCTCAGATCCGGCAAATCAGTAGTATTTCCTACAAAAGAAATGAGGCAGGCAGAGCCAGGGTTGACAACTCTGGTTGAACGAACTTCTGGAAGTTTGGCAACATAACCCCTGCCTCCTGCTACACCTTCCCTGCTCACCCAACATACCAGTCCACACTGAGCCCCAATCAGGAAGATTTTTTGTTACCTAATTGATGACTCTTCACTCTCAGCTAAACAATCTTTTCCCTACCTTCAATATTTAAAAATCTATATCTAAAAGAGTTCACAGGAAGTCCAAAGCTGTTATATTTTAACCCCTGTGATTTCCCTCCCAGATTAACCTCCAAGCAATGTTTGTTTCTTGGAGAGTAATGGGAACTATACAAGAACTGAAAGCATAAGTAGAGCTCAGAGTAACCCACAGGCATATCTATCATGTATACTTCTGTGTTTGTTGTATCAATGCAGTTTCAAGAAATTCCAAGCATGGAGTTGTACCGCTTCTTTTTGAACAGTGAATGTTCCCTTACTCATAACATCGGTTTCCCCATTAAACAATTTCACTGGCTGTATTTAAGATAAAGCAACAAACAGGAGAAACAACAGACAAGAAAATTCAGTGAAATGTCCAAGTGAAAGAACAGTCCTCAACTGATTAATTTCTCAAGACTGCCCCTCAAGGCTCTACATTGCTGATCTTTAACAAGAATGAGAATGATAACATTTGTGCACTGTCCTGAACCAGTGACCTGCAAATGTCAGGAGCTGTCCTATGTAAGAATGAGAACTGAAGAGCTTTATGATAAACTTACATGTACATTACCTCAATGGTTCACTGATCAAAACTCAGCTGTAGGCTGGGATGAGAGGAGAGCGGGAGATCAGGCAGAGACAAACGCAGAATCACTTGCAATCAGAGTTCAAAGAGGTACCAGATGGTGCGTTCTAGCTGTTCTGGGCGTTGCCGTGTATTTGCATTGCACATGATTTCATCTGTTTGGATTTAAAGAAAGAGAACAAAAGATGCTGTTAATCCAAACTCACGGAAATATGACTGACTGCAAAGCCATTCATTCCTCCTGCTCACTAGTCTCCCCTGGCATTACAGATAATCGGGAGGGTGGTTAGAGCCTGTCCTTTTAAAGGCCGCCACTCAGGTAGTCACAGGTTGAAGCAATCACACCCCAAGATTAGACATGAAATGCCAAGGAGTGTTTGTAAATTGGCAAAATATTGTTAAATGTACCAAGGTACAGTGGAAAAATTTTGCTTTGCATGCCATGCATATACAAACGGTGTATCGATTCACCACATCAGTGCATTGAGATAGTACAAGGGAATCCAATAGCACAATAACAGAATACAGAATAAACTATTACAGAACACTATACCATGCCGTGCAAGTGGATTGGCCAGAATGAGGTAGATTGTTAGATCAGGAATCCATCTTATCATACTAGGGAACTGTTCAATAGTCTGATACCAGCGGGGTAGGAGCTGTCCTTGAGCCTGGTGCTGTGTGCTTTCAGGATTTTGTATCTTCTGGCTGATGGGAGAAGGGAGAACGTCCAGTGTGGATCGGGTCTTTGATCATGTTGGCTGCTCTACGGAGGTAGCGAGAAGTGTTGACGGAGTCCGTGGCAGGGAAGCTGGTTCCTGTGATGCGCTGAGCCATACCCACAACTCTCTGCAGTTTCCTGCAGTCACATGCATTTACCACACCAAGGCAGTATGCACCCATTCATCTGGATACAATGCTTTAACTCCACCATAGACAGTCCCAAGCCCAGGTGCGAAAGGAGAAGGGTTGGACAAAGGGCTAGACACCCCATCCCATATAAACCGAGATCTACAGATATGCCAAAGAGGCTCAAAAGACGTCTCTGGGAGAGGAAGGATCTTCATGTAGAGGAGCAACTTGAAAGACTGGCCCAGGACAGAGGACCCTGTCGAGCTACTGATGGTGGCCTATGGGAGATGGACTTTAAAAAAAATGCAGTGCTTTCTATGGTATATCTATGAAAATTGTTAAGGGTCAAAGGGACATGCCAAATTCATTTAGCCTCCTGAAGAATCATGGATGTTTGTGAGCTCTCTCAGCCAAGGAGTCTATGTGTTTGGACCAGGCCAGGCTGTTGGTGATGTTCACGCCCAGGAAATTGAAGCTCTCAACCCCCTTCAATGTAGATAGGAGCATGTGTGCCACGCCCCCCCCCCCCCCCCCCCGAAGCCACTGCTGACATTGAGGGAAAGATTGTTGTTATGACACCATGTCATTCGGTTCTCTAGCTCATTGTTATTTGAGAGTCATCCCACTACAGTGGTGCCATCTGAAAGCTTGTAGATGAAGGTAGTGATGGGCGGGGACAGGTAGCCGACAAGTTATACTCAATAATCTAAAAGGTGTTCATCTCTGGCTATGTGGCCAAGTTTCATATTTCATACATCATAATAGGCCATTTGGTCTATTAAGTCTATGCCAGCTCTCAGAGCAATCCGATTCTTCTAATTATTTCTTGGTAGACCATCCTCTTCCAAATGCCCATCAACATAGATAGATAAAGGGGCAAACACGAGGAAATCTGCAGATGCTGGAAATTCAAACAACAACACACACAAAATGCTGGTGGAACACAGCAGGCCAGGCAGCATCTGTAGGGAGAAGCACTGTCGACATTTCGGGCCGAGGCCCTTCATTAGATAAAGGGGCATGTAGTGTTGAGGAAGCAGGAAGTCTACAGAGGGACTTAGATTAGGAGAATGGGCAAAGAAGTGGCAGATGGAATACAGTGTAGGAAAGCATATGGTCTCGGGAAGAAAATTCAGAAATCAGACAGGCAGAGGGACTTGGGAGTCCTTGTGCAGGATTCCCTAAAGGTTAACTTGCAGGTTGAGCTGGTGATGAGGAAGGCAACTGCAATGTTAGCATTCATTTTGAGAGGACTGGAATGTGAGAGCAAGGATGTGATGCTGAGGCTTTGTAAAGCACTGGTCAGACTGCACTTGGATTATTGTGAGCAGCTTTGGGCCTCTTACCTGAGAAAGGATAGGCTGGCATTGGAGAGGGTCCAGAGGAGGTTCACAAGGGTGATCCTGGGAATGAAAGGGTTAATGCATGAGGAGCGATTGAAGGCTCTGGGCCCATACTCACTGGAGTTTAGAAGAAAGAGGGGGATTTCATTGAACTATATCAAATATTGAAAGGCCTAGATAGACAGGACATGGAGCGGATGTTTCCTATAGTGGGGGGAGTCTGGGACCGGAGGACACATAAAGATGTCCCTCAGAACAAAGATGAGGAAGAATTTCTTTAGCCAGAGAGTAGTGAAACTGTGGAATTCATTGCCACAGACGGCTCTAGAGGCCAAGTCAATGGGTATATTTAAAGTGGAGTTTGAGAGGTGTTTGATTAGTAAGAACATCAAAGGTTACAGGTAGAAGGCAGAAAAATGGGGTTGAAAGGGATAATAAATCAGCTATGATGGAATGGTGGAGCTGACTCAATTGACAAAATAGCCTAATTCTGCTCTTCTGTCTTATGGGCTAACATCTCCAAAGCTCCTACCACACACTTGCACTAGGGCAATTTACATGAGCCAATTAACTTACCAACCAACACACCATTTAGGGCACCCACAGAGGCACAGCGAGAACAAGAAAGATCCACAGGATCAGCACCAGAGGCCAGGATCAAACCAGGGTTCCTGGAGATGTGAAGCAGCAGCACCTACTGTTGTGCCACCAGTCAACTATCTGGCACAAAATGAGCCATGCTGGGTCTTGGGTCAGGCAAAGGCTGAGACTGAGGCCTCGAATGTTCACCCCCCCACCCAAATTAAAGATATCCAAAGACACCATAGAACTGTTTTTTCAATGACACGCGCTTTTCTAGAAATGGAGCCACAGCACAGAAACTTTGCCAGAGGCTCTGTTTTGCTCTGTGCGTCAAGCTGAAGAAAAGCGTGTTTATTAAAAGTGGGATTCCAACATCAAATTGTCCACTCACAGAAAATCTAATGCCTTCAGATAAAGCTTCTTCGCTTTTCCGAGCCAAGCTTAGCCAACTCATAAATTTCTTTAGCCTTTATGAAAAATGTGACCCAATTTCCTTCCTAACTGGCATTATTCTAATTATAAGATTGCCCGTGCATGTTGTATATGCTCCCACCAGAGACAACAGTCATTTCACATCGGTCCGATACCTTGACTTCAAGCATTATTGTAATGTAACTTGTGTTCATACATGGGCACTACCTCCAGTTTTTGTTCAAAATTCAAAGTACATACATATATGAAAAAGGATCTAATGCTTTCCTGGCATATATGGTGGACAAACTCTTCTTTGGCTTCCAGCCTGGAAGCCTGAGAAGCGTTGAAACTACATGTATGTCATCAAATACTACCCTGAGATTCATTTTCTTGTTAGCATTCACAGTAAAATAAAGAGATGCAAGAGAGTCAATGAAAAATTACACACTGACTGGCAAGCAACCATTGTGCAAAAGACAAACTCTGCAAATGCAATAATAATGACAATAACAAAAAAGTGAAAAAATAATACTGAACATGAGTTGCAGAGTCCCTGAAATTGAGTCCATAGGTTGTGTACAGGGTTGTGGTGAGTGAAGTTATTTATCCATGCTGGTTTAGGAGCCTGATAGTTGAGGGGCAATAACTGAATAACTGTTCCCAAGCCTGATGGTACGGGACCTAAGGCTTCTGTACCTCCTTCCATGGTAGCGGTAAGTAGAAAACTGGTGTTTCCATACTAGGTAGTAATGAAACCAGTCAGTATTCTCTCCATGGTGCGTCGATAGAAAGTTGTCCAAGTCTTCAATGACATGAGGAATCTGCGCAAACTTCTACGTAGAGGCACTGCCATGCTTTCTTTGAAATGACATTACTTGCTGCATTGTATCTTAAAATTCTTGCATTCAAAACAGAAAATAGAGCAAGCTTGCATGTTTTAAGAGAGAGATTCAGGGGGTTGAGTCATTTTTTAAATAGGGAAATAAATGTTTTTTTTTTGTAAGTATATGTTATCCTCTATGATAGGATTCACCCTAGAGTTTGAGAAGGAGAAGCAAAAGTCAGATATATCAGTATTACTGTGGAGTAACGGGAATTACAGAGGCACGAGAGAAGAGCTGCCCAAATTGATTGGAAGGGGACACTAGCAGGGATGATGGCAGAGCAGAAATGGCTGGAATTTCTGGGAGCAATTTGGAAAGTGCAGGATTGTTACATCCCAAAGAAGTAGTATTCTAAAAGGAGAATGACATTGGAAGTTAGAGTCAGCATAAAAGCAAGAGAGGGCATACAACAGTGGGATGCTAAAGATTTGTGAAGTTTTTAAAAACCAACAGAAAGCAACTAAAAAAGCAATAAGGAGAGAAAAGATGAAATATCAAGGTAGGATAAAAGATACAAAAAGATTTTTCAGATATATAAAAAATAAAGCAGAGGCGAGTGGATATCAGACTGCTGGAAAATGATGCTGGAGGGGTGGTAATGGGGGACATGGAAATGGTGGACAAAATCATTAAGTATTTGCGTTAGTCTTCACTGTGAAAAACATGGGCAATATGCCAGAAATTTGTGAGTGTCAGGGAACAGAAGTGAGTGGAGTTGCTATTACTCAGGAGAAGGTGCTTGGGAAGCTAAAAGGTCTGAAGGTAAATAAGTCACCTGGACCAGATGGACTACACCACAGGGTACTGAAAGAGGTGGCTGAAGAGATTGTGGATGCATCAGTAATGATCTTTCAAGAATGACTAGATTCTGGAATGGTTCTGTAAGAGTGGAAAATTGCAAATGAAGAAAAGAAACTATAGGCCAGGTAGTCTGACCTTAGTGGTTGGGCAGATGTTGAGGTCCATTTGCTAAGAATGAGATTCCCGGGTACTTGAATGAACATGATAAAATAGGCCAAATTAGCATGGCTTCCTGATAAACCTGTTGGAATTCTTTGAGGAGATAACAAACAGGATAGACAAAGGAGAGTCAGTGGATGTTGTGTACTTGGATTTTCAGAAGCCTTTGACAAGGTGCTGCACACAAGGCTGCTAAACAAGAGCAGAGGTATTACATGGTATTACAGGAACGATACTAGCATGGGTAGAAGATTGGCTGACCAGGAGGAGGCAAAGAGTGGGAACAAAGAGGGCTTTTTCTGGTTGGCAGCCAGCGACTAGTGGTGTGCTGCAGATGTCGGTGTTGGGACTGCTTCTTTTCACGTTATATGTCAATGATTTGGTTAATGGAATTGATGGCTTCATGGACAAGTTTGCAGACAATACAAAGATAGGTGGAGCGGCAGGTAGTATTGAGGAAGCAGAGTCTGCAGAAGGACTTACATTAGGAAAATGGGCAAAGAAGAGGTAGATGGAATACAGTGTATGGAAGTGGATGGTCATGTACTTCGGTAGGAGGAATAAAGGTGTAGGCTATTTTCTAAATGGGAGCAAATTCAGAATTCAGAGGTGCAAAGGGACTTGGGAGTCTTCATGCAGGATTCCCTAAAGGATAACCTGCAGGCTGAGTTGATGGTAAGGAAGGCAAATGCAAAGTTAGCATTCATTTCGAGCCGGCTAGAATACAAAAGCAAGGATGTAATGCTGAGGCTTTATAAACTATTGGTCAGACCACACAGAGTATTGTGAGCAGTTCTGGGCCCCTTGTCTAAGAAAGGATGCACTTACATTGGAGAGGATCCAGAGGAACTTCACAAGAATGATCTCAGGAATAAAAGGGAATATGGGGAGTGTTCAGTGGCTCTAGGGCTGCACTCACTGGAGTTTAGAAGTACGAGGGGGGATCTCATTGAAACTTTCTAAATATTGACTGACTAAACTAGACCACTCTCCTGCACAGTGGAGATTGCATCTGATGTCATCTGGAGATGACAAATTGATCAGTTGAGGAGAGCAGAGTCAATTACTGGAGAAGAAAGTTGTCCAGAGATGTCAGAACCACTTTCTGTAGTTCCAGAGTCAATTCCTACAACCACCACTAGGGGTCCCCAGAACCTGAGATTGTTTCATAGGCACAAGTCTCACCTGCCAAGCAGAGTGATTCCCCCACCACCTCCCACCTCCACCCCCCTAGTTCAGGAAAGATGTTATCCCTCAAGAGTAAGAAATCCTCTATAGTAGTTAAACTTTTAGGCCTAAATGGGACAATTTTAAAATTACCCTGCTGCATATATAAGTTAAGATGCATTCTATATTGAGCTGGAGTTTACAGCTGAGCAGGGAGAAGTGTTGTGTATTCAATATTTCAGTAATATTTGGGTATTAATGTAAATTTGTTGTTTGATTAAGCATTCTTTGTTGTTTACATAATTCATTATGGTTTTCTGAAAAAGTACATGAATGGCATACGTCATCATGCCACCATGCACCTTGCTTAAAGTAAAAATGAAACTAAAAATTAAAATCAAGTATCTCCTGGCTCCATGTTTTTCTTTAATTAGTTTTGTTTTGGAGTTACAAAACATAACAGTAATATTCCTTTAGCACCTCACTTCAGGAAAGTTATGGTAGCATTGGAGGTCTTGAAGTTAGACAAAGGCCAATCAGGGGCTGTATCAGAAAACACTGTTTTCTACACAATGCATTATAAATCTCCCTGGAGTCTGGTGACCCGAACGTGATGAGGCCAGACTACATGTCAGGCTTGAATTGGGTCGAGTATCAAGCGATAAGCCCTCAGGTTTGGATTGGCCAGGGTCATGTTTTAATTTTATGCCCAAGCAGATCTCCAACTCTCCTTCAGAAAAGATGCTGTTGAGTCGCTGGAAATATTCCAAAACTAATGGCAGAAAACAGATTAGAGGTAAGATCACCATGATCTAATTAACTGGCAAAACAAGTTATTTTTGATCCTACAAAACTGACAATGGAAGGTGGTGTCAAGGGGTAAAGAGAAGCTTGTTATACAATGGGCCATTTAATATTTCTGATGGTTCCCGTTCCATGTCTGAGCTGGAGCCTGCATTAGCTATCTACGAGCTTGCCTCTGGAGGTGTCTGGATCCTACTGCCACACAAAGAATTGAGCATGAAGTGCTGAGTGGATATGGTGAGTGGAGAAGTATTAATTCAACCTTATCTTTTAATTAAATGCAGATAGGATATTGAGCCAGGTTAGTGGTGTGAAAACCACTGACCAGATGAGAAAATCTGCGCCACAGTAGCGTGCCACTATTAGTGTAAATTATCCTGTGATTAGGCTAGGGTTAAATAGGTGGCTTGCTGGGTGGTGTGGCTCGTTGGGTCAACTCCACGCTGTGTATCTCAATAAATAACAAATGCCAAAAAAGGGGGAGTGGTTTGAATAACCCAACTTTATTCCCCTTCGGCAGAGTTTCCTAGAGTGGAAACTTGTAGCTCAATTAAAATCTGTTTTCTGGTCTTGTTTGTAAATATTTTGATACAAAAGATCCTTCATGCAACAAGTTGTCTCATTATGGTCAAACATTATGAGAGAGGGGGAAAAATTACTCCACTATACAGGATACAGAACAGGGGACACTAAAAATTAGATTCCACCTAGACTTGCTCACAAGCAATTGAACCAAAAAAAAATGGCTACAATTATTCACCAAAATAGAAGGAAAATGCAGGAGTTTTTGATCATCTCTCATTCAACCTGCAAGGCTTGTTAAAGAACATGTGAAGGAAGTGTACATACAGTACATTAGTGATTATTGTGGAAAAATATTTCATGTTTTAATAGCATTAACTTTTGATGATATAATTTCCTCCCCCCCCCCAAAATGATGTCTCCTTCAAGTTCCCTCATTCCCTCCACACCCCCAACCCACCCCACAAAGAACAGTGCAGTGTGATCTCCTTCATTTTAAATATCCCACAACTGTTTCCCAAGAGTCAGAGCAGCTAACATTTGCTATTTTGCTTTCAAACAAAAATTTCCTGGCTATCCAGAAAAGGCCATGAAATCCAGAAACACCATACTGCCACCTACCTACAGGAATGAAATCCTGACATCCTGAAATGTTTATTTCAACCTTATTTTTTAACAAAAACACTACATACAGTTGTAAGTATTGTGAAAAGGAACTCTGAGCATAGTTTAAAACAACATGTATTATAACATTAAAAGATTTTCCCCAAAGATAACAAACACATGGTTACTGAAGTGATGATGCTATGGCTTTTACTTTAATATTTTTTGTTCAGAATGGCATATTTTATCGGACATCAATTTCCTGATCAGAATGGTTTACAGTACCCAAATGATTCTGCAAACAACTCCTTGCTGTAACAGAAGCTGTTACATTTGCTCCAAGGCTGCTGAGTAAAAGGTCAATCAGAGTTCTGAGCAAAGCTTTATTTTAAATTCTTTCTCCAAGTTGCAGGAGGCCAGTAGAGGAAAAGGGAATGGGCAGCCAGTGCAGAGTACCCCTGTGGCTGTTTCCCTCGATAGTAAGCGTATATGTGTGACTGAGGAATTGATGCAGGGTTTCAGATTTATGGATCATTGGGATCGCTTTTGGGGGAAGGTGTGACCTGTACAAAAAGGACAGGTTACTTTTGCACTTGAGCAGGTCCAATATCCTTGGGGGCAGCTTTGCTAGAGCTGTTGAGGAGGGCTCAAACCAGAGTGATAGGGCAGAGGATGGGGCAGTTGGTGTATAGGTAGATGCAGCATGTCGAGAGACTGTGAGGAAGGGTAGGCAGTTGGTAGAGGAACACTGGAGTCAGTGGGGATGAGTACGTGAAAATACAGAGTTATGACCACTACAGAGACTTGGCCGTCACAACGGCAGGAATGAACGTTCCAGGGCTTAGATGTTTCAAAAGTGACTAGAGAGGTAAAAGAGCAGAGGGAGTAGCTTTCTTTTAAATCAGGGAGAGCAACACAGCTGCATACAAAGAATATCATGGAGGGAATGTTTACTGAGTGTCTACAGTGTGCATGGAAGCAAGAAACAGGGAGGGAGTAATCACTCTATTGGGAGTATTCTATAGACACCCCCCCCCCCCCCCATGCCCCCAGTGGTACCAGAGACACTGAGGGAAAAAAAAAGAAATCGGGAGGCAGAAAGGTACAAAAAAAAAGCAGTTATCATGGGGGCTTAACTTCCCCAATATTGATTGGCACCTCCTTAGCGCAAAACACTTAGGTGGGTTGGAAATTATGAGATGCATCGAGAAAGGATTCCTGACTCAATATGTAGGCAGGCCAACTAGAAGAGAGGTCAAACTGGATCTCGTGCCAGGTAATGAACCTGTTCAGGTGTCAGATTTCTCAGTGGGGGAGCGTTTTGGAGACACTGACAACTCCCATATAGTTTTACTACAGTTTTGGAGACAGATAGGATTAGAAGGTATGGGAAAGTATTTAATTAGGAGAGGGGGAATTACAATGCTATTAGGGAGAAATTTAAGGTTTAGGAACCCAAGATCACGCAGCCCTCGAGAGAGAGTTACATAGCATCCAGGAAGGAGCTGAAGAATGGACTTGGGAGAGCTAGAAGGGACCATGAGAAGGCCTTGGTGAACAGGATAAAGGGAAACCCCAAAGTGTTCTACACATATGTGAGGAACAGGAGGATGACCAGAGTGAGGGTAGGACTGATCTGGGATAGCAGAGGAAACATGTGTCTGGAGTTGGAGGAGGTAGGAAAAGTCCCTAATGAATACGTTGCTTCAGTATTCACCAGTAAGAGGGACCTTGACGTTTGTGAAGACAGCATAAAGCAGGCTGATATGCTGGAACATGTCAACATTAGGAAAGAAATTTTGAAAAACATCAGGACAACTAAGTCCCTGGGGCCAGGCGCAACATACCACAGGTTACAATGAGAAACAAGGGAACAGATAGCTGCATCTTTGTCACTGACCTCCATAGTCCAGAGTCCAAAGTAAATTTATTATCAAAGTACATATATGTCACCATATACAAAATTGAGATTCATTTCTTGCAGGCATTCACATTAGAACAAAGAAATAGAATCAATGTAAAGCTACAAAGACTGACAAATAACCAATATGCAAAAGTTAACAAACTGCAAATGAATAAATAAATAATTTTTACAGAACATGAAGTATAGCATCCTTGAAAAATCAGTCCATACATTGTGGAATCAATTTAGAGTTGAGGTTATTCACACTGGATCCTCACTGGCCTCAGGAGTACTACCAGAAGATTGGAGGGCGCATTGAGCATGTTGCCTGGGGTAGTAGAAGAGGCAGATAGATTATGAGCATTTAAGAAACTCTCAGATGGTACATTTTTGTATGTAGGAGGGAAGGCTTAAATTGGTATTAGAGTAGGTGAGAAGGTTGGCATAACATGGTGGGCTAAAGAGCCTACACTACTGTAGTGTCCTCTGTTCTATGTTCCCCATCATGCTGGAGTCTCATCCCATGGTTGACCTTCATCACCTGCAACACATACATCCCCATGAAAAATAACATGTAGAATCTAGATAACCAGCTTGTCAGATGAACAGCTCAAACAGCACAGGAAGAGGGTGGGGACCTGATACAGCGAAACAAATTTATGAAAGGCATAGATAGGAACATAGTCAGATAGACATAGAGCACTACAGCAAAGAAAGGCCCATCAGCCTATCTAGGCTGTGGCAAACTGTTGTTCTGCATGGTGCCGTAAACCCACACCTTGTCCTTACCCTCCAAACCACTCCCACCACGCACTTATCCAAACTTCCCTTAAGTATTGCAATCGAGCCTGCATCACCGCAGCTTGTTCAATACTCAAACCACCCTCCGAGTGAAGATGTTCCCCCTCAAGTACACCTTAAATATTTCATCTCTCACCCTTAACCAGCTCTAGTATTACTCAACCTCAGTGGAAAAAAATTTGCTGCATTTACCCTATCTATACACACCTCAATCAAAACTCCCCTCACTCTCCTGCACTCCAGGGAATAAAATCCTAACCTAGTCAAGCTTTCTCTATAACTCAGGTCCTCAAGTCCTGGCAACATCCTTGATATCTTTCCTGTAGGTAGGTGAACAGAACTGTACACAATGCTCCAACTTTAGCCTCACCAGCATCTTATACAACCACAACCTGACATCCTAGCTGCTGTACTCAATGTCCAGATTTAAGAAGGTCAATGTGCCAAAAGCTTTCTTTATAACCTTAACTACCTGAGAGACCACTTTCAAGGAATTATGGCTCTGTATTCTCTGATCCCTCTGTTCTAACACCCTCCTCAGTGCCCTACCCCCACTGTGTAAGTCCTACCCTGGATTGTCCTCCCAAAGTGCAACATCTCACACTTATCTGTATTAAATTCCATCTGCTGTTTTTCAGCACATTTTTCCAGTTGGTCCTAATCCCACTACAAACATTGATAGCCTTCCTCGCTGTCTACTACGCCCCCAATCTTGGTATCATCTGCAAATTTGCTGATCCAGTTTACCGCATTATCAGCCAGATTACTGATATAGATGACAAACAACAACAGACCCAGCACCGATCCTTGCGACATATCACTAGTCACAGGCCTCCAGTCAGAGAGGTAAGCCTTTACTACCACTCTCTGGCTTCTCCCACAAAGCCAATTTACTACCTCATCATGAACGCTGAGCAATTGAACGTTCCTGACCAACCTCCCATGCGGGACCTTGTCAAAGGCCTTGATAAAGTCCAGGTAGACCACATCTACTGCCTTGCCTTCACCAACTCTTCTGGTGACTTTTTGGAAAAACTCTTAAGATTGGTTAGACATGACCTACCATGCACAAAGTCATGCTGACTATCCCTAATCTGCCCGTCTATCCAAATACTCAAACACCCTGTCCCTTAGAACACATTCCAATAACTTATCCACTACTGTCTATAATTTCCCAATTTACCCTTAGAGCCTTTGCTGAAAAACATTAGCTCTCCTCCGGCACCTCAAAGACATGGTGAACACCTCTGCCAGGGCCCTGCAATTTCTCTACTGTGACAAAGGTTCCCCCATCTCTCTTTAAGCTTTTCACTTTTTACCTTTAACCCATGACCTCTAGTTATAGTGCTACCCAACCTCAGAGGAAAAATCCCAGAAGATCAGCGGTTTGAGATATTCAAACCATCCTGTCTGGAACCAACAATCATTCCAGGGTCAAACTCACCTGGATCACATTTCTTCCCCATTCTGATGTTTGTACTGAACAACAACTGAAGCTCTTGACCGTGTCTGCATGCTTTTATGAATTAAGTTGCTACCACATGACTGGCCGATTAGAACAGGTGTACCTAATAAAGTGGCCACTGAGTGTATTTTGCAATTCAAGAAAAATCCTAACGAATTTCTTTTTAACCAGTTCAGTGCCACTGAAAGGGAATGGATACATTTGCCAAAATGCCTGCAAATAGCAAGTGTTCAAATAGCTCCCTATTCATGCAGGGGCTCTTGAAAACATACAGCTAAAAGCAGAACACAAGGGCCAATTAGAAGTAGTACTAGACCCAGCAAATCCCCTTCATTACCTGGGAGTTGTCTCACAACCCTCGAGTGTCCTTAACTTAAAAGGACATGGAAGCTTTAGCAATGCTACCTTACAGGAGGAGAAGTGTTGTGTCAAGAACCATAATAATTACTCTGCTGCAGTACTTAAGAATGCTTTGAGCATTTGTTGAGAATAACACACATAATTAGCATTCCTCCACAGCTCAGACCCCAGCTTCCATTCATTTTCTTCAAGATCTTCTGTTGGTTAGTTACAGTTGATGTGAACCCCATGCAGTGTGGCTGTACTAAATGCTAGATACACTTCTTACAGGTCAGAACCATGGAAGGTCCAAAATGCAGAACACACAACAATGTTTGAAGATGCGATGCAGACCATCTCCTGATGCAAGTTATCGAGAATAGACCAACTTACATTTACAGCCTATCCTGGATTACTTGAAGCAGGCAATAGCCAGATCCCAATTAAAAATGATCCAGCTCATCACTTGTGAACAATTAGTTCTTTAGATAAACAACAAAAATTACTCTTGGAATAAAACACAGTCAAGTAGCCTCTAACCATTCCTTCAAAGACAGGGGCAAAGCAGTGTTTTGATGCAAAACAGACATCCAAGTGCCCATTGTGGCAAACTGCATGTGCACACATTTTGCAAAGATGCTTTACCACTCATCATGCTGATGAAAAGGCATAAAGACGTATTCAGTGGTTGCATTTGAAATGGATTAGACCATTGCAAATTTGACCTGTACAAGCTGGAACCAAAGAAGGAAGATACTTAAATCAAACATGATGGGTTTCACTGTAAAACTGAATCTTGTTCAGTTTTGTCTCCACTCTATGCTTTAACAATCCACCATTACACTTCTCACAGTCCCCTTTTCATCCGCTCTTCAGTACTTTAGATTGATCTTCTTTTGAAGCACTTAGTTATCTGAGTTTTATTTTTAAATACCTTGACTTTTTTTCCTCTAGAAATATTTACAGCAGTGTCCAGAAAAATAATCTTCAAATCTAAAGGTGCTGAATGAATTTTTAGAGAGCAGGCAACTCTACCATTGACTTAGGGTGTAGTAGCAGGTTGGAAACAGCACAAAATGGTGTAAGTGCTCAGCAGGTCAAGTGACATAGAGAGACACAGAAATCCTGCCTTCAGATCAAAGGTCTTTCATGAGAACATTAAATCCATTGATGGGGACATTGGCCCGAATTACTAACATTTTCTCTTTATAGATACTGCCTGACTTTGAGTACTTCCAGCATTTTCTGTTCTTAGATTTTAATATCTACAGTTACTTTTTCTTCTGTGCAAGGATTCAGAGATAGGAATTTCAGGCTTGGGAACATGGCTGCAAATAATACACAAGAACATCGCAGGAGTAGGCCACCAGGTCACTTAAGACTGCCCATTATTCAATATGATAGGGGCTGATCTACACTGGCCTCAACTTCACTTCTATGTCAGTCCCCCAAAACCCTCAATTTCTCAATCTTTGGAGAAGGGCAGACTTCCATCCACCTCAGCTTTAAATGAAGCCCCCCCTCAAGATCTTAAATACTTAAATGTCATGCCTCATTCTTCTGAGCTCCAAGGAATAGAAATCCAAATTGTCTAGCCTCTCTAGAAAGGTTGACCCTCTCATTGCTGTAATTAGCCTGGTGAATTTCTTTTAGATTGCTGCTTATGCTACGATATTGAAAGGGGATCAAAACTGGGCACATTTTTCCACCAAGAGTGGCCACATCAACACCCTGTATGGCTGTAACAAAACTTTTTCCTTAAACTCCAACCCTTTTGCAACAAAGGCCAATATGACATTTGGCCCCTTTAACTATTTGTTGGACCTGCCTGCTAACTTCTCATGACCCATGCACTGGAACACCCAAATCCTTCTGAACTTCACTCACTTGCAGTCTCTCTCCATTTAGGTAACAATCTGCCTTTTGATTACTCTCAAAGCTCTTGACCTCCCACTTCCCCACATTGAACTCCATGTGCCAGGTTTTTGCCCAATCACCTCATTCCATAAAAACCACAGTATTTGTGAAATTACAGCAATGTAGAGTTAAAAAGGGTTTCCTCTCAACAATCCAAATGCCAGCCTGAAATGAACATGGCCCAGTGCAAGGGCCTTGGACTGGTCTCATTTACTGCAAGCTCTTTTGCTGAACAGCAGTGCTGGAAAGCTCCCAGTTTTCTCCCCACCCACCCTACTGAAAAGTAATTACTACAATTAAAATCCAAGTATCAAGCCACTTACAGTAAAATATTGATGGGGTATACTCCAGCACAGAAAATATGACAAGTCAAGGGGTGGGCGAAACAAAAACCACGCCACAATAACATAGCAGTTAGCATGACACTATTATAGCTCATGGCGGAGTTCAGAGTTCAATCCTGGCGTCCTCCATAAGCAAGTTTGTACGTTCCTTCCCGTGTGCTCGTGGGTTTCCACCGGGTGCTCCGGTTTCCTCCCACAGTTCAAAGACGTATCAGTTAGTAGGTTTATTGGTTTCTGTAAATTGTCTTGTGATTAGGCTTGGGTTATATCAGTGGGCGGCACGGCTTGAATGGCCAGTAGGGCCCATTCTGTGCTGTATCTGTAAATAAATAGAAATAAATAAACCACTGGCATATACAGTACAATCAGTAGAACAACAAGGGATGAAAACTACTGAAATTTCTCCCAATAAAACAGGGTAATTCTTCCAAAAGAAAGTGGATTGCTGCATTTGGTACAAATTCTGCGCATAAAATTAACCTCATTCACCTATAGCAGTATACAGGTGGACACCCCCAACCCCCACCCTCCACCCACGTTATGGCTGTTGGAGTAACAGAAATTTGCTCATACAGAATTCTCAAATTTCTCAAAAAAAAAATACAATATGGAGTAAAATTTGCTCTTACAACATTTGTGGAGGTGGGGAGGGGGGAGAACAAATAAACAATGTGTTTTTCCCCCAATTTGAATGTCTTCATGTGTACACAGATGATGCAGCTTTGCAGTGTAGAACATAGTGATAGAGACCGTTTTCTAGGGACACAATCTCTTCCCCCACCCCACAGTTTGACTAACATACACAGTACATTGTACATGTACAAGGCTCATTTGTAATTACCTCACCCAATCCTGTACACACATTACCTTGCTCAGTTATCTCCAGTTGCCCAGCTGTAGGTCCGTTATCATATGCAGCCACTGCTAGGTCAGCTTTCTTAACCTTCAAAGATTAAAGCACTGCTCAGTCAATGAAGCATTTTTGAAATACAAGTGGCAGTGCAGCAAACCTCTTAAAACAAACGAGATAAAGATCTTGTTTTCAATTAAAGTTGATTGAGAAATAAATACTGCCCAGGACACCAGGGACAACTCCATGGTTTTTAACAAAATATTACCAGAGTCCATTACATCCACCCACAAGGGAAAGCAGCTTAACACTGTTAATGTTTCAGCTAAAGGACTGCAATCTGTCAGTGCTATGCAAGGCACATCCCACTGTAATGGGAGACCAGCCTAGGCAATTTGTACTCAAGTTAGTGCTGCTGTCACCATGACCCTGATCTCAGGTGCTGTCTGTGCAGAGTTTGTGCTCATCCTCTGCATGACTGTGTGTGCTTCCTCCCACATCCCAAAAATGTGTTGCCTCGCGAGTTAATTGTCCCTAGGGATAGGGTATTGAGAAATAATGGAAGAAAATGAGGTTGATGGAGTTGGTCTGAGCCAGCACAGACTTGCTAGAAATAGTCTCCTTTTACATCATTTAAAAATGAACATTGCTGAAGTGGGACTTAATTCCAGTCCCTTGTGTGTTCTCTCTTGCTTAAATGTGATTTGTCACTTGGTCCCAAATATTGTGGCTTCATGTTGGGATTAGTATGAGACGATGGGGAGATTACATTTTGTTTTTGATTGCTCAGGCTGAGAACCAAGACAAAGTTTAAAGGTTTAATGGCTGCTTTTTATTGCACAAATCTGTATTGGTTCAGACGATCTGAAATTGATTTCCCCAGTATTGTGGAGACAGGACAAGTGAATATCACCTCAACTGTGACCATTACCCAAGGACTCACTCTCAAGGACACAACAACTCATATTCTCAACATTTATTGGTAATAGTTTTTTTTTTGTATTTTCACATTGGTTGATCATCTGTCTTTCGCTCGTGTGCATTTTTTTCCATTGATTCTATTGTATTTCTTCATATCTACTGAGAAATCATGCAAGAAAATGAATTTCAGGATAGCATATGGTGACATATGTAATAAATTTAGATTGAACTTTGAACATTACTTAGTGATAGCATAGCTTGCCAATTGGACAAGTTGAATTGAATTACTTACATCCTTCACATACATGGAGTAAAAATTTGTACATTACATCTCCGTCTAAATGTGCAAGTGATCCTCTGGGCCCCTTTAAGAAAAAAAAACACACCCGTCTTTGTAAATGTCCTGAATAGTGGGAAGTTCACATCTACAGATGCGCTGGGCTGTCCACACCACTCTCTGCAGAGTCCTGCGATTGAAGGAAGTACAGTTCCCGTACCTGGCAGTGATGCAGCCGGTCAGGATGCTCTCAGTTGTGCCCCTGTAGAAAGTTCTTAGGATTTGGGGGCCCACACCAAACTTCAACCATCTGAGGTGAAAGAGGCGCTGTTGTGCCTTTTTCACCACACAGCCGGTGTGTACAGACCACGCGAGGTCCTCGGTGATGTGGATGCTGAGGAACTAAAGCTGTTTACCCTCTCAACCCCAGATCCATTGATGTCAATAGGGGTTAGCCTGTCTCCATTCCTCCTGTAATCCACAGCCTGCTGCTTTGTTTTTGTGACATTGAGGGAGAGGCGGTTTCCTTGACACCACTATGATGACTTCTCCTCTGTAAACTGCCTCATTATCATTTGAGATTAGGCTAATCAGTGTAGTGTCGTCAGCAAATTTAAGTAGCAGATTGGGGGCGTGGTTGGCAAAACAGTCATGGGTATATAGAGGGGGCTACAATTTCACAAAGCTACAATTTGTACATGGAACAAATGATGCATCTAGCTCCCAAGTCTCCCATTTGTCAAATCAAAATGTCCCCTGTCTAAACACCACATCTTCAGTCCCAAGGAAGATTTTGTGATTTAAACCACTTTAGTACTTACATCATCTTCAATGTAGTGACTACATTTCTTTGCAATGGTTCTTTTCCCAGCTACCCTAATGGGCAAGTGCTCAGACTATAGTATCAATCAGTTGCTATAACAACTAAAGTGCACCAGAGTGCACATTAGGTCCAGGGGACAGACACACACACACACACATCCCAATGACAGGGTCCAATTGCATCAAATCCAGCCTTTCTGTATTGACAATCTTCACCATTTAAAACACACCCAAAGAAAGGCATTCAGAGATTCTAATGGAGTACACCAGATGATCAAGCCCAGTTATCAATCCAATGAAGCTACATTTCATGCAAAATTTCAGTTTACAAACACATTTTCCAAGGGTGATTCTTTGGCATGTGACTCATGTGCCATTTCTCACTTAAAAAAAAACCAAATTAAGTCATTTTATAAAAAGACTGCATTATACATTTCACAAGTTTTGGGAATAGACATAATCCATTGATTTCATTAATTGGACATTGTATGGGACTTTATGTACAAACTGTCCAGAAGCAATATTTTAACTTTTGATGAGTTGGTCAGAGTTGACCATGGATGTTGCACCCTGGCTGTCTAGATACAGAAGCCTGGGCAGTACGAAATGGAGAGCAAGCTGTTGCCCATGTAGCAAGTTCCCCCTCTCCACGCATCTGATGATTCGAAAGGAACGGCAGAGACCAATACAGTTTGGTACCAGTGGTGTCGCAGGAGTTGCCAGTCAGTGTTGAACTCGATGTAGGACTGCCTTAGGGACTCCAGACCCAGATTCCCCCACCCCCCTGGGGTTTGCTCCTGAAGCCTTCCTCACAAGTGGGTATAGCTACAGTGGAAGTTTGAGATCAGAGTTTTCCTTCTCCTACACGACCCGCCTTTGCCCCTTCTCATCAGTAGAAACAGTTCCACTAGGCTAGTAGCTAAGCCCCATGTGAAAGCCAGGAGCTGGACCTGGTTGTTAGAGGCTATTTGAGATGCACACCATTGAGAGCATTTAACAAGTAGTGGGAGCTTGTCCCCCTTACCAACCCCAGCTATAACAACCTGAAGGAACCATTTGATAGTGAGGCTTTAAAATAAAATAGCTGTGTCATAAACCTAAAAAGTCTGTAGATTTCTGCAACTTGATCGTAAAGAAAAAATATGCACACTTAAAAGACAATAGCCCTGTTGAGTGAGTTTTCCCTTATATTCACTAATTCCTACGAGTTGTGCCCTGACAAATTCATTTATCATTAGCTCTCAAATCCCACAATGCTGTTGTGGAATTCAGATTTAATGACCAACATGGAATTTATTTTTAAAAAAAACAGTAGTTACCATATCATGCTTTTCAGCAGGTTTTAGATTGTATGAGCAATTGCTTGAGGTGCCAGATTTGGGACTTTTTGACCGGCTTGAGATAACTGAGTAATCAGGCACTTCGTTAGGTTTAAGTGGAGCTGCCATTGTTTGAGTAGGCCAGTGTTAAAGTGAAGAGCTTGAGGCTTTGTGTCAAGACAGGCAGAGGTGATGGCAAGTTTCCTTTTTTATTGCACACTTAGAGCAGTAGAAATGCTAGCCAGGTCAGTGGTATGCTCCTTTTGTGGGATGTGGGAAGAGGAAAGAGGGGGAGTCCTCTGGTGTCCCTGCCGACTACACCTGCAGCTTCTTATAGGCTGCTTTAGGAAACTGGAGTTGGATGACCTTCAGGTTATTCGGGACGCACAGGGGCAGGAGATACACAGAGGTAGTTACAACTGAGGTGCAGGACACAGGAGGGGTAGGGGAGACATAGTTGACTGTCGGGGGGTGGTGGGGAGGGTGTATGAAGCTAGCGCAGGACACCCATGTGGTAATTCCCTTCAAATAACAAGTATACCGCTTTGGATACTGTTTGGGGGGGGGGGTGGTTTTGAGCTGGCAGAATAGTGGTTAGTGGCTATTACAGCTTTTGGCTCAATGCTGAGTCTGTACATCCTCCCCATGGAATACATGGGTTTTCTCCAGGTTTTCTGGTTTTCTCCCACAGTCCAAGATGTACCAGTTAGTAGGTTAGTTGGATAGGAGAACAGAGTGGACTACTGGAGAAAGGGAAGGAAAAAGGACACTAGAGGGGGAGATTGGCAGGCAAGAAGAGAAAAAAAAAGAGGGGAGCCAGAGCAGGGAATTAAAGAAGTGGGGGGGGGGGGCAGAAGAGAACAATTACCAGGTTAGAGAAATCGATGTTTGTGCTATCAGGGTGAAGGCCAGCCAGACAGAATATGAAGTGTTGTTCCTCCAACCTGAGAGTGGCTTCATCATGGTAGTAGGGGAGACCATGGATATTCCTTTCCATGAATGCTGCCTGACCTGCCGAGTTCCTCCGGAATTTCATGTGTGTTGTTCTGGATTTCCAGTATCTGCAGAATCTCTTTTGTTGACATTGACACACATCAGATTTGCTAAGGATCAAATACGGGATTTTTCCCTGTATGTGTGCGCCACATTGATGGGTGGGTTGGGTGCATTCACCCACTGAGCCATCGTATTGTTGCAGAGAACTTCAAAACTTGCACTGAGGAATGCCAGGTATCAACTTGTTTGGCTGGTTTGTCGTGTAAATGGCTGGGGATATTGTTGACTTAATTTGAGGATACAGCAAGCACCTATGGTATGAAAACCACTTAATAAATTTTTAAAACTCATTTACAGTCAAAAATAAACACGCAAAACTATAACCAGCAACTTGATGCCCTTGTTGATAAATTTCCACCGAACAAGACATACTGTGCTCACTTAATCCAAACTTGGCTTACCTCCATTTTGAAATTATTTTCAGAAACAAATTTAAGATAGCAGCTGCAGATTTATTTTATCAAACCATTGAAATATCGTTCATCCAAATAACTTTGCTCACCTCTGACACCAATGTTGCCAGGCAACAGAACAGAATTCACTGTAACTGCAGCAATGTTTGCACTGGCCAGAGTCAGGCAAAACTTGGACTGCTGGATTTTTGTTCTGTGAAGAAGTGTTTATGCCAGAACCCCTGTGTCAGTATAATTTACCTGGCAAATATTATTCCAGGGTTGACTTTGGATTAAAGCTTGTTTACCAAGGGCCATATTAATGAGAATTCATCATTAGATTCAGATGGCCTCTGCTTTCTGAAGAGAGCTGGACTTTGCACATCTAAACTCGCGTCACTCTACAGACAGATACTGGGGAACATCCCAACAAGCTGCATCACTGTTTACAGCAGGCACAAAGGCTCCAGAACAGCTAGTCAAAACTCCCCAATGCATCACTAGCACCAGCCTAGCCACATATACACAGAAAGGTGCTGGAAAAAGGCCAGCAACATCATGAAGGATCACCCACCCTGCTCATGATCTGTTTGCCCATCTCCCGTCAGGGAGGAGGCTACGTAGTGTCCACGCCAGGACCACCAGACTCAAAACAGTTACTTTCCCCAAGCAGTCAGGCTGAGCAACACCTCCACCCACCAACTCCACTACTACTTTATTATTTCTTGCCAATCACCTTACGTACAGACACTCCTAAATGCAGCATCACTTTATAAACACAAAATCAATGTATATATGCTTGTATATTTATCGTGTTTTTTATTATTAGGTTCTTAATCTTTTGTTTATTTTGTGCTGTGCCAGTTCCAGAGTAAAAATTATCAGAGAGAGACAGAGAGACCAAATGAGAACAAAATCTGCTCTAGGAAGAAGTTGTTGGAGTCTTAAGCTGTCAAGTCAGGTGCCCAATTTAGAAAGCCTTGGCTCCAGGGAAATGTCCACTCCTCAGGCATTTGTATAGAGGCAGATGTGGATCATTGACATATGGAACAGGAAGGAAGGGAGGGACGTGAGATTCACAAGTTGGTTCCAACCCAATCCTAAATCCAATTTCAAGTTCACTTGAGTTTCATCAACAGCAGGACACCCAGCTTCCAGGTACCAAGGCCATCAGTGGCACCCTTTTACTGCCAACTCAGAAACAAAATACATCAGACTCAGCACAGACTAACAACTAAACCTAGGACACTATTAGCAATATAAATCAGTATCACGGGAGAAAGTTTATTTAGCCAACAAACCATTCAGCTGGTAAACCTTTCAGAATTTAATAATATTAGATCCTCAAAGGTATAATCCCCTTTGGGATCATCCACACAGACAACTTCCCATTTATTCCAATGCAGATTCTGACAAGCAGTTATAAAGCATAAATTTTTCATTCTGATTACTACTTCACACATAGCCAATCCACATCCAAACCCTTGCTAATAATGTCTCAATTTTAAAAGAACACAATTTCTAAAACCGATCAAATTGGGTACAATGCAGTTACTGTGAAGAACTTAAAAATTCTAGAACTTTAGATCCCAGGCACAACATTTGTCAGTTTGTACAGATTACAGCATTGTTATATAAGATACAAATTCTATACATTAATTCCCCAGTGAAAGCACTGTTTCCTGAAGATGTTACCACCAGTTAGACTTCCAAAGCTTACCCAGTTACATGCACACACAGATTTTTAAAGAAGAAAATACCTTCAATGAGGAGTTTGTCTTTTAATCAAGCCACTCAATTCACTCTCTGGCATCACACCTAAATGACTGTATCAAGAGGCTTTTCAACTGAAGGAGTCAGGCCTGCACATGCAGGCTCCTCCCAGTCTCCACCCAACTAACACAAGTCACCTGCCACTTTTTTCCAACTCATCACCTGCAGCCTATTTAACCCAGCTCTCAGCCCCAATCCTTATTCACTCATATGAACCGCCCAGTCTCTCTACCAGCTGCTCCTAGTCTTCAGTTACCTCATTGCCTTGTCATATTAAGTATCTGTTCTCTTTCATTTTGTAACCCCTTGTGGCTTACTATTTTGCAGTTGATTATTAAAGTTATCGCTCATCACTAAATCTGTGTTTGGGTCAATCCTCCTCTATATTCTCCGACAGGATGGGCAATTCACCGATTGACCCAGCAGAGATTCCTCGCTTAAAGCAAGTCGTCTGTCGATATGAGCACACAATCCAAAAGCAGTTGGGAACAATTGATCATCTGCTCACCACTCTTCCAAATCTCCGTCTCGGTATACCACCCCACAACCGTGAACAGCCTCCCTCCAAGCCCCGGAATCTGGCCCCAAGGCTTCGATGGATCCCCAACCCAAAGCTGCAACTCTCTGTCCCAGTGCGTCTTGCACTACGTGTCAAGCCAAGATTGCCTTCGCCATCTCTCTCTTGAATGGGCGAGCCCTGACCCGGGACAAATAAATGCCCATTTATAACAAATGAGGAGTTCACCACTGAGGTTCACTGGGGTTAGATACTTTGCCAGCATCAAGGTTCGTGCTCGGTGCTGGATTACACCACAGAATTCAGGACCCTTGTGGCAGAGTGCAGCTGGAATGCGAAAGCGCTGCTGGCCCATTACCATCATGGTCTCTTGGCATGCTTGAAAGATGAGCTGTCTACCCGAGAAATGCCCACTGAGCTTGAAAGCCCCATCACTCTGGCTCTCTGAACTGACAACTGTCTTGTGGAACGCTCCTCCAGATCATCAGCCAGAACCTCAGTTCCATTCCAAAAACCATTTCAGTCGGTAGGACCTTCATCAGCAATGCCCCCCTGAACCCATGCAGTTAGGGAGAGCTCCCTTAACCTCCCCAAGAGCACAAGCGTCGATGGAGAAACAACCTGTGCACAACACCACCAGGTAGAGACGAGGGACCTTCTGTCTGTTAAGCTCCTCCTGGCCTCTCATTCCGACTCACCCTCTCTGTCCTCAACACCCCGACAGCTCTATGCACACAGGAGACTCTGCTGTAGCAGGCAACTCTGGACTAGACTTTGTGTATGCAATTTGGACTCCCTCCCTGCCTGTCTCTCAACCCTTCTGCATCACAGCCACCGATGAATGTCCTTTAGGGTCTGGGATGGTCATAGTGTGCACACGAGTATCAGAGAGCACCGCGAGTCTATCCACCTGATCGCCTTGCCCAACACTCCTCATCTTGGGTTATCCCTGGCTCTCCACACATGCCCTGGTCATCCGGGTCACTGCTGAGTTGGGGACTCGCCTGTTGGACCACCTGGCTGAAACCTCAGATAAGCTCATCTTGTAAATCTGTGGAGATAGGAAACCCTCAATCTCACCAAACTCCCACTGGAGTACCAGGACCGAGCCATCACCTTCTCAACTGTGCAATAACCAGCTCCTCCCAGTCTCTGCCCAAGTAAGAAGTCACCTGCCACTCATTTCCAACTCATCACCTGCAGCCTGTTTAAACCCAGCTCTCATCCACAGTCCGTTGTTCACTCAGCAAACCATCCATCCTCAACCAGTTGCTTCTAGCCTTCAGTTACCTTGTCAAGTACCTGTTCTGTCTTGTTCTGTGACCCTTGTGGCTTATTTTTGTAGTAATCATCTCCGTGTTTGGGTCAAGCCTCCTCGACGTTTCCAGACAGAAGGAACATAATAGCATGGGTGGATCCCATCCAAACTCAGTTGCAGAAGTTCCCCCTCTACCACTTACTTCACCGAGCTGACTGATAACGGATGTGTCCCCTGCCTCAGCAGTGAGCTGCCAACTCGGCACCGAGCAGGCATCAAGCTGTAGTCCCATTTAGAAATTATGGAACTTAAAGACCACCCAGTATCATCAAGCAGAGAGCTACCCTATTATTAACACTTCAAAAACACACACATACACACAACCCCATACAAAGATGCTCGCTGCTAAGGATGGTGACCACAATAACTACAAGGCTGCATTGAGTAGATGCAACAAATTCTAGCCAGGCTGCACAGTCTGCCCCCAAGAGTTCACTTTATTTTCTCTCTAAGTGCTGATTCAATCACTGAGTCACCCACTATTATCTTGTGGAGCGTGCAGGGGACCCTCCTCCACCGCGTGGCTGTGCAAAGCCTCTGTGTGCGCGCAAAAGTGTGAACCCAGACCCTCACCTCCCTCATCTCAGAAAGCATTGAGGTCCAGTTGAGATAGATAGTGAATGCAATGGGCGATGTCACTAGCCACCTCAGTACACACACACTTTTACATTAAAGTGCCTGGAAGGTTTATGATGAGAAAGCTGATGTTTAGATGGGGTTAATTTTCTAAGTTACCTCATGTTTACATCTCAGCGCACTATTAAAAAAAGACCTGAAACTGCCTCCAAGAGCAACGTAACATTGATTAATTTTAAATTTCTGTCTTATAAGGCAAAAAAAAACTTGAGATGGTCCCATGTGCATCAGCTGTTAAGACCCATCTACCTGTTAATGGTCTTGAAGTTTGAGCTTTAATGGCAACAACTGGCATTTGCATATCATCTCTAAAACAGTAAAAAACCATCAGACCAACTTGACATGAAGCATAGGGACAAGTTTGATCACACAAGGAAAGTTTTATTAGATGTTTCTTAAAAAGGTGGCAGTGGAGTAAATGTACACGAGGTAGAAATTGAGAGGATGAGATGGCATCTCATCCCGAACAAAAGAAAATCCTGCTGAACAGTCTCGGCCAAAACGTCGACTGTTTACTCTTTACCATAGATGCTTCCAGGCCTGCTGAGCTCCTCCAGCATTGTGTGTGTATATTTATCTAACTCAAGCCTCATTTCCTTTGCTCTGCCAAATCCTCATAGCCCTTAATTCCTGCCCCCTACTTCCACTTTAAATATTTCTAATGAGCTGGACTGCACAACTCTGCAAAACAATTCCAGAGGTTCACTGTTCTCCGCAGAAAGAAATGTGTACATTCCTTGGCCTGGCCTCTTATCATGAAACTACTTCCCTCCTTTGAGATTAATCTAGAGTGAAAACATCTTGCCAGTCATATCCTCTGTTACATAGAGTTCAAAAATCTAAAGAGTTGAGGCTGGATGTGATTCTAGAGACATAGAATAATAGATCTAAAAGAATTATGTGTAGCCAGGGCCACTCTCCATATACATGGGCTAGGCAGGGGAATGCATAGTAACAGTAAACCAGCGCTTATATTTAAATAATTCTCAAAGGGCACATCAGGGAATATTTGCCATTGAGTAGCTGCCAACTCCGCTGACTTGTGTCCTGGAATAGCCTTTCTGATAGGCTCTGGCCTGAAGTACTGGTTCTTGGACGATGACCAGAGAGCACAGTCAGTGCCTGATTTTCAATGCGAATTAGCACCTTTAATAGAGGAGAAAGAAAATTGGACAAGGGCTGGGAATTGATTAAAGTGGAAATGAAACCAGTAAAAGATTCTGGTCAATACGGAGGGAAAAAATAAATTCTGATTTATTAGAATAAAACAAAAATAAATAAAAGCAACTACAAAAGCCAAGAGATTTAAAGTGGAAACCATGTATCCATTCTGATAAACAAACAGCATCTCACCATCAAACCCCAGAACTCTCTCAACCCCATGAACACCAGGCTTCTCTCCATTTCTGTAGGCTAACACTTTACAATATTTGAAGAGGTCCTTCTTTGAAGTCTGAAGGGTTGATTGACTAATTGACCCTGAACTACCACCAAAAGGAACTTCAGATTGGACACACCGATGTACGTTTTGAAATGAAATATCACACTACACCTCCAGAAATGTATACTTAAAACTAAAGGGTAAGCATAATTGAAACCAGACTCCACTACCTGTAGGACCAAACTATATGCATATGCTCTAAATGTCAACGGCTACATCAGCAGAGATTGTAAATGAATCAAGTGCTGCAACCAAAAGCAACTTCACTGTGCGACCCCCCCCCCTTACCAATCAGTTCTTAAGACCTGCATGCGTTCACCCTTGCCATCCCACAAATTATGAAGGCTGACAGCTCATGCAACAGGAGATATGTAAACAGGGAGAGGCATGGCCATGAAGGATCTACACACAAATGAGAATTTGCAAAGTTGATGCATGAGCACCGACAGCTAATGCAGATCACAGGGGTGAGTGATCGGTGCAAGTTAGAATACAGCCAGCCGAGTTTTGAAATGAATAAAGGGACAAGGAGGGGAGACCAGCCACAAAAAGTAAATCAAATCTGAAGGAAACAACGTGCACACAAGGTTTTCAGTGACCGATGAACTGAGGTAGGGTCAAAACAAAACAGCAGCAAGAATGTCCATTACTTTTTCTATTGAGAAATAATTATCAGACATTAATTTATCACAGCTCAAAAACCTGACATTTTCAATGTCCAGGCTCAAATCTAGCGCTCGCAAAGTCTACATCTGAACATGAACTGATCTGCCGTGCATTTCTAGCATTTTACCTTAGTACTGGATTCATTTTATTTTTAATCTAAGATGCCAAAGGTATTGACATCATTGAAGCTCAAAGTTGCAGTAGTATTAGCCCTTAGTACACCAGTTCACCAAATTAGGAGTGGAAATTAGTTTGAGTTTTTCCCAACTATTAACAAATACCAGATTGTGACAGATCAGTCTGGTGTTTCCCATCACTATCCACTAATCAGGACTGAACATAGCTAAGTCACCTCCAGAAGACAAATGGTTCACCAAAACTCACTAGCTGGAGCCATCTGTGAACTAGTTTGACAGAAAGTGAGCCTCTGGATGAGTCTTGCAAAGATAAAGCACATCAACAAGTCTTTACTGATGCCCACAGAACAGGCAGCTGGACATCAGAAGTCTACATAGTGACCAGATTTAGAGGGCTTGGGAGGCCATTTATCTGTAGAATGACCAGATTAAAGTTTTACAGTGTCTATTGGAAGGATTCAGCAAAGCAACAAATAGGATGAGACTCCACTGGCATTTTCTTGCTGTTGCCCCAAAGTTACATTCCCTTGTACACTAGTAAGTTTAGGAACAGAGGGACCATTTAGCTACACCATGATGCATTCCATCATTCATCGAGATCAAAACAGATCTGTTCCCTAATTTCATTCAATTATTTTTGCTTTACATTTGACCACAGCATCTGCAGTATACTTGGTGTTTCTTATTACCCATGATTTGGAGCAAGGCGGCTGCAAGTGAACAGCTGATTTCCAGAGCAAAGGTAGTTTTACTTCTGTTACGAATGTGCCACTACTCTGAGGGGCCGAAGGATACAAAGTAGCCCCCTCCTTTTCGAGAATCGCAAGATCACTATTAATTCGGGTCTGGGACCCAGGAAATGAGACAGCGACGTCCAGAATACACAAGGCTTGGAATGTGTCCTGGCCTCATCAAGGCGGAACCATTGATAACGGCTATTGTCTCTTGGAGATGGAATTGTGTATTGAGTACTGTACTATTCATTGACGCCCTCAGGGGATGACCAGAGTGGGCTGGTTGAGGGATTGCATCATCCCAACCTGATTGACACCTGAGACCCCGTGAGTAAGGATAAAACAGGGTCTGGGGAACAACCCCTTCAGACGCACCAGGAGAAACGCTAGAAATCCCGTGACAGCGTTTAATAGCAACAGCCGGTGGAGGGCTCGTGTGTGTCCTTTCCCGTTGCCTGGGATTGGGGCCTTACCACAGAAGAACGGCTTAGCTAAAGGATCCGCTACACCAACGAAATTTCGAAGGATCGACATCATAAAAAGGAAAAGCTGGTAAGTTTCTAAAATCTCTCTCTTGACTTCAACCAAAGACTGCAGCCTGAATGAACTGAGTGACTTTTATATTTCCATCGGACAATACATTATCCCCTAGACAACGATAGAGCTATTTCTTATTGATTATTATTATACCCGCACTTTTAGATTTAGTATTGACGACGTATATTATCTGTATGTTTGCACTGATATTATTTTTGTGTATTTTTACTAATAAATACTGTTAAAAATAGTACCATCACACTTCAACGGACCTCTCTATCTTTGCTGGTAAGTGACCCAGTTACGGGGTTCGTAACACTTCTCAGGGTAAAAGAGAGGCAAGACTGCGCAGGCGCGTGAAATAGAGTGTGAAAGGTTTAAAAAGACCACCATCCAGTGGACAGCGTTCAGAGTGAGAGGCAGCAGAATGATAGGGCTTCGGCTCAACGGGACAAGGCGAGGTAGGTTTGCCTGTGTTCATTGTGGAAAGGAAGTAGTACACGTGTGAGGCCGGTTTTCTATGCTCGATGTCAGATGTGGAAGGTCCTGGAGTCTCCCAGCCTCCCGGACAGTCATATCTGCACCAGGTGCGTCGAGCTGCAGCTCCTGAGGGACCGAGTTAGGAAACTGGAGATGCAGCTCGATGACCTTTGCCTGGTCAGGGAGAGCGAGGAGGTGATAGAAAGGAGTTATAGGCAGGTGTTCACACCGGGGTCATGGGAGACAGACAAGTGGGTCACAGTCAGGAGGGGGAAGGGGAAGAGGCAGGTACTAGAGAGTACCCCAGTGGCTGTACGCCTCGACAATAAGTACTCCTGTTTGAGTACTGTTGGGGGTGGGGGAGGAACAGCCTACCTGGGGGAAGCAACAGTGGCCGTGTCTGTGGCACAGAGTCTGGCCCTGTGGCTCAGAAGGGTAGGGAAAGGAAGAGGAAGGCAGTAGTGATAGGTGACTCTATAGTTAGGTGTCAGACAGGCGATTCTGTGGACTCAGGAAAGAAACTCAGATGGTACTTTGCCTCCCAGGTGCCAGGGTCCAGGATGTTTCAGATCGCATCCAAGATATCCTGCAGTGGGAGGGAGAACAGCCACAGGTCATGGTACATATTGGTATCAATGACATAGGTAGGAAAAGGGAAGAGGTCCTGAAAGCAGACTGCAGGGAGTTAGGAAGGAAGTTGAAAAGCAGGACCACAAAGATAGTAATCTCGGGAATTGGAATAGAGTGAGGTGGAGGATAAATGTGTGGCTGAGGGATTGGAGCAGGGGGCAGGGATTCAGATTTCTGGATCATTGGGACCTCTTTTGGGGCAGGCGTGACCTGTACAAAAAGGACGGGTTGCACTCGAATCCCAAGGGGACCAATATCCTGGCGGGGAGGTTTGCTAAGGCTGCTGGGGAGAGCTTAAACTAGAATTTTTGGGGGGGTGGGAATCGAACTGAAGAGATTGGGGAAGAGGAGGTTGAATCACAAATAGAGAAAGCCTGTAGACAGTGTGAGAGGGAGGATAGGCAGGTGATAGAGAAGGGACGCACTCAGATGGACGGTTTGAGATGTGTCTATTTTAACGCAAGGAGTATTGTGAACAAAACGGATGAGCTTAGAGCATGGATCAGTACTTGGAGATATGATGTGGTGGCCATTACAGAGACTTGGATGGCTTAGGGACAAGAATGGTCACTTCAAGTGCCAGGCTTTAGATGTTTCAGAAAGGACAGGGAGGGAGGCAGAAGAGGTGGGGGCGTGACACTGTTGATCAGAGATAGTGTCACAGCTGCAGAAAAGGAGGAAGTCATGGACGGATTGTCTACGGAGTCTCTGTGGGTGGAGGTTAGGAATAGGAAGGGGTCAATAACTTTACTGGGTGTTTTTTTTTAAATTATTATTATATAGACCACCCAATAGTAACAGGGATATCGAGGAGCAGATAGGGAAACAGATCCTGGAAAGGTGTAATAATAACAGAATTGTCGTGATGGGAGATTTTAATTTCCTAAACATCAATTGGCATCTCCCTACAGTGAGAGGTTTAGATGGGGTGGAGTTTGTTAGGTGTGTTCAGGAAGGTTTCTTGACACAATATGTAGATAAGCCTACAAGAGGAGAGGCTGTACTTGATCTGGTATTGGGAAATGAACCTGGTCAGGTGTCAGATCTCTCAGTGGGAGAGCATTTTGGAGATAGTGATTATAATTCTAGCTCCTTTACAATAGCATTGGAGAGAGACAGGAACAGACAAGTTAGATAAGTGTTTAATTGGAGTAAGGGGAATTATCAGACTATCAGTCAGGAAATTGGAAGCTTAAATTGGAAACAGATGTTCTCAAGGAAAATTATGGAAGAAATCTGGCAAATATTCAGTGTATATTTGTGTGGAGTTCTGCATAGGTATGTTCCAATGAGACAGGGAGGTTATTGTAGGGTACAGAAACCATGTAGGAAGCCTGTAATAAATCTAGTCAAGAAGAAAAGAAAAGCTTACAAAAGGTTCAGAGAGCTAGATAACATTAGAGATCTAGAAGATTATAAGGCTAATAGGAAGGAGCTCAAGAAGGAAATTAGGAGAGCCAGAAGGGGCCATGAGAAGGCCTTGGCGGGCAGGATTAAGGAAAACCCCAAGGCATTCTACAAGTATGTGAAGAGCAAGAGGATAAGATGTGAAAGAACAGGAGCTATCAAGTGTGACAATGGGAAAGTGTGTATGGAACCAGAGGAGATAGCAGAGGTACTTAATGAATACTTTACTTCAGTATTCACTATGGAAAAGGATCTTGGTGATTGTAGTGATGACTTGCAGCAGACTGAAAAGCTTGAGCATGTAGATATTAAGAGGATGTGCTGGAACTTTTGGAAAGCATCAAGTTGCACAAGTCACCAGGACCGGATGAGATATACCCCAGGCTACTGTGGGAGGTGAGGGAGGAGATTGCTGAGCCTCTGGCTATGATCTTTGCACCATCAATGGGGACGTGAGAGGTTTCCGAGGATTGTGGATGTTGTTCCCTTATTCAAGAAAGGGAGTAGAGATAGCCCAGGAAATTATAGACCAGTAAGTCTTACCTCAGTGGTTGGTAAGTTGATGGAGAAGATCCTGAGAGGAAGGATTTACGAACATTTGGAGAGATATAATATGATTAGGAATAGTCAGCATGGCTTTGTCAAGGGCAGGTTGTGCCTTACAAGCCTGATTGAAATTTTTGAGGATGTGACTAAACTCATTGATGAAGGAAGAGCAGTAGATGTAGTGTATATGGATTTCGGCAAGGCATTTTACAAAGTACCCTATGCAAGGCTTATTGAGAAAGTAAGGAGGCATGGGATCCAAGGGGACATTGCTGTGTGGATCCAGAACTGGCTTGCCACAGAAGGCAAAGAGTGGTTGTAGATGGGTCATATTCTGCATGGAGGTCAGTCACCAGTGGTGTGCCTCGGGGATCTGTTCTGGGACCCTTACTCTTCGTGATTTTTATAAATGACCTGGATGAGGAAGTGGACGTATGGTTTAGAGAGTTTGCTGATGGCACAAAGGTTGGAGGTGTTGTGGATAGTGTGGAGAGTTGTCAGATGTTACAGCGGGACATTGATAGGATGCAAAACTGGGCTGAGAAGTGGCAGATGGAGTTCAACCCAGATAAGTGTGAGGTGGTTCATTTTGGTAGGTCAAATATGATGGCAGAATATAGCATTAATGGTAAGACTCTTGGCAGTTTGGAGGATCAGAGGGATCTTGGGGTCCAAGTCCATAGGACACTCAAAGCTGCTGCGCAGGTTGACTCTGTGGTTAAGCAAGCATACAGTGCATTGGCCTTCATCAATCATGGAATTGAATTTAGGAGCCGAGAGGTAATGTTGCAGCTATATAGGACCCTGGTCAGACCCCACTTGGAGTACTGTGCTCAGTTCTGGTCACCTCGCTACAGGAAGGATGTGGAAACCATTGAAAGGGTGCAGAGGAGATTTACAAGGATGTTGCCTGGATTGGGGAGCATGCCTTATGAGAATAGGTTGAGTGAACTCAGCCTTTTCTCCTTGGAGCAGAGGATGAGAGGTAACTGATAGAGGTGTATAAGATGATGAGAGGCATTGATCGTGTGGATAGTCAGAGGCTTTTTCCCAGCACTGAAATGGCTAACACGAGAGGACACAAGTTTAAGGTGCTGGGGAGTAGGTACAGAGGAGATGTCAGGGGAAAGTTGTTTTTTTTTTAAATAAAGTGGTGAGTGCGTGGAATGGGCTACTGACAATGGTGGTGGAGGCAGATACGATAGTGTCTTTAAAGAGACTTTTGGATAGGTACATGGAGCTTAGAAAAATGGAGGGCTATAGGTAAGCCTAGTAATTTCTAAGGTAGGGACATGTTTGGCACAACTTTGTGGGTCGAAGGGCCTGCATTGTGCTGTAGGGTTTCTATTTTCTATTTAAAATTAAAAACTGACGATGCATCACTTCATGCTTGTGAAAAAGCATTTCCAATTGCTATAATACATTACATTTCCCTAACTTAATCCTGAATAGCCTGGCTGTCATTTGGGACCATGCCGCTCCCTGTCCCCCTCCTCTAATCCATGATACCCCAACCAGCAGAATATGTTTCTCTCCATTTTCCAGTTGGTTCTCCAAAATATCTTGAAAGCATCATTCTAATTTTCCAAATTCCAGGTAACACAACCCGAGATAGTGAAGTCTCTCCTCATAATTTAACCTATGAGACTCCATGTCAGTTTGGCAAACTTGCACCCTGCTCCCTCCAAGGCTTTGTCTGCAGATCTGGTCACACTACTCCAGGGATGGAGTAACAAGGGGATTGTATTAGCAGTCTACCTTCTATACGAGACCATAAGATATAGGAGAATTGGGCCATTCAGCCAATCAAGTCTGCTCTGCCATTTCACCATTTTCCCTTTCAGCCCCGATTCCTGCCTTCTCCCCATAACCCTTCATGCCCTGACTAATAAAGAATCTATCAACCTCTGCCTTAAATACAAGTACATCTTAGAGCTTCCTAAAGGTGGCTTCTGATTGGCAGCATCCTGCACTTCCAGTTCAGGGTCTTCCTTCAAATATAGAAAGGCTCACTTTCACAAATGTTTTCTACAGTTAACCAACTCATACCCTCTTTAAGATTAAGATTAGCTTTATTTGTCACATGTACATCAAAGCCTTCTGTGAAATGCATCACTTGTGTCAGTGACCACAGTCTGAGGATGTGTCGGGGCAGACTGTGAGCGTCGCCATGCTTCCGATGCCGAAATAGCACGCCTACAATTTACGTTTTTGAAATGTGAATGAAACTGGAACTCCTGGAAGAAACCCATGCGGTCATGTGAACATGCAAAAAAAATTCCTTACAGACAACTGGCACTGTAAAGTGTTACACCAGAGACTACACTACTGTTCCCCTTGGCTTACCAGTTGTCAAAACAATTAATATCTTTGACCTATTAAAATGTGCAAGTACACTAGAAACAATTAAATACATTTTTTTAGTTAGCCTATACAAATTGACAAAACTTATCTACCTCCTTCAGAACAGTTTCTCTCCATTGAAAGGGCAGAAATGACCCTACTCAACACCCAGATACCTCAGCATGTCCATGAGGAGTCTAATATCAAAATGCCATAAGACCACAAGATATGAGCAGAATTAGTGCTTTACAACGCCTCAACATTACATCCTTGCTTTTATATTCTAGGCTTCTTGAAATGAACTCTAACATCACATTTGCCTTCCTCACCACAGACTCAACCTGCAAATTAAACTAGGGAATCTTGTACAAGGATTCCCAAGTCTCTTTGCATCTCAGATTTTTGAATTTTCTCTCCATTTAGAAAATAGTCAGATACAACACCAGGTCATGTCATCTGCAGAGATTCTCTGATGACTCAGCGATAGTTGAGTGTATAAAGGGAGGGCAGGAGGATGATTGCAGGACCCTGGTGGAGGATTTTGTCACATGGTGCAAGTTGAATCATCTGTAACTCAACATCAGTAAGACAAAGGAGATGGTGATCGACTTTAGGAAAACTAAGCCTGCACTGCTCCCTGCTACTATTGATGGTGAGGACGTGGATGTGATGAGGACCTACAAGTACCTGGGGGGCACCTGGACAACAGACTTGAGTGGAGCACCAACACAGAGGCTGTGTACAAGAAGGGCCAGAGTCGCCTCTACTTCCTGAGGAGACTGAGGTCCTTTGGAGTGTTCAGGCCTCTCCTTCACATGTTCTACCAGTCTGTTGTTGCCAGTACAATCTTCTCTGTTGTGATGTGCTGGGACAATGGCATCAATGTGGGTGATGCCAACAGGCTCAATAAACTGATTAGAAAGGCTGGCTCTGTGAAAGGAGTCAAACTAGACACACGCGAGGTCGTGGTAGAACAAAAGACCAGACAGAAAATCTTGGTAATTCTGGACAATGTTTCTCACCCTCTGCTTGCCACCTTGGCTGAACAGAGGAGCACTTTTAGTAGTAGACTAAGACAACTGCACTGCTCCAAAGAGCGTTATGAGGCCATTCTTACCCTCAGCCATTAGGCTCTATAATGAGTCAACCTATAGCCAGGGAAGTGATAACCCCCCCCCCTCCTGTTAGACTGTTATTAACCTGTGTTTACCAGAGCTCTGTTTATACTCTGTTTATCACACCCTGCTATCAAGAACACCCTGTGCAATACTGCCATCATTTCTTATCTGGACGGTGTGAATGTGCACCCATTACTGTATAATATTACAGTAATTCTTGCACTACCATCTTATCAGTGTGAACTTAAAAATCTTGTACATTTTTAAGGTAACTTTTTTATTCTTTCTTACTTCTCTACCAATATACTGTATGTATATCTGTGCACTTGTAATGCTATTGTGACACTGTAATTTCCTTTGGGATCAATAAAGTAACTCTTGCCATTTAGCTACTTTTCTATCCAGGCTAATATTTTGTAAATACTTCTAAAAGTATTCACTTTAGTTAAAAGTCTGAAAGATTTTATGAAATGCCTTTAGGAAGCCCATACAGATAGCATTCATAGATATTTCCTAGACCACTACTTTAGTCACCTTTTTTGAGAAATTCAACCAGGTATGGCCCTTCACAAATCCAAACTAAATGTCGACTGTCAGCAAGCACTTCCCGTAAATTATTGGATTGTCCTGGTGACACAAATATTTGATCAAAATAAAATTAAACACAAAGAAAGCTGTAATTCAAAATATACATGATCTGTGCTCGCCAGATACCCCATATTCAGTACCCACCAGTTGTTTGTGTGCGCTTCAGACTTCTTTCCATTTTGTTGTCCATCCCAAGCTAGGTCACAGCCTTCAGCAGTTGCCGGAGAAGAAGCCATGAACACCTACAAAAGAGTATTAATGCACACATGAGCTCAAGCTGTGGTCTGGTTTTAGAACTCCAAGGATGATTACTGTTGGACATTATTGGTTTAAAATGATTTAAACCCTCACAAATTGCTCATCCATAATCACCAAATATCTACAATGACACTATTAGATCTTAACATACAAAGACGATGGAGGCAAAGTTCCTTCCTTTAGGGAGTTTATTTCCTTCAAGCCTGCTTAGTACACATGTCTGAAAATGCAGCTCTTGCAGAGAAGCTAAAATGGTGTTTGCTAAAGACCACAGTTTACAGTGCCAGTGAGCGAGGTTTAATCCCTGCCAGTCTTTAAAGAGTTTTGTACATTTTCCCAGTGACCATGTAGGTTTCCTCCCACATTCCAAACATGAACGGGTTGGAGTTAGTAAGTTGTGGGCATGCTTATGTTAGTGCCAGAAGCGTGTGGACACTTGTGGGATGCCTCCAGCATTGTGTTGATCATTGACACAAACGACTGTAGATTTCATTGTACAGAAGACAAATAACACTAACCTTTAAAGTTGTGTTAAGTCCTGAACAGCACTGCAAGCTCTGCTGGCTTGGAGGAAAGTAACTTCCTATTGTGTAGGTTCAATTGTACGTTATAACAAACTACCTCCCAGAACATTACCCACAATGAGGCACAGGATAGAATGAGTGATCCCAATGGAAGGGACAAGTGGGACAGCAAACCTTTTAGTCAGATATGCAGAAAGAAGGGTTGTATTAGATTGAGGGGTTTAATCTCACAATTTTTAAAAATCTCATTCATATAGCAATCATCTTGTTTCTGTTTCTAAAAGCACTTCATTCCAAACATATTTCCATCATAATCCTTAACAGCAGAGGAATTCAGCTCCATGGGAAATCCTACCCCCAGTTGTTCAAAAAGCTGACCATGCTATTTCATTCACTGCATCGGATCATTAATTGTCTGAGTATCCTGCACTATCCAACACACCTCAGCAGTTTGTTTTACCTGAAGTTTAATTGCAGCATCTCCAACACTAAAACTCTGAGTAATAATCTAATTTCCACACGGCAACTACTCGTTGACCCCAGTTTACAGGTGCTAAAATCTTCATCTTGCCAACAAGCGATTGGTCACGACTGGTTCCCTCTAAATGTATTTAATACTAAGAATGGAAAGAGCAACATGATCGGTTTTTTTTTGAAGCCAAAATGTTCTTTGCCTTCAGGGTTTTCTATGGAGTAACCCTGAGAAATCCTGTTAGTCTCAACCAATCCCCGCTGTAATAATATTTTTTAATTTGAACAAAAAAGGCACTTCATTCCCAGATACAAAGGTGATAGTCATAAAAAAAAGCTTTTCGCACTTTCCTCTATATCGATTTCAATTATCTGACGTGGTAATAATTGAATGTTCCAGCCTTTAGCTAATAATCCTCCATCTCCCCTGAAAGGAGCCTCAAAGCTTGATCTACACTGCATTTCTTACAGCGCCACAGAGAGACCAGTTTATGTTTAAAATAAAATCAAAACATTCGTGCATGCACTGCCAAAGCACGTTTCAATAAAAACAAAAAAGGGAAATCTGACCAAAAGCAAGAAAGAAATTTGAAAAAAAAAGACTTTCGGGATTGCAAGAGCAGAGGAAACAGCGAGAAGGTAATTGAACACCCCAGTAAACGTTCAAATGTGAAGGGAACATTTTCATAAAACAACGACAGTTATTCAGTATCCTGTAATTCAGAAATGACACTCATGTGGAAACGATTTTCATCCCGACCACCAGTTGATGGGAAACGTTTGCGAGGCAGAGAGCAGACTTGGAAGAACTTGGAAATCTTCACCATTAATAAAGGAAATGAAAAGAACAGTTAAAGGAGCCGAAAATCTCTCGGATGAGTGCGGATGTTGTACAGCTATTAGCAGACCCCCATCTCAGATTCTCTTTTACTGCAAAAAAACCTTCACTCTCTACTACATTCAAACGATTAAAAAAAAACAGGTGGATACGTTAAGTTTTTTAAAGAAATAAAGGAGATATACTACATATAAAGTTCGTTACCTGCATGCCGCTGCAGAGATGAGAGATACAGCTGTTGCCACCTCACATTGACTCTCTCTCCATTCAATAAATAACCCGAACAGTCCCCCACCCCCCATACTCCGTCACAATCAGATCCCAAATATCTGGAATCACAATTTACACACTTATCTCGCCAGAGCCCTCCCCAAACCCAACAACAGGACCAGAGAAGGAAAACAAACACAAAACGGACTAACGACACCGAAACCGTTTCAAGGCGCCCGAGTTTCTAGTAAACAACTTCCTACACGACTAGGGCTCTATTCTTGCCCCAGACCTACCAACCTCAAAGCTTGTCTCTCCCCTCAGAGAACAGGCATATACAACTCCACTCTGATGGGCACAGAAATTGTCAGAATGTTTTTACTTGTTGACATTTTTAAAGAGGCAAATTGGCCCTTGGGATGTCTTGAAACTGCTTTAAAACTTTTGATTGGACAATTGGGAAAGCTGGTATCTTAAAGGGGAAGATAAGCTACTTTGCCACTTTTTATGAATAGGCTTCCAACACACATGGTTCACTCGAGGTTTGTTTACTTGTCACATGCGACTCATTTCGAAAGTGCAATTCTCTTTGGAGAGAGACACAAAGTTCAATCGTTTAAAAAAAAACACAGAACTCCGCAGTATCTGTGGAGACAAAGAGATGGTGGACGTTTCGAGAAGATTGAGGGAGGGTGATAGGCCACCAGTAGGGTGATGATGGGCAGATGGAGCCAGGTTTGTGGGGGTGGGGGGAGGGAGAGGAGGGATGAATGTTGATACAGAGGCTGTTAGGAGGTAGGATGAAACAAAAAAGCAGGTGGGGTCGAAGACAGAAGAAACCCTGGTGATAGGTAAGAGGGTGATGGGCACATGGACCCAGGTGGGGGAGAGTGATGAGTCTTGGGAAGGAGGGGGAGGGGAGGCTTGGATAAACTGAACAAAAGGAGAGAGCGCAGACTAAAAGAACAACTCCTATTTCACTTGGGCAGCCTGCAATCTGATACGTGAGTGGGAGGGGTGATGAGACAGGGGCTGGCAGGCAATAGGTGGAATTGAGTGAAGTGGGGTGGGGGAAGATGGCCAGATGGGAGGTTTGAAACAGAGGCTGGTGGGTGATGGGTGGAAACAGATAAGGATGCATCAAAAGGGAAGAGTGAGGAGGTAGAGACAGAGGCTGGAAGGTCATGTGGAACCAGGTAAGGGAGGGATGGAGCTCGATGGGGAAGAGGTAGGCCATGGAGAGGAAACCCAGGTGGATGGGTGCAGGGGTGGTGGACAGGTAGAGCCGGGGGGGGGGGGGGGTTGGGGGGAGAGGTATCTAGGTAATAGGGAGAAGGGAAAAGGTGAACAAAGGGAGAGAGAACCTTAGCAGGCCAGAAGTAGGAAAGGAAAACTGGGAGTGAAACTGGAAAATTGGCAACATTGAATTTTTTGGGTTCTTCTTGGTTGTGTCTGGATTCTCCATGGCAGAGGAGAAAGCTGAAGATGGATAGGTCAGTGTGGGAACGAGATGGGGAGTTGAAATGAAATGTAATCAGAAGCTCAAGATAGCCGCTGTGGACAGGGTGCAGATGCTCTGCAGAACAGTTGCCAAGTCTACACTCGCCCTTGCCATTGTAGAGGGAGCTACGTCGCAAACACCAGGTTACAGGAAATGCACTTGAATCTCTGTATCACCTTGTCTAGGTGCCTCAACAGTGATGAAGGAGGGACAAGTGTTGCGGTGGAATATACCAGGGTCGAGCAGGGGTGGTTGGCGGAAATGAGTGGATCGGGAGCGATGGAAAGCAGAAAGTGGGGGGGGGGGGAGTGCAGAAGAGTAGGGGTGACTGGGGGTAAAATCATTTTGGATTGGATTTGGTGGACATAGTGAAGGTGAAAGGTGCTGTGGGGTGAAAGGTGCTTTCTCTGTTAACATGCAGACTAAAAGAACAACACCTCCTATTCCGCTTGGGCAGCCAACAACCCAATGCTGCGAATATTGAAATTTCCAGTTTCAGGGAACCTATGCCCTCTGTGTTTCTTTCTCACTCCTACCAATTCACCATAGTTCTTCTCTTATAGAGTCATAAAACTATACAGGACAGAAACAAGCCCTCTGGCACAACTTATACCCCCGGTTCTCTCTGTTTTCCAGTACTCTCCAGCACTCTACCATTTACTGTGTAGGTCCTGCCCTGGTTTACATAGTAGGTAGCTGTCAATCCCAGGGGGTTTGTGCCTCTGGTGGACTGCGTCCTCTCCAGGGCTGATCCTCTTGGAGACAGGAAGTGAACGGTAGGCTTTTATTAGCAGCAAAAAGGGAGCACAACATCTCGGAGACTGGGGGAGGAGCAGTGCCCCAATCACCTTTATACAGGGGTCTGTGGGAGGAACCACAGGAGCAGTCAGCAGGGGGGCAGGTCCAGACAGGTATACATAGTTTACCACAGGGGCACAAGCCTGGGTGAGAGGATTTGAAGAACCGGCTATTGCCCACGCAGCAGGCTCCCCCCTCCATGTCACTGATGTTGCCCAAGGGAAGGGCAAACGGCAATACAGCTTGGCAGTGGTGTCGTCACAGGGGTTGCCAGAATAAAGTAGTAAACAGCATCAAACTGTCTTAGGGACCCAAACAACTTGGTACTTTTATTTTGATTACTTATCAACTTCTGTTATTTTGTCCATGAAGAACATCTTCATAGCTTATCAAAGGAATTTAACTGACCTGTCTATGCTCAGCACTTTATAGAGCGCTGCCTGCTGTGCATATCTGAGGTAATAGGAATATCTCTACATGGTACACTCAACTGATGTAAAAGTAGATTCAATTATATAACTTGTTACATTTGCTTTGAGAAAAATACTTTTCCCCATCTAAAAGACTGGCAGTACCGGGTGCATTGTAACAGCGCTGTCTCTCTGTGAGTCATTCCCTCACTGTTATGTCTCCATCAGTGTAACATTTCCTCATCACTGCCCCTTCAAAGGGTTGCTCTTCCTCAGTATTACCTAACTGATAGAGTGCCAGTCCTTTAGTAGTGCACTGTAGTGTCTCCCCAGACAGAGTTTTTCGAATACAGTCGGATTGTATAGAGTGCCTGAAGGAATGGTGAAGTGCTGGGGAGCTAGCACTATATGTTTGTAAAAGAGCCACAGTCATTTATTCAAGTGAGGTTCACTTTCCTGTACTTGACAGGATAATAATTTGATCTCAGAAAACAGTGACTTTCTCTAGATATAAAAGGAGCCTTGGCAATCTGAGCAACAATAATAACACCAACTGTTCAGCTCTTGGAAACAATAGTTACCTTACAGTCATTCTAAGTGTTTAGATGTGTGGGATGTGGTTGTGCTAGGTGAGGGAGAGTTGTTGGGTCAGAAAAACACCTTCACGACTTAATTTTGCAAGTAAAGATATTAAATGGTGCTTCCACCCAATCCCCTGTTATGTTTGAGCTTTTTTAATTTTGTCATCTGTGAAAACATTGACTTGTCCATTGCTGCCCTTCCACAGGTACAATCATTCTTGCTGCTTTGTCGGAAAAGATTATTCTTCCAATCTGAGCAGCAATAATGAGATTTGCTCAGATATTGAACAATTGGAGATCTTGCAACGGCTGCCTATCTTGTCTACAGCCAACGTTCAAACCTACATGCGCCTTAGAAAAAATGGGGTATGAGTCATGGCTCTGCGTGAGCAGGAATATAGGATGTTCAACCCCCTCCCAAACCCAGAGTAGGTATCAGCGAACATAAACATAAGATCCTGCAGATGCTGGAAATCTGAAATAAAAACAGAAAATACTAGAGTTGCTCTGCAAACAACATCTGTTGAAAAAGAAGCAGAGTTAACATTTCTGGCCTTTCATCAGAACTGGAAAAGAGAAAACAGCATCTTTTAATTTGCAGATAGTGGAAGGAGCAAAGGGAATGTCTATTATAGGGTGACAAGCAAGATCATGGATATGACAGAAATGCTGTTGGCCCCAGTGATAATGTGTCCAGAGAAGCTAATGTAGGAATTGGAAGAGAGACCTCCAGCCCCATGTGATTAGTGGCATCATCAGTAATAAAATACACTCTTGGGATAAATGAGATCAAATAGATTCCTTTTTTCTACAAACTGAACCTGTATAGGCTCATAACTAGTCACCTTTCAGGAGTTTCCCAGGAATCACTTTTGAATTTTTTATCAGAGTGCTGAGTAATGTACCTGATTGTTGAGTACAAAGGAGAATGTCATCTCCAACCAAAGCCCACTGATATAATTACACCAGGTAATGCTGTCATAGTACTGTGCAAGATGAAAGGAAAACTATTTGGTTAATGAGTCTTTTTGTTGCTATTGTGAAATCAAATCTTCGTGTATATCTATAATCCCTTGGTAGCTGCTTCATTATAGAAATGGAACTTTTTGTCATTACAGAAGTGTATGAAAAGTTCAAAGGAGGTACTAAGAAATCTCAAACAATCCTATCAACTGACTCTTTGGGCAAGAGGCTGCATCAAGAGCTACGCTGAACACCTACGCTTGGTCTGCCAGAGAAAGCAGGATCTCCCAGTGGCCACACATTTTAATTCCACGTCCCATTCCCATTCTGATATGTCTATCCATGGCCTCTTCTACTGTCAAAATGAATCCAAACTCAGGTTGGAGGAACAACACCTTATATACCGGCTGGGTAGCCTCCAACCTGATGTCATGAACATTGACTTCTCTAACTTCCATTAATGCCCCTTCTCCCCCCATCCCTGACTGTGGTGAACTACATGTGCCTGTCTGGACACGCCCCCTGCTGACTGCTCCTGTGGCTCCTCCCACAGACCCCTGTATAAAGGCGATTGAGGTCTGAGCCCGGCCTCTCAGTCTCCAGGATGTAGTATGGTGGTCACTCACTGCTTGTTCCTTCTTCCAGTCAATAAAAGCCAATACCTCACTTTTACATCTCAGTTATTGATGGTGCATCACTGACATATTTAGTTGTTTGCCTGCTCTCCATCTCCCTCTGGTGCTTCCCCCTCCCCCTTTCTTTCTCCTGAGGCCTCCCGTCCCATGATCCTTTCCCTTCTCCAGCTCTGTATCACTTTCGCCAATCACCTTTCCAGCTCTTAGCTTCACCCCACCCCTCCGGTCTTCTCCTATCATTTTGCATTCCCCCCCCCACTACTTTCAAATCTCTTACTATCTCTCCTTTCAGTTAGTCCTGACGAAGGGTCTCGGCCTGAAACGTCGACAGCGCTTCTCCCTATAGATGCTGGCTGGCCTGCTGTTCCATCAGCATTTTGTGTGTATTGTTGCATCAAGAGCTTCCAGTTTTTCCTCGCTGTGTCTCACTTCACAGACGTGGGTTTTTTTCTATTCCTTCATTCCCCTTTCCTCTGCCTCCCCAGATTGAATACAAACTACCTGGGCATTGTTCAATCCAATTTTGACTTCACCCGGACTAGATGACACTGGAGCTCATTTGGGGTGAAATCATATTGGGCACTTCCATGTGCCGATGCAGAGTTTCAACCCCACAATGTCAACACTGATGCTGCTCGACCTGCTGAGCTCCTACGGCAGGCAGTGAATCCATGTTCTATTCATATTAGTGTGCCGAGCAGTTTCCCTGTATCAGGTGTACACCAAGTGATGTCAAATTCTACCTGTGCCAAATTAACATGGAATAGAAAGCTCTGAGTAGCAGTCCTGGGATAGTGTGGGTCAAATTGCTAATGAGAAATTCTTGCTTTGTATATTTAAAGCTGACATTAGGAGAGCTGCATCTTCAGAACTGATTAAAACAGGCTGCTTTTCCAATTCCAGAGTGTGCTGCAACGAAGAGTGGCTGTTTTTCTCGGCATGTAGGTACTGAGATACTTATTCAATGGATGCCTCAGTGATGTGCTGCCTGCACTCCGTCAGTGGCAAGTCATCGTAGCTATGGCCGGCTACTAGGATGCATCAGGGACCTCAGAGCAGGAGGTAAAGATGTGCCTCAGTGATTCAAGTAACAGGATTGCAGCAGTTCAAGATGGCAGCACATTCCACTTTGATCTATCTTCTGTAATAACATATCTTCTGTGAATCTTCATTCACAGTTCATTCCATTTCTCTGAGGCTGTTATGTAATATTCTGCACGAAGACCTTCAGCTACGCTCGCATGCCTTTCTATGTAGGTCAACATCACATTGACTCTCAACTCCCTCACCACAACATCTCTCCAAGCAGCAATATCAGATCTCTTCTGTGTCTCGCGTCTCACAAGCTGCTCCTCACTTGCACACCAGAGCATCATTTGCAAATAAATTGTTTGAGTTAGGAACAGGAAAAACATGGTGAATACCAGGTTTCCAGGAAGCACTCATGACGCTCTTATCCAGAGGGAGTCCACACTCTGGATATTGCCTGTTGCACTGGATTGGTTGCCAAGGTACTGATGCACCATCACTAACTCTGAGACGTGGTTTAAGGTAGGCTTTTATTGGCTGGAAGAAAGCACAAGCAGCAAGTGACCATCACACAACATCCTGGAGACTGAGGAAGGGTCTGTGTCACCAATCGCCTTTATACCGGGGTCTGTGGGAGGAGCCACGGGAGCAGTCAGCAGGGGGGAGCGTGTCCAGACAGGTATATGGAGTTCACCACAGGTACAAAAGCTACCCTCTACTTCCCTGGCTTCTCACAGCAGTGCCTCAATCAACCACAGCAGCTGAGCACAGATACAACAAGAGACATACAAGTAACCAAGTAGATGGATGTCAGCATAAACAACATAATTTCTCTTTTTAAAAACTCTTTCAATGGGTGTGGGCTTCAGGGCTGTTGCAACACTTAGTTGCTTGCCTCTATTTGCCCTTGAGAAGTAAGTGGTGCCCTGCCATCTTGAACTGCGGCAATCCTGTTACTTGAAGCACTGAAGGTTGCTCGACGGCTGTGGCAGGGCTTGAATGCCATCACCTCCTACAAAGCAAAGCCAAGCAATATAAATGACAATGAGTTTTGCACCCCGATAAGCTCAATGCCTTTTATGCTCGCTTTGACTAACAGACATGGAGGCACTTTTATTAACTCCCACAGCTCCCGACAACACTTCAGGAGGGTGAACCCACAGATACCCATCTGGCCCAGATAGGGTATCTGGCCAAGTACCGAAGATCTGTGTTGATCAACTGGCAGGAGTATTCACCGACATCTTTATCCTCTCACTTTGCAGTCTGAGGTACCCACCTGCTTCAAGGAAGCATCAATTATACCGGTGCCTAAGAAGAACATTGTAACCTGCCTCAATGACTATCATCCAGTAGCATTTGCATCTACTATGATGAAGTGCTTTGAGAGGTTGGTCAATGCTGGCCAGAAATAACTACAATCTACAAGTAAGTGAACAGGTATGAGGCAAGGGTGGTGGAAACAGACAGAACCAAAAGTCTTTGTTCTTAGATGTAATGACGGGAATGAAGGCAGCCATTTTGTGAGACTGTCCCTTTCGCTGCCATTTTGAGAGCTGTTTGGTAAATAGATTCTTGCTCCAGGGTAACGTAATCAGAGCAATTGAATGTGGACAAAAGGTATTTCTGCTAATGATCTGCTAAACCCGAGGTCATTCTCAGATAAGAAGCTGTTTATTGAGTAAAGTGGCTGTTTACAGAAGGAACAGCCTGTGATCTGGTCAACTGGGCCCATGCTTGTCTGATCTGATTAGACTGGTTTGAGCATGTCTGAGTTGGACAGAACAGAAATCACCTAAGACACAAGGCAGAAGGAAAGGGCCATAAAGCATAACACCTTGTAGCCCTTGGCCAGATCCACACAGAAATTGACACAGGTCAGTCAGATGACCTTGAGCCAATGAAATTGAAACATCACAGATGGATCTGATAAGGAAAGGAATGAGGATTTCGGGAGCACAGGCAGCGACAACACTCCAGAGACCAACTACCGTGGATGTGGATCACATCGGACACGTGGAGATCACAACTGAACCACAAGGAATGCCTGGCCAGCATAGACACTTTTTTTGCTGGGTATTACCTTTTCTCTTTGACTGTTCATGGAGGGTCAGGGAAATTTAGTAGGTGTGCACACAGCTTGTCAGTTTGCGAATTCCTGTGCTTGTTACTTGAAACAATAAAATTACTTGTCAGTAAATGCAGATTTTCTCTGTGCCTAATTAATCATTATTACTAAGGGATAATCCTTGTAGCAGTCATGAAGCATATCAACTACTGCCTGAGAGGCAACTTGAATCTGCTCCAATTTGCCTACCATCACAACTGGTCCACAGCAAATGACAGTTTATTGGCTCTTCACTCAAGCCTGGACCATCTGGATAGTGAAAATGCATACATCAGCTGAGAATTCAACATTATCATCCTCTCAAAACTAATAAGTAAGCTCTAAGACCTGGGCCTCGATACCTCCCTGTGCAACTGGATCCTCAATTTCCTCACTTGAAAACCCTGGTCAGTTCGGATATGTAACAACGTCTCCTCTACAATCTCCATCAGCACAGGTGCACCACAAGGCTGTGTGTTTTACCCCCTGCTCTACTCGCTTTACACTTATAGCTGAGTCGCTAAGCACAGCTCCAATGCCATATTTAATTTTGCTGACGACACCACTGTCATTGGCCGAATCGAAGGTGTTGACAAACTGCCATATAGAAAGAAAATTGAAAATCTGGTTGAATGGTGCCCACAACAACCTCTCACTCAATGTTAGAAAGACCAAAGAGCTGATTATTGACTATAGGAGGAAGAACCTGGGAGTCCATGAGCCTGTCCTCATTAGGGGATCAGTAACTTTAAATTCCATTGCATTATTATATCAGAGGATCTGCACGCCAGTGTTATCACACAGAAGGCAGAACAGTACTTCTATTGTCTTAAAGGTTTATGCAGGATTTGGCACATCATCTAAAACTTCAATAAACTTCTGTGGATACACAGTGGAGAGTACCCTGACTGGTTGTATCATGGCCTGGAACTGAAACACCAATGGCCAGGATTGGAAAAGGCTACAAAAGTGGCCTCCCCACCATTGAGCACGTCTACAAGGAGTGGTGCCACATGAAAGCAGCATCGTCATCAAGAGTCCCCAGCATCCAGGCCTTGCTCTCTTCTCACTGCTGCCACCAGAAAGGAAGTACAGGAGCCTTGTGTCCCACATCACCAGGAACAGTTACTACCCTTCAACCATCAGGCTCCTAAACCAGCGTGGACAACTTCACCCACCCCAATACTGAACTGGTTCCACTACCTATGGACTCACTTTCAAGGATTCTACAACTCATGTTCTCAATATTATTTATTACTTAGGTATTTATTATTATTATTATTATTATTATATTTGCATTTTGTCTTTTGTACATTGGTTGTTTGTGTGTAGTTTTTCATGGATTATATTTTGTTTCTTTATATCTACTGTGAATGCCCACAAGAAAATGAATCTCAGGGTGGTATATGGTGACAGATAAGTGCTTTGATAATAAATTTAATTCAAACTTTCATCTCCCTACCACTGAGCACACCTACAAGGAGCGATGCCACAGGAAAGCAGTATCTATTGTCAAGGACCCCACCATCCAGGCCATGCTCTCTTCTCGCTGGGGTGCCATCGGGCAGAAGGTACAGGAGCCTTAGGTCCCACAAAACCAGGTTCAGGAAGAGTAATTACCCCTCAACCATCAAGTTCCTGAACCAGAGTGGATACCATAGCTCTCACCTCCACTCTGAACTGGCTCCACAACCCACTTTCCAGGACTCTATGGCTTACATCAGGGATGGCCAACTGATGGTGCATGCACCAAAAGTGGCACATTGGATGATTAGAAGTGGCGCATTGCACCCCGATGATAATAATAAAAAAGTAAGCCTACTCTTGCAAAAAGTATTAACCAAAAAACCGATCTGTAGAAAAAAAATCTATAACAGGAATTCAAGTAGCTGAGAGCGAGAAATGGGTTTTACTGAGAATAAATCTAAAACTTAGCAATTATTTTTAGCAATTTTACTATTTCATGCACATCTGTTGGTGAATGTTATCTTCTTTCACATTAATCTGTTTTCAATTTTTAAAAAAATGTTCAATGAGACAAACTAGGAAAGAAGGACTTTTGTTCGGCAGTTGTTCTATAACTGTTCGATACACGTTTGATATGTGTTTGATCCTGAGGCACCAGGCGTCTGCACCAGCGGTACATCGCAGGTTTTTGCCAGTCAGTTTACAATTGACACCTGTGCGCTACGGAGTTATGCTTTGTTCGTCAATTATGAACATTTGCAGTTATGTACTTTTTTGAATTAAGCCTTGTTTTTACAAGGCTGGTTTCCACGATATGTTCAGTGGCGTCCACATCTCTATGCTGCTTCTTGCGGTGGTGGGCAAAGCAGTTGTCATACCAATCTGAGTGGCATCCAGATAGGATGTTTTCTATGAAGCATTGATAAAAGTTGGTGAGGGTCAAAGGTGACATGCTAAATTTCTTTATCTTTCTGAGGAAGTTGATGAGCTGGTGAGCTTTCTGGGTCATGATGTCACTGTGGTTGGATCAGGACAGGCTATTGGTGATATTCACTCTTCGCAAACTGAAGCTGTCAACCTCAGTGATGCACCATCAATAACTCTCTGAGATGGGAGGCGAGATATCGGCTTTTATTGGCTGGAAGAAAGAACAAGCAGTAGTTGACCACCATACTACACCCTGGAGACTGAGGGCAAGGCTCAGGCCTCAATCGCCTTTATACCGGGGTCTGTGGGAGGAGCCACAGTCAGTGGGGGGGGGGGGGCGTGTCCAGACAGGTATATGTAGTTCACCACATTCAGCACCTTTGATGTAAACAGGTACGTGTGCACCACCCCCTCTCCTTTCTGAAATCAGTGACCAGCTCTTTTATTCTGCTGACAAATGGCAATGGGCAGAGCAGTTGTCATGCCAATCCGTGTTACCTGCCTTGCACCAAACAGATGCAGAGAATTCAGCAGAATACTACATGCACTGCTTTACTCTCTCTACCATGTAGCTAAGCACAGCTCAAGAAACATCTATAAATTTGCAGGTGACACGACTATTGTTGGTAAAATTTCAAATGGCATTGAGAAGGTGTACAGGTGTGACAGAAATTGACGGATTGAGGGGTGGCGTAATGACAACCTGTACTCAACTTCAGTAAGACCAAGGAATTCAGGAAGGGGGAGTTGGGAGAAGACACACCAGTCCTCATCAAGGGGTCAATGGTGGAAAGGATAAGCATCTTTAAGTTCCAGGTGTCAAAATTTCATAGGATCAGTCCTGGGCCCAACATTTTGATGTAATCATGAAAGATGCAGGTCAGTGGCTCTACCCTGGGGGAAAATCTGTAACTGTGTCCCTATTCATGCCTCTCATGACTTTATAAACCTCTATAAATTCCCTTGGTTAAATTAGCCTGACAGGGAAATGAGGAGCTTACCACTGACTGGAAATAGATGACAAAAGAATGTCATTGGCACCAGGAATAATGTGGAGAGATCTTGCTTTTTTTTATCTCCTTCCAAGCAAACAAAAGTTAGAAAATAAACAAAATGGAGTTTACTGAACAGTACAAATAATCTTAAGACACTAATAGATACTAGGATAAAAAGCTTAACCTTCCTGGCTCTATAGGGTTTTCATACAGAGAGGATTTAAAGATGCTGTTGTGCATATCAGTTGAAGAAACTATCCGGATGTAAAACGGAAAGGAATGTCAGATGGATTATCCAATGAGCCTACATAGAATGAGTAAAAGGACAAACAAAGGTCAATCATGCAAATGTCAATTTGGGCTCATGACGAGTTTTTCTCCTATTTTAAAGGCCTTAATTCCAAATTGTAGTCCACAGAATTGACAATAGACAGTGGGTGCAGGAGTAGGCCATTCGGCCCTTCTAGCCAGCACCGCCACTCACTGTGATCATGGCTGATCATACATAATCAGTACCCCGTTCCTGCCCTCTCCCCATATCCCTTGACCCCGCTATCTATAAGAGCTCTATCTAACTCTCTCTTGATTGCATCCAGAGACTTGGCCTCCACTGCCTTCTGGGGCAGAGCATTCCACATATCCACCACTCTCTGGGTGAAAAAGTTTTTCCGCATCTCTGTTCTAAATGGCCTACCCCTTATTCTTAAACTGTGGCCTCTAGTTCTGGACTCACCCATCAGCGGGAACATGCTTCCTGCCTCCAGCGTGTCCAATCCCTTAATAATCTTATATGTTTCAATCAGATCCCCTCTCATCCTTCTAAATTGGACACATTTCCTGGCCATTTCATTTCCCCCCGCCCCAAGTCCAAAACAAGGATTCTTCCTCCTACTCATTAACTAGGAATTGCATATCCCTTTGAGTGATGGTGGGAGTTCTCTGATTTTTTTCACTAAGGATTCTATTAAATGCTAGCACTAAATGCAGCCATGTCTTAGTGCACCAAAACTGAGTGCAATTCAATTTCTAGATATACAGTATTTCTTTTTATTATGGTGCCTTGTCTCCTAACCCTCCCCCCACCTCTCGGTTTCAAACCTGATGTTGCCCTCATGGGTTCAAACAATGTCTGGTGCTTGCATTTTATTAACTGAACACCACAATGAGAATAAAATATATGTTGTTAATTTCTGAATATTCTGGTGGGTTTGGAAGTAAAAGCATTGGGTCTTACCACACCAGATTATTTATTGGACATTACACATCTTATTTTGACTGTTAGTTCTCAATGAATGCATACAATGGATTGGGGTGGGGGTGCTTAAATCACACTACGGTTCATGCACTGTCACTCTCTCAATAACTCTATTGTAAAAACTGCATTGCAGTGTGTATTGTGAGGTGAGAAATTGATATTTTTCATATACAAGGGAGCACTGTTTCCCATGCACTGAAATCACTATGATTAGTAGAAAATCAGCTTTATCCCTAAATACTACAAAATAACAAGCAATTACTATTGAAATTGTTTATCTTGTCAAAATACTTAGAAGTCTGGCGCAAACAGTAGACTCATTTACATTAGATTTTTTATTCACTTGTGAGACACAGGTATGTTGGTAAAACCAGCATTTATTGCATACCCTTGACCGTTCTCTGAGTAGAAGGCTGCTATTTTGAAACGACACGGGTACTGGGATAATTCTCTTCCTTACATGGCTCTAAGGAGATTTCGGCAATGTGGAAATGCCTAACCTTTCATGTCATTAAAATATCAGAGGTAAGAAATGAACCACCTTCAATGAACTGTTGTTCGTGTGCTGATATATAGAAGAACTGATTGTACAGGTCCTCCTACTACAAGATATGACAGACCCCCGTAGGATTTCCTGGAGCTAAGTTGGGATGATTATTTTTAAAGTATATAATTTAATTTAGACATTGTATTAAGAGTAGGTGCTTTCTGATTGGATACATAAGTATTTAGTGTATTTCCATTATATTGCAATTTGGGTACTTATTTCTTTCTTTCCTTTCTAGTATAATTGACTCTTAGCACAGTCTAATTCTACAGGCACCTCCAATTTATCCCCAGAATAAACACTCATTAAGAGAGATTTTCGCAGAGTTAGAACACCAAATCATAAGAAATAGTAGTGGGGTAGATCATCAAGCCTATATTACCATTCAATGTAATCATGGATGATCTTTAACCTCAGGGCCACTTTTCTGCATTAACCTCCTCCTTTGTTTCTCTTACTTTCTACAATTCTATTGATTTCTCATTTGAATATATTTCTCAACTGAATCCAAAGAGTCAACACCCTGTGAGTGAAGTTATTCTTGTTCATCTCTGCCTTGAATGGCAAGTCCATCTCTTTGACGGCAATTAGGGTCGAGCAATAAATGCTGCCGCTTAAACAAAGACTGCATCCCATGAGTGAGTATTAATTTGTCTTAAGTTGCAAACATGGGACAAATTTTCAGTATTCTGTTTTGCTGTTGTCCACCTCCAGAGCCCAACTCAAGGATCAGTGCAGGCACTCCACCAAAAATTATTACCTGCCCTTTTCTTTTAAGTAATACTTCCCTGCATAGTTTAGCAGTGAAAGGGAATTATACGTCCACCTTACAAGGAAAACATATTGAATGTATTCTCTGCTATTTTGAAATAATTCTAATACTGAAGTAATACTGTTCCTTTAGCTTCTCTGCTTGACTCGAAAAAGATTTTTTAAGTGTGGAAATGCCTAACTCTTGATGCCTTCATCATTAGAACATCAGGGTAAAAACTGAACTATATGGAAGAAGCAAAAAATGTGAACATGTCCACAGCTAACTTTCCATTCTGGCTAATTGAATTTTCCATTTGAACCCTTTGTCTATTTATTAGCGCCTAATTGTGTTGCTTGCCCATGTGAGCTTCAAGCTCATTAAGAACATAAAACATAGAAACATTTGGCCCCTCATGCCAACTGTGCCTTTCAATAAGACCATGGCTGATCTTTTGCCTCAGTGCCTGCCACTTCCTGCATTAACCCAATATCCCTTAGCATCCAGAAATTGCTGATTTCTCTGTCAAATATACCTGGACACAGCCCTCTTGAGTAGAGAATTTCCAGCATTTGAACACCTTCCTTCCATGTCCAAGGCTGGAAATTTCTGTCATACGGATTATTTGGTTTCCATGTCTCCTCCCAGAGGCCCTTTAGTATTCGATCGTTGGATGCAGTCATCACTGGCAGAGTCAGTATTTGTTGCTCATCCCTGTTTACCCTTGAAGTGATGAGATGAGCTGCCACCTCAAGATATAGTAGTTGGATGGTCACCACAGTGATATTCACAATGTGCTGTTGGGCACAGAGTTCCTGGCTTTTGAGTCAACAATGGTGAAGCAATGTCTTTTACAGATTTGCAGTATGTTGATAGTCCACTGCATCATATGGATGGAAGTTTCTGAACTGCAAGATCAGTTTTGAATAGGGTTCTCAACCCAGGGTCTACAATCCCAACCTGATATTGGTCCATGGCATAGAAAAGGTTAGCAACCCCTGGTTTAGAATCTATCCCAATTGGTATGATGATGTGCCATACAATTCGATGGAGGATTTCTTTGGTATGAAGAAGATCTCCATGAGGATTTTACAAAATCAATTGCATCGCTGTGGGCCAGGAGTCACATATAGATTGCTAGATAAGGATAGCAGATTTATTTTCCTAAATGGCATCAGTAAATCAGATCAGAGTTTACAACAATCAGGGCATTTCATGATTAGCATTAGTAGTACTGTGTTTAATTGCTGATTTATTTAATTAGTTGAATTTGTATTTCCCAGGTGCCTGGCTAGGTTTTGTACTCGTGCCTCTTGATTAGTGACCCAGGACATTGGATTACCAGACCAGGAATGAAACAACTATATTAGAGTGGGGTACAGGATGTGCTGCACTGTGGAGTGGAGAATAATATCCTTGGAATCAAAGCTTGGGAGGGAGAACTACATTTGAACAATGGGAAGTATTTAAAGTGAAGATGTTTCAGCGATAATCTAGGTATTTACCCATGAGGAAAAAGAGGAGGGGAATTAAAACCAGAGCTCTTTGAACAGCCAGAAAGAGAATATGAACAGTATATGAGAGTGCCAGGTTGCAAACATATGAAAGACAGTCTGATTAAGCAAGCTAAGAAGGGAAGCCAAGAATAAAGGAAACGAGAGCAAAGATAAAATGTAAGACTGGCAGCAAATATAAAAGGGAACCTAAAAATATTTTATGATCAGGATAGTAGTTGGAAAAAGAGGTATGGGGCCAACCAGAGACTAAAGAGGAAATCTGCTCATGAAGCAGAGATCATAGCTAAGATACTAATAAAAATGCTTTGGTCTTCACCAAGAAAGATGATGAACTGCTTGCTGCTCCACAAAAAAAGATGATGTCAAGATTCTGTATCAGCTAAAGATGCAATTTAGATTAAGTACTGGAGAGTTTAGTTACATTTCATGGACAGACCACCAGTTGCATCTGGAATACATCCTTTGTTGCAGAGGAAAGGAAGAGAACATTGCAGAAACCATGAGCATAATCTTCCAAATATTTATAGATTCAGGGGTAGTGTCTGAGGACTGGAAATGTGCAGAGGTTACATCTTATTCAAAAATCCAATAATTACAGACCACTCCATTTCACTAGTGGTAGGGACAGATCTGTAAACAATAATTAAGGACAGAAAATTAACAGTTATTCAGACAAATGTGGATTGATTAGAGAAAACTAGAATGGATTTATTAAAGCTAAATTACCTACAACTGACCATGTAAGTTTTCTTTGACAAAGTTACAGAGAGAAATATTGTGTCGATTGTTATAAGAGCATAAGAAACAGGAGCAGGAGTCGGCCATCCGGCCTGTCGAACCTGCTCTGCCATTCAGTAAGGTTGTTTGGAAATTATGATTTCCAAAAGATGTTTGATAGAATTGTCAAAGTTGAAAGTTTGAAGTAAATTTATTATCAAATGTTGTCACCATATACAAGCATGAAATTCAATTTCTTGCGGGGATTCATACAAGAATACAATACAAGAAATACAAGAAATACATAGAATCGATGAAAGTCCACACCATCAGGACCGACAACAATCAGAATCAGAATCAAATCAGAATCGGGTTTAATATCACTGTCATATGTTGTGAAATTTGTTGTTTTGCAGCAGCAGTACAATGCAGGCAACAACTAATGTACAAATAAAAACAACAAACTGTGCAAATACAAAGAGAATAAGTAAGTCAATAAATAAACAAACAAGCAATAAATATCGAGAACATGAGATGAAGAGTCCTTGAAAGTGAGTCCATAGGTTGTGGAAACAGTTCAGTGTTGGGGTGAGTGAAGTTATCCCCTCTAGTTCAAGAGCCTGATGGTTGAGGGGTAATAACTGTTCCTGAACCTGGTGGTGTGGGGTCCTGCACCTCTTTCTGAATGGCAGCAATGAGATGAGAACATGGGCTGGGTGGTGGGGATCCTTGATGATGGATGCTGCTTTCCTGCAACAGCATTCTGTGTAAATGTACTCAGTGATGGGAGGAATTTATCATGAAGATTCTAGCCATGGAATAAAAGGGGCTGTAGCAGCAAAAACAGAACATTGACAAAGAAACAGGAAACAGTCTTAATGAGATGTTGCTTTTTTTGGACTGGAGGTCAGTGGAAATACACAGGGGTCAGTTCTAGGATCACTGCTTTTCTTAATATACTGATTTGGACATTAGGTGCAGCATTTTCCAAATTTGTATATGATAGTTGGAAGAGTAAAGCACTGTGAGGATAGGAATGTGTGTCAGGGAAATATAGACAGACTGGTGGATAGGGCAAACAGATACAGATGAACGTTATTGCTGAGAAATTCAGGGCATGGAATGAAGGTGAAGGTGAAACACAAAAGAACCAAAAGTGACACAAGGAGATCTTTTTTTAAATCTTTTTTACATAGCAAGTGGGTCTAGAATCTATTGATGGGTCCAGTAGTGAAGTCATATTCAACTGTAACATTCAAAAGGAAGCTGGATAAGGATTTGAAAGGGAAGAATTCACCAAGATATGGGGAGAAGGCAGAGGAATAGGGATTACTCTTACTTAGAACTGGGAGAAACTCAACAGGCTGAATAGTCTCCTTCCATGCTGTAATTATTCTGTGGTTCTGCGAACTAACAAATATGTAAATGAAAGAGTGAGGCACAGAATATAAATTAAAGGATTGAGGACAATGTGAATTAAAGAGTGCAGTCAACATTGAAATTAAAGGACAGATAACAAACATGTGAAAAATGTTTTGAGTGTCATGTGTTTTTGGTCAGTTGGTGGTATGTAGAAAGCCTAACTTTCCTCCCATGGTTTTGTCGAGAGCACCTAAGTGCCTGGCACAAACGATCCATGCATGTTAATGTAGGTCTTTGCTAGAATGGCATTGGGGCTGCAGAATTAGCTAAGAGCCACGGACTGTAATTTGTGGTGAATGATGGTTTATGAAACTGGAGGAAGTTTCCCAGAGGGACATTTGGATCACTTCTCCTTTTGATCTATATTAATGATCTGGGTTGAGTTATTGGAGGCAAAATGTTAAAGTTTATAGACGACTCAAAACTTGGAAATGCAGTAAACTGTGAGGAGGTTAGTACCAGACTTCAGGAGGCCATACACAAACCACTGAAGCACACAGTGTTTTCAGATATTTTTTTTTTGTCCAAGACAGATGTCTAGGAGAGAAGGGGACAAGCTATTTAAGCAGAAACACCTAAAGCTTTAAGGATGTCTACATATTTGATTAGCAACATTAAGCATGTAGATATTCAAATTTTCAGTCACACACTCAGAGATTCAGGAACAACTTCTTCCCCTCTGCCATCTGATTCCTAAATGGACATTGAACACTACCTCACTTTTTTATATTATTTCTGTTTTTTGCACTATTTTTAATTTGACAATTTAATACACACATATACTTTGTTTATTTTTATTTATGTCTATATTTATCATGTACTGCTGCCACTAAGTTAACAAATTTCATGACATGTGCCAGTGATGTTAAACCTGATTCTGATTAATTTTCTGTCTATCTGGCACAAATGGAAAAATCTGTCTGGTCTTTTTGAGGCTGATAAGAAAATAACCAACATATGATAATGCAAAGCAAGAATCTGAAATATTATAAACAAGCAAAAAAGTTATACTTTGAAATATGTACAGTATAGTATCTGAAGGAATGATAATCCACAGATATAAAACTAAATACTTAAGGTCAGAGAGTTTGCTGAGCTGCAATTGTAGCTTAGTATGCCATTAAGAACATACTTCATGCTACAAAGGACAACAGTAAGAGTACCTGACACACTCATTAGATCATTGATTTAGACCTAGGACATAGGAGCAAAATTAGCCCATTGAGTCTGGCCCACTGTTCAATCATAGCTGATATATTTTCCTTCTCAACCCCATACTCCCACCATCTCCCCAAAACCTTTGACGCCCTGATAAATCAAGAACCTATCAACCTCTACCTTAAATATACCCAGTGCCTCCACAGTCATCCATGGCAGTGAATTCCACAGATTCATTACCCTCTGTCTAAAGAAATTCCTCCTCATCTCTGTTCTAAATGAACGTCCCTCTATTCTGAGGCTTTACCCTCTGGTCTTAGATACCCCCCTATCAGAAACATCCTCTCCACTTCCACTCTATCTAGGCCTTTCAATATTTGTTAGCTGTCAATGAGAATTCCTCCTACCCCATTCCTCTAAAGTTCATTGAATACAGATCCAGAGCTATCAAACACTCCTCGTACGCTAACCCTTTCACTCCTGGTATCATTGTCATAGATCTCCTCCGGACCCTCTCCAATGCCAGCACATCCTTTCTTAGATATGCAGCCCAAAGCTGCTCACAGTGTTCCGAGTGAGGTCTGATCAATCCCATCTAAAACCTCCACATTACATCCTTTCTGGAAATTGCACTGGAGTAGAATGCAAAAATTGTGAAAGAACAAGAAGTCATTGACAGCACCTTCAGGATTTTCATGATCAACTGATTGTCACACTTTAATGCATGTGGAGACTGAAGAAGATGTCAGTTTCGTGGGACAATGTCAGAGGGGTAGCTGTTTTACTGTCATTTAATTGTGTAGTTCAGGCTGATATTGGTTATTTGAATAATTATTGGCCAAGGTAACTTAAGAACTGCCCCTGCTGTTCTCATGGTACCATTAAGGCAAGTCAAGTCAAGTCACTTTTTATTGTCATTTCGACCATAACTGCTGGTACAGTACACAGTAAAAACGAGACAACGTTTTTCAGGACCATAGTGCTACATGAAACAGTACAAAAACTACACTGAACTATGTGAAAACAACACAGAAAAAAACCTACACTAGACTACAGACCTACCCAGGACTGCATAAAGTGCACAAAACAGTGCAGGAATTACAATAAATAATAGACAAGACAATAGGCACAGCAGAGGGCAGTAAGTTGGTGTCAGTCCAGACTCTGGGTATTGAGGAGTCTGATAGCTTGGGGGAAGAAACTGTTGCACAGTCTGGTCATAAGAGCCCAAATGCTTTGGTGCCTTTTCACAGATGGCAGGAGGGAGAAGAGTTTGTATGAGGAGTGCGTGGCGTCCTTCATAATGCTGTTTGCTTTGCGGATGCAGCGTGTAGTGTAAATGTCTGTAATAGCAGGAAGAGAGACCCCGATGATCTTCTCAGCTGACCTCACTATCCACTGCAGGGTCTTGTGATCCGAGATGGTGCAATTTCCGAACCAGGCAGTGATGCAGCTGCTCAGGATGCTCTCAATACAACCCTTTGAGAATGAGATGAGGATTTGGGGTGGGAGATGGACTTTCCTCAGCCTTCGCAGAAAGTAGAGACGCTGCTGGGCTTTCTTTGCTATGGAGCTGGTGTTGAGGGATCATTTACATCCACCTAATCAGGTAGACATTGTCATTGGTTTAACATCTCATTTAAAAATTTCACTTTAAACTGTGCTGTACTCTGCTGGGGCCTCAGCCTGGATTAAGAACTCAAATTTCTGGACATGTGTTTGAACTTACAATCTATTGATTGAGATCTGGCTAACATTTTAGCACTGTAGAATGGGCTTTGATGTGATATTTTTCTGATTGTTTGTCAATTCCTTTCTTTATTTTCAATTTCTTGATTACTTGAGCCAGTTAAACTTAACAATATCTATGAATCTGCCATATTTCATTGCCACAGTTCACTTCTATTTAATAAATCTGGATATTGTAGTCCGGGCCAACATCTGATACTAAACATAACAGAGATAGAATTTAACCAGTAACCAATGGCAAATTCAAAATTGCCTGATCATTGGGATAGTAAATGTTATCTCTGGAACTCAGCAACTGAGGAATGGCCCATAACAGTGGTATGACACCTTGAACTAGGGCTGAAAATATCTCAAATTTATTATGTTACAGAAACAGGAAGTGCTGGAAGCACTTAGCAGGTCAAACCGCATTGATGAAGAGAGGAAAAGCCCTCCCTACCATTGAGCACATCTACAAGGAGCACTGCACAAAGAAGCAACATCCATCATCAAGGACTCCCACCATCCAGGCCATGCTCTCTTCTCGCTGCTGCCATCAGGAAGGAGGTACAGGAGCCTCAGGACTCACACCACGAGGTTTAGGGACAGTTACTACCCCTCAACCATTAGGCTCCTGAACCAGTGTGAATAACTTCACTCCCCTCAACACTGAACTGAACACCTGTTCTACTATGAATGCCTGCAAGAAAAATGATTCCCAGGGCATTATATGGTGACAGATACGTACTTTGATAATAAATTTACCTTGAACTTTGAGACACAGAGTCAATGATTCAAGTCCTGCCAAGAACCAGAAAAAAGAGAGAAGTGTATTTAATTGTACAGAGGGATTGGGTAAGGAAATTAAAGGGAATGTCTGTGAGCAGGTGCAACCAAAGTTAAAGTTACAACATTAAAGAATTAGCAGTTAGAAACAAAAAGAAACACATTGAAACCGAGAAATACAGCCACATACTGTACATGGAAAGAAAGGTAATAATCTGAAATAGTTAAAATCAGTACTGAATATTTATCATCACAGAGTTTGCCTGTTTTACCCACTTATACTGATTGCAATGACCACTCTTTTATTATTGTCCTGCTATCTACTGATCCACCTCTGCCTTAAACCATCTGGAGGAAAAACCTGTCGGTCAGTTAAAATATGATGTAGGACTGGAGTCAAATATTGGTACAAGCCATGCATGGATGGTAGGATTATTGGGGACCCGAGTCGCCCCAACCACAAACTGTTCCAGCTGCTACCATCCGGGAAACGGTACCGCAGCATAAAATCCAGGACCAACAGGCTCCGGGACAGCTTCTTCCACCAGGCCATCAGACTGATTAATTCACACTGATTTGAGTCCATTTCTATGCTATATTGACTGTCCTGTTGTACATAATATTTATTACAAATTACTATAAATTGCACATTGCACACTTAGATGGAGACATAACATGAGACGAGAAGATTTTTACTTCTCATGTATATGAAGGTCGTAAGTAATGAAGTCAATTCAATTAATTTCAATGGTGAATCTTTTTTCAAACTGAAGTTCTTTTTTTGAGTAGGATTTGAATTTGAATCCTCTGGATTAGTAATCCATTTACATAATTGCTTTGCCGTCTTGCTTTCAAATGCAATCCAAGTGTGCATTTATAGACTGATAATAGTTTTGGAGTCTGTAGTGATAACCATCACCCTAAATGTCCCACCTTTCCCTTCCAACACCACTCAACCATGAGGTAAAAGGGACAGTGATAGAGGCAGATTCAAAGGGGAACTGCATGTATAGAGTGTCCAGAGAAAGCGCTACCATAGCTCTGATGAATGAGCAGGGGAGTGGGATAAATTGGATAGCTCTGTCTGAGATTTCAAGAGATGGTAATTGCTGCCACAAAATTAAATGATGCTTACTTCTGGGGAGGGCAGCAATGGCAAATTTAGATAAAATACTGTAGAGCAGAGACATAACATTGTCTACGAAGATCTGTATAGTCAAGTCTATGGTATTTCCAGTTGTGATGTATGGCTGTGAGAGCTGGACTATTAGTAAGAATACAAAAGAATCAACGCCTTTGAACTTGGATGCTGAAGGAAAATGTTCCTTGGACAGCAAGAAGATCCAACAAGTCAATGCTTGAAGAAATACAGCCAGAGTGCTCACTTGGAGGCTTGATTATGAGACAAAATCTCAAATATTTTGGTCACATCATGAGAAGACAGGATTCCTTGGAGAAGACTCTCATGTTAGAAAAAAACAGAAGGTAAAAGAAGGAGAGGATGACAGGGGCTACGATGGATAGATAATATTGCTCAGACAATGCGTGTGACCTTGGGGAATCTCAGAGAGGCAGTTCCCAACAAGGAGGTTTTTGGTGTGCATGAGTCCACGAGATCACAAAGAGTCGAACCAACTTAACGACTGAACGACAACAACAATTCTGGGACCCAACACAGGCAAGATGGGCCAAATAAACCCCTTATCTACACCTCCACAGCATTTTTCACAATCACAGATGTCCCCAAAGCACTTTCAGCCAGTAAAAGAGTTCTATGTCTTGTTGCCAATATAACATGAAAAAAGCAGCTATTAACTTGCACAGCTCCCACAAACAGCAATGTCAATTATTTTGGTAATTTTAGTTGAGGGATAACTATTGAGCTTGGGGACATGGGGAGAAGCCTTCCATTGTTCAAAATATGTGATGAGATATTTTATGTTCATATGAGAGAGCAGGCAAGGTCTCAGATTAACACCTCACATAAAGAACAGTACCTCCAAACATACAGCAATTCCACAGTACTGTCCCACTGTTCGATCACCCTCTGGAGCTTAAATTTTTGGACTGAGATTTGAATGAATTCTACTCCTGTGTCAGAACAGTCTACTGAAAAGGTTTCAATCACTGAAGAGTGCTGGAGTGAAAGTTTCCTGATTTTGCTCGCCTCTTTCAACCTCCCCTTTATTGATGGAGGTTTTGCCTAACCTCCCAGAAGATTACAACAAGCCCAAGTCAGGATATGATGGAGTACATTCCACTACCTTGGAAAAATGTGGTTCCAACAGGCCTCAAGAAATTCAGTAAAACCCTAAGACATAGGAGCAGTATTAGGCCATTTGGCCCATCCATTCCATTGTGGCTGGTTTATTATCCCTCTCGATCCTATTCTCCTGACTTCTCCCCATAACCTTTGATGCCCTGACTAACCAAGAACCTATCAACCTCCATTTTAAACATACCCAATGACT